>NC_138828.1:8368899-9104472 GCF_965183815.1 Platalea leucorodia | reverse complement strand
TCAAAGTATTGGGCATTAGCAGTACATCAGTTCTTTTTAATAGGTAGCAGGTAAGGGTAATTTAGGGTATTTTCCTCTTCAGTGTTTTTGGGTGAGGTTTTTGCAAATGACACTACTCATTATGATATAAGTAAGTACTATTAAATTATACAAGAACTGCTAATTTTCGGTAAACTTAGCATCCTTTGTGGTCCTCACCTGTTCTCACAGCAGTCTCTTAGAAAACAGGATCAGATTTAAAATTATAAATGTAACAGTAAAATACAAATTTTATTGTAAGAATTGTGCTCCATAAGCAATGATTATCTCCAAACAGGTCTATTTCATACACCTAAGTAAGAGAGATATACTTTAAAAAAAAATATTCCTAATTTAAAGTAACAGTAACCATGATGCTTCAGACAGAGAGGGTCAACAACTGCTTAATACTGATAATAACCAAATACATACCAAACACAAATACCAAACTTCTGAAGTCTTCATAAAATAAAATCAGCTGAGATTTCAAGTTTAAAAATTTGATAGATTCCAGCTATGCCAAGGAGTCGGACAAATTCTGAGGATGTTTTTGAAATCAGAAGTATTAGTTCTTCTTAGAATTATGCTTATATGAATCTTTAACTTTATTGGTAGTAGTAAAACTCAACCAGTTAAAATTTCAGAATAGGAAATGCACCTGGTCTCACTAACATCCTAGCTGAACTTGTAAAATTTCAAGGTGATCAGAAACATCAATCATCATCCTTCATGAGCCTCGCCAAGTTGTATTTGAACCAGAGAATGTTCCTGAATGTTGGCAGTTTTTTCTTATTTTAATAAGAAAGATAAAGGAGAGATTTGACAAAACACAGAGCAGTTGGAGGATGGGAAGACACCCCTTCAGCCCATCAAATCTGGTCCTATGACATGAGAGGCACATGATTCCCACTGGAATTCCCTGCAGATTGATTTGAAAGCGCTTCTGTTGTCCTGACTCTGGGTAGCTGCAGTGAGCAGTGCGTGCCTGATGGCCCCGCTCCTGCTGTGTGCGCTCTGGCCATGCCCTGAGGGCAAGCTGTGGCAAGACCTTGCCATGTGCTCCTCTCTAGTCGGATGAAAACAGCATTTTATGGTCAGAGCAGGAGCGGGGATGCATGCCGGGGGTTATGTAGTCCAGGTGAAGGAGGAATGGGGGCTGAGGAGCAGGCTGCAGGCTCTGAGGCGTTTTGTGGCAGTAACAGGTGCTTCCCCATCAGTAGGCTGTTCTCAAATGGTGTAGTCTCATTTCCAGCCAAACGTGTTCATAGCCGGCCTGTATTTGCTTTTACATCAACATTGATCTTTGGCTTCAGCAGTTCTCTGCCCTTGTTTATGTTTACTCTGTGATGGTATTCATATGTAATGTTATCTCAGCCTTTTTTGGAGAAGGCCAACCAAACTAAATTCTTTTTATCCCAGCATTAAGAATAAGTTCTCTGTTCTCCTGATAGTCCTGGTAGCCCTGGCCTGCACCTTTCACATCAGATCTGAGTTTCGTGAAACACAGTGGAGGTACTGCAGTGTTGCAGTTTAACTTTGGTGTTGCTAAAAATCAGAACACAATCAGACGTATTTACTGAACACAGAGGACTACCTGATTATCCAAGAGCTTGAGGATGAAAAGTGAGGGTATTTTATTCATCACTGTCTAGTCAATTATGAAAACAAATTAACTTCTCTTCTCTGATACATAGATGTATAGTGAAACCACCTCTTGGGTCTCAGCTTTTCTAATTAAGTACCTCTCAAATCAAAATTGTGGATCAGGAGTTTGACTAGGAAATGAATGATGAACTGTTTTTTTGTGCCTTTAATTTTAGAAAGAATTGTTGACAACATGGAGTCTATTTGGTTTTTATTTTACATATTTGAACATATATATGTATAATTATATGCAAATATATACCTTTTCTTCTCTCCGAGGGAGGCAGCAATATTAGATCAAAAATATGGGGTAGAGGCTAATGGCAAATTAAGCGAATGTGAAAGCAGTCAAAAGCAGGTAAAATCGTGTGACTTGATTTTTGCATTGCGGGCTTGAGATGATTTAACTGGTAATGACTTTAGAGAACAGCTATACATTTTCAGTGTAACACACTGATTTAAAAGAGCATAACCTATTTTAAATAGTGGGAAATCTTGGAAAACAAGGTCTGCACTGGGGGAAAAAAAAATCACCGTTAGAGGTTGGTTACAGTATTTTAAGAACTACAAAGGACGATGGTTTGGGAATGGTTTAGGAAATTCAGTTACAGGTAGAGATGATAGAATGGGTTAGCATTTAGGAAATAAAGATTAAATGAAGGGTGTGTAGGGAGTTGAAGACATTATGTCAAAGTGAGGAACAAGACTGGGACACAGAAAGGAATCCTGTGCAGGATGGGTACTTGGAGTGGGAGTTGTATTCTGGAGGGAAGGGGAGAGTGGCATTGCCTTGGTAAAGAACTTAAAAAGAGATGGGGACTGAGAAGCATGAAGAGACTGGAATTTGGATAAATGGATGGAAAATGTAGAACCAGGTTACAGAAAGAGAAGCAAACAACCCAACTTCCTTCTTTGTTCCCTGACATGTATATATATTTATTGCTCGCTCAGTAAAGACTTTGCATTTACTGAGGTAAAACAATTGTCATGCTGGAATATCAATTTCCAGAAGGCAGTCTCCCTGGGAGTAACACTACAATCTAAAACCTTTGTAATATGCTGGCACTGAACTGTGTTGCATGAATTGACCCCTTTCTGAAGAATGGTATTCTCAATACTTATCCCAGAGTACAGCTTGACTAGCTTTTAGTTCAATGGGGAATAGGATAAGTGACTGTTTTACCAGAACTCTAATTTAATATCTCGTAGATATGCTGAACAGTTTGAAAGAACTGTCTTTCCACTTTCCATTGATGGAAATTCTTTATAGCAGATATTAAAAATGTATAGGAATTTATTGCTTTACTCCCAAACAACTACTTTTCTGTGTAGGCTAGCTGCTTCGGAATGAGGAAAAAATGGTGTCCTCTAGTCACTCAAAAATGCTGAGTAGCTTAAATCAGAGAGGATGAGTAAAGCAATGAAATCATAATATTACAAAGATCCACTCCTGCTTCTCAGGGGGAGCTTGATTGCCGAGTTAAACACATGTTTCTGCACCTTTAATGTGCTCAGAAACGAAAAAGATAATACTGTTAATTAGCAGGCAGAAGGAAAAACCCATTTTAACAGATTAAGCTGTGAGACAGACTGGAGACATGAAGCTCTTTTATGTCTCCCTGAGGCTCTTTTTCCCAAATCTCCTATTTGGAGTACAGTCCCATCACTGCGTCTGCCATCAAGACCAACACGTTTGTTGGGTAACCTTTGTACTTAGTCTGCACAGACTGCGTAGGCAGCCCTAGTCTTGTCCTGTACTATGCTTCAAGTATGGCAAAAAACCCCTATTTATGTTTATCTCAATCTTGACCTTTGCTTGAGTGTGAAAAGGAAAGAGGAATGAGACTTGCTTATTATTTTTACTGTCAACTTTGTTCAGATTCTGTTTATTTTTGCTTGAATATCTTCGACAAAGGCTGGTGTTTTGGCTCTGCATTTACACTCTGGTTCCATCATGTGTGTAAGACAGTGCATGACCTTTTTCTTAGCAGAATGAAAGATAAATATAGCCTGATATGCAGAAGTAAGCCACTACTACAAGGAGCCTCATCAGCATGATCATCATCTGCTTTTGTGTTTAATTTTAATGAGGAAACTTGTTCAGTTGCACATAGTCAATCTGAAAACAATAAAGGCATAACTGCTATGAGCTAAACTATTAAAAAAATTAAAATCCTCCTCATTTCATTTGTTGAAAAACAAGGAGAAGGGATAGACATATGGCCACCCACTTCGTTGTGCAAATTGTGAGAAGTGAAAATAACTTGTGACAGAATTGCCTGAAGGTTTCATTTAGCCCGTCACACATGGCCTCAATAACACTGTGAAACAGTTTCTTTTACCCCCTCCAACCTACCCAACCCCTTGTGCTACGAAATCTGCAAAACATTTTTCAAATTAAGTGTGCACTGTTTTCCTTTTAAGTTTCAGGAGCAAGTGGCTGAGAAAGACATGCTGAGAGATTGGAAACAATCTGCATCGGCAACAAAGGGAGATGCCTGCTGCTTTGCAAGCAACACAGAAAATATGCCAGCCATGCAGAGCGCTCTGTGGCAGTAATTCCAGAGTTGAGTGATGTTTATTTGTGCTGCGCACTAGCCTTTCTCAGACCGCTATGGGGAGGAGGGTGGGTTTAAGAGTCCTTGGAAAACTGTTGTGGTGTAGGTCATATTTTATTAGCACATTGCCTGGGATTTGGAGCTGACGTTTGCCTCTTGAGCCTAGATAATGAGCTTTCTGGAAGGGCTGTGCCTGACTTCCCCATGCAAGTGTAGGCGAATGGGTATGTGTTCGGTGCGGCTCTTACAGCTGGGGATTTGACTGGTCAACACACTATTATCAAAACTGTCGTTCTGTCACAGTGGAGGAAATTAAATAGGGCCATTTGTACGTTCTGATGAAGAACTGATAGCGTCAGAAATAATATTGGCAGCCATTTTAATTTATGATAAAGGAACGACTTTTGCATCCTAAATAAGCACGGATCACTTAACCAAGTCAAGTAGTCAGCTGGTAAAACTATCTGACAGAACAAGAAATGAATACAAGGAATGAATCATAAAAACGGTAGTGTTGCCATAACTGGATCATTCAAGAAAGATAATGCATGAGCTTTGTGGAAGAGTATGAGTTTCACCTTTCTTGTGGAGGCATAAAGTATTTGAAAGAAGACAGTGGCTAGTTCAATACACGTTTATAGTCTAGATGGATAGGAAGGCACAGGGGAAAGTCCAGTAGTTGCTTCTGTTTTGCTGCTGGATACATCCTTTTAAACTTTTTTCATGTATGGGTTCATATAAATGTACTTACTCAGGCTTGAAAGACTTTGACTACAGCCTGTCTTATACGGTGTTATGCAGGAGCTGCTCCCTGATCTGTACAGAAGTTCAGTAATCCTCTGCATGCACCGATATATTTCTCTGCAGGGTTTACCGATATTAAATTGTTCAAGACAGCCAGGGGGCCAGAGTAGGTGTCAGTCAAGGAGGAGCCAGGATTGTGCCAGCAGACCCCTGACGATGTGTGTTTTCTGGCTACTCCACAACCCTCACAGTGGGAAGCAGCGGGTGCTGTGGCCCTTAGGACTGCTGTGCTGGCTGCCACGACGCTGCATTGCCATCAGCCCGCAGGCTGGGGAATGAGGGGGCTTGCTCCTTCCAGACACCCCCGGTCTGTTGCTGGGAATGTTCCCCAGGTTGAGGATCTTGGGTTTAGCGAGCTCCTGAGCAGGTACCATGGCAGGGGTGTAGCATATTCATAGTTTGAGACAGAGCTATAAACTCTATCTTCCAGCCAGGAAGAGATTAAACATGTAAATGGTGTAAGCTAATTCGAAAAAAGGGCAATATTCCAGAAAATATTCTAGCCTTGCTTTTGCATTTCTGAACATTGATTAACAACCAAGCAGTGGGAGAAGGGGTGACATTTCTAAATGGGTGTCAGAAAGAAAGCAGTGTGATGATCTAGATCTTTGCACTGATATTTAACCTTTCTACTATGAAATGGCTGAAGTTTACATAGTCATAAATAAGATAAAACTATTGGCTTTTACCCTTGCAATCAAAACGTTTCGTCACTTAGATGATACTGTGGGGGGCTTTACAGATGGATGAAAGGTACTCCTGAAAAGCTTCAGTACTTCTGCTGTGGCTGAAGTGAATGTGCATCATGGCTAAAGCTGTAATAGCAACAAATACTGAAAGTCCAAGGCACAGTCCTTCAGCTTCTCTGTGACCATCCTCTGTTAGACAGAAAAAATCTGGCTACTTTGAATTGCACACAATATGTTTTCTGATAATTGAGTCAAACAGAAAATAAGGTGGTACAGTGCAGATGTAGGAATTCACATACAAATGTAGTTGTGGAAAATAGCCAAGGCTAGCTCTTACCCTCCTTTTTTTGCCCCTGAAACTTTGTTCTTTATCAGCTGCCTGTGTTGAAATTAGTATTGAGAAGATTTTAGAAAAACAAAACAAAGAACAAGCTTAGTAAGTTACATAGGACTCGAGGAAACAATCAAACTTTGTAGCTGGCTGATAGAAAATCAAAAATCGGCATAGACTTAAAATAAACAAGAAAGATTGTTTCATTCTCTTCTGCTTTGATACACTGCACCAATTTAAATGGTTTTATGTAATCACCGATTTAAAAAGAGCTGGCAAGACAGTAAAGGTAATGTTAGAGTTTTAGACCAGATCCTTTTGTAATTTATCTATTGATGTAGCTCAGAATTGTCAATCCTATAAAGTTTTTAAAAAAGAAAAAAAGTTTTGTCCCAGGTGTCAGAGGGCTGGCTTCAAATTAGATGTTTTTTTTCTTACTAGTTTGTCTCCCTTGTCTTCCCTGGTATGATTTAACACTTTTAGTTGGCAATCACATTATATTTTTAAGTTTTCATCTGCAATTAGGAAGGTTGGATTTTAATTACTTTTTTTAAATAGTAAGAACAGGTAATAATTTAACATCAGGGATTGATATTAAAAAGATAAGCAAAAAAACGAAGCAGAGGTTTGTATTAATTTGAGGTTGTCGTCTTGAAACTTGGTACCAATATGAGGAAACAGCACAGCTGTAATTAAGAATAGGTTTCAAAAAAAAACGTTTCAAAGTAGTGGAAAGTGCATAAACTTAATTTAAATATCTTCAGTACTCAAACATTTTCTGTCATATTACATGGCTGGGTCTGTCTACCCAAAATGTTTCTTGACAGAATGTTTCAACTGGAAAACATTTGCAGACAATATGCTGAGAGTGGATATAAAATGCTTTTGCTTCACACAGGACCCTAAAACTATTGTTTCTTTTGCATCTGACACAGAATTTCTGCTGGAAATAGATGGCGCAGGGAAGCAGCTTAGGAAGAAGCAACTACAAGTTTTTGTTTCTTCAGGAAAGTTTATACAACTTTTATATGGTTGTATATGCCAAGTTATATTGGTTGTATATGCCAAGAAGCCAAGCTGAGGTGAAAAAGATTCAACTATTCCCCAATGTATAAAGCTGCACTATTTCGCATTGTACTCAAATTATTTTAGCTTAGCTTAATCATGCTTGTTTGCATTAAAACAATATCTTGCTTTTTCATCTTTCTGGTTAAATACTGTCTATTCATTGTGCTCCAGAGCCACATAATATTATTTAGACTGATTTTTTTTTTTTTTTTTTGGTATACATAAAGCTGAATCCAGTGCTTTTACCACAGATGTGCAGAGGCTTCCTAAATTTCCAAAGCAATGTTGGCACTGACAAAAATACTGTGAGGGGTTGGGGGAGGACAGCTCCACGTTCTGGGAAGCGACTCCTGTGTCTTCCCGCTCCGACGTCAGGAGCAAGCAGTGTCTGGGGCTAACACCAGGCTTCTCAGGGAGGTTGAAGCTGCATTGATAGAAATAGTTGCTGTGTTAGTTAAATTCTGCATCGGGATTGTAATGTCACACACCATCATCTGCTAGACCTTTCTATCTAGCGTAGTTTGTGACTGTGAAAGCACTGGAGTTAGGTTTTCCTCTTTCGTTGTAATTGAGAAAGTCATCTGTGGTTTGCATCCAGTTACTCTCTGTGTCGTTGCGGTGTTTTATTCATGACACTGCTTACAAGGGGAAAAGCCACGCGGAGCTCTCCAGGATGTAGTCCATGGTAAATAGCGTGTCCCCGTATTAAAACAGCTGATAGCGTGCAATTCGTGAGGAAGAAAAATGCCTGGAAGTGGAAACTGAGAAATAGAATGGAGTGAAAAGAAATTTTTTTTTTCTCCTGTTCTACTTCCTATAGGTAAAGCTTTTAAATTATTGAGCTCCAACTGACCTCCAGCTCTACTCATTCTTTGTCTTTTCGTTAGACTCTGAATTGTTAATAGCACAATGTTCAAAATTCACCCATAGACCCAGCAGACCTTTTGCCTGGCATGGGAAACGTGTTCGGGAGATGGAGGACTCTGTTGCCCCCGGAGCATTGGCTGGCATGGTGTGTGCACCGACTGTGTGGTGGGATCACAGCTATGCAGGCCCCCCTACTTCATCTAGATGTAGCAGCACAAGTTGAAGAGCCAGCATATTGACTTTTAGGGGGTGGTTTCTGTGCCAGCTGTCTTGCAGCAATATAAAGCACAGTTTTAGGAGAAAAAGGGCACTGGTTAGCAGGAAGCAGGATTCTCTGGGCTGAGAGTCAGATAAACTTGGCTCCCTTGTTGCACTTGCATTTGCAATTCTTGTGCTACTGGTGTTTATTCTGGACCTTTGGTATTTGAGTGCTATTTTATTTTATACTAGTGCCAACTTTGATTACAAAGATGGCCTCAAAAAAATCAGAAAATTAGTCTCACACATGCTCATTCCTAAAGCAAAAATATTT
Source organism: Platalea leucorodia (assembly GCF_965183815.1). Classification (NCBI taxonomy): domain Eukaryota; kingdom Metazoa; phylum Chordata; class Aves; order Pelecaniformes; family Threskiornithidae; genus Platalea; species Platalea leucorodia. The sequence continues at coordinate 9,095,961 of NC_138828.1, read as the reverse complement.
CATTTAGTCAGGCTACAATTTTTTTTTATTTCAGACTTTACATATAATGCATAGACAGTTTAATGCCTTCCTAATTTTTTTTTCCTTCTTTCCTACCATAGAATTAACAAAGTTTCGTCCCATTGCTTTTCTTCTTGCCACTTTGTAATTCCTCAAAACTGAGGAATAAAAGCCAAAATTATAGAATGAAAAAAGAAAAGGAAAATTGAGAATTGGGGAAGGAAGAGAGGGGGGGAAAGAGAGAGTGGGAGCTGTTATTTTTTTCCTGTTGTGCTTCGTAACAGGAGAACAGGATGGACCAACGTTTTTGGAATTTTTAATCTTAATGAGAAGTACAAAAGTTTCATGAAATCTGGTTTTGAAGGCAGGCTATTTTCAAATCAAGTTTCCCTCAGCTCTAGCTCTAACAGCTTTTGCTTTTACCCGTCAAATAACAGGAGGCTTTAAAGGCTGTTGATTCGCTCCAATCCAATAGGCGTTCCAAGCATGTGACTTCAAGCATTTTCAAGTAGTCTTTTTAGGATCAGCTTAATTGATGTCCTACAGGACTGTAGATGTAGTTAAAGTTAAGGACGTGATTAAGTGGTTTGTTGGACCCAAGCCAGAACACTTAACACCTTGCAGAATCTACTACTTAGTCTGAATATGTGTAATATGCAGTCATGGGGAATTGTCTCTTTCTTCTAAGAAAAAAGAAATTTTCCTATTCCAGACCCACTGCTCTTCCTTGCTTTCGTTCTTTAAATGTGCTCTCTTTCTAAGCCCACCTCTCCTTGAACTCCCCTTCTAAACATAAAAATACTAAAACACATATGCTCTTTATTTTTTGACTGTGCACAGGTGAGTGTTTTCCTCTCTCCAGCTGCGCAGAAACCAAATGTCAGCTCAGCAAAGTTACTTTTTTTTTTTCTAATTGATATTCCAAAATCCTTTTCCATAGGACTCTGTTAAAAGTGAATAGTTGGAAAAAAATAAATTAAAAAAAAATGCCTCATGCCTTTTCTGTTACGATCATTTTTTCACAGTAGACTAGCATATGTGTTGCTTTCCTGGGACACTGCTAGTTTGCTTAGGTGTTTAGAATGTGATAATGCTGGTTTGCATTTACAAGGACTAATAACAGGGATCCAAGAATAGATAAACATGACGGGGGATTTCCATTGCCTTAGCCAGCTATTCAGAAAGTTGGAGAATTAAACAATACTTACAGTATGTTTTAACAATAAAAAATCCTGGACAACTGGACTTCAGCACTGCTTGTTCTGCAGTTAATTTTGGATAGGAAAAGTTCAAGCGATTTTGGCGCTCTCATCGGGTGGGATCCTGGGATTAATTATTATTCAGTAATCAAGTTTTTGGGATTTTTTTTGATAGGAATGCTGTGAGAGGAAAAGCTATTACATTGTCATATTGTTTTAAAGGCTGAGAGTTTTTGTTTGGACGACTCCGTTATAAAGGTTTTGGTCATCCTTTGCCAATTAGGTAGAGTCTCTGTTTTCTGCAAAAGTTGCTTGTGTTCCTTGCCATGATCCTTTGCCTCATCATCTGAGAAGGTGCAACTGCAAATCGTTATTTTATACTTACATGACTGCATGATAAAGTTAGCTGGCACACGGCATGAAGACAATAAATCTAAAGCTTTTGTATTTAAAAGCATTTTGCTTTTATTAACCTTTGTTAGTTAGGACAACTGCTATGTTTCAGAGGTACCAGAGAATTTCACCTCCTCCAACTCCTCTATTAGAACAGCTGAGCTATATATTTCTTCTAGTATGTAAGTGAAAGCATGCTCAGCTCTCTGGCTGCAAGTCTTTAACAAAGAGCAGAATTTGAAGACGAACGGTGATACCTTTATTTGCACTGCAGAAAATTTTACTGTGTGACTAGTTCTAGTACAGTCTACCAGAACCCGGCCTTTCCTCCAAACTACAAATCTGATACTCTTGCTAGATTTGGATCTGGATTAGGAGGAAAAAAAAAGTCCCTCTGCAGTTTGCTGCTTCAAGGAACGTACATATCTTTGACTGTCTGGAGCAGGTATACTGGTAATCTCCTCAGGTTTGCTATTGCCAGCCTGTATCCCTTTGCTGCATTCACTTTCATTACTCACTTTTGAGCAATCCTGGTGATAGGGATTTTTCACTTAGCCCAAACTTGTTAGTACCTGTAAGGGAGAAGAGTTGCAGTGGTAAGGAAGAAGTAGGGGAGCTCGAAGGAAGGTGATGCTGGAAGGAGTGGGGACTCAGAGTGTTGATACAACTTTTACTTGTACCTTTGCATCGTTTTTTTCTCAAATCGTGAATGTGTTCTGTGTAGAAATTATTTCCCTTTGCAGCTGTTGTATTTCCTGGTGAAGCGATGTGGAAGCTGTACAGAACCCACGTGGCAGTCTGGGAAAGAGGTTCTCCTAAGGGCATGATGACAAGTTTTGATTTTTGCAATAAAAACTTGCAGATGTGTTAATTTTATAAAAATAATTCTACACCAGCCTTATCTTGAAGATGCTTCCATGTTAGGAAATGTAAATTCGTGTACATTTTTATTTGATACTTCTGGTTATTTTTTCCAAAACAAAATGCCAAATATACCCATTCTGTTGGGACCTCTGCTCTGTATGGGATTCTCAGAATAATGTGCCTACCTTTTTCTTAAGATCAGGATCACTCTGGGATGAACAGGGATGACTTTCTGAACTGTATTTTGCATTCCAAGGACTTCCTGAGTCCTTAAAAAAGTAGCCAGCTTTTTCCTGAATTGCTTTGCTGTCTCTCTTTTCCAGTAAGTTTGTCTTGTTGATAAGAGGTAGCACCCGTTTCAGTGCAGCCGTTGCTACTTCTGTCTTTGAGATGGCTACATATTACATCTTTTCAATTTCTTGTTGACTGATACCCATACTCTTCCTTAACGGGAGTCCAGAGTCTTTACCCATTCATCTTGTACTGTTTGCAATTTTTCTTAGAGAAGTAAGAGCATTTTTTATACCATCGTGTTAGCTTCTACAATTGTTTCCAATATAAAAAGGAAAAATTGCCTGTATTGTTTTCTAACCAATAGTTCGTTAATCTTTCTCTGAGATCCTGTCTTCTCTGAATAATTGTTTTGAGATAGCGGTGGGTGTTGTCACGTTTGTCAACTGTGCATGTTAAGCTGGCCCTCGCTAACTTTGTAGCCAAGTGGTGAAACTCTTTATAGTTCTTGCATCTTTTTCCCTGAATTCTGAGCACTTTCACAGTTGATGGTGTTGGCTACAGCGTATTTTTTGTAATTCTGACTTTGAAATCTGTATGTCTTTTTACCTCATTTGATTTTAGAGCATTTTGGATTTTTAATAATGTCAGTAATGGCAGAGGACCATCCCTCTTCCAGAAACCAGCTTATTTTGCACGGCAAGTTCCACGTGCCTTGTCAAGGGTTAGCTCTGGGTCATTGAATGGTGTCTGCTGGAGTGTTGTGATCCCAGCTGTGATGCCTGGGCCGTTACCAGAGCCAGTTGTTACGTGCTTGTCTCTGCAGGCTTACACTGGCAGCACACAGTTCTGCATTATTGCCTCCTCACTGTACTCTGTTGAAAAACGTATGTCTTTTATATTGAATTTTTTTGCGTGGAGTGCATTTCTCATCGGATTCCTGTGTTGCCATTTCACAGTCAGCTTCCTCTGCCTGAATGAACTAAAACCTCCCCCAAGTCTAAAGTGCTTCAATGTACGCTACTGCCAGGCACCTTCTGACAGTCTCCCGTGATGCTCTTCTCAGATGAGGCCACTGACAAGCAGCCGTTGAAGAGAAAAAAGATAACGTACATTACGTGTAGAAACTACTCATTCACTACTGATACGGGTGTAAAGAATCAGTATGTATCTCATCCCTGCAGTCAACATAAAAAACACCAGAAAAAGTGATTCTGTATTTTCAGTTTTCAACAGGACTGCGTTAAAAAACAGGTATTTGTTCATTCATTTCAACAGTGGCAGCCAGTAAAGGGAGATACTCGTGTCTTAGCATCCTAGTGGTGTTTTTCAGGTATTTTATAGTAACTAAATTGAACTAACACATCTTAAAAAGAAATCTGTTTTGCCTGTCAAGACAGGAATATGAAAGCAACTAATTCACTGCATAGCTGGAAAATAGCAGAATGTCAAAGGCAGCTCCTGCAAATGCATTGGGAGTCAGTGAGTGCTGCTTTTGCAGATATTCTTACGCATGCGGTTAAACTGCATGGGCATATAGATATTTTCGGGAAATTAAATTGCCACAAGGTGATGGAGACAAGGCCGGCATTATTCATAGGTATTGAACTGTGATCAGTAAAGCTTGTCTCACCTCTTGGACTTTCTCAGCTGGAATAATTTATCTACAGCTGCTATGCAGGAAGACTTGCTTTACTAAAAAAAAAAAAAAAAAGAAATATCTGTTTGTACTAAAGTATAAAGATTCATATACCAGAATTAATTCATTTTAACCCGGATTAAAGCTGGACCATGCTGATAGTGCTCACTGCGAGTTCCGTGTGCTTCCTCCAATGCATACTAATGCTGGAGCTTAGTAGAAAAGTTTGGGAGTGCGATGCCCCAGCTGGTAGCACGAAGGCCTTGGGAGAACAGGGGTGCTGGGACTGTCCTGACAGCCTGGTGGCAATTCCTCGGCTTGGGTTATTCCCTGATTAATAAGATGGATCAGCAACTCTAGTAGGTGCCCTTTGAAAGCCAGACATAGCTGAATTTTGCCCCCAGACTAGCCCAACCCTAGAGTGCTCACTGTTCCTCGTTGTTTTTCATCCTCCCATGACACTTGATGTTGGTACTTCACGTATTTCATCTGTTGTGCACACTGTGTGCTCCTGCTTCTGGCTTCTGGCGCGTATTGAGGGGAGGGAGGCAGAGGTGGGCAGTGAGTAGGTGATCAGGCTTCTCTGGACTCTTACGTGGTTGCCTGTGGTTGAAGATGGCTGGCCTGATGCAGGTGGTTCTTTTCCATTTTATTAAAAAATGCATGTGTGTTTAAGAACAATGAGATAACTGGCCTTAATATACTGCTCTATGGAATTTAAAAGGAAATAGGTTTGTCCCATTACCTCAACCATTATATAAGATGAAATAGATTTTGACAGCTGATGTCTGATTGTTCCGTGAAGGCAGATTTCTCAGTCTCTTGCCATAAATGTTTAAAAATGCCATGTCATAAGAGCAGTCCTTTTATGTTCCTTCCGGTGTATTTTTTTTTTTTTCCTGGCTGCCAAGGACTAATCTGGGAGGAGGGAAGGACTTGAGAATAATTTCCTAAAAAGCTAAAGGAACTCAGAAGAGAGGGAAGCGGAAAGTGGGCTGCGGTTCCTGCCAGCTGGCCGGAGCTCAGTCCCAGCGAGACAGCCCGTGCTGCCAGTCCCCAGGAATGCGCTGGCGGCCAGCGCCTTACCCAGCACACCCGCTCCCAGGTGGGGGAAGGCAAGCACAGCAGTCCTTTCCTTGCTGGGATTTGCCATGTGATATATTGGACTATTTGAGATATATTACATTAATATTTCTGGCTTTAAATTGGGAACGGCTGTGGTTAAAGTATCCTGGATTCTGTGGTCAAATAGTTGGTGTTGGCAATTTCTGTGGTCACATATTTGGTAGCTAATGCTTTTTATGAATTCCAGATTTTTCTCCTCTGGGATAATTGTGCCTCTGGACCTAATGCTGGAAGGCTGTCACTTGGTCATGTTTGTTGCTTTTGCCTTGAAGATCACAGCTCTTTCTTTACTTCTACCACAGATACACTGGTGGGAAAACAACAGAACATCCCTGTAGCTACATCTAGTACATCTATCTGCACAAGTGAGCACACATTTTCCCCAGAATATATTGTTTTGTGCTACGCTGTCAGTATATTGATTTGCTTTAAAGCTTGTGCTGAAAGGGCTCCTGGTGAGTACTACTGGTTTGCTCAGGAGGTGGAATAACTCATCTTTTCTGAATGAGAAGAGCTACATTCTGAAGTACGCTGTTTTAATTCAGTGAAGCTGTGCTGATTAACCCAAGCTAAAGATCGCATCCAGTGAGGCCTTTTTCATTTAAAGGAGAAATGGCAGTGGCTGACTACTAAACGCAACAAATAGAATTAGCTATTATGAAAAAGCAAAACATTCAGTGAATTTCTGCTCTATATTTGGGAAGGTCCTGAATGGGCCACTTCGCACCGAGAACACGATGCAGGCGTGTATTTGATGCCAGTGCGGAAGCTGGTAACATTACGTAGCACTGTCCAGCCTTTTCAAGGGCAGCTCACGGGCACGTGTCTTAGCAAGACATTTTGAGTTCTTTCAGCCTTTGATATGTGGATATTTATTACAAATCTAGGAACATAGAGAAGTCTGCAGAAATTATACAAATTGAATTTGTCAATATATAATGGAAGCAGGCGTGGTGATTTGGTTGACCATAGCTTGGTTAAATACACATCATGTAAAGTCAGGCAAAGGTTGACAAGAACTGTGGGGTATTTTTAGAAAAGGAAAAAAAGGGAAGGAATAGGAGCATAACTGATGCCAATGAGCTCAGGGAAACTAAATCTTTTTAAAGAAGTCTAGTTTTTGTCAGATTGGACATTTTGCTGGCAAAAGTATCCTATTATAATAATATATTTAGATGCTGATAAAGTTCTGAATTTAGTAATACACCAAATTTTGTTTAATCCGTCACCAGTATACAATAAATGTTGTATATTTTATGTGGATTTAAAGTGTGCTTGAGTAAAATTCATATATATGTGTAGACAGGAGTACTCACTTCATTTTTGCTTGTGCTCTTACACTAGTGGAAAAACTCAAAGGATACCCCTTAAAAGTTTTTAATGATCAAGTTGTGCAAAAGATGCTTTTCATTTACCGGTGCCTATTTGCTGTTTGAAATCTGACTATATAGCCATGAAGGCCAGCTGTTTTCTCCTTATGGCATTAGTAAAAAGAGAAAACCAAAACAATATGCCTTGTTTAGAGTATTTCTGGGACAACTTTCCCAGAATTTTCCTACTGCTTTTTCATTTCTTTACATAAAATACCCATAACCCCTCTTCCTTGATGAAGTGGCAAAGCATCCAAATACACTGGCTGATTTTTATGAGATTGATTTCTAGCTCTCCTTTTCTTCATTGTCCTGAAATGCATCTTTCTGCCTACCGATTACTAAAAAGATATGCAATCTGAGAGTATCGGATATTTCTGTGTTTCATTAAATTAGACTCAGGCTGCAGTGAAAAAGTGGCAGATGATTCTTGGCTGTTCTTTTGTCCTGATGTACTTGGGGGAAAAAAAGAAAAAAAAAAAAAAAAAAAATCTCCTTTGCCTGTGTGAGACTGGTTTGGTTATGTGCAGGTTTGTGCATGTGTATCTGTATCTGTGTATATATAACCAGGAAAAACACTGCATTAAAGATGCTAAACTTAGTTCCTTTACTCTTTTTGGTTGGCTGGAATTCACATTTCAAAATCATTGACCATATTGGCATGAGTGAGAAATTTCACTGTCTGATATAAAACTCATGTGACTTAACAGCAGTTTGGAGAATTAAGGAAAACATCAAAAGCCACAAGACTGGCTGGGAACTTGCAAAATGTGCAATGCTGTGTGCATGTCTATGTGTATGCATGTGTATTCTGCCACTGGATCACTGAAAGAGAGAGCCCCTGGAGCATCTGTCCTACTATTGCATTGTTATAGTCTTTTTCACACCCTTGTCCTGCTACTGAAACTTAGCCTCCCACTTACTGTGCACGGAAACTGCCCTTCAGTCGTCTTTATCTTTGAGATTCTCTCCCCTTCAAGTGCTGTGGTTTTGGAGTTTGAAGATGAAAAAAAATCTTGAAGGGAAGGAGTGTATTTTCTAGAGCAACAGTGAAATTATAGGGTTATTGGTTTTAATCCCATTACATCTCTGAGCAGACGGGTCCAATCCATGAAGGAATTTATTTCTGTTTTGGCAGGAAATCTCATCTGGATTTAATCTTGATATGGGACATAGTAATACAAGAGATAGACGAGAGTGAATTGTGAAGGCCGGACTAAGAAGAAAGGTAAAAAGAAAACCAGTGAGAGTACGTTTTTATAAGCAAGCAGAACAGAGAGCTGTAATGAGTAAGTGAGAAGAGCACAATAAGAGGTTTGGAAAATGCATTTTGTGGAAAGCAAGAGTTCTATTTTAAAATAGTTTTTATATTACATTATGTATCTGGCAGAACTTCTGATTCTTCTAGCTTTAATGAGAATGCAAGCCAATGTCCAGAGTCTCTGTAAACTAAGACTGGATCCTTTGCAGGGTTCCCCTCCTCTGTTCTTGCTCATTCTTTTTCTTGAAATTCCAACATGTTGGTTTTTATAATATTACTGTTCTTACTCTTGGATCGATGATAACAAGGGTCTCTTGCCTTTCTGTAGCTCTCCGATGCAAGCCGGTGCTTTTATAATGCTTTTTGTCTTTCTAATATTTTCCAGACATTAATTAATTAATCTTAACAACACCCTGTCAAGGAGGTAGAATAATTCAGTGATGTTATTTACAGATGAGAAATGAAAGGAAGGAAAGTGAAGCAAATGGTTCAGAAAGACGGTACAGTTGGGAATAAAGGCCACTGGTATATGCAGATCTGCCTGGCAAGCAGGTAACTGTAACATATTTCTTATGTTTAAAAGAGGTTCTGAATCTTTGCTCCTAAATGTAATTTTTCTTTCCCAGTTTTTAATTCTCATTTGGTTTAAAAGAAGCAGGAATGGGCTTATGACTAATTTGGCAAATTTTAGGCAACTTTTTATTAAAGACAACCTTGTTTACTAGAAGGGTTTCTGGCATTCTTCCAGTCCTTTTGAGACCATTTTAAGATTCTCTTACAATGTAAAGGCTTTCTTAATTATTATGGTGTTCATTTTATCATACAATATACTACATTAAGTTTAATATTGCCCTCATCTGTCTCTTGGGGAAATACAGTAACAGTTATGAGAGAGATATCTACTGAACCATATTTTAAGTAATCTTTATGCACTTTAAGTAACTTTCCAAAAAGGAGGTTAAACAAGTGAAAAAAATGGTATTGTCAGAGGAATAATCTTTAATAAAGGCAGGAAATATAGTACGTTTTTTAATATATCACATAAGTAAGAAGGCATCTACAGTGAACTTCAGTTACAAAGAAGAAAAATTCCTACCCTAGCAATATATTGAGAAGTGAAATACCATCCTCGCTTTCAGTTGGCCTAGTCCTTTTTAATTAACATATTTGCTAGGGACTTATCAGGTCCTAGAAGACTGATAAGGGTGCTCTTTTATGTAGAATTATTTTTGTTCTAATTAGCTAACTTGTCAGACCACTTGCAGACCCTCAATAAATCTGTGGTGGACATGTTCAAAATGCATACTGAGCAGATACGTTTTTCCAAGGAGGAAAACCATTTTACTCCTGTCCTTTCTGTTCACCTAGTGTTTATGTTTGCAATGACAGAGCTTGTCCATGCACTGCTGAGGGAGAGACTATCAGAACTTAGGTTTTTAAAAGATTCCTTGTCTTTAGGTTTCACATATTTTAAGTTTGGGTTTTTTAAAATTTTTCTAACTACTTTGAAGGAACTATAAAACCTTTCCCTTCTTCCATCCCTCTCCCCCACCTCCTATTTCCCCAGGAAAAAACCCACTCTTTCTAGATTACAAAGTCATTTTGTGGCCCAAAATAGCCCACTCTTCTGAGCAACCCTCCCTTTCCCCCTAGTCTCCGTTCTCCCCCACTGCTTTTAAATATAGGCTTGAGTACCTGCCAGCTGCATACCCAGCCCTCAAAGCACATGCTGTGGTGGGGATCATCTTTCTGCCTTCACTTGCAACCAGTGAGCAAAAAGATCCTAGAGCAGTGGAGGATATTTCATATTTTGAGTTCTATTATTTAATTTAATCTCCTCTTTGCTTACTTGGCAAGGCAGCTGATCCACCAAGATCTGCACATGTCAGATGTTTTGTAACTTGCTGTGGTTAGAAGGAATCAATATCGTGCCCCTGGAGACTCACATTGAGGATGCTTTACTCCATAATCTTCCTTAAGTCTCCAAATAAAACAACAAGAATTTCGGACCTGCTTACAGTAGTTCTGCTGGATCGGTAAAGCAGTTTGGGCGTAGACAGCTGTTTTCCTTTCAGGATGTGGGGGAGTTGAATCATGGAGTGTGAGGGCAAAAGAATTCCATGATAGAGGCTATTAGGGAAAATTTATCTTAATGGAAGGAGACAATTCCAAACAGAATGGAGAAGTGAGTGGTTATGGCTTTAGGTGAACTATCAAAGATGATAATTTGACGTATTTTCTTTGCTCCATTTGTGCGATCCCAGTGAAGAGACTTGTGTGTTTCATTCTCTTGGGTTCAGTCTAGCTATGTGCTACGGACAGGTGAACATGATCTCAACAGTGAAAGGTTTCCACCTGAATAAATTCCATCAGCAATAAATAAGCTCAACTGTTCACTGTTTGGTATTTCTGGTCTGTGGTTCATGTTAATTGGAACTCGCATTCTCTGCTGATTCAGTGTGACAGAAGCAAGAGAGAAGTCAAGACAGCCACGGGAGCCCCTTTGATGAGAACTGTCCCATGAGTATCTGTACAACTGTTCATCTTTCACTTCCTGCAGATGTTCGGGCAACAGCAGAGGTACACATGCACAGAAAAGTCTAAATGTTACAAATACTATAAATAAGTCATTGCTTGTAGATGTTAGAATTGTACAGGACTAATAGTCTTGAGAAAGTATCCTTCTGGCTTGCATAAATGTGTGAAATAATTCAATGGACTGGAGAGGAGAGGCATCCCCTAAGCCTTACGTGTGCCACGTTCTACCAACATGTTCTGTTTTCCTTTGCACAGGAGCAACCAGCTTGGTTTGCTGTGGTTCCTCAGCTCAAGAAGCCCGTGCTGACTGGGACAGGGGAATGATTTGACCCAGCTTCTTGCAGCCCTTTGTAGAGGTGATTCAAGTCCTATATGGTTAAGCATGGAGATGTAGATGATCCGGGAATTAATTTTTATTTTTAATTTTGTAAGCGTGGAAGGAATGGGAGGAGAACCTTGTTGTCCTGCGGCAAGGGTTAAGGTCAGATGGTCTAATGATACAGCCATCTTTTACCTCCTTGGGTATTTAAAAACATTGAAAGCTCTTTAAACTACCCATGTGACAGCAGACGTGATTAATAAGAAAAGGTCAAGTACTGCACTGATAACATCATAGAAATTGATAGAAAAGGCCCGTTAAGTCATCTTGTCTATCTCCTCGCCAGCACTGGATTATTCCCTACGGTATATTTTCTAGTGCTCTGTTCACATTGTTGAGCGAATCGTGAGTTTTATGGCTTTGGCCTTTTGACAGTACACACTTTACGGAACTTACTGATTGTTTTAGAGGTCTGAGCAAGACCATGTTTCATTGCCTGAAATTGGAGCAGAAACATATTAGCAAAAATTACTTAGAATTATGTAAGATTTTAATTAAAATTGCTAAAATACACAAGGGCAAAGCTGAGCTGTAGCAGATGAACTGTGCAGCTGACAGTTCTTTAGCTGCAGACTAGCATTTAGTTTTTCTAATAAACTGTATGATGTTTAAAGTAAAATAATCTGTGGTTCTCTTTCTCTCTCTCCCCCTTCCTCTTTCTACTATGATATCGTCCTGTCTTTCATTTCTGTCCATCTGGAGCTGGAGTTGAATTATGGCATATGATTCGTATAGATTTGTATCTGTCCCCCTAGATCATAACCTTCTTATTGATTCCCTCAGCTCCTGGTGCTTGCTCACACTCTTGCTTCTTCTCCACCCTGTTTTTCTCCCATGGTTTTGTCTGTTTCCTTTTATTCTGTGGGCTCTCATTCAACCTAATTTTCTTCCTTGGTTTTAGAAAAGGAATGTATTGGTTTTCAGTTAAGAGTTTTTCACTTCATAATTTTGATATTTGCTTTTTTTCTTTTTTCTTCTTTTTTTTTTTTTTTTTCCTCCTTTCCCTAGGCTAAAATACTGTTGACTTGCTCCAACAGAGAAAGAATTAGAACTGCTTATCTTGCTGTGAAATGGAAAGACTCTGTTCCAAGTTGCCATCCGGAAGTTTCTGGCAGTGAGAAGAGGTGTTAACAGCTGTCGTGAAAGGGCTACTGAACTTGGTATTAGTACAGAGGTTATTTCTGCCTCAGCAATGTGAATAATTTGCTAAATTAATTAAAAATACATTTGCTTCCCTCAAGAAAGAGCAGAGTACATCCACATGGAATTTTGCTCCATGAATGGAACAAAAGAAAGAAAAACTGAAACAGAATAAGAAGTTCTAGAGCAGAATACAAATATGTTGAAATATTGCCTTGGGCTGTAAAAATGACTCCTGAAATGGACACTTATTTTTCATGCACAGTGTTTAATATTTAGTTTTGGTTACTGATCCTATCAAGGCAAAAGATTATTGTAACTTTAAACCACAGTGTAACTCAGCTCAGTGCTCCACCATTGGAGCGTTCATGAAAAATATGCATTTGACATTCTAGAGTGAGTGAACCCATAAGAAGTGAAATGTTTCAAGTTATAAATTATAGGTCCTTCAGCTTACAAAGCATGGGCAGACTGCAGCTGCTTCAGGGAACTTCACTAAAACCTCTGAATTTTAGTGAAGCTAAATTGAAGCTCCTTGCTTACGTAGTGCAGATCCCAGGATAAGTTTCTTAGTGATATCCTTTAAAAATATGGGGAACTTTGTTCAGGGTGAAATGTCTTCAAAGTCAGAAATGTTTATTCACTGTAACCCTAAACAAAAGCATGAAAATCTGGTATGAAAAAGTTATGAAAATCTGGCATTTCTCTGAAGGTAAAATTACATACCATAGCAATGCTTTTTCTTTTGTCTAGGCATTAGAGAATGCCGTGTGTCTCTGTTTCGCTCGGGTGTGAAGCCGTGACGCCATAGGAGCACCACGCAGTGCTAATGAAATCTGATGTTTCTGGATGTTGGCAGTGCCTACCCCTGCACTATGTATATGCCTTCCTCTTTCTTCCTGTGATCGCTTTAAAGGTTTCCCCCTCCAGCCCACCAAAACACTCGTGAAAAATGGGAACAAGCTGATCCCATTGACAGAACCACAGAATCTTGCTCTGGGTGCGAGTATTGCCCGTGTGGAAGGAGTTAAAACACCACCTTACATCTTGCTTTTGGTGAGTGAGTGATTACTCGTTAATCCCACCCTAAATCATCACTAACCAATACCTCTACAAAAATCTGTGCCTCTGTGAAGAAACTTTGAAAATAAGTTGCAGTTAGAGCCATAAACCATATTAGTTTGTTGCTTATAGTAAAGAGATAATCATGCTGCTGGGTTACTACTTTTTGAAAGGCAGAAAAAGCTCTATGGTTTGGCATGAAGACTCTTAATTCCTGAGCAAAAGGCAGCATATAGAGTTTTATTACCTCACAGATTAATGACATTTAATATGACGAATGCCATACTGTGGTGACAGTGTAGCCCCTATGTTCATGAAATGGCACTTTTTTCAAGTAACAGCTCTAGGTCTGACCTTGCACTTTGGGTTTTCTAGAGATCTAAGCCAAAGTGGCTTTTAATGGGGGGAAGAGATTGTTTTGATTAAACAGAAGCCAGATATGAAATTAAAGAAAGAGTTCAGAGGTTGCTATTATATTTTGGCAAAGATATTTCCTTCAATTTTTAGCTTTTTATTTAGAGACAGCTACACTTTTTAACACTTACTCTCTTATCTACAGGGAAAGGCCTAATATTTGAAATGGCATTTAGGATTTATAGAAAGAAATACAACATGCCTTTCCTTTTAGAAATATAAGAAAGTCAGGACTGCCATGATGGTGAGCTAATTCCATCTAGTTCGGTATCTCATTTTTGACAACTACCAGCCTCAACTATTCAAAGTGCAAGTATTCGGTTATATTCAGCTGTGGCATACTCTGACCCCTCGCTTAGCTCTCACCCTGTCTGATTTTTTAACCACATTTATCCTTCTCCCACTCAAGGTTAGATTGTACCTTGTGCCATAGCTCCAAAATAGGATACAGCGGGTCAAAATGTGTCAAAGAAGTGTTTCTAAGCTTGAGGAGGCACTGCCTCCCTGGGACACCCACGGCTTTTCCTGTTGCTCTTTCGCATGCAGCTGATTAACTTTGTTTCCCTTTTCTGCAGGGCTGGCTGGAGTATTTTAAGTTCAGGCTGGTGGTGAGTTAAAAAAGATGTGCTTGTAGCCTCTCTAAAAGGATCACAGTCATGACCTTGATTTTCTTAGGACTTCTAGTTGTGTGACCAGGCCAGGAATGTAGGTCAATTTATTTTTCCTTCCAGCTTTCAATTTCTAATCATTTCTAACAAAAACAAAATTTCTTGCACTAGGTTTCAAAACTGCAAGAAGCCCTGTAGACAATGTGAGAAGTGGTGCTTCCTTGTGCCGAGAAGAAACTTGAGACCGAGTTTCAGAAGCAGTGTCATCTTTGGACACAGCACCAATGTTCAAACATACGGACCAGGGGACCAAAGCTAGGGCAGGTTGGAAAGGTCTCAGATGTACAATTAAAATTTTCCCACTGATTTCTCAAATAAACTGATATTGTTGGCTGCAACAGCCCTTCCCATCCTTCTCAGTAAACCTAGAACAGATGGTAGCATTTTGGCAATTAAAAAAATCTTCCAAACAACAAGTTTTATACTTGAAATCTGGTATGTCTGTTGCAGTGCACAAGAAGCCAAGTAGTTCTGTGGAATTTGTTTCACTTTTTAATGGTTTGTGCTTGTTACAAACAGGCAGATTTGACATCTGTGTAAAAGCCATGCCTAGCAGATCCAGGCTATGTGATTTACCTCTATAATTGTCCTAAGACTTGATACAGACGGCTTTAATAGTGGTTATGGTGTTCCCTAGGTAGCAGTCCTGCAGACTGGGAAAGACCAGGAAGCTCCCCAGCACATCCAGTGATCACTGGTAGGTATCTTGCAGTGTGTATTGTTTGGAGTGGTAAGAATAAAAATACGCCACATGTATTCTGTACTCTGTAAAAAGAAACTGGTTTGAATTTAGGTTTTGGTTTTGCGCTTTTAATCTGGAATGTGTACTGAATTTTTCTGCTGTTTTGCATAGCTGAGCTGCATAGCTGAACTAAAAAAACCTAGCAAATACTGGACTTGTGGTCCGTTGTGTAAAGAGGCAAAATTGGCAGCTTTAATAAGGAATGAATGGGCATGGAGACAACTATCCACTTGTGCCTCCAAGACAGTTCCTTCAGATAAGGACTGAGATTTATTGGCAGTTGAAGCTTTACTGCAGAACCTTCTCCGGGGGTAAACTGTTGTTGTCTTTTGGCATTTTCACTGTTCTAGCACTTCTCACAAACACATGTTATTTTGCATTAGTTTTTTTTTAAGACTATTTTCTAGCATGCCTGAAGGAGGACAAAATTTAGGTGTTTGCGGAGAAAAGCAACAAAGAAAAGATCAAAATGTGGTGGGTTTGCAGACCCATATCTCTTCAAAATCAATTCTGTCACTTGTGTACGTACAATACCGAAGAATGCATGGGGACCTGTGGTCAGTGACTGCTGTTGCACGTCATAACATTTTTCTATCCCATTTAGCCGTAATTTTACAGATGAATGGTGCTCTCAGAATCTGTGCTGAATGTAACATGGGAGTTACAAGGAACTTTGTAAACAAAGGAAATGGAAAGTTTAGTTAAGATATTGTTGGCTAAGAGAAAAAGGCTTATTACCAGTCTGAGTTTGTTTTGGGTTCTTAGTCAGCTTGGAATGAAAATGTAGGTTTTCTGTGACTGGAAATATAATAGGAAAACACTGAAAATTTCCTCTACATAGCAACATTGGAATTTAAATGTCTGTGATATAATTCCATGGGTTTTTATGAGTGATAAATTTTGTTGTTAAAAACACTGGATTTTAGAATATACGTTTCAAAGAGAACGAAGGCTGGCCTTGGTTTCGTATATTTTTATGCTAATGCACAAACGGTCCGGTTGTCTTTAAAGCATCTGGGTCTCTGTAAGTGTGTGCTCAGTGGCAAGAGGGTGAAACAGCTAAAACTTTAACCTGAAATTGTAGGTGGAAAAAAAATGAGAGGGGGAATCACCCTTAAATCATGATAAATGTCCTCATGTCTTAAAAGTAACAGCAAAAACATATGCAGCAGCAAGAATCTTCAGAAGAAAACCAAAGAAAGTACAACTGGAAAAAATTGGTATTTTACTAAAAGTTCCAGGTTCTGGAATAAATAAAAGTAGGACATTATGCATAAGTGTGCTATGAACAAATCTCCTTAAGTCCTAGTTTACCATAGATTTGATCTAAAATAATGCTTCAAAGAGTGCACGGTGTTACTTTTTTCAGATTATGATGTGGGGTAAATGTTTTCATTTGAAGTTTCTCTGCCAGTTGGCTTTTGGCACAAGTTTTGAAGGTTTTAAGATATCTACCGCTGGAATGCTATAACTAAGCTCGTTCTAGGTAGTCTTCATACCTGTAGAGGGGAAATTAATTTTTTAAATGAGAAATTGGAGTCTATAAATGGGATACTTATATACTCTAGAAAATAATGGAAATTTTACTGGGAGTTTTACCATTGCTTAAAGCTTTGCATAGGCATGTTCTGGTTAGATACTTTGACAAGGCTATGGGAACAAGAGGATAGCGGGCATGCCAGTTTTTGCCTTTTATTTTTTCTTATAATTAAAATACTGGGTGTGTTCTCTTAGAAAACCTCTGAGAGATTGCTTCCATGAGTTTTGTATTTCCAGCTTTTAGCTACAGTCCAGTAATCTTGATTATAGATTCAGACACAGCTTCCGGCTGGAATTGTGGTCCTTTTGGGGAAAGAGTAGAACTGAAATCACTGAGAAAAAGGTATGTGATTAGCTGTCTGCTTTGTGTGTCACCAGTGTGGGACTGAGACTTAATGTAATTCTCTGCGTCACTTTTATCAGATTTTGATCCTGGTGTAGTTTGAGCAATGAATTACTCCGAGAGAATTCTACTCAATCTGGTGGCTTTATGTTAGGAGAAAAGTTTGTGGTGTTTGTTGTTTGTCTTTTTTTTTTTTTTTTTTTCTCAAATGAGGGTACCGCCAAAGCCTTCACTGAATTTGTATGTAAGAAATTTTGTTACCATGGAATTGGTTTTCCTTGACTTCAGCAAATATTTATTTCTGGTGCTTGACATTTAATTACTGTTTTCCCCCTTTGGTTTCCTAAGGGTAAATTGTGTTTGAATCACTCGTGGGAAATTCGAACTGAAGTCATTAGTGCTATCGCATAAACTCTCAAGTACTGAAATGACTCTTGAAAATGGTATTTAGCAATTAAAAAAGTTTACTTTTTTAAAAGACAAATGTTGGCTCTATGATCGGAAGAAAAGAAAACAAGTTTCCACTTTCATTGCTATGTATTCCACAAAGGACTGAGACTTGACATGGTTCATGTGGTCTGCAACTGTCATGAAGCCATATGACAGCCAAATAATGTGAAAGTTTGATACATATGTACATATTTTATTTTCACTTTGCTAGGAAAGAAACGTTATTTGCACCTTGAAACAGCCTTACTGCTCTAGTGGGGATTTAGTCCATCTATAAACTGTGCTAAATCATTTCCCAAAGAAGCTGTGTGAAACAGTAAGTGTATAGAAATCAATCTTTTTCTAGTGCTTCCTGTGTCCTAACTGGACACTTTCCTGAAATAAAGGTAGAACATTAATTTGCAACATCTAATCATGCATTCAGTTAAAATGGTACAATCATTTTAGGTTTTGGTTTTTTTCTTCCCTTCCTTTGCTAGCTCCCTCTTATCCTCCATTAAAAGCTCTGATAAACAGGCAACAGATCTGATAACTCTGTTGTTGTTCATGGGGTCTACTGTCAGAAGTCAGGAAGCTTCATACCCTAGCTGGCTTTCCGCAGGTATGGGTGGGTCCAGGCATGTCTACGTTAGCCCAGTAATTTGATGCAAGAGGAACGGTTAAGTTCATTGAAGGACTGGATGCTGAGGCCTCTGCATTTAGCTGATGTGTGATTTTGAGGGTTTGGCTTTGTCCCCAAGAAAATACTTCCTTAACCCTCTTGCGGTCTGAAGCTTCCCAAAGAACAAGTCTTTGGTTTGTACCCTTGTGTCCCTAGTTCTGTCGGGCATGTGTGTGGTACTGCTTCCAGAGTGGGGCTTCCAGTTTGGTTTCGTTAGAAGGGAAGCTAGCTCAAGCTCACCAAAAGTACTCTAAAAAAAATGAACCAAAGCATGCAAGTGTTGATGATAAGGGGATTCACTTGCAAACCATGATACTGGTGCAAGCCAAATCGATAACACAGATGTCGGCTTGCACTCTTTCTTTACAAGTTAAAAAACAAACAAACAAACAAACAAAAAAACAAAACAAAAAACCCCCCACCAAAACCACCAACAACAAAACCAAACCACCACCAACAAAAACCCAACCCCTCACCAAAAAAAAACAAAACAAAAAACAACAACAACAAAAGAGGTCTGATAATATCTGTGATTTTTTTTCCTCTGCAAACATGATACATTTTCATGTGGGTAGGGAAGCGGATGAGAGAGAAGCCATTTTTGCCACTACTAGATCTATAATTCCATTTAGCTATACATCTGTTCTCTTTTTAACTAAAGACCACCTTAAATTTACAATTAATATTTTATTTGAATTTTTATAGAATTCTACAGTCTGTTTGCTAAAGTTCCCTTGAATAGGGAATGGTCATGGCTGTTTAGAGATTTATTAGTAGTCAGAGCAGATTTTGAGATGGTGAATCATCACCTTCTTTCATTATTGATGTCTTTTGAAAGATACAAGAGTAAGCAACACTCTATTGAGCATTAAATGTTTTCACAAGGTATGATTTTTGTATAGCATTTAAATCCTCTGTTTTCCTTCTGAAGGCATGTTGAATGTTCACTTCAGAAAAATAATACGAAATGGAAATCCTTTGGAGCTCTATACTAAATTTCTCCATTTTCAGAGTTTTTATTCGTTGGAATTAAGGTTAACCAAAGCTAGTGAGCTTGAGATGGGGGCTTGAAAAAAATCAGGATCTACTTGCCACATTACATGTGTTTTTTCAAAGAACCTGGTATCCTTGCTGAATTGCCCCATAACTTAGATTTAGTCATCATGTCATCACTTCTATCTGAGGGAGTGTGAGAACATAAATGGCTGCCAAGGAGAGGTGGCACAGGCTGGTACTTATGCACTTTAGCACTGATGTCATGAGGGCTGGCAGAAAGCAAAGTGGTTTTTTCCATTAAGAGGTGTGACTTTTTCTCTAGGGGTTGCATATCATTTCAGGTGTATTGTAATTAAGAAGTTTAGGTCCTTAAAAGTATTATAAACAGAACGTTTGGGGCTTAGCTCTGCTATCTGTATGAGACATTTCTGGTTTTGTCTAACAGCATGACTACCACAGTTACCTATTTCATTGTCACCGTTTATATCCAAAGGCAAATTTTTCTCTATATCCCTCCAGAGCAGGAAGTTCTTTTGTTCTTTTTTTTTTTTTTCCCTTCTTCTTTGTTCAAATATCCTCTTTCCTCTGTTCTCCTCATTCCTGTCTCAAGTAATCTCTACTGTATCACGGCCAAGGCAAGACCAATGGTGCTGGATGGGGACTCACCAACTCCTGTGTTTTGACCTGAAGGCTATCTCTGTTCAGTCTGTTGCCCTCTGCCTTCCATGGGGACAGGTTTAGATCCAGATAGGATTCAAACTGACTTGTGGGCCTTCAAGCCCACAACAAATGCCCCTTGGAGAGAGTGATTTAGTACATGACTTGTATTAATGCAATCATGCAAAGATGGACTTCAGCTTCTGTTTTTAGTGTTTCGGTTTGTTTAGGGTTTACAGTGGCCTGTATAGACTTTCTTCAATCAGCAGGTCCAAAGTGACTGTACTGTTAAATAATCAATAACACAGTCCTTGACAGAGGTGGGTGTGCATTTCCTTGTGTAATTCATCCACTGCAAGAAGGACTGTTTTTTTTTTTGTTGTTTTTTTTTTTTTTTTAATGGACGTGTTTTTTTGGAGATTGTGGCTCTTACAGGTTGTCAGTGAAATAACAAGCCAGAAAGCAAATATGTATATCTTTGTATATATAGATATATATCTCATATATATACATATAACTGTATCTGTGGCACTGGTTTAAGAGTTTCTTTTCCCTGCCTTTACCCTCAGCCACATGTACATTCCTGTGTAGCCGTTTGCCGTCTCATTGGATGTGCCTCTTCAGCTGCCCTCTGGGCCTGCGCTGTTAACCAGGTGAAATATTCCTTCTGTGGCTTTATTCAAAATGTTAGTTTCAGGACAGATGTCACCAGTCTAAACTGGCACAGCTGATGTAACTACCTGCAGTATGTGGCTGGGAGTGAACATATGTGGACAGGAATTTCTGAAGCGGATTTTGTTGTGACATCTGGTTAAACTCTAGTGAGGAGCTCGTGTTTGTCTTTTTCTGTGTGTAATAGAATGAGGAAAATTTGTTTCTTCTGTTTCCTCCAAATATACTCAGTTTGCGAGAGTCAGAATTCATCTTCTGGTCTTGTGCTTTATGCACCATTGCTTGTGATAATTGATTAGGAGAATGAAAATAAAATACTTCCTACACACTGTGTTCCCTTTGTTGTTAACGAGTAAAATACTCTTTTGCTCTAAAAGGGAAATATTTGAAACTCTGGATTAAGAACAAACAGGTGTTTATAAGTAAATGATTTTTGCTAGTATGGTTTTATCGCATGCCTCTCTTGAAGCGATAGTTTAGATGAAAACATTATGATTTTGTATTCAGAAATGGGCTAAGTTTTTCAGGTAAAGTGTTTTCTTTAGAGCTAGGCAACCTGCAACCTAAGACATCAGTACTGCTGTGAGCTCCACATAAGTGGTTCTAATCCATTTGTGCTGAGTTTAAGGAGCAGACGCTGCTGAAACATAATACGAGTGAGATATAAAAATGAACTAAAGGTGACTACGAAGACCACAGAGAGAAAACTGCATCAAGGAGATCATATTGCTATTCATATGTGTCCAGAGATGTCACCATCAAAGACGGTTAACTTTCATCTCTTGTTGGTTTCTTTGCAGTCTTATTTTTTTTCTTAGTCAAGGCAACAAATGCTTCTCCTGGGAAATAGTATAATGGGCAAAGAATGGTTTGGGAAGTAGATTTGGAAAAGTGTGTTGCGTGTTTGAAAGAGTGTGGAAGAATAAAATTTCAGATGGTTAAGTGCTTATTGTAGTCGTATTTTTCCAACTGTGGATCATTTAGCATCTAGATCTTGATCTGACAATCCTCTTGGTGTAACTTCAGTGGCACTTTTGGGTGTGAAAAGAATATATGGATGACTGTTACTAAGCTATGGAAAACAGATGACTAAAACTTCATGATTTGGTACCTTATGCATTTTGAATAGCATTGTCTTTTCCCTTCCCCTTGTGATATTAAGAATCATCACATTTTTTTCATTTAAATTCACACAGCATACTCCTACAGGCCTCCCTCTCTGATCACCTGTCTGATCTCACCTTAAGCATCCCTTTCCACGTGTAGTCTGATCTGAATTAACTTGCAGATGAATTGGGTCATGGCGAAAGAGATACTTTGTCATGATATTTCTGTCACTGAATGAATTTCAGCTAGGTATGAACAAGACCTTTTTTAGCAACCAATTCTTGCTTTCTGCCGTGTTTTTCAGACCAGAAATCATGCTGGACAGAATGGCGTGTCTCATTCCAGTGTGTGAATTGATGACGAAGTTAAGATGTGTTGAGGAATATTTATATTGTCTGTGAAAAAGCTCTGACACTGAGATATTCTTGTTGTCTGCTTGTTCAAAGAATAATGAAAAGTTCGGTGGTTTCCTCCAAATTGTATGTGTTGGCAGAATGATCTGAGACACAGATTTCACACAGCATGTGGTATAAACTGCCTTGTTTTCTCATTTTAGAGTGCAGTTAAGACGCTTTATGATATTTTGACTGCATATATTTGATGCTGTAAACTGCTTTTAAGACTGTCATGCCTTTGTAGTGTGCTGATGTTACCTTATTAGTAGCTGCTTTTTTTTTTTTTTTTTTTCTTTTTCACAGAAGCATTTAGCTTATTGGCATTTGTTTTTACTGCTGACATTTTTTTCAGCATTAATATGCTGCTGTGCGATTTCACTAGAAAAATGTTATGGTAAGCTGACTGAAATGTCATCCTGTCTTTATTTCGCTACAGGTTTTATAGGCTTAAATAAGCACCTGAATAAGCTTTTGAATGTGTCAGATAATGTAATTTCACAACGTTATTACATGCTTGTTTCAGTTGGCACTTCATGCAACAAACTGTTTGTATGGCTGTTTGCCTTTCTAGAGCATTTTAAAAATAGTTCTGAACTAGAACATAAACATATTTATAAGAAGTATAATTATTAAGTTATTTTTACCAACTAATTTTGGACGAGAGGCGTTGGCTCTGGAGTATTTTTCTGATACTGCTTTATGTTTTAGTGATTTACTGTATGAAAAAAAATAACAGTGGAAATACTTCATATTTACCCAGTCGGGCAGACAAATGCCCTTCTCATCAGATTTCTTATTAATAGTTCTTAAGAAAGCCAATTTTTTGTTGGCGACAGTTCATTTTTTCCCCTCTCCCATTGGCTATTCCTAGGGAAACTTGTTTCCAACCTAAAGAGTGCCAGTCACGTTTAAATGACATATGCATGGTGATTTTTAATCTAAAATACATCACAGACGCCAAACCTTATCCATATTCGGTTTCCATTCCTTGATGTCAGTTGTATTTTTTGATTTTTTATTTTTTTTTTTAATTGATAAAATACATTAGAAACTGCTTAATAAAGCTGCTAGCTACACTAGCTGAAAACAGGGGAAAACACTACCATGGTTTGTTCCTCAGTTAGACTGCTACCAAATAATTTCATTTGAACATGGATATATGACCTTGTACACAGAAATGAAAGTGAGAGAAGGGCTGGTTTGGCAACTGATTTTTTTAAACTTCATTGGATGCAATTTAATCTGGGGTGGGGTGGGGAGGTACTAGATGAAGTAAGAGAAAGATGATAAAAATTGCAGTACAGCTGACTAGCCACATCCACTGTGAAGGAAGGCTGTGTTTTTCCGTAGATCCATGCATTTACTCCTGAAAATGTGTCTTAATGAGAAGGTCACTCATACTGTCTTCATTTCTTCATCAGTTAGAGCTTCATTTCTATCAGCAAAAATGAACATGCAGATCATATCCTGTGAGCAAAAGTGTAATGCTGTGGGGCAACAGGACTGCAAACCATAGCGTAGTAATGAATCGCAGATAATTTTACCACTATGTATTCTACTTTTTGGGTAGAGTTCACACTAAAAAGGTTAAGGGTGCTTAAGCAGAAGAGGTAAGTTATTCTAATCTTCCTAGTGTAGGCTTGTGGTAAGGCCTACTCAGTTGACTGCAAACCTTAAATTGTTATCTGTATTTCAGGCATGCCCAGAGTTACCCTTAACAAGCATAGGATGATAATTTAGAATAATTTTGCCAAAATAATGATCTGCTCATTAATTTGTCTCAATTTTTAGGAAGATTTAAGACTGAAGAGAGGAGATA
Source organism: Platalea leucorodia (assembly GCF_965183815.1). Taxonomy (NCBI): domain Eukaryota; kingdom Metazoa; phylum Chordata; class Aves; order Pelecaniformes; family Threskiornithidae; genus Platalea; species Platalea leucorodia. The sequence goes on along the minus strand of NC_138828.1, from coordinate 9,072,297 downwards.
CTTAATTCCAGCTTTTTTTTTTAAATTATCATCTGGCCTCATTCATCATAATTAATTTGGTTTTCTTTGAATGCTATAGGTGACCTGCATTATGTTGTGGAGATGGGGAAAAGCCAGATTTTGAGCATGTGATCCTCTTTGCTCTATAGTGGGTAAGTGAAGGAAAGGTACCTCTTTCAGTTTGCCTCTTTAATCAGAAGCTTTCTGCTGTTCTGATGCTACAAGCCCATGATGGCCACTCTGTGCACTATAAATCTAGATGATATCTGGAAAGAGAGGGGATGCTTCCACTCTCCATGTTTTTTCATCTTCTATTAAGTCATTGTTTTCAATGGAAACCTGCTCGGGGTTGCATCTGCTGGAGTAGCTTGTTCTGTGCGAGCGAAAACATGTTCTTCCTCAGTTCAGCGTGACTTGGAGGGAGCTGAGCAAAGTCAAATTTTTGGTTTCCTAATTCTTATGTACTTTGTTATTTACATCACAGTATATTTCCAGATATCCTAAATCTTGCTTCTCTGTGTTATCCAATACAACAGCTGTTTCAACCTTTTTGTCAGAAGGCCCCTAACAAGTCAGTACTTCTATATTTCTGTGGCTCTTCAGCATGAGATACTGAAGAGAAATGTGCCTGTGATGCACTAAAGTTTTTTGTACTTAACATCAAGATTGTTATGGGAAGAAGAAGGGAGGCCATAAACATTCTTTTATTATTTGGAGGGCCTCATGCTTTGCTGCGTTGTTTAAAAGAAAAAGGAAATTGTCTCCCCTCTGCTTATATTTATTCCAAGCATTTACAAAGTAGCCTTTTAATCTTTTATTAAAGTTCATTATAGAGATGTCTGAATGCTAGAAGATTCTTGGCACTTAGGAAAAACCCCAATGTATTGAGACACATATATTTTGTTTTTACTGGAAATGAGTTAAATAAAACATGTTTAGTCTAATGAGATTCAAGTTTTAAAGTACAAATATATGTATAAACATTTTCCTAAAATGTATTAGACGAGTGCAGAAGGGCTTCAGGATGGTTGGAGCCTCTAGGCACGACTAAAATATAATTGACAATGCTGCCAAAGATACCAGCGTGAGTGTTAAAGCTGGAATTGAACGGTGAGGTCTGGCCATGGCACATTTCTTCCTTTAACCTCTCTGGCTCTTAATCCTGTCTGAGCACTCTTAGTCTTTCCTGTTAGCTTTGACTGAACTGTGCTCTTGCCTCTTTCTTTTGTAGGAAACTCATTCTTTCAGTCTGTACTTTTTCTTTCTTTTTTCTGCCTTGAGGGCCTCATTATTTCTCTCATGGTACTCTCTGCTGTCTTTGATTCTGGGTTTTTATTTCCTTCATCCTTCAGTTTCACACATTTCTGAGCAACTGCCCCCCCCCCCCCCCCCCCGAACAAACTTCTTCCTACTCATCTTTAATGTTAATGAACCTGGTGTGCTTTCCAGCTCCCACGACTTTATTCTGCTTCCATATCAAGACAAAATTCAGTCATTCACCGTCCTTTCCCCGCTACATTTCCATTTCCATTGTGGGAGCCACTGCACAGTCCAGTAAGTTGTCCATGCTGTTTGGTCTGAGGACTAAGATTAAGGCGTTTGAGTGTCTCCTTGAGACAAACTGTACCTTTCAGAAAGTACTTAAACGAGTGGAAATGACTCTCTAGAAGTAAGGCCTCTGTTGCTTGAAACTAGTTAACTAAACTTTTGTCAGGTACTTTGCTTCCGAGTGATTCCCAAATAACAAAAATTTTTAAGGATAAAATGAGAGATGTGTTAAGTTACAGAATGGACACTTGAAAACACCCCCATAGTTGAAACTCACTGCAACTGTAGGAGACTGCTGAGGAGCTGCAGAGAGCGGGCTGGGTTTGTTCTCAGAGCAACGGTCCGGGCCTGCACTTGAAATGCAGAGACCCCCACCTGTCCCGAGATTTGTTCTCACAGGCAAATACTGCTCAGTTTAAATAGGGGCCAAACTATAAGTAGGAAAGTTGCAGGCCTCTGGGCCTTGCCTTACCTAGAAGCATCAGCCAAGTGGATAGACTTGCTGGTCTTTGCACAACAAGACAGACAGAATGCTTCATTTATGTATAGGCCCAATATAATCGAATAACTAAAAATGGAATGTTTTTCCACTACCTACAAGGGGATAAATTCTGGGGCTAGTGGCTGGTGCCAAATATTTTCCTGCACTTGATGCATCAGCAGGGATCTGGCTGGTGCCCTTACAAAAACAGAGCACATGTTTGCACACATTCAACATCCCCTCTGAGAGAGTTTCCTCAAACTGCCATTTAGGTTGTGCTTGGCACCTGAGGTGTTTCAGAGGAAAATACAACACATTCTTGATGACATACTAGGGGGAGAGTATTGAGGTCTGCATAGATGAGGTTTTGATCCTGGGAAATACAGTAGGCAAAATAATGAACAGGGGTTTAGTGTAGCTGAGAACCTACACCTCACAGGGCGACTAATGCGAGGTGCGCAGTACCCATGAAAATCGAGCCCCTTTGAGGTGCCTAGAGATTGCTTTAAGAATCTACCAATAGTCATGTATGGTATAGTACAGTATATACTCCCTTATAATTTATTAGAGATCAGGGAGATTATGATTAGCAAAATGAAAAGATAATGAGCTCTTTCAGTTAACCGAATTATTATCTAGTATTTGCCCCTCTTCCATGGCTCTCTAGGCCGTGAAAACTTATGTTAGGCTGCAGCTTTGTCACATTACCCTTGCCATTTTCTCTCCTCTTGAGGTATCTGAAAACAGTTAAAAGCAGTATATTGTGCATTTGTCATTTTATTTTTCGTGGGCACAGAGAATTAGCATACTTTCAAAATATTCAGATGTCCATGCCATTGAAAATGTTTCTTTCAGTTTTTTTCTTGTCCCAGTTGAGTCTCTAGTGATTTAATCTAGTCTTTCTTATCCCTGTGTTGAGACAATTTTCAAGATCTCATAATTTTGAGGCATATTAGCATCATCTACACTGTTCTGATATTTCCATCAAGTTCTTGATTTTAAACACGTATTGTTCCTTTTAAGTAGCAATTAGCAGTTGATTAAGCAGAAGAATCCTTGTGGTCTTTTAGAAAGCTTGGCTGTATTATTTAGAATTAGAGCTCGAGCTTATTGGGGATTTTTCTGACAAAGTCACTTTAGTATCAAAAACTGCCAATTTGTTGAAACTTAAAACTTTTGATGGAAGTGTACCAGTTTCAACAAAACTTACAGCTGGAAAAGTTTCTTGGCTCCAGGGTGCAGTTCCTGGTCAAATCCAGAATCTGACACTACAGTCCAGTTTTGGGATTTGGTAGACACAAATTTCAGTTCCTGATCATTTACTTAAAAGTAAAAAAGTAAAAGTGGAAGTGCAGCTGGAGAATAAACTGCTATAAAAGCCCATAGGCCCGGAGTTAGGGAACTCTCTTATAACCTGAGAGACTGAGGGTTGAGCTTGGGTCTAAGCCACTCTGCCGGTGCTCTCAGGACCCATGTCTGATTAGAGTAGAGAGTCCTGCTTTCAGTAACACCTGAAAGAGCTCAGTTTGGTGACTAGAAAACTGTTTCAAGTCTCTGAAGGTGGTTTGAACAAGATGACAGCTTCCTGTTCACACTATTTAAAAGAAGTTTTGGATGCAGAAACCTGAGGGCAGTCTTCATTTAAAATACATCTTCTCACACAATGGATTGCTTCTAATTCATGTTATCCCGTAGATTGTGTTTCATTGTGTGAAGGAGTCAGCTTTATCATGATTACATTTGTCTTTCAGTTCAGCTCTGTGGTTTAAGTGTCGGAACAACTTAAACACTGATATACAGATTTTGATTTTTTTTTTAATTATTTTTTTTTATTTTGAAGGGGAATAGCTCTTAATAATAAAACTAGAATTATAGCCTAAGGTATAAAATAAGAAATACTTGGGAAAATAGTGCTGTAACGTACCTCTATACTGTTAACTAATCTGCTAGAACAGTCTTGTAAACATCACACCAGGTTAACAACAGGTCGTGCCAGTTTTAAGGTAGTAAAAGTACTACTAAATAAAGTTTTTAACTAGAGTTTTTAAGCTGTCCAACATGATACTTGCCAGAAAGCATCAAAGGACTGTGCCGCTTTCTCAGGCTGAGCGATGAGCAAGGTGGCAGCCATTTTAGCTGCCTCTCACCCATCTCCTCTCTCAGCTGCTCAGTCAGATTCAGATGAAGGCTTGTCTGTAGCTCTCGGCAAGGCTGAAGCTCAAAAGCTGATCTGTGATTAATAATCGCAAGTAATTGGGATAACACTGGAATTTAGGTTTTTCCCTATGTGTGTTCATGGTTAAGATACTGGATTCCAGAAAGATAGTTGTTTGATGACAAATAAGATTGTGCATCTTGATGTAAACTGATACAGGAGTCAGAAGAAAGCTCATAAACCTTAATGCTGTAGAGCAGGCCCTTTTGTGTGCAAATATTCCAGGGTCAAATTTTTCCTTGTTAATGTTCACAAAACTGGTAAATTCTGTTCTGACTGAAGGGCTTCCTGAAGGCCAAAACAGTGTGGCTAAAGGCAACGTGACAAAAGGTATTGAGGGGAAAAAAAAAATGAGAGCATGAGAAGCAAAGTGATGTGGGAACGTGGCAGGACTTAAGCAAGATAACAGTCATGTCTGGTCACTGAGACAGGGGGAGAATCAGGATTGGGGTGGGCAACCATGGCAGGAATTTGAGAAGAGATTGGATCTGAGGGAGAACTCGTGGCCCCAGGGGTTTGTGCCACACTGGAAAATGTCACAATTGCAGATGATGAGTTGTAATCCTTCACCTTTCTGTAGTCAAAGCTGAGCTTAAACAATCCTTGGAGGGGCAATTACTTCATTGGGCCTACCAGTAGGTTTTAGCCTCACAGACAGCAATAAAATGAAGCGTTGATGTGGTTGAAATAGGCTTGTGTCTTGTAGGTCATCAGTGGTGATCGCCCCTGCCCTCCCCCCAAGACCCAGGAGGACTTGGCGAGTCTGAAGTCTTTGTTTGTTCTTCAGCCTCCCATCTTAACAGAATTTGACGTTGGTTCAGTGTTACATAATTTTTTGAAGTCTGAATCTTAGATAAATTGTCTGGTTAGAGCAAGCTGAAAAGTAATTCCTTTTACTGTTGTATGTTTTGGAAGGGATACAGGTGCAGAATGAGCAATGCTGAGCTGCTGCTAACAGATAACTGCCTGATTTCAGAAACTGGTAGCTGCTAGAACACATCAGAAAATGTGCTCTGACATCTGAAGTCTTACAAGTCACATAGTAAGGCCTTACGACATGTTGTTTGTCTATCAGGTTTCTTTGTAGAGATCTAGTGAGGTCTTTACCAGGCCTTTTGAAAGGAGGAACCTGGAATGATGGAAGATATGATGGGTTAAGTATTCATTTCAATCATAGGTAAATTGTTTATTGAAAACGTTGTCTGAAGAAAACTGTTTGATGTAAATATTGCTCTTGGAGTGTGAGGGGGAAAGTAGAACTCATCAAGAGGGAAAGGTACACCTTTGCTTTTGTGAGGTTGCCTTTGTTCTTAGATCTATGCCACAGACCCAGCTCATTTATCCTTTAAAAGCGATCAGTCTGTTTAGAGAATATGATCCTTAGACTAATCATCCTCTTCTGCAGTAGAAGTTTATGGAATAAGACTTAGGGAAATCACCGGGTCCCTTTACCAGTATCCTAAAATATTCCTTCTCTGTGCTTGTCCATGACTCTAGCCCCTGCATGGATCCATAGACCTTAAGGAGGAGCCAAGATATAAAATTTTATAATGTTTTTTATGTGCAAATCTTGAGGATGTTCTTTGGACACCTATTAAATGATAACCTCCTCCTGCAGCTTTTTGGGAGTCTTGAAATCTCATATAAGTCAGGCCCAGCGTGTGAAATGTACTGGTTTCCAAGAAATGAAAACTCTTAAGAGAATGTTTCTAAACTTTTGCCGTTGTAGACACTTCAGGTCTGCTGCTATAAGGGAGTCATTGTTTTATTATTTTGACTAACACAGCACAGATTACAGACAAAAATAGAAATTGTAAAGTACCTGCCAGTGCTTCTTGTTGAAGTGGCTCCCTTTAAAGAAAATATTTAGTTGGATATAAAAACATAGCCCGATTAGGTAGCAATTTGGTAAAAAAACATCTGGAAAATAAATGGAAATCCTTGAGATCAATATCAGTCTCAAGAAGCGTGGATACCATCAATTTTACTGAATGGTGGGAGTCTTAGAACCTCAAAGAGGAAAAAAGCTTAATTACAGCGGAAATAAACCAGTTCAGGAAAAAATCATAAAAGTGCTGTGAGTTAGGTCTGATCAAAAACACACTGATGAGAATACTGGCAAAAGAAAAGACAAAGATTTATTGTGTCTGTCAAGCATTGAGTTGTGTTCTGAAACACTTGCGTTTCCATGGGCTGAGAATTACTGGAATAAAACATTTACTTAGAAACAGAGTGAACATGCAGCCATTATGCTGATTGTGGCATGTTTGTAGAGAAAAGGAAATGTTGTGCAGGCAAGGATGGGTTATTGGAGTGGGATACATGATTGATTTCTTTTACTACTGTAGGCTGGATTTCAAAGAATAACTATAGAGTGCCAGACACAACATTGTTGACTGCCAGCTACAAAAACACAACAAAGAGGAGGATGCATCTTACCTGAATATAACCTTTCAAGAGCATCATAGGTATGTACAGAGTTGGAACGAATCAGTATCTGAAGGTGCTGTTCTTTCATTGCTCTCTGCAGCGGCTGCCCACACAGCTAGTTTACTCTAGATGCCAACATCTTGGGCAGATAAGTGGAGATGAGCTCTGTTACAAAATTCACAAAATGTAATCATTGCAAAATTTGAGACGGCCCTGGCTTTTTTTCTTCTCCTCCCACTCAGATGGATTGTTTATTTTATTACCTTGTGCTATTCTTCCTATTCTAGAACTGAAAAAGACTAAGATTGTTGCTAAAACCAATTTTTTTCAGAGATTTGACAGAAACAGGGTGTTTAAAACTTAATGTTCATGAGTGGTTTGGGAGGTCAGCTAAGTTAACTGTCTTGCAGCTGATGATTTTTAAAGAGCTGTTCCGTTAATGAGAGGATAGTTGTAATATAAAGGAGAGGTTTTAAGAAGTGAAGGATCAGCTCATAGCAAATAGGATTATTGATCCATGAATAATCTGAAGATACTATTTCATCTGTTTTCTAAAGTAAGTTGGTCAACAGACCATAGAACTAACCTGTATCAGGGGTCATGCTAGCTGGTAAAATCGGGGACGTTACTGACAGGAAGGAGATAAGGCAAGTGGACTGGCTGGGGGCATAGTACAAAGAAGCTAAGAGGAAAGACTGAAAATCAGTCGTTCCTAAGAGAGGAAAAGGACAACTGACATTATCAAAGAACTGTTACTGCTGAATAGCCTGAACGTACAAAGCAATACAAAACTAAAACAAGTCAAAGCAGGATATTGCTTATAGTCTAATTCAGAGCCTTTTGAATTATATTGAAAAGAACCCTTGACTTGAGCGCTCTTTGCATCTGACTTAATTGTAGAAGATAGAAATAATGTTTTGGTCAAGCTTTTGATAATTTGTTAACAGTTTAATACAGGGCAAAACATGGGACAAAACTCTTGAGGGTCACTGCATTTGCATATGGACTATTTTTGTTTTCTGAAGTTTTCTCATTTCCTTATTATTTTCAAGATGCTCAGACTTTAAAAAAACCCAGGTTTTTATTGCTCCCTTCAAATAGTTTTTGCTTTGCCTTGCTGTCAGGAGAACAACACAAGACAAACATAAAGAAAAGAGCCAAGAACATGAACTGTACAAAGCATTTATAGGAAACATATAGGAAATCAGCTTTGATGTTGCTAATAAAAGAGCATGTGGGAAATCTAGCAATAGCATTGCAAAAATATTACATATATAAATCATTAAAAAGCAAACAGGGCCAGATGCTGCTGATAAAATTTCAGCTTTGTCTAATGTGTGAGGCAGGTGCTTTCTGTAAGTGTGTGCATGAACATTGGTTCTGCATTCATGTAATTTGGGCCAGGACGGGAGCTTGCTGCGCGTAGTGCCCGTTCCATGCAAAAGAAACCCATCCAGGGTATGAAGCAGGAGAGGGCACATAACCTTGTGTCAGCACCTGTGGGATGGATCTTGTTTCCACCTTGTGTCTGTTGAGGAGTCTAGTAGAAAAAAAAACTTTGTAGTAGAACAGCTGGAGGAAAATCTAAATGTTTGTTAATTTTGTTTTACTAATCATTTAAATGTTTTATGTTTACCTAATTTCATTGAAGCCATCTAACCAGCTTTATGGTGATTTCCTACCCTGGTCAGCACATGAATGTTCCTTCCTATCTCCTGTTTTTAAAAGATGGCCCTTTTAAATCAATTTCTCATCTCTTCAGGGTAAAAAGGCTTGGGCTGGCTGCTCATCTCCTGAGACTACCTACCTCTGACAAATTAGTTTTAAGTTGTCACTGCAGTCACTGTGAGGAGAGAGTATCAGGTGAGCTCTAAGTTTTCTGGATACCTGTTTACATTTATTTTTAAAGATCCTGCATTATTAAAGTTCCTAAGATTTCTAGACTTTTGGCTTAAAGTCTTGTAAATAATTTTGGGGTTTTTTGATTTTCCAGTCTAAAATAGAGATCTGTTGTATTTGTTTAAAAATGTATGAACCTTGTATGAAAATGAATAATAGAAGATCAGATTTCAGTTACTTTTCAAAAAAAAATGTAAATGAGATAAAATCTATTTAACAATATGACTATATAATTATAGGAGCATCTGAAAAAATAATTTTTTCTATGTATTAGATCATATAATTAGATGTTAGAGCACTCTTGGAAAAACAGCTATGGGAATAAAGGAATGGCACTCAGTGCAGCTTATATAAGGCAGTGGTTGTGGTGCAAAGATGCCAGAGAATATAATAGAAAATATCTGTTGTGATCTAAATTTAGTATTATCAGAATCTGGGGAAAATTATGACTGAGAAGTCATTAGGGCAAGAACAAAGTCTACTGCTGCAGAGAAAATAGCTGATGCCAAGCTAAAGGCATCTTTATTTACAGATGATTCAGATCTGAATAGTAGTTCAGAAAATTGTTCTCTAAAAATGGAAACCATCATCATATTAAACTTCACATGGAAGTGAGAAAACAGGAAACGAGCCCCAGTACTGTCGAAGCAGTCCATGTGGAATGGCCTCTCTCGTGGTGTTGTTAAATATATTACATATATATTTACTGGGGGACAACTGGGTTGTCTGTATGTGTGTGTGGTGGTGATGATGGGAGGGAAGTTTGTAGAAGTCGGCTGAGGACAAACATTAGGAGAGGTAAAGGATGGGCAGCCATAGCCAAAGGATATGGTGATACATGTCTATGATTTAAGCAATGAAACACTTGTGTTTTTGTCACGAAGAGTAGATTTTCTTAGTGTAAAATCATCTTTTTATTATAGACTATTGAATTTAAAAAGTGTATGTGGCTGGAAAATGGCTCTAAATGTCACAATTTTTCGGAAAAGTTCAGAATTTGAACTGGTTTTAGATCGACAGTTTTCATCTGCCTTCACTTGCGATAAGGGGTTTATCCAAACCCCAGGTTCAAATAGTTTCAAGATCGCCATCGTTCCAGATGCTGTCCTGCATTTCTGTTTCTTGGGCCCACAGGTGATATTAAAGTTCTCCGTTGCTTTATGCCTTTTGTCTCTTGTGGTGAGCTAAGTAGTTCAGTCTGGATGTAGTGTACATTTTGGTGAAACTATTTTAAAATCAAATAAAACTCTCAGTATTTCAGAGGTTTTTTAGAAATACTTTCAATGATAAACTTGATAGCCTACAATCTGTGCATTGCAATTTTGATGCAACTTACATTTAAATTCATCAACTTAAAATAAGATCAAATGAATGTATCAGAAATATTCCACATAATAAAGAAATTTTTAAATAGCTGTGTACCTTATGTGACTATAATATGTCTTTAGATATTTGATGACTTTTCAGTTGTACTTTCACTCAGTTTAAACTTTGACAGGCTTCAGTGCATGTTTTTTTCTGAACTGGGCCTGAGCTGTGCAGAAATGGAAGTCCTAGACAACACAGCCATGTCTGTACTTTCTGTAGACTGTATTGAGTGGTTGCAAACTTGTTTAAATCGTTGTTTCAGGGAACTAACTCTTCTTTTGATGAGAAAGTTATAGAAAAGTTACAGAAAGCAAAGAAACTGTCTAATTAATAGAAAAGCTCAAAGCAAGCCTCGTGAAATAGATGAGAAATCACACATCTCTCACAGTTTTGTGAGGTGAAACTTTCTTTGGAAAAAGTAAACCAATGCCAACCTCATAGCTTTTTGTTTAGTTTTTTTTAATTTAATGTCTGTTTCCATGATTTTACACAATGTGTAGTTTAGTGGATTTTGTAGTCAAAACAGTAGATATTGTCCCCATTACCCTGCAGGTTTCTCTAAGTTTATAATATCTTCAGTTGTTTTCTTTCCATTTAATATTCTCTATTTATGGTTCACATGAAAAAAACATCACTGGGGAGTTGGAACATGGTTTTTATTATCTGGCTGTTGACAGTGGTGGTGTATGAAAGCATAAAACATCTTGAATTTTGTAAGCTAAGGTAATTGTGCAGGAATCTTGATAATGAATTCTTGTTTTGACTAGTAAATGATACGGTACGAAATTCATCATCATAGTATCTAAAGCGTGCTCCAAAAAGGGGTAATTTTTCATCTAAGCAACACTTTGAAGTGTAGTCTACATGTTTTCTACAGTATCTCTTGATAAAAGAGCAAATTATAACTGGGATGATGTTTTGCTGCTTTCTTAATGTGATCCTCTAAGCAGAGCCTGTGCGTTGTAGTTAAGCTGAGTGCTCTTTTGCTCGGAGCCATATGAGTGTCCTTTTTCCACCGGCAATCTAAGGCTGGGAAGAGAAACCATTACTGTAGATGCTGACTCGGCCATCGCCGCAGTTTGTCTTGTCCTGCTTTGCTGGTGGGACCTTTCTAGATGGGTTTGCAACTTCTGAAAGATAAAACTTCTTAGGCGACTGGGACTGCAGAAACCAAAAGTGGTGTGGGAAGAATTTTTGAACTTTTTAAATTGGAAACTGAGGAAGTTCACTTCTTTAGTGGTCACCAGATGGCACTGTTACATATGATGTTGCATATTGCTTTTTGTTGTCTTCCACCAAGGTCTTCATAGTTGTTATTATCTATTATTATTTGTGTCCTGAGACGATTGCTTGAGAGGAAATGTAGCAATAACCAAAGTCGCTGCTATGTTGCACCTATTCCGAAGGGATTGTTTAGACAGCGCTGCTTCCAGAGAACCAGGAATTTGTATGTAGACTGAGTTTACTGCAAAGTGAACGCTGCTTGTGTGCTATTTGTTATGGACACTGTGTCAGGATTTGTGCAAATATGTGAGATGAGTCATAGCCTGCTTTTGGGAAGTGATCAATGAGGCTTCCACTGAGCAGTGGTGTGAAAATTATCCAGTAATAATCTCATTTTTACACTTTTGCTCTTTAGAAATAGTCAGGATGACGGGAGAGCTGAAGACGTCTCCGTTGTGCTCTTACGGGAATGGGGATTGATTTGTCTTTTGTTGAGGTTCTTTATGCTGAGTTTTATTCGGTGTTTTGAGCTTTTTTTTTTTACTAGTTTAGTTCTTTACAATATTTAAATTCTTCAAACCTTAAATCAGTTTTGTAAGTAAAATGTTATTACTTTTACTCAGTTCTATGCCAAGCCTTAGTCAGTAACAACTTTTAATGGAATTATTGAAAAACTGCTTGACTACTAAATACTGTAATACACTGATGTTAGCTTTCACCTGTGCCTGTTGTACCACATGCAAATCCAATTTATTTTCACCAAAAGTAGACATACTTCACATTTAAATTCCTTTCCATTTTCAGGTGATTTATAACAGATGGATATGCAAAACAGCACTAAAATACCTGTACTGCAAGATCACATTTGAAAGGCGGTGTGTGAGAAGAGCTAGAAAGTCTACAGGTACTTACAGCAGAATATTGCTGGATCTCTTAACTATTTTTGAGGGGAGACAGGGATAAAAAAAGCCTATTGAAGGAGGAGGGAGCATTTATGTCCCTTCTTTAAACACTTATCCAGGATCTAGCAGAGAATGAAGTCCAAGTAATAAGGGAGTATAGTCTGATGAGAACTTTCACAGCTGCAAGGCACTTAATTCTGCTTCACACCTGTGATGTGGGTGGCTCTTAAAAGCCTGCTTCTTCTAGGAAAAGTGACAGCTCTAGAAATCTACTCTATTCTCCTTTAACAGTAATACTATATTAAACTGTGGTATCCTAAATGGTTCATAGCAGACAGGGAAAATGGTCCTACAGTAAGTGGACTGTTCTGGCACTTGGGAGAGCATGTTCAGATCTCCTGGTTTGTCCCTGGATAAATCACTGTGTGCCTGAAAGGCCATCGGATACTAATTGGCTCTCATCTCACTCCAGGAAAGGGGAGGAGGCTATTGGAACATATTAAATAAAAATTGGAGCTGGCCAACATTCATAATTTATTCAGTGTGTATTTCTGGGTGAACTGGGACTAAACATTTTTTTTTTTTTTTTCCCCCCACTATTTCCCACAAAGTGAACATGGAGAAATGACTAACTTTGTAACAAAATACAGAAACTGTCATCACGTCCACAGCGTGTCCTAGCTGTTGGGTTTTGCTCAGCAGCTGGGGCTCCAGGGGTCAGTGGGCAGCACTGGGACATGGCAGCCTCCAGACATGGCCTCCCAAGGGCCCCTTTCTGGCAGCCTATGCTTATGAAGAAGGTGGGATCTTTCCCTCCTTAGTCAGTAAAGACCCCCTGCCCCAGCCATTAAGTTCAGCTCACTTCCAAACATTCCTTACTTGCAAACAAACAGGAGTTCCCCTTAAAAAAAAAAAAATGCTAACTGGCTTTTATTAAGATTTGTAAGTGACTACAGTAACAGAGATCATACAAACAGCTAGAGATACAGAAAGCTAGTAAATAAAATCAGCTGAATAAAAAGAGGAGATTTATTAACATATTACATCTAGTCTTACTTCAGGGCTCTTTCTGAACTCTGATTTTGAATGCTGCTTTCTTTGTCTTAGAGCTGAGCTAAGGAGAATAGCTGTTTAAATCATTTAGCCTGTGAGATGTTACATTTTCCCTTCTATTATCAGAGGACTATTGAAGTCAGTATCAGTGACTTTCCAAAGTTGTGTATTGATTCTAATTGAAGAATTTTGAAGGATAACTTATACCTTAGATCCACACAGCTGTAGGTTTTTCTATTGAGGTGATCAACGAAAGTGACAATTACACTTTTGGTCGTTTTTTAATCTGCAGATTAACAATTTGAACTTGGCGAAGGACAGAAGTTTTTTTTCTTGTGGGCCACTAAATGACATTAGAAAATAAAATTCTTAAACTATGATCAGCTGAGGCAGAATTCTGAACCAGTTAAATAACCTGAGAAAGTTGCATTTTATTTGCAGGAGCCCCTGTAACATCCAAATGTGCAGTTATCTCCTCTGATTCTTATGTAGGTTCCACAAACATTCCATTGATGTTCCTCTCCCCAGGCAGGCTTTTACAAGATCAAATGAAGTTAACAGGCAGCAGATTTAAAACAAACTGAATTAGGTATTTCTCCACGCAGTGAGAAATTCAAACTCTGCAACTTATGGTTAGAAGATGATATGGATGCCAGAAGTTTACATGGCTTCAATAAAGCAACCATGAAAGAAAATCTCACTCGGAGCTATTAAAAACAGAATTACATGAAGTCCAGGAAGTCTGAGAATTGGGGATTGCTGGGGCCGGGAGGGTATCAAGGAGGTACCACTCTGCTTCTGTCTCATTCTCTTCTCCATGTGTTTGCTGTTGGCCGCTGTCAGAGAGTTTAGAGAGGGAACTTCCATCTGACATTATACAGCTATTCTTATACCGTCAAATACCACGCTAGTTTTACTTCTGAGCTATCAGTGAGTAAATATAATGGCTGGTCTTGTGGATAAACAAAATAGTTGCTTTCTAAAACTACTTTCAAAGACATTTCTATTTTCTTCCAGTGAGTAATCCTCTTCTACTTCTTGGAATTGTGATCAGCTTGTGTATATATGATCAAGGCACAGCTAACAGTTATGTATTTTTGAGCTGTTTAACACAGGCTTCTACTCTTTTAATCTGTGTGTGTGTTCTTTTTCTCCCAACAGTGCTTGTGTATTGAATGCCTAGACTTCAGAACTGGTTCTACCTAGTTCATAAGTGCAGTGTAGGAGAAGGTATAAGAATTTGTTACAGGAGACTTTCACGTTTTTAGGCTGTGCTTTAATGGGTATCGATTAGGGATCTGTGTTGTTTATTGTGCTGTAACGCCAGCATACTTGGTCTAGTGTGAGTTGATACCAAGACAGTATGCTATATTTGTAAGAGTGTAGTGTTACTCAAGATCTGATGCAAGAAAGAACTGATGCAGGGCACTCTGCCCAATGGAGAGCTGAAACCAAAAGTATGAAAGGAATAATTGATCGAATGTGGTTTATGATTTTAGGGGAAGCCTAGTGGCATTTGTACCAGAAGACGGTGAATGCTTTATCATCAATGGACAGTGGATACATGAAAGTCCATGGCAAAAATGACATAGCAGTGATATTTTTACAGACTTGGTATAGTAGCAACTTTAAGTGGTGGCCTACACCAGCCTATCTCAGCAGGAAAGTTATGACCCTTGAATGTCACAAAGGACTCTTGAAGAAGGTAGCGTGAGGCAAAGAAAAGATTGTATCTTTATGTTTTGCATATGTAACGTTTTTCAATCAACCTCTTGAAATGCGTACTTCAGAATTTTTATAAAACTCTCATTGGTAAGGGCATGAGGCTATGTGAGGCTATGCTTTAGTTTTGGTGGTAGTTTTTTTTATTTGGGGGGGGCTGGGGGGAGTGGTTTTTGGTTTTTGTGTGTGGTTTTTTTTTTAATGGCTTCTTGAAAAGTTTGCAAAATACTATGTTGTTGCCCATAAATACTTATTCTTTTCGGCAGATCTTACCTGTTCCTGGAAAACACACTGCCAAATTATGTGTAATTATATTATATATATATATTATATATATAATATATATATATATTATATAATATAATAACAATAAATTATATTAATTATATTATATCTTATTATTATTACCATTCAACACAATTAATATAATAATAAATTAATTATATAATACAATAATAATTATATATTATATATAATATATTTTTATATATATATATAATAATTATATTCAGTAATAAGGTATATGTTATGTCTGATGATCTGGCTCATTTGTGACCTCTGTGTTTGATTGTTTCAGCATTTGTACCCGAGCAAGTGAATACACAAGCAATATTTGGTAATACTGTAGGAAAAACTGTTATGGCACTCTTCATGCGTTGGGGCCCTTTACAAGCTGTGATCCTCAGGGAACTCAGAGCTCGTTATGGTGAGACTGAGATACAGAGAGTTGTTTCTGACAAGACAGACTCATCATCGTAGTTTACCTACTGCTGAGGATCAAAAATAGTTTCAGTTCTCAACATTACCATGTCCTGGGTGTGGTGGTGCATCAAATGTTACGGGTTACAAAGTACATCTCTCTGTCTTAACTTTCACGTAACATCTTTTTCCAAATGAAATGCCTCTGCTTCAGGGTGTCACAACCTCTTTGACTCATTTTCCGCATTCTATTCCAGTTGTTAAAATGCAGACTCCAGGTCCCAGCTCTCCTCTTGGGAGGTGAATTTGTCGGTTCGTGCTTGGCATGACGTAGGCGGAAGCCATTTGAACCATTCACAGGAGAACCTAGACTGGCGTCTTTCTGTTGTTATTGCCAGTAAAAAGTTACTGAAGTCTGTGCATGGCACTTGAGCAGGGCAGTGGGTGGTGTAATGAATGTATGGATAAGCAGAATTAATTCCAGTAAGTTTTGAGGGGAAACTTGAAAAAGTCTTTATTGGTTTTGCATTACTTCTTGCCAGAAACCATGACAGGGCTGTAGTAAAATATCTTTTTATTTCTGTTTAACATGAATATGAAAGACATGCACTATAGATCTTTATTAAGTTTATTTCTGAAAGGAAGATGCTGTTTTGGCTCTCATGATTGATTAAATAACTTGCAGACGAAGAGTCAGTGAAGAGGTTTGCCTGGAGGAACTGGTGCTGTATATCTGTCTTTCCCTGGATGGGCATGAATTCTGCTTATTTTACTTTACAGATGAGTTGGTCTCTTCAGTTAAAGACCAGTAACAGTTGGTCGGTCTCTCCATGGTGAGCTCCTGGAAAGCTGCTGCCAAGGATTGGAGGCAGTAATTAACTCGTGGCTTCCAGAAGCTCCTCTGCTCTGCTGTGAGCTCTGTTGCAGATGGCCTGCACAGGGTAGTTAAGGGCACAGCTCCCCGATTCTTCACAGGGCCAGTGTTGAGTAAGTGATGTTTATATAAACATTAAGAACTCTAAAAAATGGTGTGGAACAAATATTTATACTATCAGATGAAATCTTTGATTTCCCTGATCGGAGGAATTTATATGGTGCCAAACACTGAGTGTTAAAGAACAAGATTAGAAAAATACTTGGGTTGGTGTGTTTTCTATAAAACAATTACATGCCTAAAATAGATGTATCCTCTCTCTTATTCGTACGTTCCTCGTTGCTGTTGAAGTACACGCTGTTTTGCTTTAGCACCTGACACTGCCTTTCATGTATTGCTTGCAGTCCCAGTAGAGCTGAAAAAACTAGCCCTTTGTCCAAGAATTTTGCTTACTCCTCATTTCCTTCTTCAAATTTAATTAGGTCCAAAGAGTCTGAAACTTTGAAAAGAAAACAGCAACTTATTTTGAGAAGGAGTAGAATATTTGCCCCCTTTTTACCTTGTCCTCCATCCAGGTTTCCCCTGCCAGACTATCTCGGCTGATGCTGGCTGCCCGTCGCAGTCAGTGAAACCAGCTGTGGCTGCGTGTTCAGCCAACATTCAGTCACCTCGCATTAGCTGGCAGGTAGCGTGCTTCTGCCCTGGTGGCCATTTTATACAGTTTCTCTACGTGCCACCAGCATGCGTGCTTTAGGTATTGCACTCGGCTGTGGCTCAGCATTCGGGGGTTGGCTTGCAACGTGACTTTAAGTCTTCCTTTTCTAACCAACCATGTTTTCCTCCAGCTGGGAGGTTTGGGACTTAGTGCTTGCTGAGTTCAAGGGAGATGGAGTGGAAAGGTGCTTTTACAGCACATTTGTGTCTCTCCGTATTTTTGGATTGGCTGGGGACTTATCTAGATCCTGCTTTAGCCTAGATTCCAAGGTTTTCTCTAGTTTATGCTAAGCCATACCTTTTTCCAAGGGGTTATCAGAGAGGCAGGAGGCCCAGCCGTACTCCTGAGTGTCTGCAGTCTTCTGGGATGCCATTGTATTCTGGAACTGATGTGTGCATTGAGGGTGGGAAGCAGGAGGGGCATATGTGGTACCTGTGGTACTTTGCTGATTACATAGATTCTCACGACCCTTAGGCTGTTGGTATTCCCTGATGTCCTTTGTAAAACCTTTATTCAGACCTTTTGAGTCTCCTATGTTGAGAATGAAACTCGTACAGTTGACTTCTGCCTCCTTTCCTGTGGTTGTGTGTGCGTTTAATTCTTTTCTCATGTCACGGGGCATAGATGAACTAGATATGTTGTAGCTGGACGAGCTGTATAGCTAGCTGTGCGCTCAGAGGAGCTCTGCTAGACATAGTCTGGCATCTCTCTTCACAGGGCTGCCCAGCTTCCTCCCTTCACATCTCACAGGCCCACCTTGAGGTCTCATATTTTGGGATGGAAAAAATGTTCAGGATATGTTGCAAAGATAAACAGATATCTGGAATTCTGATGGGCATTTATTTTGCTGGAGATCTTTTTGGCAACTTTAAAACAGCTACAGGACTACTTTTTTTTGGTTTCACAGAGAAGTATAGGAAAATTTATACTCCTAGCTGTTTGTTAGCTGTTTGAATTAGGAGGAAGGTGATCAAATACGAAAGGACTGGGTTACTTTGTGCTGCTCCATTAGTGACTACAGATTGATACCTGGCTGGCTTCTTTGGCAAGGAGATAGCAGCATCTTCTGTGACACCTCCCTACATGCACAAGCAAAGTAGCTAAATCTGGCCGAGGAGGCACGTAGACATTTATTAAATCCTCCTGTTTTTTTCTGTCCATATGGAAACTGTCAGCCAGGGCAAATCCCAGAGTCCATAATTTCTTACACTGTTGAAGCTTCTTCACTTTATTCCATGCATTTGAGCCTGTACCAAATAGACCTGAGGACAGGAAGGCCCACAGCCAGCTTAGAATCAACTTAGCACCGTTTATATTCTTCAATTGTATCATATTATATCATATGTTCCCAAAGCTCTCTCTAACTTAAAGAAACATAAAATAAAATTCATCCCTCTTTCAAATAATCAGGTTTTGCTCACTTACTGCTTGTCACCGTCAAGTAATCCTCAAGTTGCTTCTAGCCTTCCAAGAGAAACAGGGCTAACCAGCTGTGAATTTCTAATGTAGAATGCAAGTTGCATTTTACCAAAACTTCATGAATGCAAAACAATCTGGTCATTGTTATAAAAAAAATGTTTTTAATAAGGAACAAATTATGTGAAAAGTTCTAAACTTGCTATCTTCAGATGTCTTAAGCATTCCTTCTTAAATATAGCATCTATCCTGTACAGGTGCTATTGAAATCAGAATAATGTCGTACGTTCATATATAGCATAGCATCAGACAGGAGCATGGACATGGGATTTACACATGTAGTAGGTGTATGTGGTGAAAAAATACTGGCATAGGTAGTTGGGCTTGCATAGTAATGAAACACAATCATGTGACAAGTTTTTGCCGAAACAAGACTTTGTTGTTGCTGTTATTAAGGCCCAAAGCATGGAACCGTGGGAAGCCTGGGTATAGATCAAGCGCATCTAAATGGGATTTTTGGTTGGGCTGGTGTTCGCTGAAATATTGTTTAAAGTTCCTTTGCACCTAATAACAAACGATTTGTTGTATAGCCCCAGCTTGGGCCTTCTAGGCTGTGTCCAAATAGACCAGTGTTCTTTTTGCATGGTTGAAGGAGCACATCTTACAGAGGGGAAAGCCCAAGAGCTGAAGACAGCCTTTTTTTCAGTTGTCATGGTTAACAGAAAGGTTTCCCTTTCCATGTCTTTTTTATTTTTTCCTGAAACATAAGAGTCAAGTATCAGCTAAATGTGAGTGTATTTAGAAACTGAGTGTTGTAAAAGTATCTTACACGGTCTTTCTTAATACAAATATTGCCTCTGGGTAACGAAGATGCTTCCAAAGCAACCCAGAGCACAACTGCAGATTTGCTGTCTCTAGAAGCCACACTGCTCCTGAGAACAAAATGGACCAACTTTGGGAATCAGAAACCTCTTGATAAATCATTGTAAGTCTCTCTAGTGACTTTTGCTACCTGCTACCAGCAGAAAGATTTTAAACATCCACTGGTTGAGCCTCTGAGGCAATATAGAGTGACATATGCATCAGATTTGGGTTTCAAAACTACTGATATTCACATTTAACCAAAACAGGCTTAATTCAATCTTGAAAAATGAATACAGTGCAAGATTTTTTTCTTGTGAGGTAATGTCTTTTCCAAGGTTGTATTTTACGTGCAGATCATTGAATACTAATGCTAATGCATCCTGCCACAACAGTGGAATGAACGCCTGTGTGCTAAAGAAATGTGGTCTGTGCCAGGTGCAGTATGGTATCTGTCCTCTATACTTTCCTGATCCCCACCCCAAGTTATTCTTCTCCCTGTCCAGATGTGGGATATGAATGACTGGAAAAGAAAAGGTGGTGCTTAGTAAGCAGAATAGATCCTGCTCTCTGGTGGCTGTAGCCAAAGTAAACAAACTAGAGTAATTGCCACCACAGGCATTTTACAGTAGATCTGCATTTTTATTGATGTTGTTATTAAACTGCTATAAATGTTGTAGGCTGCTGTTGGAGATGAAATTCCCCCTTCCCCCAGCTTCTCAGTTGCTGTCTGTCACTAAATGCTATTAAGTTTATCATCTAGCAAAATCAGACAGTGCAGGAAGCAGTCTGAATGTTAATGTTAACCTATAATAGGTTTTAAATAGCTATAAAGAAAAATTAGACTGCAGTGGGACAGGAAAGCTAGTTTACCTTACCATAAAATAAAGGAGGACATGTTGACCTGATTTACTTAAATGTAGCTATTATGTGCTCTTTAGGGAGGAAACTGGTGTACCAAAGCTTATCCAGGCAGGAAAAATGGCCTTTACCTCACTCTGTACGAATGACATAAAGTTTCTTTCTTTAATTAAAGAGTAAATCCATAGGTGCTGCATGTATATATTAATGCAGATGTCATGCTGGCTACCTTTTATATTAATTCCTTCTATAATAACATTAGAGCTGTAAAAAAGAGTATTCTGAAATGTGCTACGTCTTCTTTGGTTTTGTGTGGTGCTTTTTTTCAAGAAGTCCAATGTGATTTATATTCGCAATGGAAATGTGAGGGTAATGAAAATGGATCGTCTGTCATTTGGGAGTTCCCATACTGTCTGGGCTGGCCTAAAACTTTTTCGAAAGTGTGTGGAAAAGTCATGCGTGAGCCCAACTCGCTTCCTCCAGCTCTCTCCGTGTTTGCTTCCAAGCTCCTCTCAGCCAGCAGCTCCCGGCATGCTCTTCATGCCAGCGTTTGAAATGCAACCGCAACAGAAAGTCTGTGGGTCCCTTAATGTAGAGGGAGGCATAACCGAACTGTGTAGGGAAGTCAAGAACAGGTCACACGTATGTGATGAAAGCCCAGTACTGAAGGAGAAATTAGTCTCGTTTTCTATGGTTGCTCTGAAATTTCAGAAAAGGTCACGGTTAATGACATGTCTGCTCAGAACCGTTCTAATGCGAGGCTGCAATTTGTAAAAGGTTTTGTTGGAGACTGGGAGAGGACCGGTTACTGGCAGCTTCAAGTGCCTCATTTTGCTCCTTTGGGATATCTGAACTGTGAATGTCGTGGGAACAGCAGGGTTCAGGATGGGAGAGCTCTGCCTTCGATCTCTTAAAGCTGGGGCACTCTAGGCTGGGTCTGGACGTTTGCTTTGGTTGTGGTCTGCTTGGGAGTTCTACGTGCATTTTGTTAAGACAGAATTTTACTTGCTCTATCTGTACCTTGTGAAAAATAAGAACCTGTAGATCTAAAAGTTTAAGCATCATTCTAATACATTCTATTAAAATCATTAAGCAATTGAGTGTTAACTCGTACTACAGTCCTAATACATTCTTTAGGCAATTCTAAGAATTCAGTTGATTGATTAATTTATTCTTTTAAAAAAATCAAGACTTGTACCGTGATAAATCAGGTATATTGCTTGGGTCAGTCTCCTTAAAGGAAAATCAGAATATTACCTACAGTCTCAAACAAAGCTTCTGAACTGATTTTAAGTATTTATTCAGGATTGTATTCTTCCTGAAAGATAAAGCTTTTCATTCCCTATTTAGCTAATCAGCTTCCTTCTTTTGCTGGCAGTATCCGGCACTGCACACAACGCGCTAGCTTCCCTATTATTAGTAACAAGATGCTAAATTCAGTGCTTGTGTATCTGGGTGAAATTCAGGATCTGTGGTGTAAGGAGGCCAGACTGGATGGTTTGATTGTCTCTTCTGGCCTGTGGCGTAGGCACAATCCGCCTTAGATTTTGGCGTTCAGTCACAGTAGTCCACAAAGGGGTACGGGAACCTGCTGGAGCAGTTCATCCCAGGGTCTGCATCTTCTAACCTGAGGGGGCCTTTACTGTTCCTTGAGAGATCCAGATTAATGATTAGACTCTAATTTAGGCGCTTAACTTTAAAATTAATCTGAAACAAGGGTTATGCAGAAACTGAATGGGGTAATTCGTAGTTTTGTAGGACTTCGGAACTTAGAAGACATTAAAAAAAAGATGTATGTGATTCTCTCTAGGCTTGTTGAAACTTCCCAGTGTTGTTTCTAGTGCTTTTCCTTTAGAGTTTTATGTACGTTCATACATACACACATGCAGGGCAAAAACTGCTCTGGCAGACTGCACCAAGACAGACTTGTATTTACAGTTGGATTGCAATTTGAAATGTTTGTTTGCTCTCTAGTCTTTAGACAGACAGTGAAGCCAGCCTTGAAGCAGGGTGAGATTGTGAACAATGTTGGCATACCATCACATTTTGTTGTATAAGCTTCAAACTGTAGGCATGTTTTTCCAAGTGCTAGCAAAATGAAAGCAGGACTGAAGTACATTTGGGATTACATACGAAGCAGATTTTATTCAGCCAAACCTACAAAGGTAAGAATGAAAGAAAAAAAATCTGAAGGTTTTGCTCCTAAATCTGTGGAATTTTGAAAACTTAGTTTTAGGAAGATAAAAGATACAAAAAGGCTTTAAAACTGTAATGCTTCAGGTAATTTGTTAGCAGTGATCTAATGAACAGCAAATAAAGGTGGCAGAATTTTAGTGGTAGATGAATCCATATATAGTTTCAATCTAAAAAATCTCCCAAAGTAATGCCATTAGGGTCAATGGATTTGTAAAGTCAGGGAGACACAGACAAGCCAGTATCTGTTCTCAATTACATTGATGTGAATTGGGATTAACTCCATCGAAGTGAATAGTTTGATACTGATCATATGCCATAGCAAAACTTCACTCACTGAGAGTCGGTCATTCCGCGTATCGCTCTGCTGATTTCACTTGGCTTTATGTAGGACGGGTATGGCTTCCTCTTGCTTTGGAAAACGTTGTCTCTCAGATATATTTTTTACTTCACAGTGGAAGAAAAATATGGCACGTGCAAATTGTTGTCAATTTTTGTATTTTTAAAACAGTATCTTCATGGTAAAAATGAAATAAAACATAACTAAATAGAATGATATTAATGCAAAATGAGCCCTCCTAATGTGAAGAAAGTGAAACTCTTAATTTTTTTTTATTCAACCTAAATGTTAGGAAATCATTTCCAATGAGCTTGTTTTTTGACACAATGTGGAGGGCTGGTTGTTGTACATTATGTATGCAGTATACAAATATACCTCTACTAAGGTTTTGTCTTTAAAATACTAGTGGTTTGAGTAAGTATTTCATCCAGTATCCAATGTTAAGTAATCTGCTCAATCTGTTTGCTTTTGAAATCAGGTTAAAATTGCAGGTTATATATTTTTAAATTATTCATGAAGTGATTTTCAGATCAGTGCCAATTTTTGTGATAGAGCATGTTTCAGGTTGGGGTATTCCCTCCAGCTCCTTAGTGATGCTGCTCCAAGTGTCAAGAAAGCTTGGGAAGTGGCAGGAGAAAATAAAGGGAGTCTGTGTGGCAGAAAGAAAAGTGGATGAGCAGAATGTTATTTGACCTGAATTCTCACATACATAGACTGTAGTAAATGTAGTTTTGAAAAAATACAGCCACATAT
This sequence comes from Platalea leucorodia, assembly GCF_965183815.1. Lineage (NCBI taxonomy): Eukaryota > Metazoa > Chordata > Aves > Pelecaniformes > Threskiornithidae > Platalea > Platalea leucorodia. The sequence goes on along the minus strand of NC_138828.1, from coordinate 9,048,743 downwards.
AACTCTGACGATAGGTGAAATTTTATTTTATTTTTCTATGCAATGGAGTCAGGGAAAAGCCAAATTCCTCTGTTTATATATCTCTACTACAACAACAGGAATTTTTGCATATTTCATGTATCCATTAGAAAAAAAAGCCAATCATAAAAAGAACAATGATGAAATACTCAAGAAAGAAACATCAAGTGTTTCACAGTTAGTTTCACTGCCAGGTCTTTCAGCAGGGTATGAAATGTGTATGTTCTAACTGAAATAAACAAATTAGAGTGTATAGCTCAATTAGTTATGTGCTTGCTTCATTCCAAGAGCCCATTTCCAGGCTGAAATAAATTTAAATTACACATCTGTGTATACATTTGGTCACTTACTAACAACTTTACGTGCCAGCTGTTTGCTTATGATAATTAGAAGTGGTAATAAGTTTTGGAATTCCATCTCTGCATGTAAGTGAGAATTTATGGAAATTTTTTTCGCTCTACAGCTTATCAGTTTGCGTTACTGTATTTGATTTAATTTTCTTTCTGTAAATTACTCTTGAACAAACGCACAGCTAACTCATGAAACACTTAGAACCAAAATGAAACAACCCAAAATATCTTGAAATTAATTGTACAGTTTCTTCTAGAAGCTGGGAAGGATGAGGAAAAAGCGATGTGTTTATTTCCATTTTTAAATATTTAGGAATTCTTTTTCTTTGTGAATCTTAAATAGACATTGGTGTGATAGAAACCTTGACTACTTCGTTTAGTAAGATTAGTTGAGTAAGTAAGATTAGTTGATAAGATTAAAACTTTTTTACAGTTTAAATGCTATATTAGCTTTCTTGTGAACTGTAGGGAGAATACTTGATTGGAATTGTTAATTTTACTGCAGCAGTAAAATTGAAATCAGTTGCATTGTTGTAGATGGTATTCTTTAGGATACTTGCACTTTTTTAGTGTTCCAGTAGGTAATTTGAAGTCTTTAAAAACTGATAGCAAAAAGAAATTTTTAAGGAGCAAAAAGAAAATGCAGAACTTCCCAGCTTAAAGCTGTTGCACAGGACAAACATTTAATTGGCAAAAGTCTATTTTCAAAAGCTAGCAACTTTTTTTAATACTATATCCACTGTGATGAACTTAGGGTAGAATATGACAGACTTCCTGGATCAGGCATACCTTCAGCTGTAGACTTCAGTTTGCAGGGAGGTGACTGCCCTTCAGAAGTCCATTAAAAGCTCAGCATGTCATAGCATTTTCCAGAACAACATTGTTTGAGGAGACAAAATAAGAGTAATAATATTTGTGATTTTAGTGCGTGCTATCTTTCTTTAAAGTAGTAGAGGAAAAGCAAACATTAAAAAGGAAAAAGAATTCTGGGTGTGCTGCTGGCACTACTTCTGCCTTGCTCAGCCTGATGCCCTAGTTCTGTTCCCTTATCTATGTCCAAATTGTGGAATCCTGAATGTCAGATGGAAAATGAGATCAAATCATCAAATAATTTAGGCTGGAAGGGACCACGGGAAGTTGTCTGGTGCAAGCCCAGTCAAAATGGAACTGACTTTGTAGTTAAATGCAAGTTAGAAGGCAGTTGAGGCTGCCTGGGGCCTCTTCCAGGCGAATCTTGAATGGCTCCAAGGGTGGAGATTTCATAGCAAGGCAACTTGTTTCAGTGCGTGACCACCCTCTCTGTAAGTGGTGGTTTTTTTCCCCTGGTACCTCATAGTAATTTCCCCATTGCCCTCTTGCAACTTGGGTCTGTTGTCCTCTTGTCTCTGAGAAGAGTCTGTCCCTGTTTTCTTGTCCCTGGTGCGCTCCTTTGGCGGCCACAACATGGCTGTATTTGTACTGTATTCCCTTCTGCCTGCCTGCGTTGGAAAGGATGGGGAAAGTTTAGTGAGTTAATGTCTGCACAGTGTTTCAAACGTCTGCAGTACTTCATAAATACAGATTATTTAGCTGTTGTGTCGGTCATCTTGCTGTGGTAATTCGATATTATTCTTGAAACAGCTATTCTTCAGAAATAAATTCCTAGACTAACATGAGATGGGAAGGAATGTAACGTACCTTCCTGTGTAAAATGGAAAGCGCACAGCAGCAGCCACGTGAATTGCATCAACATCAAATTGTTCCGCTGCCAGCATTGTGTATATCACTGCTCTGTAACTTATTTTACACTTCCATCCCAAATCTTTGGTACCTCTGGAGCTGTTGCTGAATCTTTTCCAATTATCCAGAACCTTGTAACTTAATATGCCCAAGTTGTAAAAAATGGCTGTAAAACGCAGGTTTAATAAAGAATTACATAAATAAGGAGTAGTGAAAGGTGCCTGAAACTTGATATTCTGGCTAGACACTAGAAAAGATGCTGGAATTCAGTTTGGTAATGAGTTTGTAGACTGAGATTAGCAAAACCATTTCCCAGACACTCTGGGAAAGCAAACTCATTTAGACATTAGGAGTGTTATGGCTGCTAAAGTAAAAACATGGATGTTGGTGACTGGAAAAACAACTACTTGCAGCTAATGATCTGAATGTTAGAGCTGTTCAACATGCACAATATATGTGAAAAGGTAGAATATTACTTTCTCATTGCCTCTACGTTTGGTATGCATTTGTTAACATGTTAATTAAATCGCAATGCACTGCTCCTATAACATTAGCAGATATAAGAACACTGAAAGCCTTTTGCCAAACCATAACAACTGAAGCCAAAAGTTACATTTACTGTATACAGGCATTTTCCTGTGTCAGAACCTTATTTTGTACCTATCGAAAATTCAGTACTGAATTCAGTTTCTTTACGTTGTATTTGGATACAAGCATCCAAAATCAAGAAAGGAACTGAGACTTGCCTTAAAGCCTTGTGCTGACTTTACTGCTACAGGATATTGAAAAATCAGAATTTTCAGGGTATGAATAACTCTGATGTTTCAATATTGGTTTTCTTCCAGAATTGGAAAGAAAAGCCAAGAGTAAGTTCTGATCTAGTAACTTTCTCAAATAATATGTTCGATTTTGTTTTGCTTGCATACTGCCCAGTACTTGTAAGGCTGACGGTCCACCAATTCTGAAAGGTGGAGTTTCCAGTCTCCGAGACAGGAAAAAAAATCACGGGAAAGAAGCCTGAAACCATCATAAAAACAATGAAAACATTTATTTTCCAGCAGAAGTCTTAATGCTCCCATCTTCATCAGCTCAGAATCTGAAAGGCTCTTTGAGCATGGTTACCTCCAGGGCTTCCGTGTTTCTGCCTCTGAAGTTTGTGGTAGAGCTAACACAAATGTTCATCGCCCCAGTTGGGATGCTTATGGCCTTCAGACTCTCTACAGTGATCTGTGACTTCTTATGACCTAATGCCACCAACATCAAGGCATTCTGTATGGCAAAGCTGTCCTAGGTTGAGGACCTCAAGAGTCCTGGGCTCTATGATTCCAGGGTCCTCTAAGTGGTGATGGTGACTTAGAGCTGTGAACCTGAAAGAAGCTTAGGGATTCCTAGGTCTGGCTTACTAAGGAAACTAGCAGGAAACCAGGTAAGCTGCTGCTATTTCCCCACTTTTTTTTTAATTATTTCATTTTTTTTAAAAAAAGTAATTTTTTCCACTCAGAACTTCTTTCATAATGAAGCTATGAATACTTACCTGTAGGTAAGGCTAGGAAGAAAAATTTCAGATGCGCTTCTTTTCTTTTAGAAATGTTCTGAAGCCCTTTTTAGCAGCTAAGTACAGCAGGCATGTACATTTCTTCTGTGTCAGCATGAAAGGAAGGATGTTGGCCATGACTCCTATGTTAATCTGCAGTTAAGAGACTCTGGTTTTCTTATTAGCAATTACAGTCTGTGATCTGGCCATGCCTCATCCCACTGAAGAATTACAGGTGTGTTATGATTCATCTCCATTTCCCATTTGTAGGAGTTATTTGATACCTGATCCTGTACGTTCCTCTTTAGTCCCTTTACGTATTAGTTTGTTACATTCTTTGATTTGTGAATAGGAACATTCAAAATGCCCGTTCCCTAATTTTTCACAAGTATAGATAGCACAAGATAATATGTGTTTGTGATAGGCTACATTAACATCTTGATTTTTCCTCTTATGGATTTTGTTCTAAAATTAACCTCTGGATTTGAAAATGTGTGATCCACAGCCAAAAAATGTGTTTTGCTGTCTGGATAAAATAATTCAAACCTGAAATGTCATAGTTGAAATAGCGTACTTGTCTCTTCTCACTATCTGGAGAATCAAATTCTGGCTTTAGTCAAAATGAAAATGAATTTGCTCTTTTCACAAATGTGTCACGTAATTTGATATGATTATCCAGTTCTGAAAGGAAGTCTTGCAGTGGGACTGTCCACCTTCAGGGCTAAAATTAGGGCAGACTCATATCTGTTGGGAGATTTGTAAGGTATGCCAGCATTAACCCTTTCCTCACTATTTCTGGGTCCAGAATTGATAGATTTTTTTTTTTTTTTTCCCCCCTGTCATAAACGTAAAAGAAACTTGAATACAGTGTTGAGGTCAATGGATCTGTGCCAGCTTAACAGCAGCTGAAGATCTGGATGTAGATTTTACCTAGAAATGCAAGAAGCATACATGAAGAAAGGATTTGTGTTGCTAAATATAGGCTGTCCCGGGAGTTCTAAGTCTAAATTTCTCTTTAAGCCATGTGGCAAAAGTAACAGGATGCAACTTTTTTTTTTTTTTTTTTTTTTTTTTTTACCAAAGCTATCCACTGAAATCAATAAACATTTGTAATGTTCAAGAACCACAGGACCAAAGAACTTTTATTTTCAGTTGTCTTAAGATAAATATCTGGAAAGAGGAGCGCTGCTTCTAGGCAGCAACATCTGTCTGTCTGTAGATATATTTCATATACGCTTGCATGGATAAAGATGCATGCCTGTGTAAGTGAGACATACTCCTACAGACGTTCACATGTGTATAAAACATTTGCAGCTTATGCACAGATAGATGTGATTTGTAAATGCTGAGGTACAGAACTGAAATAACAGAATTTTCATTATAGACAGTTTTATCACATCTCTTTACCTAAAATTTCAAAAGCAAGTGCTAATGTTGAAACTGGCTATTAACCAAAATGTTTGCTGTCAAATTAAGTGTTCCCATCTGAGATGAAAAATGGAGGCTACATGGCTATAAGCTGTGGCTTATGAAAAATAATTCTTTGACATCTGGCTCTAACATCTGGCTTTATAATTGATGCTCCAAAGCAAAATGGAACATGTACTTTAAGGGTTTGCTTTTAATTGGTGTTCAGAAGTGTGTATTTCTGCATCCTGTAACTATCATACAGTTACAGATGTCTGAAAGAAAAGACTTCAGTTCACACCAATATCTGCAGGTATAAAATGATATAAATACTGGTGCTTTACCATTTAACACTGGGAAGCACCAAACAATGTCCAGTCAGAAATGCGGGGGGGATGATTTTAGCACCTGTTCAATGCCTACCAAAACAATACTTAAGGGAATGTTCTTCTTCTACTCAGGATTAAAGAAAAATGAGCCTGGTAGTTTTATCATTACTGTTACCATTTTATTTCTATTTATTTAAGTTAAAGACAATAAGGAAACCTGTGTCAGAAGGTTGTCCAGGTCACTGAGCAGTAAGAGACTCTTTTTTTTTTTTTTTTTTTTTTTTCTCCTGCCTTTCTACTGCCAGTGTCTTTAAAATTGCTCACAATTTTAAAGATTCAAAATGGTCTTACATCTTGGCAGCACTTGCATGCAGGACTACTCTCTGGACTAGTCTTAGTGACTAATCGCTTACCTTCCTTCATGAGTTTTTCAGAATAGGTTCTGCAAACCACATACAAGCTCCTGGTGCGTTTGGTAAATTATTTATATCACCGTTGTACAGGTGAAGAGTTCTCATGGTACATTTAAACATTAATATTATTATTATTATTATTTCTGTATTTTTTCTGCATTACAATAGCTCCACAAGACCAACTCCCCAAATGTGTGTGAATTGTTCCAGGCACATAGTGGGAGAACCACTGCCTCAAAGAGTTTATAAGGAAAGCAGAAAAAGGAAGATAAAACACAAAAACAAAGTTCTCGTTACAACCATAGATACACATCCTTTCAATTCCCCTTTTATCCGGTTAGTTATCACTGCATCTAAAGGTATTTGAAAGAATAAAAACAGATTTAATTTACACGTGCTGTACATCACTTCTAAATGTATTTTCTGCACAGGACACCCCTAATCTGCCTGTTTATTTGTCATTTGGTTTCAGATCGAGGCCTAGAAGAAGTTGGAATTGAGGAATGAAGAAGTTCTGAGGTCAGTTTAGGAACAGTTTTTTATGCTTCAGCGGTGACACACAGAGAGTCAGAAAGAAATAATGCTCTCTTGATGTCCTCTTCCTGTCATCTTTGCTTTTATGACTCATGTTATTCCAAGTATCCCTAATAAAGAGAAGAACAGAAAAGGCTGAAGAGGAAGGTAAGGCCAAAGGGGCTGCCTTACCAGAATGCAGTTAGTAGACGTAGTAATGTAGGAGCCCTGAAAGTCGTAACGCTGCACGTGCCGCACAGAAGCGGCGGTGGGCAAGCCCTGCTGCTGCTGCCTGACACGTTCTGCGGCATAAGCTTGTTTTATTGGGAGGTTGTGGGAGAGTAGGTCCATAGCTATAGATGTCAACTGGCGAAGACCTGCCAAGACGTCAGTGCTATTGTTTTCAGTCCTATAAGGTGGTGATGTTTACAACATCAGACATTTTATTGTTGGATCAGTATGGGACCAATGAAAAGTCTACATTCATTATCAATATGTACATCCTTTAAATAACTATTTTCCTCCTTTTAACCAGACAATGTTTTCCCAAATTTTCAGTGACTATGTTTTTACACAGCTCAGGCTCAGCCTGTGCTATAAATTTTGCTAGTTTTAGGTATATGAACTGGAAACTGGGAAGATCATGTCCTTCCCCTTCCCTGTTACTAAAATCTTGTTGCCAGCAAAATGCCTTGGGTAGCTACATCTCAGTGGTGAAATAAGTCCTGTTGTTACCTTTGTTTATATCTTTATGTGACTGGTGTAGCTATTCCAGCATGTTGTCTCTCAACAAGGGAGTCTCCTGGCATAGATTTGTTGGCCCACTTACTCTGTAATGTAGATATGCCTTAACCTGTTCTATTTTCCAACAGTAAAAATGGCCACATTTTGAGAGCATGTTAAAACTGTCACGAGTACTCACACTGACAGGCATATGAACTACAGATTAGAAAGCTTCTGTCTTTTCCTGTGTAAATTCCTCATCTTTGAGTGTTTATTTGGTCATATATTAAAAAGCTTAGTTTTTTAGAAATAAACTAGGTTCTTAGTAGTACTGAGATGTATCTCATAAAAGTCCATGTGCTGTTAGTCATGTGGATTTATGGGGAGTAGCTCGATACTGAGGAAGACCTGTAAGTCAAGAAAAAAAGTGGACAGGACATACAGGAGGATTTCATTTCAGTGAGGCTCGTCAGTGTTTTTTCTGATAGGTCCTTCTCCAGCTCCACAAACCAACCCAACAAATCTGAAAAGTTCTCAGGATTTCCACTAAATGTTTTGCTTCTACTAAGAATGATTTATATCCTTTGAGCTTTCCAGTGATTATGCTCTCCTCTTGTTGACTTTTATATTTTTGGCTTCTTCAGTGCACCTAAAAGCAGGGCTGGAAAAAAAGGGATGGTTTCGGAGAGTTTAACAAGGAAAGTGCTCTGTTGTGCTGCCAGCAGTTCTGAACAGTATTGTTTCCCAGCTGTATGAAATATATACATTTTATTTTACAGTATACAAAGAGAAATTTTTCATAGCTTTGCAGACAGACCAATTAAATGCAGTTCAGACTTGCTGGGTCAAGGATGGAGGTTACATGTTGCTGTCAAAGTCTTACTGGGATTGACAAAAGCACTTCCTGAAGTTTTCTTTCTACTGAGGAAAGAAAACCCTTTCCTGAACCAATTTCAGTTGCTTTTCTTTGCATTTATCAGGGTGATTACTTAGGATGAACTTTTAAATATTCCTCAAAACACAGAAGCTGAAATATTGCATCAAACTGACACCTTGTCTCCAGCCAGACAAAACTGGCTATTACAAGGTGAAAGAGCAAGGAGTCCTTTAGTAGGTAATTATAGAATGACTTGTCTAGAAGGAACTAGTTCTTAATCTTCATTTCTCAGAGATGACTGAAGAGTGCAGAAGAATAGATAGTCCCTGCTGGGTTTTTTGTTTGTTTGTTTGTTTTAATCCTATGTAAAGATGTCCTTATTCTCCATAGGTTGTTTTTGAAAGCTCAGCTTTGCTAGGATTATTGCAGAACGTGCACATTTTAAAATGGTTCTGCTTCCTGGATATATCATAGGCCATTCTAGGTAACAGGATCTTTCCAGTAAATTTTAGCAAGAAACTTTTTAAAGAGGTATCAGTATGTCATCTAATGGACAGCACTACTTCTCTTTAATAGAGTGTTGCCTTCAAGTGCAGGAGTACAGTACAATGACCACTGAGTAGTTATCTTCACTACTGTCTATTTTAAGAGAGAAGCTAAAGAAAAAGATCTATTTTTATTGATAGTGTGATTACAAATTTCAAATTTACAGGGTTTGAAATCCTAACGTAAATAAGAAGTACAATAGGTGAAGTATATGCTGTAGGAAGAATTGCATTCCAGTTGCACGTCAGGATCTTTCTAATCTCCATCCCCTCACCTACAGTTTTTGGTCATACTTTCTATTCTCTGGTTAATTTAAAATCTCTTTTTCATAGTCTGTTCTTTAGTCCAAAGTATAGCTGACTGTAAATTTCGAAGAGTCTCATTTGCTTACAATTCATGTAATATACAGCCAATGCAAAAGGAAATATAAATTATTTTGGTAATAATCTGGCCTTCCTACCTCCCTGTTTAATCCAGTAGACCATATGTGTAGTACTCTTTTAAGTCAATCCAAGAATATTTCAGAGAAAGAGAAAAGGAGGTCATAAAGTATCATAAGACCTTGACTTCAAAATTATTTTCAAATTAGACTAGTTCAGAACATAATGATAACCATGATAGGTTTCATCTGCCTACAGTGGACTCTGGAAGAGAGGAACAAAAATCTGATTTTTTTTTTTTTTTTTTTGGTGTATTTTGTGACTAAAAAGCCCTCACTTAGCCTGTGTGCACAGTTGAGTGTGTTTAAAGAAGTATTATTCCACCTTTCAAATTGGTGAGGTTTTAGGTTGACAGTTACCATCTATTATTTATTGCTTTCATTAAATATTGAAGGTTTATTTTACTATTGTAGTGAATTGTTTGTTTAACTTTCAATCTTATTTCCTGTTAGGGTAATATGCAGGAAAACCCACTGCGGTTCTCTGCAAGCAGGCAGTGATCCTACAGCTCTTAAATCCAAATTTTGCACTTCAGTTGCAAAGCTATCCTTCCTAAGCTACGGCTGTTTTCTTCTTTTATCTTACTATTTTAGATGCCCATTTTACCCAAAGGGAAAAACTGGTATTATGATAAGTACACAAGTCCTTAGGGAGATGTTTCGTATATATATGCTGAAATGATAAGTATAAACCATTTCTGCTATATAATTTAGCTCCAGTGGTATGTGATTTTATACATCAAATACATTGTATAATCATGTACAAAATATTCATTGTTATCTGATAGAATTAAGAGTGATAAAGGGAATATGTAGGATAAGCATCAGAGAATAATAGCAAGTGATTGACATAGGGAAGAAACTTATCCGAAGTCAAGTACATGCAATATAGTTTTAGGTGGCTCAAGAAACAGTACTATTTAGGATTATTTCCGAAGAGTTTAGCTTTTATTTGGGTATACATCAACTCATTGGCCCTTCAGCTAATTAAAATTCTAATGCTTTTCATTTCCATTTAAGAAAGAGAATACGTTCTTTTCTGATGTGGAAGTATTACACAGTACACAAATTTCAACCACGACAGAGAAGTGCCAGGCTTTGAGAATGTCTTTCACTGAACTTTAAAATTTTACAGTTGGGTCCAGGTCCTTCTCTGTGTTTGTAAAGCACCTAATAGAGCAGAGCTCTGATTCTCATTAAGAACTGGGGGCATTACCACAGTGAGAATAAATAATAAAAAACCTTCTTTCCATTGACACAATGGTATTTTTATATCTAGTCTTACTCTGTGTATTCTATTATTCTTTTAGGTTATGTGTATCCTATTTAAACATCATGAGTGGATTTTTCCTGGTTTTGTGCTCAGCACACAGAGGGAAGAAGTCTTTCAGGAACTGGCTGTTGCTTCCTTCAAGGCTAATTAAAGCCCTGAGAATAACAGGAGTTAAAGAAGCTTAGGGGGTACACCACCATAACGCAATTGATGTAACATCTAAGGCTGTGTCTGTATTGCTCTCTTGCTGTAAACATTATGATCGCTTCCCAGCAGCCTTCCCCCGTGAAGGTTATGGGGCTATGCCTGAGAGAAATAACTCTCAGAGCAGCCACATCCCTGCATGTTTTGGAGAGCTCACAATGAAAGCGTCTGAGCCCGTCCTTAGGCCCAGTGTGTGTACAGCTCGTGTATCTGCCTTTGCTCCTGTATTGCCTACGCTGGCAATGTAGGTATAACGCCAGCTGAGAACTGGGGTATTTCCCCCGTCGTGCTTACACCCCTGTGCGCAGAGCAGGGAGCTGACAGAGACGGGCCCTGGAACTGCCCAGGGGACTTCCAAAGGAAAGTTTATTTTTCTCCCTGGGAAACGCAGTTCACTGAAATCCGAACCGTTTACAAAGAAAGGCTAGTTTTAAACAGCATCGGATAAAACATGCATTTTTAAGTATACTTGTATCTGAATCAAAATAATCAACATTGGAAGGTTGAAATTACTTTTTCTCCTTTGGATACGCAAACTGATGATAATGGAGATACCAGTTCAAAGTGGAAGCACCAGTTTTCAAAATGAGCTGATGAAATTTTTATTAACCTAAACCAATGCCTCTGTTTACAATGATGTTTTCATTCATCATCATTTTCTAGATTTTGCCTTTTACCAATGGAAAAGGAAGAAGTCTCGAGCCCCCTTGCGAGAGAGAAACATGCCCTCCTGCCCAGCCATCACTACCTGCCTTGGGCTGGACAAGTTGGAGCCACGGTCCGATCCTCCTTTCCATCACACAAGTAGCAGCAAGGGGTTTCAGTGGAGGGCTACCTATTGAGCCATCAGCAGCTTAAAATCCACCCTGCTGGCTCAGCATTCCTCTCCCTCTCACCCAACTGCAGCTGCTTCACCTGACGGGCCTGCACTTTTTCCTCCAACATTTGAAATGCAGTTTGTTTTTATTTATAACCCTCCCTGGAACATAAAGTAATGTCCGTTGGAAGCCGAAGCAGCTCAAGCTCCTCTGTAAGAACCCTTGAACATTTCCCTTTTGGACTCAAATGGAAAGTTGCAGTTTTCCATTTTAACTAAAAATGCTCTGTAGGGAACAATCCTACATCTGCAGGGGTAGACTATATGACTCAATGCAAATCTTTTCCTTCTTTAACTTCCGTTGTTCTCATTCTGTTTTGCTAAAGCATTTTAGTCTCAACTTTCTTCTAAATGAGGGATGAATGAAGATGAGAACTCACTGTAAAAAGAGTAAAAATGTGTAAAAATTTTGAAACCCCCTGTTGTTGACCTCTAGATTTGATAGAATGATGTGTGGGGGTTTTTTTGTTATTTCTTATTTATGTTACTGCTTCATATAAATAGATGATTTATCTAGAACTGGGGTCCAAAAAACACTATTAAAGAGTTTGTTTGGGGCATGCTCTGATGTTATAATAAGACTAGACAGAGCTTGAGAGGGGAAACATGCATCTAGAAATGAAAAATTTGCTCTTGGTCCATTTATATGTCCACAGTCAAACAAAGGATCAATTCCTTGTCTTTGAATTTTCAGTTGTTCAACATGTTGAAAAAGTGGTAGCTAAATATTTCAGGAAAAGGGCAAGAGAGCAAGACCTGCACACACTGAACAAGAGCACACGAGTGTGTATTAATTGTTGAATGAACAGAATTTTTAGAAAACGGGGATTAATCTGGAAGGGAGTGTGTAATCTTAGGCCATCCAAATAGATGGTGTAGCATTAAGTGACCGACGGCAGAGGTGCAATCTTTGGATCAAAGTCTGCTGTATTGCCATAGGAAAAGGCACTAAGAGGAGCAGTTGCAACAGCTGCAGTGATCTCTGGTGCGTGAAGCTGTGGCTTTTAAAGCGTTAGGCAGTGCGGTGGTTCTAGGTCAGTTGTTCACCTCCAAAGCCCGAGTCTTTTGTGTTGTATTTGAAAATATTTGATAGGTTCAGCTAGAAACAGATTCCAAAAAGAAATTCAGTTTTGGTGTTACCTTGAAATAGAGTTGCTCATGAATTATTGTAAAAATAACAAGCCACCTGAGTAATAATTAATCCAACACAAAGGGTATGTTTTGTCCAAAACTATTGTAATTGCCCCAAAACTTTTGGTTTAGCTGGTGTCTGATTTTTTTTCTTCCATTTTTTTCCCTTCTATCATTTTTCCACTCTACCATTGAAGAAAGGAAGGGGTTGAAGAACAAGCTAAAGTGAACAAGGCCTAAAAATATATATATATATAATTTAAAAAAATGAATTGTCTTTCTTAGGTATATTTGTTTTTGAAATAAGAAGAAACATCTGAAAATACTTGAACAGCATGTATGCGATAATTCGAGTAATGTAATTGACTTTACTGTTGCTGTTGCAGTGTTCATTCAGATAAAATTGATATAGTTATTTCTAGAGATATGGCTGGCTAGATTAGATTTTAAGAAAATAATGAAAGAAGGGCAACTATTACTGCGTGGTAACTTTAGTCTTACTTTTAAAAGTAATGTGCTTCAAGGGATGTGGAAAAAGAAGGAAAACGGAACTTACAGTAAAGGCACTATGGAGTCCTTACGCGAGTAAGACTCAGCAGGAGAGGAGGAACTGATTAGGAAGAACAAGAAGCAGAGAATGGGAAGGGAGCAACAAGAAAGACTAGGTGTTAATTGGAGCTCAGCACAAAATAGCTTTTTTTCTGTGTTGTGAAATCTCTGACTTTATAAAAATGCGCCTGTATCTATGTTAAGATGACCCCAAGAGTGAAGCTTGGTATAATTATATTTAACTAAAATGAATAAAAAGCTAAATGGAATGTAAGCTTTAAAATTTACAGTCCCAGAGTTAGGAAAAATTTTGAGGGTTCTTTTTTTGTTTGCTTGTTTTTGTCTGTGTTTTTTGTTCTGGAAGTTTCCTGCCACAGCATAAAGAGAAGGAGAGCTTGTTCAGAGGAACGTTTGATGCTATAGCTGCTTGAGCCCATATGATGGTACTAGACATATTTAGTTATGTTCTCAAACAGTTCTGGAAACAGAAGGTCTTAGTTTGTGTTCATGTTTCATAATCCCTTTGCTCATAAAGCAATGCTGTGGCTGCTGGAAAAAGAGACTGGAACTAAGGGTCAGTAGTTTGCCTGTCTCTCCTGTATTCATTTGCCTCAGGGAGGCACCCTTCTCTTCAGGTCGTGCGTTCTCTGCCGCTCTGCAAAATATTAAAAAGCATGGCCCTTTGGTATTTTAAAACCCAATGAGTATATGCCTTCGTGTCAGTTGTGCTGCTTAAATTTGTAGCTGTACTGAGTGCAGTCCCCGCTCTACCGCACTGAAATATGTCTGTTCATCAGTTTGGTATCACAGAGATATACATTTTGCAATGGGAGACTGAATTAAAATGTTGACATTCTCATGCAGATACATTTCCCTTTTAGTATTCCTGAAATCAGCAATCTGATTTGTTCCCTCTCCCCCGCAAAAAAGCTCAAAACCCCAACACTGCCCCCAAGAAAACTGCCTGCCATCATGAAGGGAAAAATCTGTATACGCTTGATAAATAGTTATCCCAGGAGATTTCTCAGGCTGGTATATAATAGCTATATACAAAGAAAAATTACTCAAGTACATAAAATGGGTTTATTTCAGGAGTTTTGGCGTGTATAGCCAGGATTATGAACGTATTCAGAAGTATGAAGACACTCACTCTTTAAAATCTATTTAAATTTATCTTTTTTGATGTGCAAAAAAAAAATTAATCATAGGGAACTTAGTTTGTAGTTTGGAATAATGAGAGAATTATAGGAGGCTTGCTTAAAAATTTCCTGGCTTTTTAATTCTTTCTTCATCAACGGTATTGTAGTGAGAAAATGTTCTTATGTCTGTCTCCTAATCCGGATATCCTACTGCATTTGAAATGATACAGTTCAATTTACAGCTGGTGTAATACTTATATCTTGCAGGGAGGTTATTTTAGAGGCAATTTCATAAGCTCTTTTTAAGTGCTTTGAGTTGCTTTAGTAAAAAAAATTATAGGCTAAGATTATGTTAGCTGTTTATTGTTATAAGTTCTATTCTTTTTTTCTGTCCTGAGGGAGGGAAAAACAAATATTGGTTGCAAAACACTATGAGGAGATTGAAATAGTGCATTCCAGTGTGAAACTCTATGGCTTTTACTTTTTATTAGATTTAAAAATGAAAATGATATATTTAAAACTGTACCACTACTATGCTTTCAAAATCCAATATACAAAACTATCACAGTAGTCATTGCAGGGCTAGAGTATGAAAGCAGTAGCACGGGTGGGAAACATCCTTTTCAGTTTTGGGGTTATTTTAGCACAAGCTAAATTGAGGACAACTTCATGTTATACAAGTGATAAAAAAATCCTTGTTTCGTACTACCATCGTTATGGTGCAGTGACAATTGAAGATGATGTTAATTCTATGAAGGTGGGAACTAAAGTATTGGGAAAATAAGCTATGAAGTGTCAACAAGGAACTGAGGTTGATGTTCATGCTTTTTAAGATCAACCCTGTGTGATCCATTGCTTATTTTTTTATTGACGTCTTAATTGTAAAAATAGATGGTTTCAAAGTCATTAAATGCTTATGGCATGTGTAAAAGGACTCCTAATCACACCCAGACAAAAATTCCCAGTAAAAGGCTCTCCTCTTCACTCTTTTTCCAAGAATATAGTGGAATTTCCACTAACAAAACTGGTTTAACTTAAACATACCCTTCTGGAGCCCTGAAAGTATGGCTCATTTTTAAAGAGCATTATTAGTAAGTTTTAGTACATCCGTTGTAATTTCTACCTTGGGGCATTGGATCCTTAAAAAACGCTAACAAATTAAGTCCTGTGCTGCTGCAACAGAGATGAATATTTTCAAATTAAAAAGTGCGAAAGTAAATTTTCTGTTTTGGATCTCCTGTCAGGCAACTAAGGCTTTCGTTTTCAGAGAAGACAGGGATTCATAGTCAATGGCAGTTGTAGGTAGTCGGCTTTTCAGAAACCAGTCTCCAGTCAGTAGATATTCAGGAGATGTTAGTATTCACAATTGGGACCAAATTTTTAGAAGAACTCAGCTCTTGTTTAGGTGTCTAAATATATCACTAGATTTCCAAGAGCTTAGTGAGTTGAGTGTGGTGAGAGCTTCCAGCTGCAGATCATTTCTGGAAATCTGACCTGTATTTAGATGCCTTGAATGTGTTCCGGTTGCTTCAGAAAGTCTGGCTTCATGCATCTATATATAGGCATCCAATATTAGAGATAATATTTAAAAAAAAGGTCCTCACTTTTTCCTGAAAGGTTATTACAAGTTAATTTCAAAAGTAAAAATAGAATTCAGACCTTCTAGTGCCATGTGCTAACTGTGATAGCATACTTTGTACAAAGAGCCAAAATCATTCAGCATAAGGTCCTACGTTTGGAAGAGTTGCAAAGCTATGGCTGAACTGAGGTTTTTCCAAGTCTCCTGGAGGAGAAATCTCATCTGAGAGGAGTGGACAAGATGAAAGCGAGCTTTCCGTTCCCACAGTGGCACTGAGTGGGAAAGGGAGGATCAGAAACCAGATTGTAATGTAATACATCTACTGGAGAATACCCAAAAGTAGTTCATGAAGTTATGATCTAGAAAGCAGAGCACAACGGAGTTATACAGCGAGGCAGAAGTTGGCACTTCTGAACAGGTGAAGCTTGACGTCAGCTTGCAGTCCAGCAAAATACTCTGAATGTGAGTAGTTTAATGGAATGCCCCAGACGGCTCTTTTGCAGAAATGAAATCAGTGGGACAACTTATGTGGTTGATTTGACTCCCGTGTCTTTATTTTAATTAATTTTCATCACCCTTTCATTCTTTCCCTGCCTATTTAATGTTTTGTATACGCCATGCTTTATTTATGGTTTTTATTTGCGTAATTTCCTTCTTGCTTAAAAACAAAATATAAAGCTAATTTTCATTTTGGAAGTAACAAAAAGAATTGATTAAAGAGAAAATTGTAGAATTCAATGCTCATGATTGTTCAGCCAGAAGAGACCTGTATCCAAGAGAGCTTAGTGTTGCAGCCTGAATTTACAAAGCTGCAGTTCCCAGGCAAGCACCATACTAAATTCAGCATTGCCATGATTTACAGTAGTTTACTATTTTTCCTTTAAGAACATACCATGGCATCTGAAGATGGAAGAAAATGTCAAGTATAAAATGAAATAATTTCATTATGTGGTTGTAAGAAATGTCTGCAACAGATCAAAATATTCAAGACTGGGGAAGGGGGAGGGAAGAACGGAGCTCTGTGCTGAATTCTGCTGACAAGGACAATGCAATACAAACAAGAGAAATAATGTGTAACAATGTTTAATCCCGCAAAGTCTACTTCAGACTTCTCTCTAATTTTCTTTATAGGTTCCAGCTAGGAGAATTCCCCTGAGACCCTGTTCTCACCATTCATCTGTATCCAACACCATATTTCCAAAAATTGCTTTTGGATTCTTGATTGAGCGATGTCTTGTTAGTCTCAGAATAAGAAATCAGACCATAATTTTTCCTCTGCTGCTGAACTTGGATGAAATGGGAGTATCCATCCAACTACTTTCTGGCAGGAGTAAAGGGGTGGACCGAGTGTTTCAGAATTTCTCTCTCCTGGTGTGTTTCCAGCTTTCAGGTACAGACTACCTGCTCACAGTTCTGCATGCGTAGTTCGGTCTTTATACACCAACCTCTTGATTGAGTCAATTGTTTTGGCTAATTCTCTGTAATAATGTTGATTTTCCTTTCACTAGTAAAGCATCCAGGAACAAATAAGAGCTATGCAGGGCTTAGCAAAAAAACTCAACACCCACAACTTCCTTGTTCAGTGATTTTTCAGGTCAGTGGTCACCGATTTGACCAGTGACCATCTGGGACTTGTCTGTGGCTGCTCATACTAACACCCATATAATGACAGCATAGAGATGTCAATAATAAGGGACCCTGTGGCAATTTGGAGAAGTGTAGTGAGTCAGCTGGGCTGACAGGAGTATCTAAGCCATATTAACCCAACATTTGGAAGAAGCTGTAGAACAGACAAGAGTACCTCCCTTATATCGTAAGGAAGGAGCAGATCTGGAAAATCGACTTGGCCATGGGGTGAGAGAGACCAGCAGGAATTTGAAGAGACAAAGGATGGGGGGGGGGAAGTCTCTACTTGGCAAACATATGGGACTTCCTTGACTGAAGAATTAGCCAAGTCGGTGTGTAAGAAAAGAGAGGAGCAGAAAGGCAGCGGCTTGCATTCAAGGGGAATGTACATTCCCTTAAATGATGGTTTATAGTGTGTCTCAGAGTGATGAGGGAAAACAGGCAAGCATGACACATAATTGTCTGCTGACCTTATCAAAATCTGTTTAGTGTTATTTAAAGTAAAAAGTCATTGTATTGCATTAAGACCCCTTACAAGCCTGTATATCTCAGGTCCTCAGAGAGATAAAAAGTAAATCAGAAAGCTCTTTGGGGTGAAGTTGTATGGTATGGCGAAGTCAGTTTAACTCCTTGATGTGGTAAGAGGAGAAGGTTCCGCATGACACTTTTCTTGTCCTTCCCCACGTATTCTGCTACTTATTTTGTACTGCCTCTGGCACTATTTAGATCCCCACCTTAAGTTGGTTCAACTCACTGACTGGCAACAATTCTGCAGATTGTTTGTTTGTTCCCCCCCACCCCGGTTAGTTTTCTGCTTGTTAGAAAGTTGAGTCAGCTCACCAGGTGTATGATGGGCTCTAGTTATCAGTACAAGGGAAGGGGTTGAACCCTGTAGCTTGTAGCAGGGAAGAGAAAACCAGGAAGGAGAGAAGTGCTGAACTTCCAGAGTGGCTCAGCTGTCTGCTAGCTTCATCCTAACATAAAATTCAAGGTACAAATGTTTCTAAGTTAGTAGGATGTTTTGGAGAGCCAGTGCTCAAGCCAGCGAACCTGATCTGTGAGGTCCTGCTTCTAAACAAGACGGGACAACTCTGCCAGAGAGGCCAGTGAAGGAGATAGTGATGGAAGCCACCCAAACCAAAGGAGGAAACCTAAGAGCAGAGGACATTAGTACCCAAACACAACAGCCTGATGAATGTCCAGTAATTCTGTAGCAGGCCCCATTGGTTTGGTTCTGACCAGACACATGAAAAACAACTTCCTTGTCTTTAGCTCTAGTTCTTTTTAAGTGTTACTGACTTTTACCTGCCTCTCTGCCTTTGAGAAAATGTTTCTGGGTTCTCCACTACTGTATTTACTTGCCTTAGTCTAGATTAAATATCATTTATTGTTTCCTGCTCTTATTTTTAAGTTCTTCAGACTGACTCTGCCTTTAATTTCCTTCCAGAATACTTGTATTTGATTTCATTCCCAGATCGCATGTGCAAACGAATCATACCAAGTTCAGATATCTATTTCTGCCATTTATTGTTGGATGATGTTCCAGAAGCCTCTGTTCTTTGGTCGCGTCCAAAAGGTGTGAAAGAATATTTTATTAGTTGTAGTTGCAGGTCCTTAATTTTCTTTAGTAAGTAAGGCATATACTATCTATTTTAGCATGTGATATGAGTGCAGAGATCTGGTTGGCACGGAGGTTAAATTAAAGGCTGAGCAGCTTTCTGGAAGGTTGCTTAGTGTTCAGTGTTACAATTCCAGTTCATTTCATATTTTACAGATGAAGTTAAGACAGTAATACCGAACTGTTTTAACACTCACTCAGGAGGGTAGTATCTCAGTTAGAACAGTTATGAGTTCTAATATTAAAGGTAGAATGAAAAGAAGCAGTATTACTATGATGTAGGGAATACTTTTTTTTTTTTTTTTTAAATTCTAAGCCTGATATAATATTTTCCTTCGTGTAATATTTAACTGGAAAAATTAGTCTGTTCAGTAACTCCAATAGAAAAAGTTGCATGGAATACTTTACAATGTTTCCGTTGTGTTTTGGGCACAGTAAGTGGCAGGTTTTGTAGCTAATAAAATATTTGTAAATTTTCAGGCACTGCTGGCTGAATTGTTTTGTTTTGATTGTTACAATGTATCTGTTTTAGCTTGCCATCATAGTAAATTCCATCAACTAGCTGTTATGTTCTCCTTGACATCTCACAAAAGCCCTTCCTTTATCAGTAGAATAAATAATGTTTTTTCCCCGAAAAGAGGAAAATAAAAATTACTGTTGGTCTCCACAAATTTTGCAGCAGAAAATACTGTGCCATAATGATAAGTATGCTAAAGAGTCTGTATTATTTCAGAGCAGCAAGCATGGCCGTCTGAACGCTCCTGAAGAGCTGGGCATTAACCCAGCAGGTGAAGAGTGGCAGGAGTGGGGCAGCTCTGCAGGGGAAGGCAAGGCGGGAGCTGCGGAGAGGGACCACGGCTCAGGTAGGGACAACGTCCTCGTCAGCAAGCGGCATTTGAAAAGACAAGCAGAGCAGGGTGGCAGTGGTAGCCCAGTAAGCATGGGCTACTCAGCCTCCTGGCCCAGCCTCCTTCTCGTAGGGGTGGTTCATCCAAACAGGGTGGCTCTCAACCAGGAAGGGACATGAGAAAACCTTTGGTGTGTGGGTTATCTTTTTTTCTTAAAAAATTTTTGGAACTATCCTTTTCCTAATGCTCCCTAGTGCTTGCTTAGTTTTGTGAACTGTGGGCATGTGTCAAAAAGTAATTCTGCTGTGGTTCTTCAGCAGTGTTGATGGTATTCTCCGCAATGAACAAAAGCATTATCGCAGGAACTATGACAAACCCTAATACAAACCAACTGTGAATATTTTACAGTAACTAAACCATTCTTTATTGCTTCCTTATTGGCTTTTTCTGCTACACCAGGTTTTGGAGCAGAAATGGATAGCTCATTCATATATCAATTAAGCTCTACCCTGTACAAAGCCACAGTAAATCTATGCTATGACAGTAGGCTGACAATAACTTACCAGAAGTCACTTACACAAAATAATGTGAACGTTCTAGTTTTCATTAGCAGAGAACATTATCTGGAGCTAAGCATTTTTTTTTTTTTTTTTTAATTTTGTGTAGAAACCCAGGAAACTGCTTTCCTGTGGAATACAATGAGATTCTCTTTGCCTCTTGACTGAGCAATAACTGAAAAACAAAACCAGTGGCTCATCGTCGTCAGTCATACACGCTTTTCACATGCTCTTGTCCATGAGAAAAAACACGTGTTTCAACAGATTGCTGGGAATGTATTTTGGTTTTACCCAGATGTACTTTCTTTCTTCAGGCACTCTCACTTTTATTATTGTTAGCAACAGAGAGGCTGTATCAGGTAACCTGGGATACAGTGAATGCCGTGTGAACCAAAGACATCGACCTTACGACTGTTTGTCCCTGGCGTGTTGCCACTATACCCCATTTTGTCTTTGATAGATTGAGAGAGGTGGGAAAAGCAGTAACATGGAAGCAGCATGGAAAATTGTTTTACCCCTTTGCCTTAGAAGATGGCCTCAGTGAGAGCATTGGTGAAGTGCTGTGAAAGAACTGGCATTGTGGTGGCAAGGGCTCCACTTTGTGTTATCTGGCTGCAGCTTTTGTAAGTACAAATGCTAACTTTGGCTCTTCGCAAGGGACATGAATAGCCTTGTATAGGACTTGGTAAATGAGCCATAGAGAAAAGGGAAGGAATCAAATCAAGTGAAATAATCTTGGTGACTGCTGTGAACTCCTAATAGGGATATAAACAAGAAACAGTTTGTGTAAGCTCTCATGTGGAGGTGTAAATGTCTTATCTCTACATGCTAGCAACGGCTGGGGCTTTTAATGTTTAAGATGAAACAATTCCTGATGGTTTGCATGGTCAGGAAACAGAGCTTATTTTATTTCTTCCTTTTACTTTTGTTTTTCTTGGTGTTTTTTTTTCCTTTTTTTTTTTTTTTTTCAACAGGGAAATGTTTAGAAATTAACATTTTAATTCACATAGAGGCATTTTAAGCAGCCTCCAAAATCTGTAATGTTATTACTTAATTCGGATAGAAATGAAGCTTTTGATGAAAAGGCCTGGGGTATATTCATTGCCATAGTGATGTGAGGAGTACAGGACGAATATACTTAGGGCTTTCAAATAATTATCTGTATATTTTCCAGCTTTCCAACTGTTCCTCATCTCCTCTCTCTACCTCCCCCAGTGATGCCACTGCAATTGTAGTGGGTTCTTTGTTTATAATAAAAATAGTGAAAATAAACCCTTGATCTTTGCATTCCAAGAGTGTCAGTCTAACTTCCTGAGGTTATTTCTCAGTCTTCACAAATATTTTGCTAGGAGGTTTTTGAGCACTTCGGTCCACTCCAGACTCTGAGGACAGCATGATAATACCACATGCATAAATACACGAAAACTTAAAAATGGGTAAAATATGAAACATGTTTTCTGCAGAAGTATATGGAATTCTGGTCACTGTGCATGTGTGTGTGTATGCCTGTATATGCAGTAGGTACATTTATACCTATAAGATTCATTCATGACTTAAAACAGCTTTTGTTTTTCATGAATTGTAGCATGTTAAATGAGTGATAAAGTGAGATAGCATTGGGAAACGGAAAGCATTTTTTCGTGCCCTCGTTGTTTAAAGCTTTGCATTATCCTTTTGGCACGTGCTAATATCCTGTGGTTAGTGGTTTTTAAACGTGATAACATTGTTTTGCAATTTTTCCAGTGTCCTAAACGTAGATTTTGCCCCCTGCAGTCACCTGTCAAAAGTTAGTTTCCTACAGGTCTCTCTGATTTCAATTGCTAGATTAGCTGCAATGGCGAAAAGTCAGGCTGCGCTTTAATTGATCTGGGAGGCAATCTGTAACCCATGCTATGCTTATTACCTGCTTGCAGTTCTTCACTTCCATTGCTTCAGTTTTTAAATATGTTGAGTCCATTACTGCAATAAGTATTTCTAAGACCAAGTGTTTCAGCTGGAAAGTCAAAAGGCTAGTACATGTCTGGAAGGAGACAGTGTATGCCTTTCATTAGCAGGCTGTTAGCAATGTAAGGTTTTTTTTTTTTTTTTAATTTTATGACTAAATGAAAAAAACAGGGAAAAATAATTTCATAATGTTTTTTTCCCAGTGAAAGAGAAAAAAGATACATGGTTTAATATCAAATTAAATAGTTCTAAGCTGATAGTTTTGGTTTGGGCTGTTTCTTACATAAAAAGGGTTCTTGGCTACATTTTTGAAGAAAATGTCATTTTGATATAAAATAATATTTCATTTCGGAAATGTGGAAATGAAAGAGTTTGGGTTTTTAATTCATAGTTTTCAAATCCGAGGCCATTACCTTGGTTCAGCTCACATTTGTGAACAGTTACCCTTGACTCCAAAGAATGTTTTTTGGCAAATACACTGTTCACTCTTATAATGCGCCCACCCCAATTGCTTCTAATTCAGGCATCCAAGTTAAAAGCTGGAGCTCCTCCTCCCCGGATGGCAAGGGAGGGAGAGGGGCCCGGGGGAAGCGATGCGGAGCGCGGCGGTGGGGCACACAACGCCCTCACAGGGTTTTCACCTGCGTGCTCTGACCCGCCATGTTCTCTGCTCCTGACTGCGGCGGCTTACCTCTGTGCCCGAGGCCGAGGGCAGCTGGGCAGTGAAGTCTGGTTGTCTTATGCTCCCTAAAAAGGCGACATCGCCCAGAAAACCACCTTCTGACGTTGTCAATCCTTTGGAAAGATGCTGAGCTTACCACCCCCCCCACACTGTCCCTCGGGTTCCCCTCCCCTGCCGCAGCCTGGGGCTGTGGGAGCGGTGCTGCCGGCGGGGTGCCTGCGCGCCTCGTCACCCGGCAGGGCGGCGGGCAGGCCTTGTGCTGTCCCTATGGCCCAGTCAGCAGCTGCTGTAGGTAGCTCCACAGAGATGGCTGGATCCGTGCTTACTTGCACCACCTGAGTGAGTCCCTGGCCTGTACGTTACCCCAAATGTCAGGCAAGAGTTGCTTGTCATGGCCAGACTGCTGATGGTGGAGGGACTGGAGTAAAAATGGCAGAGTCCTGAGTGGGTGGCTGTGGTCTCTCTATCTTGGCAGTGAGAACTGATGAAGAACAGAACAGGCTGTGCTTTTTGTGACAGCGTGAGTTACTTCTTATGGTTCTTGTAAATGTTCAGTCATGTTGTATCCTTGGGGAATTGCTTCTATGGCTCTTAGTTTTGTTTTCATCTTAACTTTTTCCCGCTCTTTCCTGCTGCAGGGCTGGATTTCTGCTGCTTTGCCTGGGTGCGTTACTGCACTGATGCTTACAATGCCCTTTTTCTGAATCCAAATCCTGCTTCACACTGGCATTTTTCCTTCCAAGATGTTTAGATGTAGGTATTTCTAACTAGACACCTTAATTCTTGAAGTTTTTATTATTTTTCAGTGCAGGGTGGCCTTATGCTGTTCATACTGCACTCTTTGAATTTAGGAACAAATCCTCTCTTTTCCCACATAAAATTTATTTCTTTTCATTTCCACTGAAATAAAATTTTCCTTACTCTGTATTACAGATTCTGCTTTTCCAGGGAGGAAGCTAGCACAATTTCTCTTATATATTACATACAGCTCTCTTATAAGGTAGGCTTGTTCATTCATGTCAGACTGTTCTGAATTTTACATGTAAGACACATCAGTTGGGATAGGTAAATGTTAATTATAGGAAAGAGAATAAAAAGCTGAAATAGGTTTCAGCTTCCTCTTTCATCTACATGAAATGATTGAAGATCACTTCACATTAAAGGGGAGAAATGTTATTTTAAAAATGTGAATTGGAGCCTTCATCTCACATGGATCACTTCCTACTGAGAGGAAGTGGCAGCAGCCACTTTATAATGAAGACAAGACTTGGCTAAAGCCAGTTATTCACTGTGTAATTTTGAAAGAAAAAAAAAAAGTTTAAATGTTTTTTAATTAGTGGTTGCAACATGCAGTGACGTTGAAAGGGGATGCAAACTTTGTAGTGTCTGCAGAAGGATGCTGCTGGTATGATTCTTTTAATTTCTTGTTCTAATGTCATGGAAAGCAAATAGGTACAGATAAATGCTGAAGTACTAACCATACTGAAATCTGTAGATGTCTGTCTGTGGTCCTTGCCCCAGTTAGTTGATAAAACAGAGAATGCCTATTGCCTTTATTTTATGTACCACCATTAGTTGTTTCTTGATATTGACTGATTTAATTTCAAAAGTTTAAAAGAAATAATTTACAATCTCCTCTATTTTTCTTAAAGCTTTTTTTTTTTTTTTTTACTTCAGAACGGTTAGCCCAGCCCTTCCCAAATCACAAATATTTCTGTAATGCCTGCAATACTGTAAGAATGACAGCTGCAGAATGTAGAAAGTTGGCGGTTGGGGTAGTAATCCAGTTTATCTTTTGCAGTGGACTCATTAGGACAGGTTGTTAAAGTAAGTGGAGAGACTCAGTAATTTGATTGTTTAAGAAAATGTGTTTAAGGACCAGCAGCCCAAACACTTGAGTCGGATATACTTTTAACAGCAGTACTTGAAGGAAGACCTAGTTTTATAAAGCTTGGTGAAGGAAGAGGAAATAGGTTATTTTAGTTTTCAAATGACATTATTAACAGGGGGAAAAAAGTATTCCATGCCTTACAAAAATAACACAGATTTAGGAAAAATGTGTACCGAGATGAATGAAATCCATTGGGAATGAACAAACTTGGCCAAATGCATGTATTTGGCTCTTCTGCTCTGCTTTGGAATATACATCAGTTTTGATAAATGACTTGTGCCAAGGTAGGATGAAATATAGTGAATTGCACAAAATACTCAACTATGGCAGTAGAACACTGTGTGGGACTCCTCTGCCAGCCTCTTCGTTGTCTAATGAGTGAGATTATGCCTAGTTCAAGTTGTGTTATCATACTAATTTGGCAGAAACAAACATTGTGTGGTATAAAGCCTGTGTGACTTATTCTCATTACGTTCTTATGCATCTAGAAAACTCCACCGAAAGCACTAATATAGGTAGGTAATGACAACAGTCTGGTTTTTGTTATTAAAATAATAAAAGTCAATAAGGAAGGCACAGAAATTGGATTGAGTTTTACACTCCATGTTAAAAATGTGGAATCCAGGCCCTTCCTCATGAACCAACACCTGGATGCATTAATGTGTCTTTCTAGCTCTCTGGATATGCCTGTGGTTTTCAAAATGTTAAAAATGATACTTCTTGTGACTAGACAACTTTGTATACATAGGCATTCAAATTTTAAGCTCTTTTTTCATATTCTTTGTTTTCGATTCCTGTGACTCTTAGCAAAGAAACATGAGGGCTGGAACATTCACTGATAAAGATAATTGAAAAAGGCTGCGCCGAAGTAGCAATAAACATGAATTTCAAGTTTGTAGGCAAGTAAATCGGAACGGGAAATGTAATTTTAAGTATTATTTTTCTTCAGAGAAAAAACAGAAGCAAAGCACACAAATTCAGTGTTCAAAAGAGCTTGAGTTCTGAATATTTAATGTTTGCTGAGATTTGATTGTAAATTGCCAACAGACCAAGTATCTTTTACAAAACCTGTTTGAATAAATTTAAATAATAAATACATTAGAGAAGATCATGATCCTTTAGATTATAACTTCAAGTGATTAAAAGGATCAGCCATACTTTCTTAAAGAACTGCTCTGGTGTGTTAGTCTCCTGGTGATTAGTTTCTGAAAAATTCAACATTGAAAAACAAACATTATTTTTCATCATGCAGGTGAACAATGTTCAACCTTTAAAAATTTTGCTCTGAAACTTTCAGGCTCTGTTCATTTGTTTCTACATTTGATGATGCAACATTATTTGCAATGGTTGCCATCAATTTTCAAATTTGGCATTTGCTTTCAAAAAGTAATAACTACTGGAGTTGTTAACTGCCCCAAGTACTGATCTAAAATAGTTGATTTTCACTGAGTATATTTCTTTTGTTTGAGTCTGACTTATTGATGGGTTTACAATAAAAAATAGTCACTGTATATATTCAGTCTTCTGCTTACAACTGTTGATATTTACAAGAAATAATGAAAAAACTGACATATTCTCTATGTTTCTAGAACCCCAACCATTTGCTGTTGGCATCTAGGAAGATTAACTTCCAACAATTACATTGCTTTTAAATTTCTAGAAGCAGTGTGCATGTCAGATGTTTTCTGCTCCTACAATGATGCAAAGTAGCCATATGCCTAGTTAACCATCTAATTAAGCTTTGCATCGCTGAAGCAATAGAAAAGGCCTAGAGTGTTTATTGTTCACATATCCAGCATTAATTCACCAGATACACTTGTCAGCCTAGGAATTAGAGAGAGGAGCCAAAATGAGAGGCCAGTTGTTCAATACTTTGAAGCAGACTTGTTAAAAATCTCTGATTTCCCTCAATATTTGTTTTTATGAAACACCACAGAAAAAGAATTCCCGGGGTTCTGGCTTGAATGATGGAAGCAATGTTTACAGCACGCCTTCAAAACCTGATTTTTCCAGATTCCTCTGCAATTTTGTTGGCAGGTAATAAGATGAATGAGAGTAGTGAGCTGGGTATTTTGCCTGTTGTTGGAAATCTTTCCATTATATCAGCTGGGTTTGTTACTATTGTACCATTATCTGTATTCTTCAATCCTAATGGAACAGCCTGAGTTATCATCAGATTGTATAAAACATGTCTGATCAACAGTGAAAAACAGCTCCTTTTTTCAGGGTTACATGACAAAGAGCTTTTGCTTGCTTAGGAGGCAAAAGGGAGGCAAATTGCACTACAAGTGCAAAGTAATCGGATCAGTTGGAAGGTACTGTTTTCTCCTTTTACATGTCCCTAGTAGATAAATAAATGAATATATGAAATTTTTTTTTTTCATGTTAGCCGCTTTCCCTCTTTTTTTCCAGTCCTTGAGTTTGACTATCAAAATCCAAACCCCTTGCACATTCACCTCTGATACAAAATTAATACATTTTCTTTTTTTTCAGTTACCCGTTTCATGAAGAGAGATAATAGCTTCTTCCTCCATGGCTCTAGGAAAACTCAAAGATTCTTCTTCTCATTAGGTTTTGGGATCAGATGTGGCTAGGAAGTTTCTTGCTCTCTACTTCCACCCACACGTCAGTGTTGGTGAGGAGCGTAATGAATTTTGTGCTCTCAGTTTCCACATGTTTTTGGCTTTACTTTTAGTTTCTCCCCAAGTGGGCCTATGTAATTAAAAAGGACTGGCTTTGTACAGGTGGCCCCATAATGCTTGTTTGCTTAACCTTGTCAATCCATGTTCAAACTTAAATAGTAACTAGTAAAATGAAAGCATTTGTGTTTAGGATATTTTGAAAAAGAATTGAATAATGAAAATGGGAAAGGTCAGGGAGACTATGAGGACAAGTGTGATCCGATATATTGATTATAGATCTTTCTGTGAAGATTATCCAAATTGTTCCATAAACATATATTGGAAACAGCAGTATATTAGGGGTAAGCGTGTTGGAAGGAATGATCTTCATTAGCAAAAAAGTGGATTTCTTGAAAGGCCTTTTCTGTCTCTAACTTCTAAAATCTGTGCTGCCAAAGAGACAGATTCAAAATCAATTTTTTAAAAGTTATTTTTGTGTTCAGACTGTCTTTTTTTAAGCAAAGACATGATTGCAAAAAAATTTCAAAACCTACGATACATTATGTAGAGCAGAATTTCACGTTGCACTAACATCCTCGATCTGTTTAGTCAAAGACTTTGGATTATGAGTGCAGTGACCGACATTTGTTTTGGCAGCTAAAACTACTTGCTACATCTGTCATTCATCTCTTGGAAACCCACAAACTACAAAATGGAGACAATGCGTAAAAGAAGTGATATACTGTTGTCCATGCAGCATTTGCAGTAGCAAGCTAGCAACATTCTTCTTGGCTTTCCATCTGGTTCTAAGGTTGATGAAGTAAACAAAGCCACTGCTCTACTTCAGGCTAGAAAGCCTATAGTAAAGAAAGTGTAAACGTCCACCTGTGACTGAATATATGCCTTCACCTTATCTTGGAAAGTCATTCCCAAAGCATTCTTGGTCTTCACTTAGGGAGGTGTGCTCCCAAGACAGTGATTATTGCAGTAGTTGGTAGAATAAATGCAGGGTGGCCCAGGTAATAACATAATATATTTGCCTCGTTGAATGCAGCAGGGCTGTCTTCTGAGCTGCTTTGGCAAGGTAGGTATTTGGCTTGTATGTATCTCTAGTGCGCACGTCCTGGGAGTGGATGAGAGCATTAAAAATGCTAGTTTCTAAGTTTGTGTCCAGCATTTAAGTTCACATGGACTGTGAAATGTTAAATGCAAAGAATTTTACAGGCGTTGGTCTTACAGAAGCAGGAATTAATATAAAAGATTTCTTTGTTTATGATCCAGAACTGAAACCTATTGAAATGAATATCAGAACTTCATGGGATTAGGCACTCTTCAATTAAGCTGATGTCAAGGTATATTTAAATTAGTGTCTGCTCCTGCATGCGACTTGTTCTTTTTATAGATCTCTCACTTGTATGACTTCTTCCATTTTTGATTGT
The DNA here is from genome assembly GCF_965183815.1 of Platalea leucorodia. NCBI lineage: Eukaryota > Metazoa > Chordata > Aves > Pelecaniformes > Threskiornithidae > Platalea > Platalea leucorodia. The sequence goes on along the minus strand of NC_138828.1, from coordinate 9,019,897 downwards.
AAATCTGCTGTCTGTTAAACGCTGGAGCTCAAATGGCAGAATGAGTTATCAGGCTCCAATAAACGCAGGTCTCTGCCGTCTCACGGCTGTAGAGCAGTCCCTTTGTCTCGCTCCTCAGTGTTGCAGCTGCTGCAGCCTGAAGGGCGTATGGGTAACTTTCTTTTTTCAGAGCACTTCAAACAAAGTACAATGGCTGAGTGGAAGATTAACTGGGAAAACATGAAACATCTTTGTTGGGACACATCGTATTAGACTTTGTGTGCCCATGGTATGGAGCACTCTACTTCTTGCTGCTTTCAGCAGATGAGTAGCTTGATTACAGAAGAATTTAAATGAGGATATTTGTACAATTTGTACAGTTGTCCTACTGCTAACTGTTGCCTTAAATTTTGGAAGCACATTGAGGGTGATACTGAACAATTCTGCCTTTAATTCCTGCTTGGTACAGGGCGCGTATTGCAAAGATTTTCCTCTTAGAGAGCACCTCAGCACAGCTTTGATCTAGGTCCCATTTGTCCTCTTGAACATGCCATACATTTGATTTCTCCCTCCTATAAACATGTGCTTGCATATCGCTTTGAGGTTTAGCATTTTCTTTAAAAAAAAAAGTTAAGGTACAGATTAGCCAATCCACTCAGTCTGACATCGGTCTGTCACTTTTGTGTTGTCTGTTCTATGCCTGCATGTCTACTGTATGCCTCAAGCTTGTTGTCCATGTAATAGTCGATTGACTTGCCTAACTAATGGGCCACCACACCCTATCCAAATCTTTTATACGGAAAGCATAGTAAGATTCTTCTTGCTAGCATGCAACCCTACCGCTTCCTACGTTTCCAGTGCGCCTCAAATTGTCTATAAACTGGGTTTCAAATAGGTAGGGGAGGAATAGGAAAAGATAAAGATTCTAAGAAAACCAGTCATTGCTTATGGCAGTATGTAGTTAAGCTTCCATGCAAGACCTAAAAATGAGTTTGCAAGTGCAGGACTGTTGGAAGGAGACTATTATCTATCTCACATTGCACATTTTCTTGCAGGTTTGGTTTTTTGTTTTTTTTTTAATCTTCTGTCACTGCCACCCACACTAATGGATTTGTGTACAGGAGGCAGAGAATCTTTCAAAAGGTTTGGCTCAGCAATTTTGTGAGGCCTGTAGTCCATTAAACTGAGGGACCAGTTGAATCAAACGGGCTGCACAGCCCCTAGTTTCAGTTTTGAAAGCACTGGCCCCCAGGAATGAAATGTTATAAAAGACGGCAGACCTAACCTTTTATTTTTCTACCTTGGACTGAGTTCTATTTAGCAGCGACACGAAATTTCTATCAGGTTCCCTCCATACGGTCCTTTCAAGGCTCCAATAAAGGGATGAATGCCAGAGCAGAGCCTTTACCCATTCAGTTTTCAGCTCTGTTAGCTTTCAATACCAGAAATGTATTTAAAACTGGGTAAGGTTTGTTAACTCTAATATAACACTGTCACTCATCCTGCTCCAAAAGAATAAAACTATATATGTGTTGGGATTTGCAATTCAAATGAAACCATTTTACTTCTTGAAAATGGGCTACTGTGGGAGAAGAAAGGCTGTATAAAGGATCACATTAACCTACAGCAATAATATTATAACAGCACTGTTCGTGATACTATAGTTAGGACTGTGCCAACTGGTTAATTTATAAGCATTCTCCTTCCCTTTCTGAAATACCCAGCTGCTTCTCCCCCAGCTTCACAATTTGCTGATTAAAAGTCTCAAATAAAAATGCTCTGCTTGTTAGAAAATGGAATTCTGTAGACTCGGCTATCAACCGTTCTATTTCAAAATGGTTGTGTGGTTTTGTTTTATGTCCATTTATTTATTTATTTATTTATTTTAAACAGGAATATAGCCCTGTTTGTTTCGTTTTCAATATGTTGCATATGCATGATCACAGTGCCATACTTTTGAATTACTTAATTTCCTAAAGAACTTTGCTATTTAGCTTATTGCCTTATTGTAGAGACTGGAAAGGGGCAGTTAGGATATATTTTGAAAGTTTGTAAACACAGAGTTATAGAAAACAGTAGATTTCAACTGTCTTACAGAAATTGTCACCACTGACTGAAGAGTTTGTTGATAAAGTGTCTGGGCTGTATTTGCTGGGAAAGGAATTGTAGGAATAGTTCTTTATCTGCTGTTATCAGTCAATGATAATTAAATAAGAGGATATTTGGAAAGGTATTGCCTTTTAGGCTAATTGTCAGTAGAACTGTATATAACTGAGAGCTAAAAACCATGCTAATAAAGTTGCAGTGGGGTGGGCCAGGTAAGGACAAAGCCAGAGGTATTGATCTTAACATTAAAGGTTAATGCTGTCAGTGACATTAATGTTAAAACTTTTAATACCAACGCTGCTGTGTGTATGATAATTGGAGCCCAGGGTGTATGAGGAGAGGAGAATAGACCTTATGGCAGGAGTGAATGAGTGGACCCAAATTTTAAAGCTAGACCTTCAGTTGAAGGGAAGGGGAATCTGTTTCAGTGTCCTTATAGCAAGTATGCTACAGAGTACAAAACTGTGTGTGAACAAGAAGGGGGAAGTATTTCCAATTCCAGCCTGGTATCAGGCTAGATAGAGTTCAGAGATGGAGACTTCCAGGAAACCAATATGCTCCTGAATTCATCTCTATAAAATATGAAGTATATTGGGAACAGGAGCTTGAAGCCTAAAGTAAAGGTCATCTTTAAAAAATGGTTACTGTTGAGCAAAGCTGGAAGATCTTGAAATACAGTGCATTCTTTTCATTTCTGAATGCGTGTTTTAGTGCTGGAGAAGGTGATTATCTGACCCTATGTTCTACTTTTTAGTCTGTGAAAGTTTTTTTGTAAAAATTGAGGAGGAATCAGAGTAGAATTCATCATGCCAACTAGAGTGGTTATTCTGTCACTCATGGAAGTGACCCAAAATATGCTATATTTTTGCTGAAATGCTGATAAAGGGGTGCTTCTGTACCAAAGTTTGCCCAAAGCTCGTGTTGGCTTTTGTAGGAGTTTTTGTGTGCATACGTACATGTGTGTAGTACAGGCTAGCACAGGGAAACACGAAGTCAGACCAACACTTGTAGGTACTTTTCTAGCAGATCACTATTCCAGTTTCATCCTTAAGAGTACCTTTGCCAAAATATTTCAGGGTGTATGTCATGAACTGCTCCCCAACCAATATTTAATGTATTTTATCTGTATTGTGTATGTGCATTCGAGCATATGTCTAAACAAACTTAAATAAATACTCATATATGTACTCAGATATTTATACTTAGCATATGTTTAAGAAATTGGGTAGATACAAGTTCAACTATTGTGTAGACACACTAATACATGTATATTTACGTGTATTGATATTTATGGAAATATTTGGGTGCAGGTATGTTTCTTTAATCTATATTTTGCCAACTCTGTGCGGTATGTGAAATGTGGGGAAAAAAGGGTTCAAGTCGAGGGCTAAGGATCTCTGACTAACTCCTGTTACTGCTCCTCTCCTTCAGTTCATGACTGAAGTCACTGAGCATTGATTGAACTTTAATCCTCTATGCAACAGAAATTGCTGTTTATGGGGGCCTATTAATGTTGTCTTATAATTTTTTGAATCCCACTTTTTCACAGAAGGATTGAAAAAAAATGGATTTAGCAGCCTCTGTATTATGGAAAAACATTAGATCATTGTCTAACAGGGATATTTTGAATGCACGTTTCACTGTGAGCACATCAGCTCAGGATCTGGGAACACTGAGTTCCTGGAACTGGAACGCTGTCTGTCCGCACGGTAATGCAGGCTCAGAGCAGCTCGCTTGGGAAGAGCCAAAGGGCTCCAGTGGTGGACGGAGCTGTGCTCTCCCTACGGCTTATCCATCCACACTGCGTGAACAAGAAGCTGGGCCAACGTTAACACATGATGTCGTCTCGGTTTCTCTGGCTACTTCTACACAGTAAATATACAGCCTCAGGGATTGTTTTCTGGTCCTGAAGCCAACTGGCCCAGCCTGGCTTGCATCAATACAGCTAAAGTCACCCTCACAGAAGAGAGTGTCTGCATCCGAAGTACCGCTGGGAAAGTGTTCCTTGTTCAGGCTCACGCCTGAGTGTTGTCTGCAGAGTGCTTGGGTGCTCAGACCAAAGGGGTGTCACGTAGCACTGCTGAGATTTTAGCAGCCTGGACGGTATGTCAGGACTTGGGCTCGTTCCCTGGCCCTGTTTAGTTTGCTAACATAGACATAGTCTCTGTCTCTGTAGAGACCTGGCTGTTGAGTTGATGGTTTCTTGAGCTTGTGCTCAAGAGGGTTACAGTGTAAATGCTGGATGAATCTAGTCTTTAGAAATGTCCAGATATTTGCTTAATTCATGTTCCTCTCTTCCTCCACCCCGGCATAACCTCCTTATTAAATCTTAAGCCTGATTCCCTAGAAGTTAAAATCTCTGTCCATATGTAGATTTATGCATTACTTTCCAATAACTTTTGAATCTGCTGGTTAATTCAGCTAAATTTCGTGAGAATTAATGGTTTAAAGGTCTTAAATTGCTGGATGTATGGTGAAAAACAGTAGCTGGTAAGGGTGAGGGCTCCAAATGAATGCTTCCACCAAGAGAACGCAGGAAAGCCTGCTTTCTTTTGGTGGAAGCAGTCATACCACAAGTATATCTTGCTGCCTGGCTGATTAGCACAGCTACAATGATGAGTAACTGCTGCTTGCCCATCTGATAAGATAGCTAGGAGTACTGAGTGGAAGAGGAGGGAAGTCATAGGGAACAAGAGGCAGGAGGAAAACACAGAAGATGCAAATCTAGAGGAAAGTAGGTTCCAGAGCCTGGCGGCTCAAAAATGTGCATGTTTGTTTTGTTTTCTGGAGAGTGCAAAAGACTTTTTTTCTTAAGTAGCAGAGATCTGCTACAGAGGTGAGGATTGTAACTTTTGAGTGTCTGGCCACACAGGGAAGTCCAGAATCCAAATGCTGAGTGCCTTGGTGTCCAAAGGGAGGCATGCAGTGAAGGAGATGTCTCAGAAGGGAACATACTGAGTGAGGAGATGCTTCAAGATAGTTAATAGAAAGGTGCTGAAGGCAAAAGTACAGAAGATTGTGTCCAGTTTTAACCACCCTCTGAGATTTAGGCACCTCGCTCAGGAGGAAGACTGGTGATTTGAGTGGGTGCACATCCAGTGAGTGTTTCTGAAAATACCTTTTCTCTCAAAGAACTCAACAGAGATCGTTCTTTTCTTTTTAAAGGAAAAGTGGTGGAAGGGTTTAGGTAGTGTTTATATATTTTATGCGATGATGTGAAATACAGGCAAAGTCTTGGAACTAGAACCCAGGCTGTCCCTTTTTTAGTAAGTGACATAACTATTACGCTTTAGAAACATGGTCTCTTGTATGCTTTTTTCTGGACCAGTGAGTCTCATATTTTACAGGAAAACATGGCAGTGATTCAACGAAAAGGCTGAAGAATGCCCTTTCTGGAGTCTGGTGGTTAGATCAGTCTCTTGGGTGGTGGCAGAAGTAAAAAAGAACGACTTGGGTCTCCCACACTGTAAGTGCTCTGACAATTACATTCTTGCATGAAAGCACAACTTGCAGCACAACTTGCAGTCTAAAGCAAAGCAGTTGTTACAGCTACGTTTTGCGAGGAGCTTTATCCTCTTTAACAGATATGTGAATTGATGTATTTACAGATTAAGTATATCTATTTGATCAACTTTTTGAGGAGTGACAGTTTCCCTTCTGTTTTCTAAATCCTGATTGATTTCATGTAAGCTAGGTTTTGACCTGTTTGACCTTATTAAGACCATGGCTGTTGTCAGACATTGATAGTTTGTAGCTGTCTAAAAGACTTTCTGCTGCTTGGATGATGTGGTTTAAAGCAGTCTGTGGTACCCTGCAGTGAAATGGGCTGAGAGTGCTCATGTGAAGTCAGCTGCCACATCTGAAAAAGAGCAGCTTGATTGATAGTAGCAAACATTTGTTAGGAACAACATCTTTAACTGCCCCAGCCCCTTGCAAAATGAACACTTGTCAAGTGAAAAAGGACATTTGCAGAGAGTATCCTTTCTGCTTGTTCTACGTACAAGCATCTAGAATGAAGGCACTGTATCTTGCAGAGAAACGGTGAAGATCTTCAATTTATGTCAGCGCAATTAAACTGGCAGAGAGCATCAGCCAAATGTTCCCCTTGTCGCTGCGTCCTCTGAGCGCGTTACCGCAGGATTAGCTCAGTCAGGAAGGCAGGTTCTCACAGCTCTGCTTCCTGTGCTCAGACGTGGCGTGTTCCAAATGCTCGTGAGGTTTTACTGTAGTTACCAAGGTATTTGCAAAGCAAAAGAAATTGCACCTGAAAATGTTAATGTACAATCTGATAGCCAAACATGTGTGCATTTTAAAAGATATTAAATTGGCTTGCTCTGCCTACTGTTCTACTTGCCTCCATATGGGATTTGAACTGTGCTTTCCACAGCAGATTCCTCTCAGCACATCCCGTCTAAAGGTACAAGAGAATGAGACGTGGATGATCTAATGAAGCTTCATGGCTGTTGAATACCTTATTTAAATGATTAGGGATTATGCTCCCAAAGTATTGAGCAACTAGTACTACCCAGAGCCCAATCATTACAGGGTTTTTCATCAGTTTTCAATTTTCAGACCTTTAAGTATTTCACAGGGGAATTATGGATCCTGTGGAGCTGGTTCAAGCCTACTGGCAATAGCTATTTTGTAACTGAGTATGTTAGATTCAAGTGGACAACAAACCCTAGGTTTAAAGTTATAGGTCTATTTATATGAAGAAGTGAGACAAGTTAACCCAGTCCTAATAGACCAGAGTTGTATTGCCTTACTGTGCTTTGACTAGCTTTACTGTTCCTTATGCAGCCTTGTCCCAGCAGGTTCAGAAGTACAATACGTACCAGATCTGGATTCTGCCTACAATATACGAATAAAGCCTTCAGCTCAGTGGCCGTTACTTCTATCATACCCACACAACTGGATATATTTTATATAAAAAATACTTATTCAGTACAGTAATTAGTTTGCAAATACAAAAATGATTTGCTTTTCTGAGTAAAGGACCGTTAGAAGAAGCACTATTGAACGTATGTCCAAAACCCCTTCTGTATTACAGAAAATGACGCAGTTGAGCCTTTAGCTCAGTGGCTGTTTTCTGAAACGCCTCTGAGGCTGAGCTGTTATATTCTTTAAAATACAAATATTAAATCAAGCTTACCATCATTTGGCAAATGTCACTGTAATTTTTAACAGTTTTATGAAACAGGTTTCTAAGACTACAAATTCATAACTAGCAAAATAACAGGCTCTATACCTAGTAGGTGTTTTGGGTGATACAATGTCCATCTAAGTAAATATGGCACTTTTCTGAATATGCTGACTTTGGACCTGAATAACGTATGCAGCAATGTTAGATTCTAGCATGATACCAGAAGAGGTTACCAGTGACCAAGGGTATGTGATTGTCTTGCAACTAGTTTACATCCTATATGTTATTGTAAACCTGATAACAAATCCTTTATTCTGCTATAAGTCAAAAGTAATTCAGTTGAAGCCAGCAAAGTTAGACTGGTTTCAGGCAAATAAGCTAGGAATTTGAGCAATCTGAACCCAGAAGCCTGGAAATCAGTGGTGTGGGTACTGAGTTTTCCTGTGGCTCTCAGGAACAGCTCCAGGTCAATGTTTTAAGTGGTACATGGACGACACAATCGTACTCCTCATAGCGTATTTGTTCACTCCACCTTAATTTCTTGTCACCTTGTGACTTTGGCACCTTTCCTTTACAGAAATAAATACTCGAGTTCATGAATATAACACAGTTTAACTTTGAACTTACATGATTATGTAGTGAGAACATAACTAACGAATGTTCTTCCATGACCACATGGGTAAATAAAAGTAGGAAAAAAACCCCTGTTTTTTGGATATGTTAGAAAGAGGAAAATAAGGTAAATTAATGTATCTGCATAATTCCATGAGTCTTTTGTCTAAAATAATATATGAATTATTATAAATAAAACAAAAAGTCAGACTTCTGCGAATGATGCTTAACAGCTGTTGAGAAAACCTGACAAACAAAGGCTCTGGGTTTGCTGCATTTACACATGGCCAACTCTGTGGTAGAGTTGCCTCGCTGAACTAAATGGGACTTCTCACATCTATAAAGTTGTTTATATCCATATATTATGTCGTAATAGCCAAATTTTGTTATTCTTTTGTCAATACTTTTTTCTTTTATTTCTTCTTATTTTTTAAGAAATGAAGGGGTCAGACTGTTACAATATTATGGTTAACTTAAAGCAAAAATGCTTATCAAAATACTTTCTCACTTGAAATAAGATGAGGAGTCGTGTGGAAGGGTTTTGTTCAACTATGTGTTCAAATTCAGGAAAGAATATGAGCTTGTAAACAGGAAATTCTCTTTTGCAAACTGCAATGCCAAACACATCTTGATACATACAGAAACGATCGTAAACGGTTTTTTGTTTACAGAACTATTATAGCTTTAATAGAAGGATTACACTTTCAAAGAGCTGTCTGGAAGTTTATTGTGGAGTGCATCAGACATCCTTCCTCACGAGTGTTTTAGTTTGTTAGGGATCTTTAGTTTGGCAGGTGTCATTACGTTTTCCTGTTGTTCATGTGCAAGTGCATTTTTGAAATAAGCTTTTCGACAGTGATCATCAATTTTGCTCTATATGCAGCAGAGGGAACTATTGTCACTATGAAAAAATGGACAGAAAGTTAATGTATGTAGTATTATAATAAAACCACAGAAAGTAGGAAACAGGGTTCAAAGCTCATGTAGGTACATGAGGTGATTGAAGTGAAAATTATACTTTGAGTCAGGATGATGCTTTTTTAATGATACTTGAGATAATGCTTTTGAATTAATGGCTGAAATTGAATTTCGTTCAGGTAATTCATATGCTATCTGAAGAATAAAAGGTCTTGGAGGGAGTTTTTACTTTTTACTCTCTTTAACTAGCATTAACATATTCAGCTGGGAGGTTTTCTTGTGCCATTGTTTATTCTTTCTTGACCTAAAACCTATGCCAAAGATTTTTTATGCCAGATAGTGTTAAAACTTGCCCTGCTGAATAGCTCTTTCTTTCACATAAGGTAATTTCCATGTGTGCTGCCCAGCAGGGTATTGCAGATGAAGAATTGATATGATGTTGGGTATTTAATTTGAAGGTTCATATAACAGTTTTGCTATCCATGCAGTTTTGTTATTATCTGGAAGGAAAGTTTTGACGTATGTAATTGTCCACCCACCACTGAAATATTCAGACATGCTTTATAATTATATGGAGAAACCTTATGGGCTCAGCTGCAAAACTGACTGTCCAAAGCAAATAATGGAGACTTGGCTGCAGACTACGTTCCCCTCCTCAAATAAGACATTAGCAGAGAGAAAAAGAGTAAGACTCCTGTATGAAAAAGTGCTGTGGCATTTAATAGAAAATGATAACCTTTCTACATGAATTATGAACCAACCTATAAAAATGAACAAGAAAAGATAGGCTGCTCTCTCCAATTCCGTATGACAATTAAAAAATTATATAGGCCAGATGCTCGGTTTTTAATTCTACAGATTTTTACAACAATTATTTTAGAATTCTAATAAATTATCTATTCCTAAGGATTACTTGATATCGAATTTTAAAGGACTTCTATTTTATTCTGTCTCATGAAATTCTAGAAGATTTTTCCATATGAATGTAAAGGCTATGGTTAGAAGGCCTGCTTTTCTCGAAAATCAAAGGAAAACATTGATTTCAGTGGGAAGCACTGATTTCAGTGATCTCGCCATCCTCTGTATATTAATTTTAAGCTTCTCAGTCCAGGACAGCTGCTGTTCTATGGGGACGTCAGTGACAAACTCGGCGAGAGAGTTCTCCTTTTGAACTGTGGGGCCACACTGTTTTCGGTTTTGTCAGCATAGCTGCTACGAGGACATTCAGAAATCAGTGAGAGTAGGTTTTGGACCACTACCTTTAGACTGTAACTTTGTGGATTCCTGTAACATGTAATGGGATAGGCAGGAGGTTTTAGGGCAGTCATATGATATTAGGACTATAAAGGTTTTGGTAACATTCTTAATATTGTAGGGTCTGAACATAAATATGTTTGCAGCTAAATCCAACACTTGCAGCTAAAAGGTACAGGAGAATTGAAATCCTGTTTTCTTTTAGAAATTAATATATATTTTTTCTGCATTTTTGGTTAAAATGTACTTTTAATTATAATTTCCTGGCACCTTCTGCTGCTGGTGTTCATTGTAGTTTATTGTCATATTTGATCTAACAATGTATAGCCGCCTTGTACCTACAGATGGCCTGCAGCATGCCGAATGGTGTTCTGATCTTTACACATCGGGCTGGCACTTTGCGTCTGTGTGCGCAATAGGCACGTGTGTACACAGATGCCACTGAAGCAGAGTTTACTAAAGTCATCGGTCTATGTTCTTGAGTTGAGCACTGTTGTCATGCACAATAACAATTTTCCATTCTTCATTTTAAATAAGTTTGCGAACTAATAGCTTGTGAAGATGATTTTCCTTTCTGGCTTTGTAGGTCCGGCATTTCTTGATTATAAGAATCTAGTTTTACTCTGCACACAGTAGCTGTACTCTGTGAAAAATTTGCTTTGGTTGTTCCAACATGTGTAGTTACATATGGTAATTGCAGCTTAGTTGTAGAAATTTATACAGGGGAATAGGCGTAAGTCTGTGTGTTGAGTTGAGGGTACATTAGTCTGAGTAAAATCTCAGCTGAATAAAGACAAAGTTTCCAACTTTGTAAACTAAATAAGCACTTCTGGATCCCAGTTTCCCACAGTTTTTATTGTGTATATATAGCAGTATGTCTCAGCTTGTCATGTGGAGAGAGGTTTCATGTGATGGGTTAGTGCATCACATGATAGGGATTTACATGTTCTTTTTTCTCTCTCTCTCTCTCTCTTTTTTTTTTTTTTTTTTTTTTTTTTTTTAAGCTGAGGTTGAGACACCATTGCAAATTGAACTTTTGGAAGAGAACAGCAGCGACAATATTAATTTAAATACTTCATAAAAAAAGGCAAGCCTTGCTGTGGTTCACTGATTGTGGCCAAAGACATACAGCTGGCGCTCTGCATCTTTCTAGAAAAGCTTAGCAATAGCTAGGCATCATTTCTGACAGACCATTGAGGTTTGGGACTCCTTGGAAACTCACAGGGACTGGTTTGATGGAGAGATTTTCCATCAGACTCCCTGGAGCATCTGTGCTTTCAAAGAGAAGGGTTTCACTTCTCAACCTGACAGGCAGGGACGTGTGCTGTACTTCCCTCTTCAGAGGACAGAGCTAAAGCACAACTTGCTCACTGCTTTTAGTGAAAGATGCTGGAACCCATCTCCTCCCTGTACTTCCTACGCAGCATCTCCGTTGGATTCAACGGCTGCTTGTGTCCCTGTAGTACTTCATGCTACAGGAGTCAATGTGAGTTTCAATTAGAGGAAGCTTTTTAGTTGTAGCCCCTCTTACTCTGTCAGTCTGCTCTGACCTGCCTCAAGCTGCGGTAAGTTGTTGCCTCCAAACTTATAAGCAATTTACATAAAAACTTACTTTTTTGAATTTTACAAAGAAATCCAAAGCCAAAATACATGGAGTACACAAAGCCACTTTGCCTGTACCAAAAGCAGTTCTGCTCTCCTCCATTCACTCTTGTCGAAGCAGGGTATGGGAAAGGAGGCTTGTAATTCTGAAAAACGACTTTCAGAAGTTTGCTTGGACAGAAGTTGTCACAAAGAGTTTTTATTGCAATCAGAGGCAAGGATTTGTATCAGAGTAAGTCCATACAGGATAAATCCCTCTATCCTCCTAAAATGACTGTTTGGAAATAAGATATAATTCTGTCTATCAGAGGCTAGGCTCAGAGAGCGGGGAATGGTGTTTTGGCCAAGAGGTACCCGAACAAAATCTTCAGTCAGACTTCAAGATATTGAGCTGTCAGTGGTTCTTAGTATTTTACCTTCTTCCCTTCAGTCTGTGCTAAAAGATTAAAGAGGCGCAAGGTGTCAGGTTAGGATTTATTTGGCCATAAACTTTTTATTTTATTGTGCCTTTTTTCTGTACTTTTCTAGTTCTGTAGCTCACTTCACCTGTGATATTTGTTTATGCCATTGCTATTTTATGTAAGACTAATCAGTGTGATTGAAGAGTCAGGGAGAATGACTTGAGGGCTTAGCCTTAGTTCTTGGGGGAAGTAATTACATTTGGATGGTAACAAAACATTGGGGAGAGAACAGAGCTTGTTTTAGGCAAAGGCTAATTAAACATAGGGCTTTTTGTGTTTGTTTTTGTTTTTTTTTTTAAGATTTTGAGAGGGATGCATGTAGGGGTAGAGTTCATATAGCAGAATTCAAATCGGCAATTCATCTTTACCATCTGTATCTTTTATTTTTTTGCACTCTCTGGGAGTTATCTGACATTCATAAGTCTGTACCCTAGCCCAAGAAGTTACGTTAGGCCCGTGAAGTGAAGGGGGTTTGTGCCTGCAGCAGCATGTCCTTTCCACGCTTGTGGGTTAGGTTGGTCTTGTCTTTTGAACCAGCCTTTCTGTTCTCACTGTGAAATACCTGCTCTGTGCTGGTTTCATACTGGCAAGGGACACTCTGCGTGAGCTGAAAAGATAGGAAGTGGAATGGAAAAATGAAACTTTCTCAGTTGTTATTGTAATCTTGGTGGTGTTTTTGACTGTATTGCTATTAATTTAACATTGTGTGTCCGCAGATATTGTATTATGAAGCACAACATGGAAGCGAACATGTAGCACTGCTTAAGTTCTCTGCAGTGTAGTCTGCATTATTTCATTATATTTATAATAGTTCCAGTTAACTGTTTTGATTAGTTGTGTTATTTGAGAAAGCACTTTTGACTGAAACAAGGTACTGTGTGGTAAGGTAGGAAGTCCTGAATGATTCTACTGATAGCATTAATGGGTAGCCTGGCTGGAAATGTCTAAAAAGGGGATCCATGGAGCACCCCACTTCCCGGACGACGGAAGGTCTATGTCCTAATTGAATGTTGGGACTCTTTTTCCCAATGGTCTGTATCCCCTGATTTCCATTACAAAGGAACCTTGGATGAAGGGTTAGGGAATGAAGTATCCTCTTCTCTACCAGTCCCAGAGCCCGGGACAGCAAAAGCTCAGGACTCTAGCGTGCACTGTGAAGAACAGCTGAGCTGCTGCTTAGAGATAGTCACTGTTACTAGTCACACCTGGAATCTCGACTATTTGAGATCTCGTCCCAGCTTTATGCTTGGCTTTCTGTATGAACTCGAGGAATTTACATAAGAAATGTAGTTTAACGCATAAACCTGCTGCATAAGCATGCGTAATGTTTTGGTGAGCAGTAGCACAGAGGAAGATCTAGGAGTCAGAGGGGATTGCAGACTGAGCAGCAGTCAGTATTGTCATACTGTTGCAGAGGAGGAACCTTGTTCTGAGAAGTATTTGAAAGAATAAACTGTGAACAGTAATTGCCATGGTCGACTGAGTACTTGTGAGGCATCAGTGGTAGTGTTGCATCCATGTTTTGGGGCACCATGTTTTAATGATGTAATAAAAAAAAAAAAAAATAAAAAAAAAAAAGGAAAAGAAATAAATGAGAACTGCAAGGACAGCAACAGGTATAAGAGGTTTGGAAAGCGTGATCTACATGGAACGACTAAAGGAAAACTTCAGCAAAGTATTTTAAGGAGTAGCCTGCAGGCTGTGGGCCAGACGCAGCTTGCCAAAATAATTCATACAGCTTCTGTCAGCTCCTGCCTACCCACTTTCTGAGCCATTAACTCATGGACAAGACCCAGGTTGTGGTGCCCACTTTCCCAATTTTTCTTCAACATGTGCACTCTGAGGCGCTGGGGGACCTGCAAGCCAGTCATCTGGTGAACCATGCATGTACACCTTGGAGGACATTTCTGCCATATATCCAATAATGTCGAAAATACCAACGTGGTTTGCCCTCAGGAGGCTGTGTGACAAACCTTGCAAGCTGTTTGGGGACAGATGGCACTTCTGGATTAGGCAAATATCTGAAGTGTATTGCAGAGCGATATTTGGTCCTCCTTCAGAGAAAGGGATGGTTATATTGAGGTCCCCAGCTGATGACATTTTCCTATCTTCAGTTTCGCCTTTTAGGAAATATAGTGTGAAAGTGGGGGGAAAAAAGAGTGGAACACACGGAGATTGAAAGGGGAAAGGATGCAAAGTGGTGATCAGACTTCACAAAGTGTGAAATGTTGTTAATAAGTTCTTTTTGATAATTGCCTCTTATGAACAAATTCTTCTTCCAAACACATGGGCAAATGCTTGTCAGCTGCAAGCTAAAATACCAATGCAACTGTGCTGCCACCCGCAGAAAATGTCACACGTCTTGGTGGGGAGGTGCAGATCTGAGGGGTGGGAGTGAAGCCTTCTTAAAATGCAGGAATAGTTATTTCTCCTTATCCTGACCTTTTTCTATTCAGCATATGGTTCCTTCTCTTTCTTGTTCTTTTTTTCCTATGGTGATATTTGTAAATACTGATGAGACAACACATGGCCCAACAAAGATTCATTTTAAAGGACTTTAAACTCTCTGAACTAAAATATTTTGGTAGAATTCATAGATCAGATTTCTCTTATTCTAGTGGGAGGTTTTGCTAGTACCTCTGTACAACTAAACAGTTTGGAGATTTCTATGTTGGTCCATTTCTAATTAAAATAGTGAGCTGCTGCCTGCTTTCTGGCCTTCAAGCCTTTTACTACCTGAATCTGGAGAACAGGCTGTAAAACATTAAATATGGGAAAGCTGGGAAATGTAACACGCTATAAATGCATGAAGGTAGGAGCTCAAATATGTGTGGACATAAAGATTTTATTTCTTTACATAAGGTTTAAATGAAGAGTCTGCAGCATAAATCTCTGCTTTCAAAGTGAACTATCACTTTTCAGCAAGAAGGAAGGCAAGGATGACTATTAAGAAATAAAATATTATGCCTTTAGGAAGCATCAAAGCAATCCTAATAAGGCCATCCATATATGCAAATAAGTGAAGGCCCCACCCTGCCCCCCAAATATATCATAGGACTTTTTCTTTCTATTTTTTTATCTGCAGTCCGGAATTGTATATTTTTGCTTTTTTTTGTGGTTTTTTTTTTATGTTGTGAGCAAGACATGCAAAGGTCACCATTATGCAATGAAACTGTCAGGAGACAGCTGGGAGGTCTTCATTTAATGCCCATTATGCCCCATATTTGATATCTGTATCTGGCTCCTAATGCATGGTAGGCGGGGGTGGAGGATGACTGTAGTTTGGAGGAAACAAGATGTAGCAGCTCACTGGAAATCGCCGGGGGGATAGGGTGGGGGTGATGTTTTTATAAGCAGAATTCTGCATTTAACTGAAAAGTATTACTTAAAACCTAATGTATTTATAAGCAGGATTTCTGAACACTGAGAAAACTGTTTCAATGCTTACAAATGAAAACTGCAAAATCCTAAATGATTAGTATAAAAGAGTGGCAGTTTAGATCTCCAGGCTAAATCTTGTTTGATTTTCTTAAATGTTTTGTCCAGCTGGATTGATCACATTATTGACTTCTTAAACAGAATTCTCCATTATGTTCTATGTGATTTCTGAACGTCATTTTTCTCGGCTGGTTATTGAAGTGGTGGGATTGGCAGCGCTCACCCATATGGCTGCTCTGAATATTTGTTATGTAGATGGACCTTAAAAGAAATCTCCTGGATCTTTCTCAGCCTGGAACTATGGAGCACTCATCAGCTGATGGTATGAGGCCTTTAGACTTTCACGCTCCACTGCTGCGAGTGGAGATTTTTCAACAAGTGAGCTTGACTTTTCTGTAGTCAGTTGTGTGGCAATATTTTTCTCTTGTGTACTTAAATAATATTATCTCAAGTTCATTGAAAAGCCACCCCAGTTGAAATAGTAGTAAAATCCATGTTACGTCCAGGGGGTATAGTCAATTAACCAATCATGTGTTTTGTTAAACTAATTTTTTGATCTGCTTGCATCCTGTGTAGTGAAGTATCAGAAAGCTCTGTTGGGTCCAGGCTATGTAGAACAAAAACGATCTTTGTTTTACTGAAATGATGAACCCCAGGCAAAGTAGAAACAAGCAATAAGCTGAACTGAGTTACTATTCAGAAGAAACATGATGCTATCATACTTCACATGAAAACCTCTCATGGTTGGGGGAAGGCAGCCTTTTCCTTTTCCCAGCAAGTCTGGAGTTAGTTTTGGCTTGAGATGGAGGTAGAAGGTTGAGTATCTCCCAAAGACATTTGCTAGCTTCATATTGCTCCATCAGCTGTCTGAAATGGATGATTGCACTGGGGTGGGTTTCTGCACAGTATTGATGTTCTGAGTTGGCATGGGGTGGATCTTGAAGAAGGAGCCTGCATCTCATAAAGATCCTATTGATAAAATGTTAATAAATGGCCTCTGCGTCTAGCTGTTATTGGTATTCTGGGGCATATTAACTGCACCTAAATTATTGCATAGGAAAGACCTATGAAAGTTATTTGACTTCAATGACCTCCTTAGAGAATGGGCTCTGTAATATGCTGAACAACTTCCCCCCCCGCCCCGATATACCTTTATGAGGTTCCCTGTTAGGAGCACTCTGTCTGATATAGGTTTACTTGATTTTGGCCCTTGCCGTGGGCTTGTAAATTACTTTCAGCCACATACAGGTCTGTGTAATACCTCCCAGAAGTCTAGAGCATAAAAGAAATGAAGATACAGTCTGGGCTGTGGTATTAGGCTATGGCTATTACATTTATTGCTCTTATATGTTATCAGCCTGCTTCTCAGGTTCTACCCTTTCTCCCAAGATCTACCGTTTACTTGTACAGCTGCCTCTGAAATATTGGTCTCTCTCAAATCCTTGTTTATTCAGACCTACACCGTCGGTTCTGGGACAGAGAGGTCTGACTTAGCCTGGGTACTCAAAGCAGGCTAGCAGTGCCACCATGGTGTTTCATCCAGTGAATGTGACCTCTCCTCTGCAGCTCAGACATAGCCACTCTTAATAATATTGTGGCACATCTTGCCCTTATGTTTCCCAAATCACTGTCATTGTCAGAAGCTTTCCATAATCAAGTCCTCACGGAAAGCTTATCTTGAGCAACTGAAAGAAACAGCAGTGACTATAATGACTGCTTTTGTACAAGTCGTTAAAGCTCATTTAATGCAAATGTCATAGGCAAGTAATGAAGTCTGTGACTGTTAATTATGTTTTAATAATATCACTGATTTTCTAAGGCACGTAAGTTTGCCTTCACAGAAAAAAAAATCCTCTCAAACAAAGACCATTCTCCTATGGGTAATTTATAGGTATAACAGTTATGCAAAGTGAATAAATAATCTCATTACTGTGATATGATTACACATGTGCCACCATATTAACTGAAATTTCTTCTTTACTTTGAAGACCTATACAGCACAATAGGAGCTGTGAACTGAAATAATCTTTAACGTTCTGCTAGAAATGAAATAAAGAGTATAACCAGAGTGTTACTGTTACGGTTATGCCGATGTTGGAGGCTCATTCTCAAAGCCAGGTCCACTAGATGGCAGCGATATACAGCAAAGCTGCCTTCGGTACTTCGCTCCTTCCTGTGCCTCGGAAAACTTGCAAGGATAAAAAAAATGAAAATGGATCTGTGCATGCATTTAAAATTATACACTTTAAATTGAAACCATTGTATTATTTTTTTCCTTAATATTTTGACTATAGAGTGAGGACACATTCTTACTGGAAAACACATCATAGAGCAGTCGCTAGTTACCATTGTGTAAAAGGTTTGTGTGCAGAAATGTTTAGGTAGAATAATGCAAGAAAACTTTCATTTTTCCAGCGCGTTCCCTCATTAGCTCAAATGTCTGCTGCTGATGCAGCCATGGGTCTTGTGATCCTTAGGATGCAATTACAGGGCAGAGAGAGGAACCGCAAATGCTCTGGACAAATTTTGATTCACAGGTTAACGGTCAGACAAATGCCGTGGTAAAACCTTGACAGAGTGCTCGAAGCACCTATCTCCGAGTATGCTGATTTTTGTCTGTTTCTCCATTTTCTCTGAAGTCTACTCGTGCTTTCGTTTGATTTTGCATATGCGTGTTCTCTTCAGGTTATTTACATTGAGATAGACTGAGTGCAAAGATTTTCTTCTTCCTCCTGCATTCCTCTGAAGCTGTTGGGTTCCAACGCGTTTTTCATGCACACAGAGCAACTCTGTACATCCCTAATATAAAATAAGTTGCTTTCCACTGGAAGACAGTAGGAAGAAAGAACAAATGGTGAGTTTCTGAGAGAAACCAAAGTGGGTATGTCTTCTAAATAGGATGGAGTAATTCAGGGTGAAAGCGCAGACTAATCTGGCTGCAGAAGTTTAAGAACTTATCCCCACAGGTGTCTGCTTCATCCTTCTGCTGGAGATGATCATCCCTGGAGCAGAGATAAACATACATCTAGGGCTCAGCTATCTCACTGCACCATCTGAATGTGAATGGCTAGTAAAAGGGACGAATAGTCTGTGCTGTAGATCAGGAAGAGCCAGTTCCAGCCCTACTAATGGTAACTGGCACGCAGTTTCCACGTTAGTGAATCAGTTCTGGATCAGATCCACAGTGAGTCACTAACTTCCCTTCTCATTTCATTGCTCTTTCACCCAAGGTTTGCTGTTTATGTCCATAAGGTACCCGGAGCTCTATTTTTGTTTACACATAATCTGTACTTGTGAGAAGTAGGCAGAGTTCCATTTGTTCAAATACATGTTATAATTGGGCAACCACTCAGCTTTTCTAGGGATTCTCCTTTCCAGATTTTCTTGCAGCTCCTCGTCGTGTTTGGGTTTTTTTGTTGGGGTTTTTTGTTGGTTTTTTTTTGGTTTTGTTTTGGTTTTTTTGTTGTTGTTGGTTTTTTGTTTTTTGTTTTTTGTTTTTTTTTTTTTTCTTTTTGCATGCGGACTTTCCAGGAAACTCTGAGGAAGACTTTAAACTGCAATGTCATTATACTAATATTTTGATTTTTATCTTCTTTTCACAAGATAAATTCTCCACTCTTAGTATTTTCCCTAAATAAAATTATGGTCTCACAGTTATACTAAATCAAGTTTATGTGCCCGGAGTTGAATTTGGCCATTACTTTGTGACCAGATAAGGATCTAGCTGAGAGTGAACTGTCTGTGATTCAACATGGATAAAGCAGCAGTGATGCTTTTTTACTTGGAGAGACATTTGAAAGAACGTGTAGAGCTGGGGTGTGATTCATCCCTGCTGGAATGGAAGCTGACTTAGCAGTCTTGGAGGGCACAGGGCTGGGTGCAGGTTAGCACATCCCGAGTTGAAGAGTAGACAGTTTGTGCCTTTGGTGTTTAGTTTTGGTTTCATTCCTAAATCTCTTACTGTTGTGTTCCATGGGCTTCAAAAATGCAGACTGGGAAATCACTTTGTATACCCTGCAATAACAAAACAACTTCTAGCTGTGGAGAAGTGCTAGTGGAATAGGACAGCATCACCATCTGTGTCCATCCTGACAGGCTGAGGCAGGCTAGGGGATGCTTTCTGGTGCTACCATGTCTGTCATTCAGAGAGGGTGCCTGCTGGAGGGCATTATGTCTCCTTTATGGACTTTGCACCTGAGGCTCCCGTGCCTTGAAACCAGGATGTGGAAGATGGGACTGGTGCATGGGTGAGCCTGCCCTGATGTAGCTGGGATGCAACTGGGGTGCAGAACTGGGAACAGAAAGTATTGCTGTATTTTTTTAGTACAGATGTAACCGAAGTGTCCGTAAGATGTGGCTCTTGCATTATTGTAGTCTTTATATTGCATGTGGTGATTTTCCAGAAAGGATTAGGGTAGGGCGAGCTCAGGCTGATTGTAGGAATTCTCATCCTTTTTATGTCGTAAGCATTCTTCTCACCATGATGAAGTTTTGCAGTCTTGGCTTTCTTTAAAGTCTGTCACTGCCCTTGCAATCTGGAGTAGCAGCAGTAAGCATCGTCTACAGCTAGGCAGGAGACTGAGATCACTCCTGCAGAGCGTGTAATGGCCCTCCATCCCTCTCATGGCAAGGTTAGGCTCTAATTAAAGCCAATCTTTGAGGAATTTACAGCTCTTACAGAGCACTCTCATCTGCGAGGTGAGCTTCTGAGAGAGGATAATGCTTGTGCTCATGTTTCTGCACTAGTGTCCTGTTCTCATGCAGGTGCAACTCAAGCTGTTGGTGATTATCTTTAAATCCTAGCATGTCTGGGACCTGTTATCTAAGACACAGCCTCTCACTCCATACTAAGTTGTGGGACATACAACTGGCTGTTTGTTCCTGAGGTGAAGCTTTCCACGGGAGGTTATGGGGTTTTCCTATCAGAAAGCTTCACGTCTCAGGAATTTGCCCCTTCCCCTTCCCTCCCTTCTCTCCCCTTGACACGCTGCCAATACACAGGTCTTATGGTTTTCCAAAAGACTGTATGGATTAGCTGTTGTCTCTTTTCCTCTCTTTTGGTACGTGTCGTTTTGTAGTTAATATTTGTGTGGCAGCAGCTTTCTCAAAGTGGGTGTTTGCTAATGTCATGCATTGTGGGTACTTCGTGGAGTGGTTGTCTACCTCTTCCTCCCTAACCCCTAATTTTAAGAGGAGTAATTTTGGTTGCTGTAGCCATAGGAACTATACAGCTCTATTAATGAAAATACACAATATAAACATACCTTAGGGTTTAATAACTGATCGATAATTGGTTTATGAATTGCTTTAAATAGTTACATAATTCAGCAGTTAGATTGCTTATAGCTATCCTACCTTCCGATCTTTAGATTTTTAGCTATTTGTAACACATATACTGTTCATGTCTGCAATGTATATCATGCATTGCTTATTATCCCTTTGCAAAGTATCCATAAAAGAGTGTTAATAAGAAGTGTTGCTATACAGGGATTTATACCATATATTTGTGGGGGAGGAAAAAATGTAATTTTCCTGCGCAAAAAATCATCACTTGAACTTAGTTTAAGAAAATAAAAGATGTTTGGGATCTGGTGGAAAGGGTCCTGAAACAACTTTTCCTTTTGTCTTGCCCTCACTTTTTTTTGTCTGTTGGCAGATCTTCTTGCGATAGAGCACTGTTTCAATGTCCTCATTAGGATTCTCCAGAAAACTGATTTCTTCCTCTGTCTTCTTGAGGTTGATGGCTGCCTTCCCATTTCCTCTTCTGGAAGCTGTCTGTTCCAATACCACAACAGTAAAGATTTGGATTCGTTACTACAGCACTGGTTCTGGTTCCAATAAGTTTTAATTGTAGTGAAATGGCAAGATGCTTCATGTGATTTGTCCTAGTCTACCCTAACTGCCGAGTAATGGCCAGTATCATATTTGTTCCATCAATCCTATAGGGCTAGGCTCAGCCACAGACACATTTTGGAGTGAGGACAAATCATGAAAAATGGGTGTCGGCACCTGTCCATTTTTCTGTAGCTGAATCCAGAAGCGCTCAATTATATATATTACTGTAAAGGGAAGAATCTTTCTGTCAACATCTATAAAAACTATTGAGGTATCCAATTATGTAAACTATTATCCCTCTGGAAAACTGTGAATATGTAAAGAGCACTCTTTGCTTGCAGAGATTTCCCTTGCAAGAGGAAAAGTGAACATTACCATGGTAGTTCTACCAGCTCAGCGTCTTGTGGTAGCTTCCTTTTGCACATAATTTGGAGGAGGAGGGTGAGAGGGTGCTGAGTGAAGCTAAAAAAGATTGGAGAGCTGTGCAACGACATAGCTGATGGGTCTGTAAATGGGTAGACCACCAGCCAAACTCTTCTGGGACACTGGAGGAGATAAACAACAATATAGTATCTCTGAAACAGAAGTAATAAGTACGGGGCATGTTGCGGCTCCTCCCTTCAACCAGGACAGATGGCTGGGTTTTCCACACCTGTTTATTCCTTGTAGGCAGACTAAGGAAGAAAACTTTAAGCTATTTCACTCAATGGAGGTTGGTAAAGTATCATACTGGTTGGATCGCTGTGAAAGGATGACTGAAGTACCCTTCAAAGCTTCACTCGGAACAGCTTATGTTTGCTCCTGGTTTATCCTGGATCAGCTGGTCTTGCCTCAGTTAGGCAGGACTTAATGAAAAAAGGAATTAACCATGATTCTTCGGCAACATCATCTCCCACATTGTTATGCTCGTAAAAAGAAAGTAAAGCAGCAGTGTTAGCCGCAGCTTTTTAAGAGCCTGTGAATCCTGAAGTCTCTTGCTCTTGGTACGGGATACAGCTGCCTCTTGCAAGGCTGTACTGATGCCCCCTCCATCTGGATTTGTCTTGAGCAATTTGTACGTGAGAACTGGTCCTTTATGCTGTTATAAGCTGCCTTACAGTAATGCTGGACAAATATTCATGACAATACCCTTTTTCTGAAGAATGAGTTACAGTTAAAAGGCATATTCTCACCTTCAAAATGCCAGAAAAATGATTACAGCTTTCCAGAGCTCTTCCTGAATCTCAAATACTTGGAGGTTTTTCTGCCTCAGAGCTTGAGGCCTTGTCCTTTCAGGACTCTAATTCTGATTGGAGCTATTGCTGTATGAACATTAATGGGTTTGATTATTCTTCAAGAATGTCCTCGCTTTACACGTTCAAGAGCATGTGACTTGTGGCTTCGTTCCCAGGGTCACAGTCAAAATTCCTTTTGCATTCTTTTTTCCACACGGCGCACGCAGTGGCAGTGAACGTTTTCAGTATTCATCATGCCCAAGGGAATAAACCAAAACCATCAGTGCTACAGCATATTCTTATGGTGGTTGTTATCTTTAGAAAAAGTTTCTATTTCATGAAGATAAGCTCACCAAGGAGTAATATATGATAGGATAGACTCCTTTAATCAGTAACATGCAGTTAAGTACGTAGATGAATGACAACCAAAGAGGGCCAAAAATGTAATCACCTAAATGATTGCAGATAAATTGCTCAGGAGTGGTCTTAAGCCTTTGAATAACTATGGAGAAGGCATCTTATGCTTTTGATTAATTCCTGAGTATTCTTACCTGATCTCTCCCTTTTCGGTATTGTCATCACCAAAAACCAAATGGAGACGTTCTGCAGATGTGCTCTTCATTTCAAATCCAGGGTGGCTTTGACTTTACGGAGTGTAGGTGAGAGAAGAATTCGGCTCTCCACAGGTAAGGTTCGAAGTTTAAGAAAAAAATGCAGTGGTAAACCTCTGATTACCCATGGAACAAGAGAAGAGACCCTGTGATAACTATAAGGCTGGGAGAATTAGGAAAGCTGGCCAGGAGACTTCAGAGGCGACTAATGGTCTCCCTAGGTTCCCATCCGTCAGCTGGGGTCCCTAGGGACCGCTGGGTTAGCAGGAGGTGGCAGCTGTGCTCCAGGACTTCGTGATAAAGCACATAGTCTTTGTGCACTGGTCAGACTTCAGTACATAAAGCTTTAAAACTGATTTTCAGTATTCACACTTTTCACTTAGGCTATCAACAGCTGTGGGGAAAACTGGAAAATTATGACAAGTGAGGGTTTATTATAATTTGAGCTATTAGTAACTGAGAATTTACACACTCTGCTGTATGCAGCTGCAACAAGTGATCCTGTAACTGGGAAACTGCAAACATGTCAAAACCAGCAGTAAATATCTGCAAGTTTCTATAACAACAACAACATTGCTCAAACACCACCACAAGAAAATGCTCATTAAGGCCTAGATCCACTTAAAATAGAGAGACTTAAAGAGGCTTGAGAAACTGTTTTTCCGAGGCTGAACTTGCCAGAGCTGATTCAGTTCTCCTGTAGGCTTGAAATTGCTCAGCCAGAGGACTCCCATTCTCACAGCAGGAAGCTACTGTCTTAAAACTACATGTTTTAAATATAACAGCCTGTAATACTAAACGCCTATGGCACCAGAACTCTAGTTTACAGAGCTTTATAAGAAACTTCATGTACTGGGCCAGAGATTTCTTACACTTTTTGGGTGAGGAAGCAGGCATCGCGTCTCACTTTAGGCAGCTTATTTACAGTCTGAACTAATTAAAGAAATGCAGTGACTCGCACCATTCAGAGAACAGCAAACAGTGACACCAGGTGAACAGCCTGAGCCTGTGGGGAGAGCCAGGGGAGAACTTCTGACTCTGCTTTGCTTCTGAAAACAAATATGTTGTGTGAACACAGCCTTAAGTGTCTACAGTTGAACTCAGAGATTACTGCCTTTCTGTACATCGTCTGCTGGGGTCAGAAACAGGGTTTGGAATGCAGGTAGTTACAAGGAGGTATTGGAAGAGTGGGACACTGAGATTGGTGATCTGTAAAAGGTTTATAGGAGGGCTTCTGTTAGCATTAAGTGGTCACAGTGTCTTCAGGAGGTCCTCTGAGGACACAGTAGTTTCAGCTGCCTTTTACACTGAGGAGGCCTTTAAATATTGGTTTGTAATCTCAAAGTGTGTATTTCATTGCAGTACTTATTTTAACAAAATCATGACAGAATACTGAATCGGACTAAGGAGAACTCAAAGCTTTATTTCCTTTTCAGGGTGTAGAAAAAGTCCTCTGTGTAGCTTCTAAGATACTGCTTTATCACTGTGTGTCTTGCTAGTTAGAATAGGATAAAGAGAATCATTTCCATTTTAAAGCTAAAGGATTGAGGCACAAAGGAGGCAGGACTTATTTAAATTCACCCTGAAAGTCTGTGGCAGAGTGAAGGACTGGTATCCTAAATGCCAACCTGGCAGAGGGCTACATCTCTAAATACTTTGTAAATAATCATGTGGATTATGCTGTGGATGCGATAAGTGTGCTGTCTGACAGATGAGTAAGCTGAGAAATACAGTCTTCAGAACGCTTGTCTCATAGGAAGTCTCTGGAAGTGAATCCAGTTTCTCCAGGGAGTGTTTTGTCCTTAGTCATTTGAATGTCCGTTTAATGCTGAATTTATGAGACTGTGTATTGAGAAAGCTTAGTGGTGTAAGAGTGCGCTTCCTCCTGCAGAAGGCAGTAAGCTGGTATGCGCACCTCAGCCACGTGTGCTGGTGTGGAGCATGACAGCAGTAAGAGCTGCTAGAAAAATATGATGTGTGAATTTAAAGTTTGGTAAGAAAAATATAACATTCTGCCTCAGACCCTTAATTGATGTGGTTTTAATATCTGCGTTCTGAACTTTCAGAGGTAGACAACAGTCAAAAGAAAATAAAAGAGATTTCAAATCTCAGCGAATATCAGGCTTTTACAGCTAAAAATGAAATATATCTATATATACATGTGTATAGGTAGTGAATAGCAAATAGTGGGAGTTCTTTGAATGAGATCATACTAGCATCTGCAAGCATGTGACTTATATTCCAGATGAGAATCTCAAATTATTATTAGAGGTATCATTCAATTCTATGTTGTAAAACCTTTCCTATTATTAACTGGGCTTTTAATACCATTTGTCCTCAAGGGAAGCTGTGCTGACTTTATAGGCACGGACATTAGACAGACATTAAAGTGATGTGTTAAAAATTACATGGAGTGGAATTTTCATAAAGCTGTAGTGATTTCTTAGTAACTTAAAGCTTTTAAATCAGGAGTAGACATCTTTCTGAAGAACCTGTCATAACTCAGATGGAATCTATAACCTGGATGCAAAACTCGGAGTCGTGCTCAGTGGTCTGTCTTGTGGAGAAGGCCATATTGGAAAGACAGATGGGTTCCTTTCAGCCATACGAATGAAAGAAGCTCTTGACTTTTAGGTCTGTAACTTAAACTTTAAACATGTCTGCAAGAAAAAGTGCGGGGGGATGTGTGTGTTAGGAAATAGGGAAGATTTGGGAAAAAAATGTTTCTGTCATGGACAGTAAAAGACAGATCTCTTCTGTATTTTCCCAAAAATTCCAGGCGAGTGCAAGCTAGAAGGAATCAGCAGGAAAAGTTATGGATGTTTGCAGAAACTCACTGAAGCTAGGTGCAAAATCTCTTCAAGTCTAAGTACTTTTTCACCAAACAAGGCAGTAAATCTGTAGCTTGTAAAGACTAATGTAAGCGTAGCCTTAGGAAGGCAGGTTCTTGGTCCAAACAAACCGTGTCTCTTTTTGAGTCCAATGTGGTTAAAGAACAGTTCTTGCTGTAGTTCTGTGTGTGTGTGGAGTGATGAAGTGGATACAGCAGAATATTATGGGAAGTGTAGCTGCAAGAGAAGGTGGGAGGACTCAAATACTCAAGAAAATCTCAGAAGGATGGGCCCTTCATCTGGTGAAATTCAGCATAGGTCCTTATAAAATGTTCAGTGGTCTTGCAGTACAGTTATATGGCTTTACACCACATTGTGTCTGGACTAAGAATGATGAGCAGAGTTCAAAGGGAGAGGGCTTGCCTGTATGCTTGGGATCTTTTTCCAAATGCCTAACAGGAGCAGATTAAATGCTTGTCTACTGCTGGAGGCAAAACAAAACAAAAAAAACCTCCCCCAGAAAATAGTCCAAGTAAATCTAGTGTCTTAAAAGGTAGCTTTCCTCAGCTAGTCAAAAGGCACATGAACAAAGGGGAGACATGGAATAATAGCCCAAAACATGAAACAGCAGGCAGATGACTCGCCATTAGAGGGCAGGAGGAAATGGGTTAATCAAAAAGTGGAGCAACCACAACGTTCCACCTGTGATAGAGAATGTAAATCAGTGTTGGAAATAGTATGCAGAGCTTCAGGGCTTGCTTAAATACTTCTTGCTGTAAGAAAAATAAAAAATGAAGAAATACATTGTACATTTGAATCCAAAGGTGCATTTCAGAGAATGTTTCATAAGCAGCTCATCCAGAGAGTAGAGTCAAATCTGGCCCAAACAATGTCTGTTTTGACTGTAATGTTGTTAAATACTACTTTGCTGTAGTTCTGCTTATATCCAGTACAATAAGTCCTAGAAATAATAAGGAAATATACTGTAGAAATACCTTGGTTAAGTTAACATATGAGACAGGAGTACAGTGAATATTCTAAAGACTGTATCCCAAGTTACGTGGGATAGCCTGCACATTGTCTTTAAGAGAGGGACATGAAAGACCGTTGACATTAAAGGATCTAGTGTGTTGTGTCTGTAGAAAATGATTATATAAAGGTTGTGGCTAAAGCAATCACAGCATAATATTTTGTATTCTAGCCTCCAGAATTGTGATGTGGTATGTGTGTGCAGGAAACAGATGGGCATTTAAACGCACAGATCATCTTAGGCAAGATGAGATTTACCTGCTCTAAATTAGATGGCTAAGTCTAAGTTAGTCAGCCTAAGCTCACTTCATAGCCAGTGGGGTGTAATGTCTCAAGGGGCAGGTCATTTTAGCCTGAGATAGGCTCTGCAGTAGTGCAAGTGAGTTATTTTCTGCAAGTGCTAAGCTGTCTGTGACTGCATTATTTTGTCCCCCCCTTTTTTTTTGTTAACAGTTTTAATTCCTCAAGTGGAAAACATGAAAATCCCCTTACTTTTAGTATATTTAAAAGCTTGAAAACAGAAGGAAGCATTTTGCTGTGGGTCCTGCCATTTTTTTTCTCAGTGCCTTATTCTAAGCATTCTAGAGAATCAAAATGTAATTTTATTCATACAGTTCCCATGGAAGGACTCTCAGCAGCTTCCTTTTGTTTAAGGCAGCTCTGAGTGGCAGTGAGAAAGAAGAATGAAGAGTGCCTTGCAACTTCATACCTCATGTGGTATGCCTGAATTAGAATATTCTATGGGAGAAGATGAATTCGGATTTTTTCTGGTAGGTTTACCGGATGAAAAGATATGTAACTTTTAATAATGCTGTATAACAAACAAGATATTGTTTTAGTCAGAATAGATAAACCGGACAGATACCTCACCACGTTCTTACTGCTGCTTCACTTTCCATTTACTAACTGCAGATCAAGCCCTCAGTTTGGAATAAAAAATCCTAGGTACTGGCAATTGCAACTGAAAAATTAATTTAAAGAAAATCAGGCAACTTGATCTGAAGATGAATGAGGGTAATAATTTATAGCCAATAACTGTACACATGAAACCAGTTCTGTTAACTCTGGCAAAATCAGGTTCATTTCCAGCTAGCTGGGGTATTTCAGTAGAGCTCACTTATCCCTTGTCGTCCAGATCAAATAGCAGAAGTGGAAAATTCCACTAGTACAGACTTCAAAGAGCTTCAAGAGGAGAAGTTTTGGAAGGGACTTTTTTCCCCATTCATTGAGCAAAGAGAAATGATGAGCACAGTTGTCCTTGGCTATAGCTTAATAAAAAGGATTCAGTCTCATCAGCCAGTTAACACCAAATGAGTCAGGACACAACACGTCCTTGCGAGTTTACACACAGCACCATACAGGGTGACACTAGTTTTCTCCCCATCCCGAACTCTGTACATCTCTGGGTCTTTCTTCTTATGACATAACCAGCCTTCTCCCCTTTCAGAGGCGTTTTACTTAAGCATATGACTGCTTTCTTAAAGTTTTGTTTTGTTTTGTTTTTTAATTATGGCACTTCTACACTTAATCTAGCTGTGAGCTAATGCTGTTAAGGGAACCATGTATTATATAGACTATCCTGTTTAAAAAAAACACCATCAGAAGCCTTGTAAGAAACCTGTTCAAGTGATGAACTTTCAGAAGGTGCTAGTTTAGAAAAAGAAAAGTGTGAAGTTGTGGCAATCATAAAGAGAAAATGTTAAAAGATTTAGTGACTTGAAAAATGAATACAACACATCTAAACTCTGGACAAACCCTTTCTTCTAATAAGGATCACTAAGCACCTGGAGGAGGATTTCTAACAGTCTTGTCTTGTCATTGTGTGTGTATATATGTAAAATATATACACTAAGTGCTTACTTACCATCTGGGACAGGCAAGGTTGCCACAGTCCAGGAAGGAAAACACACATCAGGAAGTTATTCTGGCTAATGTGCAGTGCTAAAACCACCTGAGAGAAGTACTTTAGAGGGGTGGAGAATATCACTCTAATAATGAAAAAATGAGTGAGTCAGTGAAAGCCCTGAGCCCTCCTGGTTTGCCAGCTGAAGGGTAAGTGGCAGACTGCCCTCAAGCAAACAGCAGGCGGCTGCTGCCTCAAGCAGCTCAGCTACCAAAGACACAGGTACAAAAGTCATTTTATCTCCTGCAGAATCTGCTGCTTCCAGATTCTGTCTCTGGAAAAGACAGCCCTGACCTGAGGATGAAGATCCTACTTATCCTGTCAAATAGCCAACCCTGTTTTGAGCAGGACGCTGGACTAGATGACCTCCTGGGCTTCCTTTCAAATGGAATTATCGTGTGATCCCATAATCCTAATCATTACTGAACCAACCTTTGCCATAAGAAAGCCAACAGCGTAAGGAAAACTGTCAGTAGTACAAGAATGGAGAGTAATTGATGCCAATAGGATTTTGGTAGTTGGAGCCCAAAAGTGGATTTACTGTATGGTGGAACCACTGCCTAAGCATTTTCTTCTGAGTTGAAAAGGACAATGAGAGAACACATTGTCTTCGAATATGTTGGAATAAACCCAGTAAGTTTCTTAGGCCTGAGAATGTGTTGTTCCCCTGGAGTACTTTTATTTTTTACGACTGCATCCTGGAGCATCCTAGCGTGAGTCAAATGTTTTATGTTTCCCATTGTACTGCACGGATGGGAAATGCGTTATTTTATCTTTCCTCTTTTGGATTTTGGTTTTCTCTTGCATTCCTTTTGGGTGGCACAAGCAGTTCAGAACAGGCCCTTCTATTTTTTTTTGCGCTTTTACGACATTTTATCGCTAAGAAATGTTACTGATACGCACGAAAGGCCAGCTTTCTGGGGAAAACAAATCTTATTGCTTTCTACTGTTAGTGTCTCCCATCTCTACCTTTCCTCTGATCTTTCTTCACTCAGTTCTTTCTACTGACCCTGTAAAATGGCTGTGGTGATATGCTCGAGCGTTAGTGATGAAATGAAGGACTCATAGCGTTGCAGCCTGAAGATCTCTTTGCTGATCTGCAGGCCAGGTGAAGTTATGAGAGAGAAGCCTGCAATGTGCTTTCCCACACTGTTCTGCCAGGACAGTTTGTACTTTTTCCACATGCATTCGCCTGGATGGGCTCTGTGGATTTTTGTTCGTTGTAGCCACAGTAGAAAATGTTTTAGACTAGATGTTTTCTTCTCTGCCTTTACAAAAAAAAAAAAAAAAAAAAAAAAAATAAAAAAAATAAAAAAAATAAATGTTTTAATGCATTTCTTCCAGTAGTTTTCTGGAACCATCATTTAGAAAAAAAGAGCAGAACATTTATTTTCTCGTTATTTAATATTATATTTTATATAAAGTACCAGAGGATTTATTAAACTGAATCCTTTCATTACCTTTTTATAATGAGAAAAGTTTATTAGAGAACACAGGGTCATAAAGCGTTTTCCTATAAACATCTTAAATGATCTATTTGGGCTTCAGTCTGCTCTTTCAACTCCTTCAAACGCTATCACCTCAGTCACTTGCTGCCAGCCCGCCTAGTAATCTGTTCAGACTGCCGATAAACGTCTGTTTCTCTTGCAGACCTCCCTGTGCCGCACCTTCTGGCTTACTCTTAACTGTTCCCTCTGGCACAAAAGCTTCAGCCTTTCAAGTCTAGAAAGGATCCATTTCGGGGCTCCACGCTGACCTTTACTTTAGCACAAGGAGAACAACTCCAAAATGTAAAGGGGGAGATATCCATGTCTCCTCTGGCATGCTTGCTAGGGCCGAAGTCAGCGATGTCCACAAAGAAAATAAGCGCCTGCCTGCTACCTTGTCAAGCTGTGTTTTCACTGCTCTGACCTGCTCCTGGTGGCCCGGGGGAAACTCACGGGCAGAGGAATTAAATTAGTATCCGTGGGCTGTGAGTACAGCATCTTACTGGAGCTAGACCTGTCATCACCTGATGGCAGCGCACGAGGATGAGTGCACGGTATGGCCCTCGTGGACCGATGGTAGCTAAACAATTCTGTCGCATGAATTAATACCCCAGCAACTAAAAACTGGTTTCCATTTACAGAGTGAATACAACCTTCAAAATCAAGCTGCGGTGAAGAACGGAAGCATTCTGCTACTTCTGTTGTTTCTCGTGTTCCTTGGAATTCAATTGAATTCCAAATTTTATCTTGACAATTAGTGAAAACCTGGTCATGGTACTGTCGGCGTGAACTTTGAACACAATGATTTTGCTGAAGTGGTTAACAAATTTTGTAATTTTCAAAGGAAAGGGTCTGGACTAAAATATTGTTTAACTCTGCTACCCAGTAAATCCACACAGTTGTTGTGTACGCAGAATTCTGTCACTTAATTGTTCTCGCCATAGGCCTGAGAGACGCGTTCATATGATGTTTTTTTCTGGTCTCATCACTGATACAGCTATATTAATGAGAAAAATGTTAGAGTACACATGCCCTTTTTCTGCATGATTAAAAGAGAATTATATTGTTTCATGTCTCAAAACCTCCTTTGGCAGCTATAGCTTCTTATTAATTTCTTGAAATTGGCACATTGACTGTGTGGGAAGAGGTTCAAGAGTTGCATCAGTCGGATCTGGATTAGTTCCTGACTGGATGTGAGATATTTCTGTTATAGGCAACATACACTCGAGACACTACCTGCCCATGTTTGGAGCTGTCTACCATTTGAAACTCTCAGAAGAATAACTGCAACTAGATCTCAATTTATAGTACAGGATTACTATAGAAATACAGTGTTGAATAAATCACGTATGTTTTTTAGGAAAGATAGATGTTACTGTAATCTCCAAAAACTGTGGTCAGGCCTTAAAGGTTAAAAAAAAAAAAAAGAGAAAAGGGAGAGAAGTAAAAACAGAGAAGTGATGAAGAAAGTTTGAAGTTACTATAAAGACTAGTTATAATGCTTTTTAATTGATTAGCAAGAAAGAGAAAAATGTAAATGGTTGAGGGTATGAAAACTAATTGCAACAAATCTAAAAGTTTAAAATTAATTGTATTTGAGAATGTCCAGAAGCCCTTCTAATGATACATTGCATGTGTAAGGCTTCATTATTAAAAGGTAATAAGGTGAAATCAAGTTCTTTTTCTGAACAATTTTAAAACCTAAGGAAACAAAAAAGTCCTGAACAGATCATTGGAATAAATGTTCATTGATCTTTCTTCTCTTTTTTGACTTCTTTATAAAAACTGTAATACTAATGATAGCATCTACTCTTTGAAATTACTACATAATTTTAATAGGCTTGGATTATGGAATTGTTTGTAAATCGTCTGAAGCAAATGTTACTTTGTTACTTTGACTTCTGCTAATACGGAATTAAGTAGTCTCTTTTTCTAAAACAAACGAACAAACCACCAGCACCAACACAAACACCCACCTTAATTAACACAGTGTCATTTCTGTTTCCTAACTGGAAAAAGCAGCACCTGAAAAAATCAGTGGAAAGTAAATGATGCTAGGATGAGAGTGTGTGACACAGCATGGACAAAGAGAGAGGAGACTAGCAGGCCTTGGGAAATCTTTACAACGTATAAAACCTTTTCCTGTCTTCTTCTCCAGCAGAAGTAGCATTTGTTTTTGGCTGTGTACCTGGACACCAGATTTAAAAATAGCTGGGTTCCTTCCTGCCTGAGGAAGAGAGAAAGACGTAAACCAGATTTATTGGCTGACCTACAAGCTTTACATTTAATTTCTTTCTGGTCACATTTCTTGAAGACATTGCTTTACAGACAGGGTGGTCAAAGCAGCAGTTCCACTGCTGATCCACATTAATCTAGATATTTACAGACTTATATGCAAACGTATTTGTTCAGGTGCTGCATTCAGAGGAATACATGCTTCCTCCCAAACATTTATGTACAGAAAAATACTTTCTACAAATATTCCCAGAAAAGCAAACCAAAATTAATGCTTGCTTAATAATACAGGGGAGAATTTCCGAAGTGCTTAGCATTGCTTGGATTATGGTCCCCAGTGTTTGTGAGAGTTTTATCGCTGCCTGCAGTGAAAGAAGAGTCAGAGTTAGCTTAACCCTTTAGAAAATTCTGTGAATTTTTGCTTGCGCTTGTTTTCTTCAGAATCGGTGGGGATACGTTTATGTGGCAGTATCTAAGAGGCAGAGCTTCTATCTCATGTAGGATGCAAATACCATCGTATGACTTCCTTGGCATTTCATCGTGAACTCGATCTCTGTGACAGCCTCTGCAAACTGCGTAATCAGGGAGATGGTAAGCGGAAGGACAGATACATACTAATCTTTGGGGCTTGTATATTTATAATGCATAAAAAGATGGTTCATTCCAGAAGAGTTATCCTGAAGCATCTTCAGAGACACAGCCACAACTGGCTCGTTTTTTGGGGGCAGTTGAGGAAGCGTGGGAATTGGTCTCATGTTCAGGGAAATTTAGGAAGCATATACTCTTAAGTAAAGCTGCCCAAGATGATAATGCTTTTGCTACCATTTGTCCCTTGAAAAATAAACTTTTATTCTAACAATATTTGACTTTAAAAAAAAAAAAAAATCCATGCATTACCTTAACTTTGTGATCCATGATAGTTTATGTAGTGCTGATACAGATTAATGTAAGTTTTGCAACATGATTTACCTATTAATGATGATGGCATCAAATCCTATGACTAAAATAGATGTCTGAAATTTATATAATGACTGATCATGTATGTCTACACAGTTGCAGATACACACACTTTATATAAATACATATAAATATGCATGGGGTTTTGTGTATCATACCTGTCATTTAAATATACAAAGACATATGAACTTTAGAGAACTTTCCCATTTTGGGAGATGTTTCCAAATGCTCTCATACCCACTGGGCTGCATTGGCTTCCAGCACCACAGTCAGTGTGACTTTTAATTTTAATAGTAAATCCATGTATAAAAACAGAGGTATTTGGCATGTGCTTGCATACCTGTCTTAACTCATTCTACTTAGCATGATAAAATAACAGTGAAGCTGAGATGGCACGAGTTTTTATATATATCAAAAACAGAGTGCAAACTCTCCCTCAGCTGTGGTTATGTACTGTGATCACAGACACAGGGCAGAACCCATAATGCTCTGTATTCACTGCTGTTGTTACCTGGATTAGTTTAAACTAGGATGTTTACTGTCATGTGTGCTGCAGTCACCATTTGAATTTCTTTTTTTTTTTTTTTATTTCATCTTAAGTCACTGTAGGACTTTCGGAAATCCTTCTCCATACCACTGAAATAAAAGGAAGACAGACAAGAAACCAACTTCCATCATTTCTGTTAGAAGACAGCATTTTTGAGAGCTGAAGGGAAAGTGCTGTGACTAAAAGCTGCTGATTACACTATAATGTAACGTATAATGTTTAGTGGCTCAAGCCAGTAGCTTCCTAAGTGAGCTTGTGTCTGGATATGATTTAAATAATTTCTTGTGTGGAGAGTAAAATTTATTATCTGAAAAAGCTGTAAAATGACTGCATGTTCTGCACACCCTGGTATTTAGTATCTGTCAAAAGAGGACAGATCTACTCTGCAATGACATGGAAACAGGAGTATTAAAATAGCTGACTGTTGAAATAAAATAGCAATAGTGGGATGAGATGACATAGAAATCTTTTAAAGAACCAGCACCTAGTTCTAAAAATGGATTTGCCCCTGGACAATTGTTTTCTTTACAAGTACGATCAAAATTTTACACAATCGGAGAACGGATCTGTTTTCCTTCTGATTCTTAATTTCTTATTCTCTGGGCACCTGGAGTGTCGTAGAAAGGCTAAGAACTGTGCATCCAGAGCTGAATAGCAGTTGTTTGGTTTTACTATATGAATAAATTTGCTTTCACGTGAGAATTTACTTTTAACAAATAATCTGGTTTACAGCTGAGCAAAATCTATGATCCCAAGTGCTAAGCTATGAGCGACGTTTTTTTCAACGCTTGAAACACTTGAAGAGTTGGAAACAACAACAAATTGGTTGTGAAGTGAAATTACTCCGCTAACAGTAGGAGGGGTTTTCAAGTAATTCTTGGTTTAGTCACCAAGTTATCATAACTATGGCTCTCTGCTTCTGATGCAGATATTTCCAATACCAAAAGGAAACTGTGAGTAGAAGTCTTAAGACGCAGTGCGATTAAGTCGAGAGTATAAAGACGTGGATCTCTGAGGACCAAGGACATGAACCCAAGTAGGACTGATTTGCTTTCCAGTTTTTTAAGAGCTCATGTTAAAACACACAGCTCTGTCAATAGAGCTCAAGAGATAGCTTTTACATTGTAGTTACACGATGTCTGTAATAGGGTTCAGTTATTGTCCTAACTGTATGTGAGGGATCTGCAAAAATTTTCCAGATCTGTAGGAGAAAAATAAAATGAATGCAGTCTGCTTCACATAACTGTCTGCAGTGAACAATAAAATGGCTGTAACAGGGATCATTTCTTCGCATATGGAAAAAATATAGGTTTTCTATATATTTGTAATATATTTGCTTAAAATTCATTGCACGTATTTTTAAAATATATATCCCTTGTATAAAATACTGTATGTTTAAAACGGGACAACTTTGCCAATTTTCATAATATTTCAAATATGTGGAATAACAAAATGCATTCAAAGTACCATTAAAAATTGATACTTCTGGAACATTTAAAACGTAGTTATGTGTTGTCTTGAGTATTTTTAAAGAAGCATGTGTGCAGAGAATTTTTCAGATGTATAACTGATAAGCAGAAAATGGAGATCCTCCTCCCGTTCTGTGGAACCTGTGACAAGATTTAGTCCAGAATAACATACACGGTATACAGCAGACTGAAGGTATGTTCATATATTATTTCCCTGTGCTTTGCGTAAACAGTTTAATATTTTCTGTCAGCGAGACTCAGTAGGAAGTCCTGATTTTTCTGTATGCTGATGGTGCAAAATATTCATAGGCTTGGCTAAACCCAGATAAACCAGCTTTACAGCTGTTTTGCATTGCCAAAGGAGTGCAAGGCAGCTGAACTTATTGGTGAATCTGGTCTTATATCTTTTCAGTGCATTCAGAAACCAATGTGTTTTTTTTTTTGTTTGTTTGTTTGTTTTTTTTTTCTCTCCAGACATACAGCAGGTTGCTGTGTGTAACACTACTCTAGAATGCTGTGGGAAAGGCTGTTTTGTATCCTGAAATGAGAAGCCAACATAGTTTAGAACTAACAACTCCTTGATGTGCAGTACTCGGGCCAAGCTCTGCCTTCAGAGATAGGATATAAGTAACTGGGAGCAATACACTTGCTTTGAC
Organism: Platalea leucorodia; assembly: GCF_965183815.1. NCBI lineage: Eukaryota > Metazoa > Chordata > Aves > Pelecaniformes > Threskiornithidae > Platalea > Platalea leucorodia. The sequence goes on along the minus strand of NC_138828.1, from coordinate 8,983,610 downwards.
GGATGCATTTTATTCTTGGAAGTCGCTCAAAAATGAACCTGGAGCACTAATTCCCTGATGGCAGTTTAACAAAAATAGAGAGAATAACTGAAGGTACAGAAAATTCTACAATGGCCAAATGGTGCAGGGGTGAGTAAGTTGTGCCTAAAGCTGAACAGGAAATATATTTCCTGGCCTGCAGGAAAAAAAAAAAAAATAAAAGGGGGGAATGTAGAACTTTTCCTACTTCGTATTTGGATGAAAATAGCAATTAAGAAAAAAAATAATGAACAAGACCTTTCTATCCTTAGGTTAAGCTTATAGCTTACTTCTGCTTTGCATGAGACTGAGGTTCAAGGCCTTTTATCTCTGAGTCAAACCAGGACTTAAACTTCAATTGGTGTACCTGAGATGAGTTTCCTGAAGTCTGGCCGTTCAGATATTGGAGAGAGGGATAGTGGTAAGAAACCTTGGGCTTTAAACAGAATTTGTGTCTTGGAGCACTCTCCTTGAAGTTTAAATTGATACACTCCTACAAAAGGTTTGGTTTTGGCAAATCTACACTATTTGAAGAGAAATGCTTTTGTTTAAAAAAAAAAAAAAAAAGAAAAGACAAAAAAAAGGAAATTTAAAAAGTCTGAACAGCTGTAGTTATGTGGCCATTTTGGGCCAAATCTGCTTTGGCATGCCAGCGCCTAAATCCTGTGATTCATGTTCTAAGTATCTGACGCTGAAATTCCACCCCTCAGAAGTCATGCTCAACTCCTGTCCAGCACCGGCGTTTCCAGCAGCCTCGGTTTGCTGCGCCGAAGTTCCTCGGGTGCCAAAAGTGTTACGGCTTGCTGTGCCCAGAAACGCCTTGCCTGTGGTGGCATTAAATGCCCGTATGCCCGCCAACAGACACCGCGCTCTGGGTGTTCTCCTGCCTTGAGTCACCAGCGGGGTGCAAATCCACCCCTGCACGCCAGGCTCACCTCATAAATAGCGCTGGCTCTCTGAGCAGAGGCAGTGCTGCCACGGCAGCTGCCCTCTTATTATCTAATTCCTTGGCATTTTGTCTCGTGTCCAGAATGCCGGTTTGGGTTTTTTTCCTCTGCCTAAAGCAAATCAAAGACACGCTTCTGTGAGGATGCCTTGCCACTAGGATGTGGGAGAAGGCAGATGATGCTTTCTGCCCATTCCGTGGATGCCATTGAAGTGCACAGTTCTCCAAAGAGTACAGAGAGCCTGCGTATTAGCACTTCATCCAAGATTTTGAAACATTCACTAGGACTGTAGCTCAGCTTTCCCTTATACTGTGAAGGTGCCTGACGATTTCACGCTCTCTCTTTGCTCTGGTTACTATTTAATTATTCCATGTGAAATATTTAACAGGAGAGACTGAGCCTATTTCACTACAAGCTGTAGAATATTTTGGAAGGGGCAAACATCTTGCAGATATTAGGACACAGGAAAGCTAAGCAGCTTGTTTAAAGTCCCAGCAAGAGCTTCTGCCAGCTGGCAATGGAACAGGCACCTTTTGATGCTTCATCCTGTACTTTAGCCATGAACTGTTTTCTGGGTCCTTGATAGTGCCGTAGGTATTTCAAGTGGTGATGTTTTCCCGTAAACTGAGCATTTGCTCTCTTCATTTTCTCCTGGATGTGACACCTTTACATGGCACTAGGTGTGCCATGGTCACAGTTGTGATCATCAGTCACCTCCCTTATTTTGCAGGAAGGAAAGGTAGAAGTGGTGGAGCGTTTTACTTACTGCAATGTGGGTGCAGCCATTCATGTGATTTCTGGATCCTCATGTGCCTCCCTTGCTTGTCAAGGTAATTCTTCCTCGTGGTCCTGTGACCCCTGGTTCATCCTGGAAATTCTTGTTTCCTTCTTCGCTTTCATGCTAAAGTACTTAGAATCATAGAATCATTAAGGTTGGAAAAGACCTTTAAGATCTTTTCCTTTAGGGAAGATAACAGGTAAGCAGTTTTTCCACTTGAGATGTTTAGCTCCTGTAAGTACCTTCTGGTCAGGTAGACATTGTTCTCAGCTCTTTTCCTAGACGTAATCACACAGACTCTGCCTGAAAAACACTGGGGCTTAGTCACAGACTATTTCTGAGGAGAGGGGAGGTGGTGCTGAATGTACACCAGGAGCTATTAGAGCTGCCTCAGAAAGGTTATTTTCCCCTCAGGATACTGAGTAGTGTCTGTGGCTTCACAGCTGTTGAGCTCTGGTGGGCTTCACACTATAGAGCTTTAGTGGCAAGGGACAAACATGGCTTTGTTCTTCATTTCTTACAAATTTAATTATTTTTAAGGGGTTGCGAACTTGATTGTGAACATGCTTTGACATATATTCTTTGTTGATTTTTAAATTTCCATTCTATTAAATGGTTTGACAGTTAAAAAGTTAGTCATGGAAATCATAATCTACTGTAACTAAATACATAAAATCCAATAATAAAATTCTGGGGAAAAACCCTGAAGACATTTATAAAGTAATACAGAAAAATGTAAATCATTCAAAGAAACACCAAAGCATGGTGTAATTCATAATTATGTTAGTCAAATAACCATGAATTGTTTTTATTAATAGAAAAAAAAGCCAAATTATAGACTAAGCAAGTATTAGAAAACCTTGTTGCCAGAGATCTCCATCACGTGCAGAAGCACTGAAAGCAGTATCCTCTATGAAGAAGGTTTCCTTCTCTAACTCTCTTCTAAGAGCAAGGAGGAAGTGTAGGTATAGCATCTTCTCGGGTAATAAAATTTGGGTACAGAGTTATTTGGAGGGGAAGGGGTTAGACATAGGCATTTGAACTCAGTCAACTGAAATTGGTAATAGACTTATGCTTGTTCTTAAGTAAAACTTGTAAAGGACAACAGAAGACCTAAAAAATATATGACGCTACTGGATCAAGTAGTTTTAAATAGTTTCTGAAAATGTATTTTCATTCAGAGTCTTAGTTATGTCTTTTCCTGTTTTCTTACTGTTATAAACAGTGTTCTTTAAATTCGTATTTTCATTTTTCTCCCTGCAGTTCTGGATGGGTCATGTAGATGTTGCTTATCATTAAATGGCATCAAATGAATATGCAACTTATAGAAAGAAGATTGCTTGCTATTTTTTGTGCTTACCGTTAACTAACTACAGGTTCAATTAACTGGAAGTTAAACCTGGAGGCAGTTTTCTAACTGTGGCCAATATATATTCCTTGAAAACCTTGTCTGAGTTGCTTGAGTAACATAATGAGCAATGTATTTGAACAGAATAATAAACAATCCAATCACATCAAATTCTTTTCAAGGAAACCAGATGCTAATACTTTTCAGCAAAGTTCCAATGAAGTGGTTAACTTTCTAAGGGGAGAAAAATATGTGCCCCTTTATTGTTTGATTATGATGATTAAACATGAAAATCCAGAATTGCTAAGAGAGCAATCTTACGGCTCTTTCTATCCATCAAAATCCTGGACTGCTATAAATCTCAGGAGAAAGCCTTTTCTCACAAGAGTTATTAGAACAATTCTAAATCAGCTGCTGGCCAAAATGAACCTCTAAAGTTTTAGAAGTTCATAAAATGTTAAGTACATATTTCTTAGGCTGTTCCTGGTTGTTCTGGAGGACAGCTTAATCCGTCCTCTCGTCAGCATTGTTTTTTGCTCCCCAGGGGAATATTCTACAATATGTTTCCTTTGACGTGTAATACGACCGCAGTTCAGTACGTATTGCAATCTCTTGCAAGATGATAGCGTGAATTATATAGAAGAAATGTTTTGCAGTAAGATTTTGGTTATTTCAGGAAAAGTTAACTGTTAGGCCTAGAGACCAAAACCTGTAAAATTCCTGAAAGCTGGCTGAACTAGCGAGTGCAGGACCCTTTTATGCTGTTTGAGTTTTGAGAAAGCAAAAGCAGAAACCTGAATGGAATGCTGAAATGATTATTCAAGCTCATATGGATGAAGAGCTGCTATAAGACCCATCTCAATTTTACCTTTATTTTGCTGAACTATATATAGATTAGGCACAGTCATGTCCATTAGTAATTTCTGTCTTCCTCTCATGTAAGCATAAAACTAGTTTAACAGAGTTTCCTGGGAAGAGCATGATGCATCCAAAACACACAAGTCCTCATCCAGCTTCCTGTCTGTAGGTAATGCTGCAGTCATTTTGGATTAGCGATAAACCATCGTGAAATTGGAAACAGGTTCTCCCAGCTTTACACAAGAATCTGCAAAAACATGAATACTTGTACCCAGAAAGTGTGATTCCAATTCAAACATCATAAAATAATATACAGTGCATGCTTAACTGCATGCAGGGCCATAAGAACATATTAAATGACATTGCCAGATGCCAAAGACAAATATGGTTTCAGCATTCAGATGTATAGAAACCTGGAGGAGACGATGGCTTAACTTGAACTACTGTCAGGGCTTTATTTCTGTTAAATTATTTTCTTACCCCATCACTTTTTGCCCTTAGTTTCTGTTACCATTCCACTTGTTCCTGGCACGTATGTTGCGACGTTATATCGTATGTCTGAAAAAGCTCTGATACAGCCTGAGCACTGTTCAGCTGTGCTGGCTGGGTGACCTCTTCTCACCGTTCCTTGAAGCCCTTGAGTGTGCAAGTCCCCTCCTGGAAGTGTAGAGTGATAGAGATACTGGGGAAGTCCTCATCAAGTTTAATGTAAAATGTATGGTTTTTTTTCCACAGGCTGTGTAAGTGAATTGCCACCCACGAGCTTTCAGCTGAACAGGTTTCATTTTTGCAGTCAAGTTATGCAAGGTGGGAGATCTGAGAGAGGAGAAGGTGGATACAATCATCTGTAGCCCTTCATACAGCTACTGTAGTTTCTACAGGGTACTACTGGGATCACAAAAACAACGATTAGAAATGTTGATCTGAACACCAGCCCTGTGCAATTTGAGAGAAAAACACAGGTACGGTGAGTAATTCATACTATTCATTATTTGAAGGACTTGGAGCGTAAAACTGTATTCAAATTTAGAATCCAAACTGAAGACATATGTCACAATTAAATGATGCAAGTTGGGAGGGAATAAGCTGAGAAATCACTTACTCTGGGTATCTCATAAAAAAAGTGGGGGGTGGGTCACTTGCCAGCACATAAATCTAAATCTGGAACTCAGCTGAAGCAGTCCAATGTGAAAAATCAACATCTTTTTGCTCATGCTTCCTGAAATGTTTAGGCTGCAAAAGATGAATGCTAGCAAACCAAGCTTTTTCAACCATAAGATAAAATAATAACAAAAGAAGGCTATGAGGAAGACCTGTAAAAATGACAAAACTAGCCAGACTGCTGTTTTCCAAAGTGCTTTCTCTCATGTTTTAAATGAATTAGGGATTTCTGTAGGCTTTCAAAGTGGCCTTGAATTATAGGATTGGTGCCAGATGATAACATCTGTCCTGGTAGGAACTGAATCAGAACAATTTAAACCAACGGCCTTCAGCTGAAAACAAAAGATCCCTCATACTTACCATTGCAAATATGGGTTAAAAATCTTATGACTTTGAAATGATTTTTTTTTTTATCACTATCGCTGATATTGTTGCCTCTGTATGGGAACTGCAGACTTGCAGTCAAAATTGCTTTTTATCCTGGAATTTGTCGCACCAATGGAGTTTTTAGATTTTCACACTTAATGCCAGTTTTATGGTACTGGGGTGGTCACCAGTTTGAGAGAGCCCACTTAGAGAGTCTTGCTCTCTGAAATGATCCAGAACGACTATTCATCGTATGTCATGTAATATGCTTCTCCTAGAAGACTAGGGCAAATATTTCAGCTCTCAAATATATCAGCAGCCAGAGCTGGAATTGAAAAGCCTTTACAGTAAGAGTGCTTGCTAGGGGTCTGCAACCCTGAGGTGCGTGAGGCTTGAGCAGAGATCCAAGTGCTGGTTATCCACATCCCTGGCAAGCACTCCTGCAAGCTGGTGAGTAAGTCTTCAGCCATTTGCTTTTCCTTCATAATCTGTAGTAAGAGCTCTTTTACTTTGCAGCAAAACTTTGAAATTTCTTGCCAAAAGCTTTCAATATGAATGGAAATTTCAATTGCCTGGGAATAAACTCATATTTTGTCTTGGACCCTCCTCCTTTATAGATGCAATCTGATCTTCAAAAGTTACAGTTACAAAAAAAAAAAAAAGTTAGCTTTGCAAAACGTGCCCCTAGTGGTTTTCTTACAAAGCAGAAGAAAAAAAATCATAACAAACTAAACCTTTACCACCACATACTTGAACACTGTGAGATGGATTTTCTGTACTGCTTGAATAGTCCATTTTCTTCTACAATATCTAATTTCACAGATACAGATGATATGGGAGGAATATGGAAGACTTGTGGATTTACTGGTAAACCTCCATCTCTCAAATATACCTGTCGTGGTACTTGGGAGAATCATTCTACCATTGTTATATTTTCTTTCACATACAACAGCAGTGGCAGAAGCACATAATGTTATTTCACAGTTACGTTTCAGATTTACTTTAATAATCTCAAATTAGGTGTGATGTGCTGGACAATTCCCCCCAGATAATGCCTTCTGTTGTCTGTCTGATCTCAGATATTTATCTTCTAAAATGTTTTTTTTCTCAAACAGGCATGCTAAAGCTTTGTGGACTTAATAAATAGGTCATTTTGTACCAGGTTTCTGTTTTAGGTATCTTTGTGTTTCTGCCCTTTTTACTGTTTCAGGCCAGTTCTTTTTACCTACCTTGTCCCTTATCTGTGAGCAAAGCAGTTCAGTTTTGCAAGAATAACAGAGACCTTTCTCTAGGATTTCATTGCTCAGATGTTCAGATTCCACTCTCATTCCCAGAGAAATGAGTTTCAATGAGTTAACTGTTAAGATAGTTGTGATATTATCATAGTTTCTGGTTCCAATGACATCTAAATATCAACTGTAGATTGAGTTGCATTGGAATTACTGAGGGATTAATTTTACCTGAGGCTTTTTTTTTTAACCTAGAAAAGAAAAATAAAAATCCAACACAACCAAGAACAAAAATCCCAACCCCTAGTTGCAGGTAAGCTCTGAGGGGGCTAGGTTGCATTTGCAAAGTTAAATAAACAAACAGAGGAAGTGCTGGCTAGATTCAATGAGCCATACTTAGACTTTCACAAAGCCACCGTTGAAGTGCTGTTTTTGCAGAACCGCCACACTCTGCAGGTCATAAGGACAAACTAGGTCCATAAGGGGAAGCATTTTAGGGTTAAAAAAAAAAAAATTGTGCTGATTTGGGCATGCGTAATCTTTATGGCACTGCAAACACAAAATGCAGTAGCTCAGGCAGCATGCTTTTTGTCAGGCTGCTGGCCTGCTTTTCTTTGGGGGATCTGGAGACATGCGAAGCTGTTTAAATGGAATTCCTCATATCTAAAACTTTGTCCTTCGTTGCGGCTCTGCTGCAGATGCAGTTTGTACTCACTGCACTGGTGTGACCTGGAGTCTAAAAGGATGGACTAACCAGTTGGGAGGGTGTAACCTGGAGTACCAGGTGCTTTCTCGCAGCTACTTGGTCTGTAAATTGCCCCAATTTCTTAGCCATTGTGAATCCCAAAGCCTTAATTGGTGACACCCACATCAGTGAGAGATGGGCTGGGGCTGGGTCTTAGTCACAGCTGTGACAGTGATTAGTGAGAGATCAAGAGAGCAAGGTCAGTGAATCTCCTTGCTGGATTTAGTAATTGCGGTGAGACTTCTGTGGGCTTCTGCCATTATTCCTAGATCTTCAGCCATAGTAGCTTTTTTCTTGAAGATCAGAGACGTGGAAGGAGGTAAGGATGATGAAAATTCAGGTCTGCACTTCGGGTTACCCACATTAGATGCTCTGGTTTTGAGGTCTCTGCAGAATTCCTTCCTCACAGGAGCTGTTGAATAAAAGAAGATCATAAAGTACTTCAGTCATCCATCTTACAGAGAGAGAGAAAGATATTTCTTGATTGTGCGATTTTTTTTTTTTTCCATTCCTGAAGGTCTGGTGTAACTAACATTGATTTCTTTTGCTTTGGGTTTGTAATCACTGGAGAGGCTCTGGCAATGGAATTTTAACCCTTCCTTCTCTCGACAGCCTTTACACTGACCTTAACGTTTCCCATGGGAAATAAGAGAATTTTCTTAATCTCTTTGTATGGGGCTAGCCATGGGTTATTGAAAATGACCTGTTGTTATTGTGCCAATGAATAAAATGTCACAAGTAATTTTGGCAGAACTAAAGGGCAAACTAATTGAAGTACTAGCCAGTGAAAGTCAGAAAAATTTCATCTGTTTTTAATATCTACCGAGGCTCAAATTCAGCTTTTATTTCACATATAAAGAGGTAAACTCTGAAGTATACACACCTCTTTCTAGTACTACCTATGGCACGATTTTTTATAAACTTGCATTAAGCAATCTGATCAATAATCAAAGCCATCAAGGTTAAAACTTAAAGGCAAATTACATTGCTAATTCCTGCTTTGGAAGGAACCTTAGGCTTTTGAAAGGAACAAACTTTTTCTTAAAAAGATTATTTTTAGGGGGCATCTAGGAAAAAAAGATTAGCAAAACCATTTTGCAACTGGTGATGTAGGATTACGTATTTATGAATCCCCAGGCCACGTGCTGCATGGAGCTGCAGCAGTTCCTTATCCTTAGAGATGGCTGCTCATAACTTAAGAATGTGTAAATACAGACCACTCCCTGAATAAATACTATTGTTAGGAGCCAAGGGCTCTGCAAGTTAACAATGAGTTATTGTTGCTGTTATTGTTTATGATACCTTTTAATGGAATCAAAGAACCAAGACGCAGCAGCTCTACACAGGAACGGACTTTTTACAATGGGGAAGATTTGCACAGAGGCTGCACTCGGTCTGCAAATTGTTTACTGGTAAATGACGTCATTCCGGTATCTACGCACTCCCCAGCACCTTTTGATTTATAAAATCCCAATGGACTGTGGCCTTTTATTTCTTTAACAACTTTCAAAAAGGGCCTGGCTAATGCTGAATTGCAGAGTTTCATTTCATGTGAGGTTCCTGCCAATTTATACCCTTTATTCTTTTAATGTGTGTCATGAAAATAAAGCTGCTACCTCCATCAAGAGTTTCTGAAGAACAAAGTGTGAGGACAAATTCTTTTCGGCATTACACCAAGGCAATGTGACTAACTTTTAAAGGACTGTATGATATAACTGGGAGCAGTTTGGCTTTTGCTGTATAGTGTATATGTATATAATAGAGATGAATGGAAAAGTCAGCAAGGGAACATTTTAGGCTGAGTGGCAGGAATTGTTTCTTTACAGTGAAATATTTTATGATAGAGAATAGTCTCTGGAGGAAAATGGTGGGAGCCCCTTTACTCAAGTCATTAAAAACTGGACAAACTGCTAGGAACGCAGTGTGGAGCAGCCTTGCATTGGCAAAGGTATGAACTAAGTACCCACGAGCTCTTTTCCATCCCCAGTTTCCATGAAAGACAGATGGATAGATTGATAACCCTTGGGGTGGTTTTAGCAGCGTACTGCTAATGCAGCTTTTATATTTGCCAGACCAGGTTTTCAAAGGACATTTGGACAGCCGTGTCTGAAGGGGTTTATAAATTACACCATGTTATGCTAGCAAAACTCTTTTCACTTCAGGGAGGTGGCTTCAGCAGCAAGAAGTCAGCATGTTCACCGTTGTCCTCGCCAGGATTTTTTTTTTTGTTTTCCTCTTGGGCAGCTATGTCCCTGTGAAAGACTTTCCTGTGAACTAATGGAAGAGAGGTCATTAGGTACCTGTTAAACATCACCCAGACTGAGCCTGCCTGTCCCATTCCCTCGCAGTTGCTCTAAAAAGTGCCTGGCTCAGAGAATCTCTTTAGTGAGTTTTAGAGTAGTCGATGTGCTTTAGCCCCACCAACATCATCTCCATAGAAGAGAGGATTTATTTACTTGTAGGGGGAATGGGGAAATATTTGAATTAACTGAGAATGAATTGGAGAGGAGTTTCTACCTGACCAAAAACGTAAGGAAGTTTAGAAATTAAATAAGAGCATACAGATGGAAACATTTCCCATTGCTAATATGGACCCTTTTATAGAGAATTTAAGCCACATATAATACTAGCTTGCTTTTTTTCGTTTGCCTTTCATAAATCCTTTAAAAGTGGTTCATGGGTACTGATGAGAACCCAAACGCTATGAAAGGGAACAGTTAGGAGTGGACAGTTGTTCTGTATAGTGGTTTTTGGTTATCAGAAGATGTCGAAGTTTCCTTTTCTGTCTTCTCACTCCCATCAGTTCAAGTTTTTGAAGCTGACAACTCTAAGTTATATTTAAGCAGTATGTCTTATCAGAAAAATTCTGGGCAGCTGATATTTGTTTTCAGTCTCTGCTTCTGGCTGAGAAAGCGCTCCTGCGGTAGTCCCAGCTGAGGAGCTCCAACAGCAGGCAAGCAAAGAGAGAGGAGTGTCTGCTTCCCTTTCATTACTACAGGACAATAATTAGTGGTTTATGCTGTGTGATTTTTCTGTTCTTATTAAATATTTGGCAAGCTCTAACTTCTTTTTAAAGATTTGTATGACACACTTGGATTTGAGGAATCCTTTTGGAGTCTCTGAACACACTACAGAGCTGCTGCTAAACTCTGTCCTCACTAATGCTGAGTTAAGAGACATTTCTTTGTTTTATGTGTGTAGAACGCATGGCAGAGTTATGTTTGTAAGCATGGAGGGAAATAAAAAGTAGTCATTGCCAGTTGTTCTGTTGAATGTAGTTATTTAAAAAATAGATACCAAGATGTGTACGACACACCTGTACAGTAATTAGCTATCAGACACTGAGTAGGAGCTACTTCAGCACAGGTGTTTCTGATGTTGGTATTTTCTTCATTATCTCTTTCAGGTGGAGAATCTATTGGGTGTTGGTGTTAACCTCTTACTCTTTTTCTCCTGTTCCATGGCTGATCTGGAAATCAGGATATACACACTAGCTGAAGGTGGCTGAAATACAGGTAAAGATGAAATCTGTTTTGTTATTTAAACCATGTTTGGCATTGGCAATCAAGAATGTGTAAGTTAGGTTGTTTAGCAAAACAGTATGCCGGGATTGTACTGAGGTGGAACTAGCTATAGCCAAAAACGCTAGGGTGAGGAGTGTGGGAGAAAACAGAGGCAAGAATGTTTTCTGCAAGACACAGTGTACTGGATTAATATTAGAGTAAGATTTCTTTCCCTTTTTTTTTTTTTTAATGAGAGATATAGTTAATGGTAACTAACTCCATGTTTAAAATGAAACCAAAAGGGGAGGGGGGAAAAAAAAAATTGCAAGGAGCCCAAGTGAAAAAGATGTGATTATTTACTACCTTTATTGGAAATGTTCACAAAGCTTCTAATTAATCAGATTCAAGCTTTAGAGCCATAATTCAGTGTTAGCATGGTTTCCAAGAAGACCACTGCTGCTTACTACTGTCACTCAGGCACTTTCAGATGAGCCGAGAGACATCTGCTGATCTTATTTAATTCAAAGGAGTACTTTTTAGGTAAAAAGAGAGAGAAATTTGGAAGAGGGAGCAAAGGTCTTAACCAATGAATAATTATTATTACAGAAATACTCAATAATTATCATGCAAAAGATCTGACAGGACATAAACTGTGCTGAAAAATCTCATCTTGTTAGGTAACCTGCCAAAAGCTGAATATATCCTAATGTGTCATTTGCCTTATTGTACTCATTTAAATCCCATGAACTAATACGGGGGGGGTTGGAAATCTTAGATCAAACTATTTTTAGCTGCCAGTGTGTGTCAAGGAACTTTTTCCAGTGCGTTGGGGTAAAGAAATGGGCAAGGAGAAGGGAAGCTTGGTATAGCTCCAAAAATTCTTTTTTTTTTTTTTTATGGCACAAGCTGTGGACTGTGGAAGTAGTTGGGAGCAAGAAAACCGATTGCCACCCTGACTGTCCTGGCAGTTTTGTTTTTTGGCAGAGAAGCTGGGGAAAGCTTTCCAGCTGGGGAATCACGGGGGAATCACTCTGCCTGGGAAAAGGCCTGGAAAGGACTAGCACATGTGAGGAAGAGGGCCCTGCTCTGTAAGAGGGCATCCTTGGAGGGGTTGGCACAGCCAGTCCCGCTGCAGCGTGAGGTTATACTGGGAATCAGGCTGTGGATGCCAACAGGGTAAAAGGAGTACTCTTCGGGAGGACTTCTTCAAGCCTCTTTGAAAGTCCTTATGTTTTCTTGGGGCAAAGTGATCAAAATATGTTATATTAAACCAATCATCTAAGGCAGCAAAATAAAGTACTCTGAGCCTGTTTTATGAGCCATCTCTCTCTCCCTCTGGCTCTCTCTCCATACTTATCTGTGTGTGACCTATTTTGAGTGCACAATGTTTGAGCTCTAACACCTTTTGAAAGTGTTACACTTGGCATAAGTTAGAATTTCTAGCATGCCAGATAAAGCTTGGGTCCTTTGGAAAGAGGAGATGCCAGTCAATCTGGTTTGCAGCAGGGGTTATGTATTTGTAAGTTTTTATTCACATCTCAGAGTTTTGAAATAACGTCCTTGGGAGCTCAGCCGTTTTCGTCAGCTGACTGGCTCTGTTTGAGCAATGGGAAGCCAATAATTTGCGGATCATCGCTCACTCCTTTGCAGAAGGTGTTAGGACTTATGAGAATACGAAGAGAGCTTGATAGGTTGCAAATGGCTAAAGATTTCAGTTTTCAGATGGGCTATGAACTTTGAGTAAGATCATGATAAACAGACAGCAGTCCTGGTGGACCTGATTTCACAGAAGTGCCTCAAGTGAGGCAGGTTTGCAGAGGTGCAAGACTCTGATCCTCAAAATGTTTGCTTAGCTGATAAAATTCCCTTGGTCGTCCAAGTTGTGCCCTTGCACGTGTCCCTGAACATGTAGTTTTTTGTGAGTCATAAGAAACTCGGTGTTTACGGCATCCGCGGAGTCAGTTGAATGATCCACATGCTGCTGTGCTGCTGCTGCAGGTGGCAGGGGATGCCTGCAAGCGGGGTGCTTTGAAATCAGCCGAGCACGCCTGTGCGCTGCTGAGCCCTGGGCAAAACACATCAGGGCAGCTTCCCTTCAGGACAAAGTATGTGTGGTATTGCTCTCTTTGTACGATATCTGCCGGTACGCGTGCCTTCTAAATGAGGAGGGGTCTTCCCCTGTGCTTTCTCCTTCTTGCAGCGACCTGCAGTGCTAGGCAAGGGTGTGTTTTCCCCTTTGTGCAGAAGGTTGGACGTAATCATATGAGAGTTGTTGGACCAGAGGGACTTGCTCATCTGGAATGGAAAAAGTTTAGGTTTTGATCTCTGCTTTAAGAACACTTTACAAATGCTCTCCAATGACTGCTTAATAGAGGATGCATAAGCAGTCCTCAGCATGGGAGTTGGAATGCAGATCTCCCCCATGCCTGGTGGCTGATAGAGGAATAAATTCATTAAAATGGGAAGAAAAAGTGCATTGAAAATTGTGAAGCATTCATGTGTTATGGTAAGAGGTGCCAATTAATCAACTAGAGAGAGTAAATTGAGAGTAATCTAAACTAGAGATTGAAAATAATCTATTTTAAGATTAAGTTGAAAACAAAGGAATAGTCTTTAATTAGGCTATTGGGTAGGGAAAGAAAGCTTGTGAATAGGTCTTATTGCTGAGTTAAAATGAGTGATTCTAGCATTCACTGATTCTAGCATTTATTTTCTTCTACCTGGATGTGTCTGCCTTCTTTTGGAGAGGATGTGCGGAGTGATGAATTAGTAAAGTTTTGTAATCTGGTATTTTAATAATAGCTGTCTGAACAGTTGGGGACTGTTGTGCCCTGCATGAGAAGGAAAATGATACTGCTGCAAGGAGAAAAGAAATATTGCACTGAAGAGAAGTGTTCTCAGCTGGAGAGCCAACTTGATACCAACAGACCACAGCCTCCTCCAGACTGTGCAGCTGATGATATCGTTACAGTGCAGTGCTGCCACCGCAGCACTGAAATCTCTGTTAAATTATTAAGAAAACATAAATATCCAAAGAGATTTTTAAAAAGCTACTTAAAAGTGGAAGTGCATATTTAGAAATACAAGAGTACCTTGAATATTTGCATTGATAACTTCTGACAGGCAGCTCTTCTCATTACTGCTGATCTAGTATTCCTTCCTCTTTATTGCTGTTGAAAAGATTATTCTTAGGAAATAAAGACATACTTTGGGATTTCTGGAGGCAAAAATAAATACACAGCGTTCTCATGAAGTAATAAGTGAATAGGATCCTATTCTAAATATTTTGCAAGAGGGTGATGGGGTAGGAACTGAGGCACAAGGAGCAAAACACGTTTCCTGAGGTCAGCCAAGAGGGAGGCAGTAGGAGGTCCGACAAGGGCTCCCTGCCCCATGAGACCAGACCCTCCGCAGAAGGTATAGAACTTCACTCAGGATTTAAAGCTTGTACTTGATGTGGCAATTGTAAGTGAGGCTAATACATCATGAGATAGATTTAAGAAACATGCATACTATGGCAATATAAGTAAATGTGTAAATACACAACCTGTAGTTATTAACGGCCTTATGTCCTGCCAGGATCTAAAATAATTTAGCACAATAAAAAACTTCCAAATACCTAGTTAATAGATTTCTTCCACACTACACTGCATTTATAAAGATACTCCTGATATGAATGATGATTTCTTTGGAGTTTAATGTAAAATAAGAAAGCCATTAAAAATTCTTTTTTCGTTTTTTTTTTTTCCCCTGCTTTAGAAAATTGTGTTTTCAACTCAGCCTTAAACTGTCTTTATCTAATTCTTAGCTGCATCACTTTACATTAGTGCTTATCAACACGAAGAAGGCTTTTAGCATTAATGGCGGCAATTTGTAAAGTGATTGTTTTGTAAGACAAGCTGTTTTTCAAAAATACAGTTCAGCTTCTTGCAATGTGGCTATCTAAATTTTGGAGGGAATCAGGAACTTTGATTTACATGGGAACTATTTTACAAAAAGTAGTTTAGGGTATCCTCGAAGTGCCCACAAAAACTCATTAATTCAGACCTGTTGTTTCTGAACAAGCAAAACGTGAGCAAATTTAGGTTCTGGGCTTTGAAGAAAAACAAACAAACAAACAAACAAAAAAACCCACAGAGTTATGCTTAGAGAGACAGATGAACTGCTGAGGTTTGCAAGGACGGATCTTAGGTGGGCCAGCAGAAGTTGCTGCTTTGGAAAGTTTTCTTTAGAGCTATTAATGGAGCTTTAGCTACGTCACAGCAGAGGGGAAGGAAAAAAGGAAGCCAGGACAAGATACTATATTGTAAGAATCTCAGGCAGGCACTGTTTTAGTGGAATGGTATTTTCAACACGTCTGTAAAGGCAGGTTTTTCGCTGTCCCGACCTAAATTTATCATAATGGCATGAGAGAGGGAGGTACTAAAATACATAAGCGTTATATCAAACGAACGAATCTGTATGCCATGCTTATACTGCCAGATTGTCGGGAGCTCCTCTAATCCATATAAGAAAATCTTATTTTATTAAGCAGGATTGGCAAACTTCCTCTGTGGGGATATGATGCTGTATAAACTCTTTTTTTTTTTTTTTAATATATATAATATAAAGTAACATAAGTCATGTTACAGTAGGCTGCCCAAAACTCTGTCCCTACGTGTACTGGTGTTGCTGTAAAATCAAGGTGGATTCTTTGCGGAAACTTTATTCTTCAGTTACTCCAAAACAGTTTCTAAAAGATACAAACTTGCTGAGGACATTAGACAGATATTCTAGACACACATCCCTCAAACTTCTAGAGCAAGAAGCTCTGAAAAAGGAGCTAGGCTGTGGGTATGTTTTCTGCTTTCCAGCAAGTTTGTTGAACTAAGTTCCACCTCCTCCTGCTGGGAGTTGGTAAGGTACAGAATTAAGAGCAAAAGACATTTTTGTCACAGGCAGCTGAAGCAGAGTGTAAGGAAGCCTGAGGTGGTGCCGAGGAGACCCTCAGATATGCGTGTCATACTTTTATTTAGCAAGAAGGGTGTGGGTGAGAAGGGTGGAAAGTAGAAACTGTAACTAACACAGGAAGGAGTGTTTTTTAAAACACAGAGACTGTAACAAAATTTCTAAAAAATTTAAGGTTTAAGGATTACAAGGTATATAGTGTCGATTTTCTTTTTTGAAGACCCCCTAGGAACTTTTTTAGAGCGTTTATCATCTTGGCTATAACTTGAATATATGGACTAAACCTGTGTTTTAAAATGATTTTGTAAATGTTTTCTCTCTCACCAAATATCCTGAAAAAAGTTCACTTCAGTAGCGTGGCAGTTTTTCTTCTGAAGTTTCTTCATAGGCCAAAATGTGCTAGCTTTTACTTAGACCTGATTAAAAGGAGACGGATATATAATTCTAATTAAAAAAAAAAAAAAAAAGGTAAACTTTTATTAGATTTAACCACAAAATGACACTTGGTTCACTCAGCTGTTTTCCATTTGAAGTATCAGCAGGGGGTCCATTTTTTAATATAACTTGGCAAATAGCCAAGTGTTACTAAGGATGGCATCCAGCTTTTTGAGATCAAGAGATCTCAGATCACAGGAGAGAAATGGTATTAACCACCACTGCGGAGACTGTCGAGAGACAAAGTCACTCAGTAGGTTACAAATTGAACTGGAGGTGCTGGATAGATAGTGAAATTTAGTCAGACTAAATTGCCGTAATAGTACCTTCTGAAGCTAAAATTTTTTTAGCTATGAAACTAAATGCTATCTTTGCAAATCCTTCTCAGCCTGACTCCATTCAGTTTCTCTCCGCCTTGGATTCTATGTGGTTCTTTACTTTTTTATCTATGGAAATACAGCTCTACCAAGTTACTCCTCAGCCAGTAAATACCAAATCTGCTGTGGGAGTTAGCAGAGCCAGCGGGACACAGAAGGAGGTGCGCTGATAATGACTTCAGCAGAGCAAGAAAGGATGAGAATGACACCCATTTAGTATCCTTCACGTGGAACAAAGCAGCATCAAGGCTTTAAGCGCGGCTGTTGCAAACCTCTTTGGGATCCTAACTCATTTTTTGTACAATGAGTCTGTGTCAGTGTTTGATGGTTTAAGTTAGTAGGTTTCAATTCTGCTCCTGGTTCAGTGAAGGCATTTATGCCAGAAATTTCCAGAAATCTTATTCCACTACCTGGGGTGGAGGGGGAAACCTATAAAAGAGTTAAGTAGATAAAGAATTCCATACATCCAACCACATTTTTCTCATTCCTCAAGGGTATCTCTTTTCATTCTCTCAGTGCTGGGAATATTTTTTTTCTTTTTACTGTATTTTTGAGCAACCTCACCTAGTACATTTTATCTTGCTCATAAATTATTTTTCCAGTGTTTCTAATTTCAAGTGTGTTTGAGACACTACCTGTGTCTTAAAATTGGTAATAAATGACCACAGTTCATAAAAATTAGTACTAGAAAATGAGAAACACAATTCTCATCTTGTTTAAGTGCTCAGATACTATGGCGAAGAGCACAAAATAGCTAATGATTATGTGTAATTTTGTAATGAGTAAAACAAGAAAGTTGATGGGTTTGAATCCACTTTCACTTATGAGAATCAGGTAAGACTCTTGAAGAGCTCTACGGAGTTGAGGGATTTCGGCGTTAGTTGAAAATGGCGTAGGTATGCTGCAACGAAGGCTTATTTTGTTGCTTTTGAGACAATGAAGAATAAATAGAAAATATTGCTCCTGCTCACTGTGAGGAACTATATTAAAGTTTTCACTTTTATTCTGGAAAGGTTTGTAAGAACAATCAAGCATTTCCTTTCTGTTTCCTTCTGAAACTGGGCAAATTTATGCCCCTCTTTGCTTCACCATGGGGTGCTTTTTCTTTGGCAGGAGAAAATGCAGATAAATGAAAGCAGTCTTCACATCCCTGTGAAAGCTTTCTATTCATTTCCCTTCTGAGGGGAGAGGAAGACCTAAGAGCAGCTTAACCAGGTCAGATCACTTAGCCAGTATCCTGTCTTTGAGGCCAGGAGTAGGTGTTTGTAAGAAAAATGCAAGAGCAGAGCCTGAACAGTGATGATTATGTAAAGGATGACTGATATTCACCTGTGGGTTAAACTCAAGCTTCTGTGTAAGGAAAAGAGAAGCAGCAGCTCTGTCCTCATTAGTCAATCTAGAAGGTTTTTCATGGTTTTCCAAGGATGTCTCTGAAACAAATTTTGAGATGAAAGGGGTTGCATTGTTTTGTTGTTTGTTTGGTTTTTTTGGGGTTTTTTTTGTTTGTTTGTTTGTTTTGATTAGGATGTCCAGTGCCATGCTGGCTTGGTGAGGCTGTTCATTTGCATTTTATTTTATTTTTATTATTGTTTTTAAAGCTACTGAGCTGATATTTTAATGGCACTGCATATGACAACTCCAAGGTGTCTGTTCCTGACTGGTAATCACCACTTCAGAGTCCATTTTTTGTGAACCAAGATAAGATTGTTTTTTTTCCCTGTGCTATATTCTACACTTATCTACATTAAATTTATTCTATCACCTTATTCCCCAGTCATTTAGGCTCACAAGTTGGCCCTACATTGTTGGATCTTATCTTTATTATCTTGGATAAGAGTCCCATATCATACCATTTCCTCTAACAAGCCAAAAATTTATTTGGGAGCTGAGAGACCTGTTTGTTTTGGAATAGGAATTTAAGTTTAGGTCTTCAGTATCACTGCTGTTTTTTTGAAATGTCACATATGTTTTTCATTTTTTGTTTTATGTTTGGAGGAGGAGAAGGGGTTCTGGGCTGTACCCAGGCTGTTAGATTTGCATCTCCGTGTCAGATCCATCTGCTGTCGGCTTGAGCGCTTTGAGCAGAGCAGCCTGGGTCCTGCCGTATGTGTTAAGTCGTCCACGTCCTCTGCCTAATGCTGAATTTGCTGGTACCGGCTCTGCTGCCTCCCCAGTAACTGAAGCACAGACCTCTGCGTCAGACTTCTGTTTCTGTTCTGTTTCTCCTCTCAGGCTGATGTGATAGCCAAGGAAAGAAGCGCTGACGTCATGGACTGTTTCTAACAGTCACAATTCACTTCATGCAGTACCTTTGGACAAATGTACTTAGAGTGATTGTATATGTGTTATTTTCCTCTTTCCGTGATATTCTTGGTCAAATTCTTGGTGAGTAAATGGAAGGGGACAGGAAAAATGAGAAATGCCTGCGCTCAGGTGCATCTTTCAATTTCCTCGCCAGTCTTGAGCGTTATTCTTTACAGGTTGCAGGACTTGCCTTCTCAGGCTTTTTTCCTGATTTGAGTTACCCTTCAATTTCTGCATTCAGTCTCCTCTAGACCTAGATGATCCACAGTCAAAGATTTGCCCTTCTCTCTAAACCCCGCCTCTCTGTTTGTCTTCCTGTTCCTCTGCTTCCCTGATGCCAACAGCCGAGCGTACTCTCCTCCTGAGGAAATTGCTCTGTGCCACGCGTTCACTGAGCTACAGCTTCCCATCGTGGCAAACTTAGCAAGAACATGGAAAACAATGGTCTTGCTGAATCAAACACCTCTGTTGATTTTACTGGGGTCTGGTTTTCCCCCAGTATTAAAGCACCAGGATTAAAAATAAATACTAGTGAGTGGATGAAAGCCAAAGAAAATAACTCAAAGATTCTAAATTTAACACCCGCATTGGAAAGTCAGAGCAACAAGTGAAGTTAAACAATAGAGATTTCACTACTGGTGTGGAGGGCAGGGGGGGAGTTGGGTACAGTTTAGGAACTGCAGCTCACTGAAAGCCTTGGTGTCTGTGGCGTCAGTTCTCTGTGCCCTGGGCTGCCCGTAGCCATTGCAAACTAAAGATGAGCAGCACCACTGTGCAGAGTCCCCGCTGCAGCGGGAAGGCCTTTACCCAACTCAAGGTTGCCTGTATGCTGCAACATCTATTCCACTTTAAGGGGCTTGACTTTGACTTAGGAAGAGACTAGCAAAGAATTGTAAAAAAGGTAGCTGTTACCACTACAATTAGTTTGTTTTTTTTTTTTTTTTAAAGGATATAAAAATTGCTTTATCATTGCATAGCATTGTGGAATGGAGAGAACGTGTGCAGCATTGTATGGCTATCATGCGCCAGTTAAATGCCAGCTGGTCCTGGTGCTGGGTCTCATTGTGAGCACAGACCAGAATAGAAGATGACCATTTTCAGAGCGGAGAGCAAAGGCTTGTCAATAAAAGGACTAATGTTGCGGAGGGCCTGTCTACCTATCTCAGAGCCTTCTGGCAGACATGACAGCCTTTCGGGAAGCAAGAAAGGGAAAAGTGGGTTATTTCCTGATCACACAGGCTTGAGCCCTAACTGTTAGATGGTATGAACTGGCATAGCGTGACTGATAATTTATCTGACTTGCTCTAGGTGCTGTTACCAATGTCGATGTAATCAAAAGTCTAGTCTGTTTTTAAGAGAGATGGCGTAGATGTTTTTCTGTTTCTTAAGGCATCTACTGTACATGTTGTAATTCATAAAAGGCAGTGACCTGGCCCGGAGATGTGGCTCCACACATTTGGCTGGATGTTTACACTGTGTTTTGTTAGGAGACACAAACAAGCCTATTAGTTTATGTTGAAACACAGGATGGTGACTTCTACACATTTTGTCTTGTTTAGCTGAACACTTTCAAGAGTAATGAATAAAGACAACTATTAGAGGATTTTATGTATTTTAATGTTACAAATGGGAACTACAGGATTAAAACAAAGACATCAAAAATACCATATGCTGGTTTTTGTCTGTTACAGAATCAATTCAGCTGCATGTAACTTTAGGTTCTTATTACTGAAGAGGTGAAAAATGCAACCTTACTGGGCCTTGTAATCAGATCCAAAACCCTGGATCCCAAGCCACCATGCACTTAAATGCTCTGGGATCTTGTTCTTTATCTTCTTGGAGGTAAAAATAAATCCATGAAGAAAGTGCAGTAATTCTTCCATATGTTTGAACATACTCATTCCCCTCCTGTTCATGAATGTTCTTTAATGTTTTCCCCGCTAGTGGTTTCCTTTAGTCTTGTGCAGATACCTGATGGATGATCGACGTCCTGGAACCTCTATTCTCTTGGGCTCCCAGCCTAACCTTGAAGCCTTCAGGTGTCACATATATTCAGTGCCTTGGAATTTTTTTCCAGCCATTTTAATCCTCTATCATCAATCTGTTAACAATCACTGCATGTTTTGTTTCATCTCAAGAAACATCTGGAATAGTCATACATATTTAGTGTTTTTTGTTGAAAGAATCTTTTTTTATTTGGTCTCATATGTCATTTTTCTTCTTTCATATACCTTGCTTAGCTACCTATTTTCACTTAAATATATCGGGTCATGAATTTGTAAAGGGGACCCTTGGCCTGCCATCAAATAATGTGTCCGAGCAATTGATTATTTATACAGCTTTTTAATAGTAAGTCTTCTGTAATATCTAAGAGATGTTTGACACACCTTTTCAAAACCAGTAAATAAACAAAAAACTTAATCTTTTCAAAATGACCAACTGTTGTGACTAGACACAGACTTAACAGTGCAAATATTTAAAAAAAACAAACAAACAATTGGCTGCCAGAGAAAAAGCTGACTGAGGGCAGAAATGCAGAGTTTATCTAACATCATGGCAGCCATAGTAATTTCAATAAAAAACCATAATTATAGTGCAAATCTTTGGTATAACAGCCTGCTGGGTAGAGGACTTTGCTGGGGGGGAAAAAAAGGAAAAAAGATGTAGATTGAGTGCTCATCTCTGTTCTCTGGTCTTCAAACCACATTTTGGAGGACAATGCTTCAAGCACTAGGCTAAAAAATAGTGATAAAATGGTGGTAAATGGGCTGAGGTGGAGAAGGCTTTAATCTTTTCCTTGAAGTAATGCCACGTACAAGTAGGAGTAGCGCAAGAATCTGAAGAAGGGCCAAAAAGGGAACAAAAATGAAATAAGCCCTGGACTTGGGCACCCTTCTGAAATAGCGAGCCCTGGCCCTGGCATGATTTGCCCTGGGGGAAGGAGAGGGGAGTATGAGCAGCATCTGGCTCTCATGCCAACATAGACTTGGGAGACAGAAATATCCCTGAGCCCCTGTGAGTCAAAGGCAAATTATCTTTACGCTGTGTCAGCTGCCTGTGCTTCTGATGTCATGGATATACATCTTAAACAGAAATGCTGGCTTTTTTTTTTTTTTTTTTTTTTTTTTTTTTTAGTTTGTCTGAGAGCTCTATTTGTTGTATACCTGCCGTTTCCTGGGGTTTGGGGTTTTTTCCCCACTACTGCTTGAGGCGAGGAGATGATTTCGTAATTTGGACCACAAGCAAATTAACTATCACTCTTGGCTAGTACGTTTAAGAACTTCACTTTCAACCTGATTTTAAAACTTGCTGATCTGTACTGCTGGCTCCTATGTTTTAGGAAGGAGATCTAACGTCCCTATAAGCATTAAGATTTGGCCATGTTTTCTTCCAATGTAACAGTTCCTCAGAGCTGTAGGAAGTTTTATTTCTGTTGCACATCTGCAGTAAGAACGAGGCATTTGAAATCTGAGCCCCGTAAGGGCCCGGGTCTCAGAGATATTGATCATCTCCTGCAACTTTTTGTCTGCTTTTAATTCCCATTGCAGTCGGCAGGAGACGAGGCTCTCGGCACCTTGTGGGATCAGGCTTGCAGAGGTTGCTTTTGGAGAAGGTTGTCTGCCTATGTATTCAGCTGGCTGGATGATCTCTCATCAGACGGCTCCATATGTTATTGCACATCCCAGATATTTCTGCTGTCAGCTGAAGGTAAAACAATGTCTGCATTGTCTGGACTCGAGCTGAAAAGTTACTAAGTGAAAGCAAGCTAGAGTAATGGATTTAAGCTTTTTTGAAAATTGAACTTGTTTTTTTTAAAGATATTTTACATATGAGACTTCATTTTAGAACATTGCCTATATTCAGAAGGGACATCTTTTCTAGGAACTTCTGTGTTCTAGTCATTTTCCTGTATAATAATTTAATAATTAAAGCAGTTTAGTAATTAAAGGAGAGATTAAGTCCCAGATGGGGCTTCTGTCCAATTCAGAGTAACAGTCAGGTAGCAATGAAGCAGGTAGGTGACTCGAGAACTCTAGCTCTCTGAGATGATGGAGACGATTCACACATCACAAGGTCCCCAAAGCATCTTCAAAAGCAGTAGTGAAAATTTAGTATGACTGGAAATGAAAGCTATAACTGAACCAATGGGAGGTGGGGAAGGAGAAAACCTCACTTGGACACAGTGTTTTCAGTGGAGGACTAAGGAAAAAGTTTTTTGAACCAGGCCCCCAAACGTTAACACTTCCGAGGATCTGCACAGTTCCTTTTAGCTGCTTCCCATAGAATTTATGAATAAGGCAAATTGTTGACCTTAATGCAGGAGCACTTGTACAAGAGGTGACAGTGGATAACTTCATGGCTCCTTTTCCCTTGCGTTCTGTGAATAAAAGATTTTCTGGAGGGAGACTATGCTAAAGTAAAAGCCAGGTTCTACTTTCTACTGAACTCTAACACTTTAGCTATAAATTGTCATATAGAAAAAAAAAAAAAGCTATGGCTAGCATTTGAGGCACTGAAAGAGCTCATTTTTAGAAATCTGAGGCACCTGTTAATCCCATTGAAGTCAAAGGGAAATTGCACAGAACCTCAAAAAAGCAAACCCAAACTATCTTAAATTAGGCAATAAAAGTCGAAGGAATTATTATAATGTTGAGCTTAACACTTAATGAGTAAACCCTTTTTTCTCCCCTACTTGCACATAGCTATTTTGAGTACACTTAGCATATACTTTCACTATACTCCTGGCCTCCACTCTCAAATGGGACAGAACACTATTAGTTGCCTTCCAGTCAGAGCTTCGGTCTTGAGTTTTTCTGTTTTCACTGGAGTCATACTTAGGCCATATTTAGCCAAAGCGCACAGTGTACTGACAGGTGAAAGCTGGCAATTTCAAAGTATTTAGTTTTTTCCACAGACTGAGTCTATCTTTATCCTGAGCAATTATTTTGGTAGCACAGTTTCCATTTTCCAAGCAGCAACACTGCCAAAGATTTTGGTCTGTGCAGTGCAAAACATTCTGCCTAAAAAAGTTAAAGTTAAATCAACAGCACTCTGAAATCAACAGGTGGATGCGGAACAGTAAACACAGAAAAGGCAGAAATGTATCCACAAAAATTCTTGGTTTATGTAGTTCAGTTTTTGAAGAAAAGCAATTATGTTGGAAAGACTGCTACTGGTTCCCTAGGGCAGGGGCCGCTTGGGTGCTAGAATTGCTCGGGCAGTAGCGGGCTCGGGCAGTAGCTGTCGTGGGCAGTAGCTCTCGGTGAGGAGGGAGGCTGTACACCCTGTAGTCCCAAAGCTCCTCAGTGGTGCAGGCAAAACTGTTTTTTCTCTGCTTGTGGAAAAAGCTTATGATGAGGGTGAGAGAGGAATCAGTGAAGTTACAGAGGGTACGGCTGGGAGCCAGCGACCTCTGCGCCATGGGCAGCTGGCTGCCGGCACAGCCCCTTCCCCCCGATCCTCCTCTTTCTTCCCTGCATCCTGGAGCACAGCGACTTACTCTTGGTGTTCTTCTAGTAGCTGTACACGAGGAAATACAGGTAACAGTAAAGGTATTAAACTAAAATGTCTTGGTTGAGTGGCTTAAAGTATGAGACCTCTGGTATCTACATCTTCCTAGAGTTAATGTTGTTTTGGGGGGTTTTTGTTTGTGGTGGTGGTGTTTTGTTGTTTTTTGTTGTTTGTGGTTTTTTTTTTCTCAACAAAAATGTCTACTGTGTTTGTGCAGGTTCAATATAACTCATTGTCAGTTTAAAAGGACAATAATTTGCCTGCATAATACATAGAGTTACCTAAAGCCCAGTGTACGTGTCGCTAACTGGCTCTTGTAAAGATCTTTGCAGCTGATAACGATTTTTCCAAATAAGTTAAAGAACTGATACATATTTAGTAATCTTCTGAAACTGAAACTTTTCTCTCAGAGCAAAACTTACTCAGTTATGAAACCTCCTAAGCCCAAACTGTGTGCCTGAGTTTCCTTGGTGTGGAAAGCAGGGTGTAGGAGGAGTGGGAAGGGGAAATGGTGTGTGTCTGGCTCCACAGTATGAAGTTAGGGCATTGCCAGGGTGTGCGTCTGGAGCCGAGGATACTCCTGGATCCAATAATGTTGTAGTCACAGTGACCCTGGTGTGGGTCTGCCATGTCCTAGCTATTCATGCTCTTGCTTCTGGAATAATTTGCACAGAATATAACCGAAAACAACACAAATCAGTGTTATGTCCTGTACTTCCATTCAGCCAGCCCACTGCTGGGCCATCAAATATTCAAGTATATGTTCAATAGTACATTTCCTTAATGTTGGATTTATTATTGATGGAGAACACAGTTTCTCACTCGGAGCATTGCTGTGGCTAATGTCGTGACCAGGCAGAGTCACCCTCTGCCTCCCAGTGTGCTGGTTCCCTTCCCCAGACAGCTGCAAGGGGGTGAGGTGCACAGATACCTTACTGAGCTGAGGTTTTTTGTCCATCCAGCCTTTCGGTACCCTCGCTGCAGGTATTCCAGCCAAGAGAGGAGATAAAAGAGTATGCCCTGAAGTGCTCATACAGTCTGTCTTTAGATGTGAGGTGTTACTGTGGCATTGCTAACGAGTAGGAGAGCCTGTCTAACGCAACGTGGATCTTGGCTAGCGCCACTTGGAGTAAGAATTGCAACTTCTGTGAGAAATATTGTTTGTGGAAGTTCAAATAACAAAAGCTGTTGAAGAAACTGTTCTCCATGGGATTAGTCTCATGAGCAGGGAAAGAGGTTACATACCAGTAAGTAATTTTGAATTATTCACTCTAACTCATAGCATACATTAAACCAACCAAGGTAGATTAAAAGTCTGCTTCTTTATGAGCAGGCAGTGCTAAGTACGATCACGAACCAGGTCTTTTCACAATGATTGTATGATTGGTTCACTCTCTGAAATAGTTACTCTAGACTCTCTGAGGAAAAATTTATTTGTGCTTTTATTTAAAGAAAATATTTGAAAACCTAAGTCCAGCTTGGTCTTGCTTTCCCCAACCGGAAGAAATATTCCTGCTTTTAAACAATTTTAACAGCTGCAAGGAAGCCACAGTCATCTTTGATCTGTCAGTGAAATTAGTTTTCGTTGTTAATAAAACCTGATATCTTGGACAGGATGTTTAAGAAATGATTGTGGACCAATTGTAACCATCGATGTGCAAACAGGAGTCAGCATTAAACTTCTGTGTTTAATAGAACAGACACACAACCTAAACACATAGAGAAAATTGAGTCCCTCCAAAGAAACACGCCATCCACCTCGCTGTGGGCCTGCTGTTGCTCCTGCTGAGGTCTGCCATAAATCTCCTGTTGCTTTTTCGATTCGGAGTCATTGGCTGTGGGTGTGTAGCTCCCTTTGGTGGGAAGCTTGGGTACCTCTGAGCAGCTGGCTGGAGAGTCTTAAGTAACTTACTGCTGACTGGTGCAGACTTTTGCTGAAATACGACTTTATTGGTAGGAATGTGGGTGCTTCAAGGATTAGATATGGGTTTTCTGGATATCTGTGTGATCCATTTAGGTTCCTAAATGCCTACCTTGTTTTAGGTTGTGTGTAACTGGATTCACATGTCTCTCTGCTGTCAGTGGGACTATTTACTTGGGTTATTCATGCCCTTAACTATTTTAAGCAGGGAGCCTCAGTGAGGTGTATCAGTAACCGTAACCCTAAAACAAATTTGAAATAAACCTAATTAATTCAGAATTCTACTTTTCATTACATTGTATTGAATTAAGTCAGATACTGAATAGAAACAAAATGATAGAGGTGGTGGCGTTTCCTGTAAGGTTGCTGGTACAGTGCTTGTCATCAGATAAGGAGGAACAAAAGTTTAGCGTGGCTAAGTAGGCATTTTTAATATTAGAAAGACAACTCCAGAAAAATACGCAGGGGAAAAAAGAGATGACAGCTTATATGAGGAATCTGCCCAGTATTATATCCAATACAATATAGCAGAGTGTTGTATTTGGGGAGTACAAGAACTGTTGTTGCTTTTACAAAGTTACGTAGTACTTGGTATTCCCTGAAGAGAAAGAATAAGAATAAATCCATGGTTTCAGGCACCCAGGTGAGGATGGCTGAAAAGAGGCAACCTGGAGAGGTGAAAATGTAATAATTTCCTCCAGCAGCAAACGCATTGGAAATGAAACTCATCTGTCTGTGGTCTGTTACCCTTTGAGCTGCTCTAGAGTGTTCTGCAGGGCCTCCAACTGCAGTTCCAGAAGAGCCTGGGTCTCCTGTAGGTCCTGCGCAGACATTTCAGTTGTCTTTCAGCAACTCTGATGTACTGGGTGCTTTTGTTTAGGCAAAGGAATCCCAGCGTAGTAGGCTTCGTTTTTTGAGTGCTGACTCTTACATGTGAAAAATTAGTCTCAAAGAAGTATGTACGCTCCTAACTTTTTATTCATTTTATTGGCAAAATAGGAGCCTAAAGAAAAGGTCAAGTAATTAAGTGCTGTGCTTAATCTGGGCCGGGGAAGGAGCTTCATCCCACACAACAGCTAAGGACGTCTGCGCTCCATGTACTCATCCAGCCTTCCTGGGAACACTGGTCTTGAAGAAAGTGCCTTGATTGCATGTAAGGAGACAATACAGAACTAGGAATTTGGCTGGACCATAATAGGGGCACAAATCTACTAAATGCAGGTAAGAGCTGTGATTTTATATATCGTGGGAACCTTTGGTGATGCTTGCACCATTGATCTTGGTCCCCTTTATGCAATTCCCTAGGAGATGCATGTATTAGCTTATTTTCTGTGTTACTGTCTAGTTGGTCTGACTGCAGAAAGGTGATGCTGGACATGGGCACAATGAGATGTTTTGTTGTGCCTGAAATGAGTCATCTCAAATAAAATAAAGAGGGGAAATATGGCCTGCAGAAAATGCCTACTCTTGGATTGATAAATGTAAGAAGCTGAGTGTGCATGTGAATTTACTGTGGGGAGCAGAACTGGATTTACTGTGTGTTTGTTTGGTTTTTTAATAATTTAATCCTGTTAGTAAAATAGTGCTATTTTTATGTTTAACTTTGCATTTCTTTAAGAAATATATGAAGGTTAAAAAGTAGGAGACTAAACAATGGTAATGACATGACTCTGTGGATTGTGCTTATTCCTCCTGAATGTGAAGGGAGATGATTATCTACAAAAACAGCTATTAAAACCCACTATTGAGTACAAAATCATGCGTGAGCCCCAGGACTCCCAGTTGTGCCAGGCCAGAAGATGCACTGAACTAGTATAAAGTCACATGTGTATCTCCTCAGCTTAGATCGGTTCAGAGGAAAGCTCTGCTTTAAGTCCAGGAGCATCTACTGCAGATCAGAGCCCACTTAAGCTTTCGGTAGGCAAAAGTAAAACATTGCCAAATATTTCAGTATTAGCTTTGTGGTAAATTAAATATCTTCTGGTTTGTTCTTCAGTCAGACAACACAGATCTTTTTTCCTCTATCCTTATAAAGTTTAGACTTCTATTACATACATGGGTTGTTCATACTTGTTTTTTAAATAAATCCCGACTGTGGTTGTTCGTCATACTCATATTTTTAGTTAAGATGGTTGCAATGTGAATTGGAGATGCTTTTCTTTGTTGGAAATCCTTTATTTGTCTACTTTTCAACTCTTGTTTAAAACAAACACTCATTTACTTCAACTCCACTATTTAAAACCAAAACAAAACACAAAAAAAGCCACCCCACAAACCCAGAAAGGCTGATTAAAAGCTGGTTAGTCCTGCTTGTATGTGTGATCTTATCAGACTGGCCTTTTCCTTTCCAGATGTCACAGTTTTATGTGGTGTAAATGATACTCATTACCCAGATGGTCTAAGAAGGGAACAGCTTCTGGGAGGTATATGCTATTTAATTCTGTACATCCAGGGTCTATAAAAAAAGAAACTGATCAGTAAAGTGTCTGAATATTGCAATATTCATTTGGGAATGGAAGCCCTGAACCAACTGACTGCACACTTGACCAGATGTGGCCTCATCTTTATAGACAACAACCAGACCACCAATAAAATTATTCAAAATAAGACTCAGTGGCAATGACAGGACTGCTATTCTCATCATAACAAGCTCAACTGTGCACAAACAGTAAGGGTCAGATTTAGTTCTCATTTACACTGGAATATAACAGTCTTGAAGGGAGGAGATTTTTTTTTTTTTTTTTCTTTCTCCTGGGGGAGGGTTGGGTGGGTTTTTATGGTTTTTTTTTTTTTTTTTTTGGTTTTTATTTCCAAGAAGTAGCTGACTGAATTTAGTCCTAGTTTTCTGCACAGACATAACACATTTTAGGAAGCAGATAGGTAATTCAGCACATATTAATAGAACCAATAATTGGACACAAAGGGCTTAATTAATTTTGTTCTTGGATGATGCAGGAGTCTCACTGAAATGAAAGGCACATATCTGAGGGCAGAGCTGACCCATATAAAGTGAGTGTGGCCTCCCTCCTAAATGCCAAAAGCTATTGGATAGTTTTCAGAACGTCTCCTTGGAAATTATTCTAAGTCAGCAAATAATCAAGCAGAGAAGTATTTCAAATTACCTTGTTTTTGTAAATGCTATGTTAGTTTTCCTGGAAACGGGTCTGCATGCGGCAAAGTTTGCTATTTAGCTGAATTAAGTTAAAAATAGACTGAAAACAACGCTCATCCAGTGCCATCATCTAACCTAAGGTAAGCAGGTGCCATCCCAGTGGTATTCTTGAAACAGCACCCAAGTATTCTAGTTCTGGGGTTCATTGCCTCCACTGCAGTTCCCCAGAGCCTGCTTTCTGCAGATCCTTTGATATAAAGCTCTGCCAAAGTTTTCTGCCTCGAAGAGTTGTAGGTGATGCAAAAGTGCTTGCCTACCCAGGTGAGTCCCAAGTCCCAGGAGATCCCCCAGAGTCAGGGGGTCTGGGGAGAAGGCCCCTGTACTGCCACTCCCCCGTTTGCCTGACTGGCAAGATCGGTGCCTGGGGTAGGGAAAGGCTGATCCGAGCTAAGCGCCTGCCCTTCAGAAACACAGGACTCGGTGCAAGTCAAAGAACATTCCTGCTTTTTCTATGCTGGTTATCTATGCTGGATAGGAGAGATTTACACAGAGCTTAGTGCACTCCCCAAACACCGCCCTTTCTGTCCTTTGCCCCAGCTCCTCTGTACGCTGTAGTTTCAATTTTGGGTTCCAAGTGCTATTTTCTTTCTAATAAGAGAGGTAGAAGTGTGGGATATTTATTTAGTCAGTGCTTATTCAAGGTGAATTTACGACGTAGAAAGAATAATAAATATGAAGTAGAGTTCATGTCTTAAAATATAGGTTACTTTTTCTGAGGTGATTTTTAAGTGTAGTATATTCTGCAAGAATTGCATTTTTCCAGTTCTCAGTTTGGAAAAAATATCTCTCCTTAAGGTGAAGTATCAAAGAAAAGAACCAAGATTTTGGGGGGTTTTGGTGGTTTTTTTTTGAATACTGAAAGTCATAAAAGCTGGCCTTGAGGCCTCACTGACACCAAATTCTAATGCTTCTCCTGTCTTTGATTTTCTGGTAATATACTGGCCAGCTGACCTCTCAAACATCTAGCCTCTGGAATATTTTCCTGCTCACCATCTGTATTTTTTTAAGTGTAAAAGTGTGAGAAAAATTGCCAAGAAATGAACAGCAGAAATGTGAAGCTGAAGTTTTATTTAAGTTTCTAATCAGAAAGAGAGCCTTTAACGCTGTTGGGGAAATAGAAACATTAGCAAAGCGTAACTCGAAGATACATGCATTTGAAGGAAACAATTAATATGACAGCATAACTGAACAAAAATCCATTAGAAGCTGTGGAAGAGACTGTTGTTGATGCTAATGTAAGTTGATAGGCAAGGCCTGGAACTAATAAGAGGGTTTAGCAAGGCAGGGCTTCTAAATTACTGAGAGGGCAGAAGATGAGAAGATGAGAGAGAATAAAGTACTTTTAAATCAGTTGATCTGCTTTAAAGCCAATCTGCGTACAAATGGTAGGAACTTAAAGTAGGAATGAAAGTGTTTGCTAAAGTGTTCTGAAAAGGTGCAGGTGAGTTATGGCTAGGTTAGGTTGCAACGGGGAGGGAAAGAGGATGAATCCTTAATGAAAAGTCAGGGTGTTGGCAGACAGTCCAAACTGTTTTGGTTGAGTAAAATGTCCATAGGTGGCTAAGGAGTTAGGAAAACTTGGAGGGAGTTGAAAGGTCTGAAATTTCAGGAAGAGTGTAGTGCAGTGACAGAAGTAGTTGTCACTCACCTTGTTGAGCTCTGATTATCTTCTAGGAGGCAAGTGAGATGTACTGTCGTCTATACTGCTGTAGCTTGTCCAGCGGCTATGGGCAAAGAGAAAAAGGTGCCATCAGGAAAATTTAAAGGTACATAGAGAAAGTCTGAAAGTCAGCTAATATCATTTCACTTCAGAAAGTTTTCAGCTTCGCACTCCCTCTGACATTCCCCATCACTGGTTGTATTTCTTTTTCTCCCAGTTTCTACCAGGTAGCAGTTCTAGTTGTATTCCCAGTGCCTGCTAGGAAGGTCTCTGAATCAAATCCCAACTATCGCCTTCCCTCTGAGCATGTGGCTGCTTCTATTTTCTGTCCCCTGTGCCAGTGGAAATCTGGGGGCCCCAGATATTATGACTAATAAAGTTTATACAGATAAGGTTCAGTGCTTCAGTTTTGCCCTGAAACAGCTGTCTGAACCAAACATGTATTTTTACTGTAGGTTTTGAAAGGAACCAGCCCTGAGCCATACAGTATGCATCCAGTATGCAGCTTCTGTTTCACTTTTTCTATCCAGCACAAGGTAATATCCAGATCAATGGCCTCTAGTGAGACCATTTCTACTCAAAGGGGTGTCTTTCCCCTTGTAATCCAGGGATGGAACTGTAGTCTTCAAGGAAAAATGTCACTTTTCCGCTACAGGAAACTAGAAAATCTGTCTCGAGACCTCTGTTTAACTTATTGATGGAGATATTTGGGTTTTTTATGTATTGGCTTTGCCTTATTGCAGTATCTGAGCACTTTTTCAGTATTATTTAATCACTAAAAGTGAATTAGGATGCTTTTATTAACTCTTTTTGTAATTGCTTAAGCTTTGGAATGGTAGAGAATTCTGAGATAATACAGGTTAAAAATGATAAAATTAAGATTTGTGTATATTACTCTTACTTTTAACTGAACCTGCTTATTATGATGTTAGGAGTTGGAGGAGATCTCATTAGAACTGATAAGCATGAGAGGTCATTTAGCAACATGTCAGAAGCAGTTTATCTTCTTATTATTTAGGCAGCCTCTGCCTATTCTGCAGATGCCCAGAGCACCAGGCCACATGCAACGCTGGATCCTGAAGTTTTCCCAGGGGTCTGAGTACATGTACAGGGAATATTTTTAGAGGAGGAGTATGCATATATAAGAAAGAGACAGAAACTGAGTGCAAAAAAAAAGAACTGCAGAGCAGTACGTAGAGAGGCCTGGGTAGCAGTTGAAGAAAAGTCAAAGAAATGCTTGGACTTGCTTCTTCCTTTAGAGAAAAAGCAACACATGTGAGAGAGGTGGCCAGAGACAGTGAGCATGCGGGGTAGCGTTTGGGGTGGAACAGCTGATGGAAGGAGTCTTGGAAGTATAAGCAAACACCCCCTATCTCTTCCTGATGGATCTGTGGAGAGCTGGGGGAAGACGGGACTTTGTGCGCATTTATTGTAACTTCAGTGGATTGCATCAAAGAGATGTCTGATGCCATTGCCAGTTTCACCTCCTAATGCAAACAACACGAAACTCTACAGATATATGAGCTGTATGCTTGGGTCAGCTGGAGCAGTTTTTCAATTTGTATAATTCAAAATTAAATACAAGTCAGGAAAGTACTGCTCACATAAGAGCTGTGTACTTTTCTTAGCTGTTGTGGGGTTTCTTAGCTTACTGTAACTCACTGTGTTTTGAATTCCGTTCTCAAAAATTTACCAGTTTTCATGCTGCAAAACTAATATTCCTCTTTCCAGTTTTACGTTCTCTAGCCTCTCCTTTTTTTCTGATCAACCTACTAAACATGGTGGGCTTTTTTCTTATGTTTCTTTATGCTTCAGAGCTAATTCTTTAAAATAATCATTTATTTTTCCAACCGTAAATACACCACAGCACAGAAAATGCTAAGTCATAGAAAAAAAACGCATATTGCAGCTGGAACTGATATTTGGTGCATTAATTAGATCCTTCCTCCAATCTTATGAAAACACAACTGAACCGTAAAAGAAAGACCGCTATGCGAGCTCAACTAAACATACATCAGTTACTCATCAAGGAGGGACTCTTAAAACTCCCATTTTCAATTCTAGTCTCTAACAATAAAAGTAAACCCAACAGAGAGCTTAGTATGGTTAGATAGGGCTATTTATTGCTAGTGCGCTCATGCAGGAGGAAACTGAACAAGCCTTTAAAATATGAACTGAAGCAACACTAGACCCCTGCTGTCCCAAAACAAGCATTTAACAAAGCTGCTTCGGCAAAGGGATAAGATAGAGGAAGAATTATCTCCAAATGTGGAGAAATGAGAAACAATAACCACTCTACTAATTGAAAAATAGGAGACATGCAATGGAAGATAAAAACAAGGAAAAATAATTACAAACACTAAATAACAATGACAGAAGAGGTGTCGGGGCAGAGGAAAAGCGGTTTGGAAATGCAAGGTTTGGTTACAAAGCAGTGGTATAACCCAGTCAGCATTTGAAGATTTGCTTACAGACAGGACTAAATCATAGTAAATAGATGTGTGTATTAGCACTCAATGTGCAACTGCTGACTCTTCAGGGGAAGGCAGGAATTGAGATCAGAAACTTAATAGGGGTTCTTACTTTTTAGAATAATTTCCTAAGAAAGCAAAACTTTGGTCACTTTTTTTTAATGGTTACTTACTGAATGTCTGTTGGTAGGTCTCCCACAAAAATAATAAGTAAGAACGCTCTCCCTCCCAGACTTTTAAACCCATTACCCACACTTGGCAGAGAATGAGGGATCTAGAGAGATTATTATCCAAACAAAAGATAGCTGGGATCCAATATAGCAAAGATGTTGTACTAATGCCTCTGTTGAGGGGAAAATTCAGGAATAGCTCATCTAGATATCAGAGAATCAGTGTGAAGCAATAAACACAGAATGAGAGGTTATCCACAAAAAAACCTTTCCGTGACAGTTATGGCCTATTTGACAACAGAGAATCCATTCTGGATTCCTTCATGTCTAATGAGCAAACTCAACCTTCCTACAGCACAGTCGCAAAAACCGTGGATTGCGAAAGACTTCTGAGGAAAAGCTCCCTAAAGCTTACACCCTAACGCCTCGTTGCATGCCTACACTTGACTATGGTGGATGTCTCAGTGCTTGCTTTCTGTGTAAATCTCAGCCTCCAAACCAGGTTTTCCTACATGTGAGATCTCTGAAAGGTTCTGATTATTAAATATTAAAAAAAAAAAGCCTCAGGTCTTTCCCCCTACAAAATACAGTTGTATAAGCTTCTGTTCAGGTTTCGCCTCTTAATGATGAGTCTTGAATTCTCCGATTCAAGATAAAAGCATTAAAGGACTTAACTCCCCTTCCTTCCTGTGCAGCCATGCAGTAAGGTGCTCTCCTGGGAAGTGAGAAATGTACAGCTGTGGAGGAAAATTAATCCCAGTCTACCGTTTCCTACATACCTCTTCTGAGCACTGGGTTACTCAGTAAATGAGGGGGTGTCAAGACTACTCGGTAGTGAAATGGGCTCTTCCCTCTGAAAGCAATGTTGTAGGTTTGCACTTTGAAGAGAGACTTTATGCTGAGGATCCAGATAGAAGGACCATCCTCAGAAGTGCTGTAGGACCTCTCTGGGAATTTTTCTGCTGAGTGCCAAATTGAGACTCTGCCCTTCTCAGTTCAATATATGATCTTGTTCCCATTCTGTGCTACCTGCCTGTTTTCTTGACTAGGAATGTGAAAAAGGGTTTAGGCACGAGGCATCCAAGTGTTTGATGTGTTGCTCTGGTCACTTGTGATACTTGCAGAGCACAGGCCATATTCACTTCACGTGAAGTACAAAAGGGCAGCCACGTTCTGTATATTGTTTTTTCTTCAGCAAGTCATAGGATACCACCCATCAAGTAAAATGAGGCCAAATTAATAGACGTGCTTTAAGCATATTCAGCTTATCGTGATAAAACTTCTCTGTAGAGACACATAAAAAAAAATAAAGAGGAGTGTCATCCAAGGGATTAAAGAAGGGATTGGCTCTATAACCCTTGGTTTATAAACTGTCAACTGTTAATATCAGTGTTGCATGTAGTTGTAGAAGGATTTTCTATCACCACTGTAGGAGGGCCAACAGAAGATGATATAATCAAAGCATAAGGACCTGATCCCTAAAGTAAAATATGTTTTGTTTGTGTGAGTGGGACCTAGGATCTGTCTTCATCATTAATGTTATGCAGATGGTGACACCCTAGGAAAGAAGACCCTTGAACCATATGTGTCCTAAGGTATCTTTAAACTCAGTAAAAGCCATCATTACTTACTCTGTGTGCCATACTTCTATATTATTGGCTGCCAAG
Organism: Platalea leucorodia; assembly: GCF_965183815.1. Lineage (NCBI taxonomy): Eukaryota > Metazoa > Chordata > Aves > Pelecaniformes > Threskiornithidae > Platalea > Platalea leucorodia. The sequence continues at coordinate 8,948,022 of NC_138828.1, read as the reverse complement.
TTCCATTATGGCTAATTGATTTACTATGTACAGATGTTCATGACATAGTTCATGTCTTTGGACCAGATGTTGCTGAACCAGAGGTCAGCTGTGGGACTTGGTGTATCAATCCGTTTTTTGTGTAGCAGTATAATAAATCAGCTCTGCTGAAGTTCTAGGCACCAGGAAATTGAATAAACTGTTTTTAATGTTGGAGAGAAAGTAAATCTCTGCCAGTTGTCCTGTTTGTTGTGTTTTTCCTTCAGACAAACTATGCATCAGGACAGATGTTCACTTTGTATTTGAGAGTTGCTCAGGTGCCTTTGTAATGGAGAAAAAGGTAAATTGGAGTCTGTGGCATTACAAACCAGCAGCACTTCTCTGTGGACCGATAGCTGAGGAAATTCAGGCACAGTTTCAGGTCACCTGTTGCACTGGTTTTAGAGGCGGGATATCCTTGGTCTTGTTGGAACACCCCAATCTTGCGAGCAGAAAGAGTAGATTTAGTGTAAGTGCTCTGTTTCTAACGATGCCGATTCTAGACAACCAAAGGAATGGAAGAGCAGTTGTAAGTCCACGGAGTCTCTCGCTGCGTTTTCAAGTGACAAGGAAAGTGTTATCCGTTCTACTTGTTAATGAGAGTGTTAATGGAAATCATTTGATCAAAACATCTTCAGACTTTTTGGACTAGGAGTGTGCCTCTGGTGTTAATATTCTGAGAGAATCTTGAAACTTGTCATAAATATCAAAGTACTAAGCTCTAAGAAGACTTTAAAGAGTTAGGAGAAGAAGATAAACTGAGTACGAATTGGCAGTTTCAGAAACAGAAAAATGTAAAGCTCTAAGGTATATTTGCTAGTCACTTGTGCTGACCATCTCATTTCTGTTCTGGTACTTGCAGAAGTCAGTTGATCCCTTTTCTACATGAGCTAACGTTAAAAGCATGTCAACATCGAATGAATTAAAGTTGGTTGTTTTATAAACCATATGGTCTAGTTAAATCAGAAAATAAAGGCTTGATGAAGAAATCACTTGGTGAGGGTCTATACAGGAAGTTATGTGTTAACTATTATTATACAGGAAATCAGACTAGATAATCAAAATGGTCCTTCTGGCATCAAAATATACAAATCTGTCCAATGAACATTTTTTTTGCCCATGTTTGATGAGGTAACTGGTGTTTCCTTTGAACTCCCTCAAACTGAGAATAGATCTTAGTTGTGTTTTAAATCAAATGGGAATAGCTCTTTTATATATCAAAGTACAATGACAACAAATTTCTGCATTTAAGAGCAAATAAACACTTATCTATTTAATTCAAAGACAGGGTTCTTTAAATTTTGCGAGGCAATATTTACAATCATTTTCTCACTTCCTTAAGTGAAATCTAAAGCTGTTACATATGACATAAAACTCTCTCTCTCTCTTTCCCTTTGTGTGTGTGTACAGTAATATAGATCAAACAGGATTTAAGGATAAACATGACTAAATTTTTAAAAAAGATTATGGCATTTCCAGATAAATGCTAGTGTGAACACTTAAATATACCCGTTTATGACATTTTTGTTCACTACCACCAGGCTACTTGTCCAAGATCACAGTCATCATAAACAAGATCACAAGACTTCAGTTACCATTTGATTCATTCATTTTCCTTCTGGGACTGTATCCAGCTAGCCTTAAATAAAGTTACTCAGGAATTGGCCTACTTTATGTCTGCTTATGAATCAAATGGAAGCTGGAGTGCTATGTTTGTAATCTTGCAATGGTAGCTTAATGTTTGTGACCAAAAGAAGGAAAAAAAATCAGAAGACAGGAAAGGTAGTGCATTTCTTAAATATTTAGTTGAACACTTATCTGAAACAAGATTCTCAGGACATATACATATCCTTGAAGCATGTTTGATCTTAGTTACCTTATTGTTGCAAATACTAACTCTGAAGCAAAATACTGTCCTTCTTTAAATAGCAACGTCTTTTTTTTTTTTTTTTTTTTGAAAATGTAGTTTTGCATTTAGTTTAAAGACATGCATATTATCTCTGTTTAAGGCTTTGAACAGAACACTGAATGCTGAAATATATAATTAACTCTTTCTTTGTGATTTGTCCTAAAAAAACCCTATAGATTTCAGTAAACTTAGCCAAGAGCTAAAGCGTAATAAGCGAGCTGAGAAGTACCGCTACTGTACAACTGAGGAGCTCGCTGGTCAGCCTAATCTTTTTTGCATGAATGTAGACTATCTATAAAAGAGTATGGATGACACAAAAATTATTAAATCCACATTCTTTTAATCTAGCTCTTTCCATTTGGGAGCTCAAAGAGCCACGGAAAGTGCTTTCTAATGAGATTTTTAGATTCTTGGAGCAGTACCACAGGGAGCTCTTTTGTCTGTGAATTTGCTGGGATATAGCTCTTTCTTGATTTCAAATAATTCTTTAGAAACATTAAGAATCTTACCTTTCAGTTCAAGAAATAAGATTCTCAAATCTGACAGTAAAATTGAACATTAATTTTATCTGACTGTGGTAGCATGTGGTTGCAAAGCAAAAAGTTTTTGCAACAATCGAAGTTTAAAACCATGTGATTAGGAATTTCATCAGACTGAATTGTGTTTAATATCAGCCGTATGTTTTATGCTTAAAGGTGTAATGTGCTGATACCAAGTTAAACAGTATTGTTGCCACTGAAGTTAGTATTGACAGTAACCTTTCTGTTTCTGTTATGTGTTGAATTCAATATTTGTCATTACTTGTAAAATATTTGCAAACATAACCATCTGAAATAGTAACAGTTCAAGGGATTTAGAATTTGTGTTCAACTATTTGCTAAATTTAACATGTGTGCCTCGGTATTAGACCTCCTGCAGTACTTCTAGAATTGCTGTGCTTGCTTTGAATTTGTGGCTGTGCCCACCTGTTGTCTTCGTGTTCATTCTTGCTGTTATTCAGGAGTTGCTGGGCTGCCCGTGATGCCCCTCTGAGGGAGGAATACCTAATGATAGTAAATATGACCAAACCTTGAGCGGAGAGTGTGTATGCTGCAGCTACAGGTCTCTGGTTGCAGGATTTGGTGGAAGCTCAAAGAGGCTGGAAGGAGGCTGAGTGTGGCTGGGATGCCTTGTGCATCGAACGTTTTGCTTAACCTCTGGATACTTTAAAGTTTATTTTCTTGCTATAGCTGAAAACCTGGTCCTATAGCTGGATAAATTATGGGGAAAATTATCAATATGTCTTTTTGCAAACTGAGAATTTCCTTACTTTACCGTGCTGGTTCTGTTTGGGTTTTTTTTGTTTGTTTTTTGTTTTTTGTTTTTTTTTTTTTTTTTAATGCATGTGAACCTATGTAGTAGAATAATCCACCTCTGGGCTGCTAACCTAAAGCTGTTTGAAGGAAAACATAAATTGTCAGTTTAGGAATATGCTTCTTCCCGAAGCCAAAAGACTTGAACTGTTTCCAGCAGCAGTAAACGACACCAGAGCACAGCGCCTTGCTGTGTAAGGAGTCGGGTTAGCACCCCGATCCTGTATGGCTGTAATTTCATTCCCCCAGCCCTGGCTTTCACGTCATGCTAATAACCAAGAGGGGTTGTTGCAATCACAGATACCATAACAGAGGGAGAGTTTTATGGAAATATATATTTTTGCTATTGCTTTGACACAGAGAGTAGCTCTGAGCTGTCAGTCAGGATGACAGTATTTAAGTATGTGTATATGTACATGTTCAGGGCAGTTACTTATGTGTTTAGTGACCAAGAAAAGTCTGATGAAAAATGACAAAGATTATTCAATTTAAGCGCAACACCAGCATATAATGTAACGTTTCCTTTTGGGCCTGCATGGTTAGCCAATGGTGAGGAGTCCATTCAGGTGATCAGAAAAATACGCTATTTGTTTGCTACAGAACCCTTCAATTACGTCAAACATAAAAGGTTTTATTTTCTTGCAAGTCAGAGCAAGAAAAGATGTTTTTTGCCTGCATCTCCCTCTCGGCATTTCTCCCGCCAAATCCCTGTACCTCAGGCTTCCCCGGAAGTTGTTTCCGCAGTCCCACAGACCTGCCTGGTGCTTCTGTGGTGCTACGCTGTCCCTTTCTCTGTTTTGGCCATATTCAGGTATTTTTGTTATTTTTTTTTTTTTTCCCCCGAATTTTGCACAGAATCCTTTCTGAAACTGTACTCTCTGAATATTCCTCTATTCACACACAGCTTTTTTGGGAGCGGAGGCAGTAGCTGTTTCTGTTTCTGCCCAGAAGTGCCATGTTTTCTTGAAGTTGTCTTCAGTGAGCGTTGCCTCCCCGGTGCTCCCACAGCTGGTGGTGGTAACCTGATCTGTAGCAACCAGAAATCGAAGCTGGGGCACGTCTGGCTCTTGGCTGGGTGTTTGCAGCAGGGCTGTGCGCAGCGTCCTGTCCTCCCCTGCGTGCACGACTCGGGCCGCTCGCGTGTGGCACCACACCAAGCTGTCGGACGTGTTTGCCTATGTGTGTGCTGCACATCCTACAGGCCAGCCTCTGCCACATCCTCCAAAGCTTTTAATTAATTGGACCTTTTTCTAATGAGATTTACCCGTGTTGTTGTGTTGGGTGTGGGTGCCAGGCGCGGGTATTGGCGGGCTGCTGGGCGGCCTCTGTGAGGAGAGACCAGGGCTGCCCCGTGCCGGACACGGCCGGTTCCAGCTGGTTCCGACAGACCCGCTCAGCCCCTCGGCCAAGCTGATGGCGGCTCAGGGAAAACATATTTAAGAAAGGGCAAAAAAATACCAGACAGGCACAGGAGGAGAGGGGAAAAAAGAGTAATAAACAGCTGAGGGAACCCTGAGAGCCAGGAAGAACGAGGGGAGGAGGGGGAAGTGTCCAGGCGCCTCAGCAGAGTCCTCTCCAGTCCTGTCTTCTGGAGATTTTTATTCTTGGAAATTCAATTAGGAAATAAGTTATGAAGGGATTTACACAGAATAGTATTCATACAATGTATGCTTATGGAAGTTTATATTTGTAAATTTTCAATAGGCCATACTACATAAGTCCTTTACATTTTAATAAGTGTGTATCTTTAGAGATGAAAGAAGAGTTGTGTACTGAGCATAAGTACTGTGAATTTTTCAGATTGATAAATAATGGGAATGTGGACTATTTGTTTACCACTCTTAGAAAACTTGTCTTGCAATGTAAAATTATAACAGGTTTTAAAACTCCTTCCCAATTTTCATCTGTCTCCTTTCTCCTATTAGTTAATGATACGGTTTATTTAGATAATAAAAGGAAAGCTCACTCCCATTAGACAGACAAACAAGGTATGTAAGAAAAATATTCTTCCATGATTCTGGTGTCTGCATTAACGATTCTGCTGATTTTGACAGTGAACTGACAAGAGAGTATTTGCTGATAGGCTTTTTGGTAACCGACGCTCTCTCTCCTTCCACAGCTCCTTTAGGTGGTGTTGGATTCATGTGTCCGCAGACCCGATGATGTCCTGTCCCAGAGGTGGCTTTCCCAGGTCTCCCAAGTAGCGCCTGCCTTTACGAAAAAGGAAACAGTGCTTCAGAACTTCATGCACGGATTTGATGTACACACAAACTATTTGCCATAGACAGATAGGTACTGTCAACTTCTCTTTGGGTTGCCTCTAAAACCTTCTAAGTAGTGCAATCAAGGGCAATTACTGTATCATTTGCTTGTGTTTATAACATATTAGAGCTTTCTGGGCTTAAGCACTGCAATCCATCCTGATTGCTACCAAGTAATCCTTTGCAGACTTGTAAATCAAAACTGCGGCTGATTTTCAGCAGCATGATTGTCATGTTTTTGCAACTTTGCTAATTAAAACTTTATGAGCATGCAATTAAAAAGCAGAGAACAGTTTCCCTGCATTGCAAATGAAAATAAGCCATAGCAGTCTCAGCAAAAATGAGCCTCCTTTATATTTGCTTTTCTTAAAAAAAAAATAAATGACATTTGGTGGTTTCAGGCTTTCAAAACCATTTACCACGTTTGTCTTTGAAACTCTCTCTTCTGGTTGACTCAACAGCATGAACTTAACAAATCAGACTGCTTAGCTGGACCTTCTAACTATGCTGCAACTTCAGGTGCAACCTTTGTCACTGATTTTGTGTGCTTAGCGAAAATAAATCTTTTAAATAGAAAACTTAGTGTTCTGAAGTATACAATACTGTTTAAAAAAGGTTTCTGGGATCCAAACCACGGGCAAACATTACTCAGATCTGTAAAGGTAAGGTTGCTGGAAATCTACAGTGAAATTCAAGGTAAGAACAATTAAAGATAAAGGGAACAGAATTAATAAGATCTGAATTAATAAGAACTTTTAGAATATATCCCTCTGCTGGGTTTCTATAAACAATATGAAAAAAAAATGTAAGGGTTCCTATTGAAGCTATTAGGCTGAGCTTGTATTTTCGGTCACTTGATAAACCCTACAAGTCATGACTGCTCTGGTTTACATTTCAAATCGGGTCGTGTATAGAATGCCAACACTTACTAATTTTTAGTGATGACAAATACTTAAATTCACTTTAATTTTGGACTACCATTTAGAAGACGCAGAAAACTCCAAATGAAAAATTAATTGACTTTGAAGTGCTCAATCCAGTCTCAATATATTAAGTCATCAACGTAATGCATAGAAAAATGAACATATATTAAGCAGAATAGTTCCTCTTGTACTGCAGTTTCCACTTGAGCAATCATATTTCTGAATGTAGAATTTGGAATCAGAAGAAAAGACAACGACATGTTGAAAAGGTATGGCTGTCTGGAATGTACAGGATATACAACAATCTTGTATGTGATGTGATCGTTTCCTTTGTTTGCAGCAACTGAAACCCAGATGAGGGGTAATAATTCTTTAATTGCGAGATCTAATGATCACTTCTCCCCCCCATCACTATATTAGCTTTGACTTAGACATCTTAACTTTAGATGTCTGTAGTTTGGTGACATGAATCTTGTATCTATTGTACTAGTCTTAGCACTCTCTACTTTCTGTTTGCTCTTTGCCTTACTGTCAAACAACTTGCAATTTTCTTTCTTTTCTCAGTGATTTTCCTGGAAGTCTTGCTAGTGTAAATGCTTAAGGGCTGCAGAAATACTATATAAATACTGAAGGACTATAGGGTGTGGCTTAGAAGAAAAGCATGATTCTATGGATGGGTCACTGAACTGAGACTTTCTGGGCTTTCTTCTCAGTGTTACCATTGGCTTTTTGGATGCCTTTCCTCATCTTGCCTGACCTCTAGTTTCTCGGTCACCTCTTATCAATTGAGCTGGCAACTGTTTTGAGGTTCTTATTGACAGTATTTTTTCTTGTGATGGGCACTGAACAAAGAGAACAGCTTGTGACTCTAAGCCCCATACCACAGACTTGTTTAAGTCTTAACATAATGGGAATCCCTGTGCATAGTGGAACCCCTATTCCTATAATAAAACAGAGTAAAATGAAGTTAAATTTTTATGACTTTTCCAGCTGAATAATTAAGTTGGTGTAATGCAGGAAATATGTATATGGAAAAATATAAGTTTGTTCACAAAAAAATGGAAAGCAAACCAGAGCAGAAGGCATACTTTGACATTTATTAACATGCAAATTAAAGATATCATTGCATAGAAGGGATAGTGCCAGAATGCCAAGTGGCAATTTCCCAGTATATGTTATGGGATAGCAGTACTGATTACGTGTTCGTTCAGTGAGAACCAACCAGTCTGGAACTAAATAGATGATAGTTCTTTGGAAAATATATGTATGTTACTAAAAAGTGCATTGTTCTAGCAGTGCCTTTTGGTGGGTATTAAAATACAAGCTTAATTTCTCTGTGCATGACTTTGCATATTTAACATCTATATAATGCATTTTTTTTTATTGTAATTTCAGAGTTTTATAAAATGTTACAAACTAGGGAGGGAAGAAGGAGTAAAGAAAACACTATGTACATCCTACATAGATCCCTGGCAGGTTTTAAACTTTAGGTGACTGTGTTACCTTGAGCACCACAGCAATAAAATGCTAACTGATGGGTGTTTTTCTTTAAGTGTACCTGCCACTAGAGGGGAATGGAGGCTCATGTTTTGCCCCCGGGTTTCACAGCTATTTGCTCAATAGAAAAGTGGTGTCGTGATTGCACAGTCTTGGGTCTTGGAAGAGCCTGCTCTCTCACGGTTCTCTTCCTTTTCTTTCCAGTCCATATATTCTCCCAAACTTTTGTCTCTGCATCTGTCCCAGAGTGTCTCTTCCATTCCTCTATTGCTCCTTGTCACAAATCGACCTCTTGTTTGTCACCTGTGATATCCTTACTTTTGTGTCAACTCTTCTTTCCATTTCTGCCATTCTGTCCCCAACGCCTGGCTCGGCTTTCTTCCCCGCCTTGTGCTCCCGAAGTCGTTCTGTTCCGCATGACTTTCTTTTCCTTTTCTGTCCCTTCCTTTGTATCTAAATCGGGCTACTTTCTCTTGTGTTTCTTGCAGATAAGCACTTGGAAATGAGACCACAGATATTTTTTTTCTCTGATATTTATTCCGATACTTGATACTGTAGAATCTGCTGGGAAGCTGGAAAAGCATCAATGGAGAAAGATGTGGTGAGTCCCTGCAGTCATGGAGTGGAAAGGGTGCAATCCAGCTGATACGAGCTGTGTGGGGCTGGAGCATACTCAGTGCAGAGACCATCTCTGGAGAACCAAATTACCAAACTCTTTCATGGCTCTACTGAGTGACTGAAATTATCTGGATATATGTAATTCTGTCAAAGTTGAGTGGGTTTTGATCGGTATGGGGAAAAATATACCTCTGATATGAGAGGAACATTGGAGAGGTCCTAGAGCTTCTTAATGAAACAGTAATAACAACGTAATTAACCTGGCTGAAATAGGTCTTCTGAAGGGGTCTGTTCATACCACCTAAACTTAGGCACCTGATTTAAGGATTGCTGCAGGTCTTTTGTAGTCAGTGATGAAAAATAGATTCCCAAATGATGTTTCAGATTATCCAAGGTAGATTTCTACTCAGGATAGTCTCTGGAATAGTTTGCTGTATATGGGGCTTAGAGTGACCACCCTTTTCATACAAGAACTTTAATTAGAGGTCTAAAGTGGAGAGGTATGAAAAAAGCATAACTTATTCAGGGTAATAGATGTATCGTTTTTTAAAAAAAATAATGAACTGTGTCCTATATGTCACCATGAGGCAGATAAATGTCCAAAAACTTCAGCCCAGCAACTTGTGTTTGCTAAACTGATAAGTGAAACCTGAGTTTATGTAGTCCTGTACATAAGAGTTAGCATTTTCACAACCTAATATATGCTGTTCACTGTCTGTGGATAAGAAGTTGCTGGATAACTAATGAAGACAAGTAAGGTAGAAAAGGCATTTGTTAAAGTTTCCTTTGAATTGTTAAGTTCAACATTTGTTAAGACAGAAGTGACATTAAAAAGAAAGTGTCAGGATCAGCAGTTATGAATCACCTAATCCAGGAATTGTGCCACTATTTACAAATATTAAAATTAGTTTTCAGGACACTGGTCAGGCTGAGATTGCCATATGGTCAAATTGTACAAACTTAGAAAATGAAACAAGCTTTTTGTTTTATGTGTGTGTTTAATGATTAATCAAGTTAGTGATAGTGAGCTGTGAGTTACACTGAGTATATGCCAGAAAGCCTAGGGAAATCAATATTACAATCCATCCATTCATTTCATCCATAGAATTTGCTCACAATGATGCAGGAGGGATGAGGAATGAAAGGCTTTTATACTGACTGTCTGTAAAAAGCATTAATTACCTCTATCATGTATAAACAGACCTGTATTTTTCATAAATTTTCTTGACCAGAGTGATTGACCTAAAACCACTTGATCCCCATTACGAGTGACGAGAAGGAAGTGAGTAATATTTTTCTGTGGCTGATATGGTCTACTTTGCTTTATCATGAAGAAGGGTTGTTCCAGGAAAAAAAAAAAAAAAAAAGTAGTACTCCAAATAAGCCTCAGATGTTCTCACATCATGCTTATGAAATAGCTGGTTAAGAGTGATTAATCCCAGTTTGAACGTGAATCAGAAGTAATATGATAAAAGAGCATGTTTTATAGCTGCTAAGACCTTTCTGAAGTCATTTCTCCAAAGAATAAAATGCTGGGCCATGTAGGTACATTAAACTTGAGAAGAATTAATTTTTACCAAGATCCCAAGTGAAATGAATGAAATGGACTCAAAATGCTTTTCTGGAATTACAGTGTTGCAAAACATTGCTTAGAGGTTGAAATGAAAAATATTCTAAATGTCTAAATTGTGTAAATTGAAAAAATAAAAAGATAACAAGTGCCTTAAGTTAATCAGAGCCATCTTTCAAAAGTGGTCTCTAAAGTAAGGCAAAGATGCTTATTTTTTATATGATCATTTGCTCCTTAACAGATTAAAATATAAAGACGGATGAATTCTGCATGCTTATGTCCATAAAAGGTTGGGTAACAGGCATTCATTAAGAAATTGCCGTCTGTTCTGTCCCACTCCTGCATATTTGCAGTGCTGACATGAAGAACAGGATTTTGTAACCTAACGCTAGTGAGAAAGGCATCGGGTATAAAATGAGGTTTAAAACATTTTATATATACCTTAATAGATGGATGATCATTAAAGCAAATTAAGTAGGGTGACAGGTTCAACAGTTATATGTACTTGTATCTGCAAAAGTTCGGTTTTGCCTACCCTCAGAGGCTTGTAATGCTTTTAGGTGCCAAAGCTTTCTAGGAAAGTCCCAATAGTATCTCTGTTTCTGTTACTAGATGTGCACACAGCCACCTAAGTTGAAGGCAGCTGCCTCTAATTCCTGCCTAAGCCATACAGGACTCTCAGTGTACAGCTCCGGTACTTCACACACCTCACCTTCAGGATTTCATCTGGCAGGCATACGCAGAGCATGACTAAATTTCGCACAAAGACAGTTTATATTTTGGTGTTTTGGAACAGTCACGTGGAAGGAGGAGACCCCATGTTACAGTTCCCGGCTGAAATCTCATATCTCCCCTTCTAGGAGACTGCTATAGCCATTAGATTATGTGTTCTAAGATTGCACTCGATTAGATTCTTCTACCTAAAAAAAATGAACGTGTGGTGAAGAACAGTGCGAATTTACAGTGCGCTTGCTACTCCCTGCTCGCTTCCCACATGGGAATTAATTTACACATTTCAATTTCCGTAAGGTGCCTTTTACAAAGGCGCTTCTACTGCATGCTCTGGTTATATACACACAGCCTTCGCTAGCATCTGATCTTGAGCTGTAACTTACTGACTGACATAATAAACTTTACATCCCCTTACATCACGAGCTAGAGGAAAGCCAGCTAACGCTGGTGAACTTATGATTCCTCTGTCCTTCAGGTTAGACAATAGTAGATGAAAAAATTGCAAATAACAGAAACACAGGTGTGGAAGTTGGTAATTAAGAGGAAGAGAGGTAATAGCTTGTAAAGCTGCCTTTTGGTCTAAGTGGTCACCTGTGGCTTAAGCTAACCATTTTGACTTTACACACAAAAGGACTAAGAGTTCGCTGAGAGACATTTTTAAAAGCCAGTACTGTACAGTGGAGATAGTTAAGCATGTGAGCTCTTCTACTTACTTTCATTACAAAGTCAAGTAGGATAATTTAAGCATATTGAAATATGATATTTGAATCTTGTGGAATGATTTTATTTTCCCTGAGTGAAACTGGAAAAATCAACATTTTACCATGATATGGCCAAAATGGCAATTTCAATAGGAAAAAAAAAAAATCCTATCCGATCATGTCGGGCAAAATCTAGGGCTCAGTAATTTTGCCAGTCATTCATTTATTTATGAATGTAAGTATAAGAGCCATCTGTTAAGTATTCAGTCTTCTAATACATTTTGACTTTAAAGAGTTGTATGCTACTGTGAGAAATTAAAGTGTTTTAATTACCTTCTGTCTAATCATTGTACTTTCAGTGAAGCTTCTAAGAATTTTGGCATCTTTTAGAGCAGGTAGGTGGCAATCTACTTCTCTTTTTACAGTGCTGTTATACACATACACTCTCACACAGATAAAATCAACATTCTGCAATTATAATGAAGATATAGAATATAGCTGTATTATGGTGTGCAGTTTTGGGACCATTACCATATAGTATTTTTTAATTTTAGTCAGATGGTTCACTCACCTGTTATTCAGCCAGTCACATTTTTACAGTCTCTTGCCTTCCTTCTCTGTCTTTTCTCATACATTCATATATTTCTTATAGGTGCATCTGAAGAATAACAGTCTATAATGGATGCATAGTGTCCTACCCATCTCAGTTGTAGCTCAACATAATTCAAAGAATTAACATTTAAGGCTGCGATACTTCATGCAGAAACTATGAACAGCTCCTCATTTTACTAGGATCTCAACACATTTTCTATACTATGATGTGGCAGAAAACCCCAGTGACCTCTGCTCTGTGTTCAACAAAGCTAAGGGGCCTAATGTCTGCTTAAAACTCATTTTTTATGATAGAAGGGATATATGCTCGTTTCCTCATCTGCTTTTTGTATATTCACCCTCATAGGGGAGGTAACCACAGAGAAGTCAGAAATCTGTCTCTTAGAGCTTATATTGCAGGGTAATTGTAGTTCGGCATGCACTTTGCTTGATGATAGATGCTTTTCTCTGACAATTGAGCAGGGGCCTTTGGCAGAATGCTGAGATAGCTCCATAGGAGATGATAATTGGGAGCGGCTGCAGGCATGGGAGCTGATGTGACTGACCCCAGTGGCATATCCCACTAAGCACTGGGAACTGTTCAGAGACGATGGTGACCATCCTACAACAGGGAAAGCACCAGCTCAGAAGGTGAGCAATATTCAGGGTTGTATTTGGTGGGTCAGACTGGAAAGGCGGTAGAGTTCCCTTGGTACTTGGGGTCACAAAGATACATAGTGAGTAGCAGTCTGTTAGACCTTGTGCTCGGGGCCAGCCCTCGGAAAGACTCCAGAAATGAGCTGGTGGCCTGTGAGGTTTGGCAGAAGGTACAGAGACCTGTGAGCATTTATGCATAAAGGGACCCCACTGAGGACTTGTCCTCGTCTGCTTGAATTGGACTGAAGGATTTGGATATCTCCCAGCCTGGGTTACAGAGGAGGGGAAAGGAATCCTATATCTGTTTTACCTCATAGTCCCTGGAAAATACATGGTTAAGTAAAAACCGTGGCCTTCTGTTCAAATTCAGCTATTTCAGTGCCCATGTCATCCTTTCTTCTATTGTCAGAATCAATGTGGGATGTGATGATTTAGGAAATGGCAGCAAATACTGTGGTTAAAATGTTTCTAGACTTCAGTATAGGCTCTGCAACAGATCATAAATGTCATGATCGCGTATCAAGTATTCTAAAATAGCAGATTATTTTAAGAAATAATATCAGATCGTGTATTTGGAGATCAGCGCTCGCCTAGAAGAAAAAAAGCACACTTATGGCTGACCCTCCAAATTCTCATATATGAAAGTCATATGAATAATGTTCTTTGCATGGATAATCTCAAGAATGACTCCTCCATTGTAATTTGCTGCCACACAGTAATGCCAAAATTTATCGTTTAAACTGGGACTATTTTCACAGTGAAGCTGAGTTAGTGCCTAGCTCTGTATTGCTGCGTCTGGCTCCTGACATCTCTGCGCCTTAACATCCCCCAGAACTGGAGAACCCCAGGGACCCTGGGCAATGCGCCTTCCCTGAGGGGTGCGAGGCTGGGGAGGAGGCAAGGCCCAGCAGGGTCGCACTGCACCGTACAAGCTCCATCACCTTGGCACGGGTGGGCAGGGAGAGCTCACCTCAGCTGCAATAGGTGCTGTCACGCACTGGTGGCATTGAGGGCAGCGCTCGTCACCTAGCAAGGCATGAGTGTTCATCACCCTGAGGTAACGGAGTATGTTACCCTCCCCTCCTGCTTCTCCTTGGAAGTTTGACCTCAATTTTTTAGAAGCGGGGAGCACGTGGACAGGAAGACAAATGTGTACGGAAAGTCTGAACAGACTGGTAGCACTGCCCCTGTCTGCACCCGTGGTTCCCGTTAGTGGGAATTCTGCAAATCTAGTGAACGTGGCCGACAAAAACAAATTAAGGGAGAGGAGAATTTTGCCCACAGCTATGGAAGAAGAGAGTTACGTCTTGTTGTTTTAGCTCTGTGGGACGCCACAGTGGTGCATACGGCATGTTAATGTTAGGGTGTTTTATTGTATCACTCTCTCATGCTGTGTTCATTTGTGGGGACAACATGACTTCCATAATATTTATTTTAGGGTCATTTTATTACTTTAATAATGCAGATTTAGATTGTAATTAAAGCCTGTATGATTTGATTTAATAGCTTGCAGCTTGGTTCAGCATATGTTTTGATATTATAAAACTGCTTCAATAGACAATGAATTCATTTGTCCCTTTTACTTATTAAAATGCATGTGTACTTCATCAGGTTTATGCTTTGTGAATTTTATGAGTGTGGAATTAAATAATAAAGTCACATACAGACACATGCCAAATCTGGGACTTGATTGATTATGACTGCCCTTGTGGAAGAAAGAACTGAGAAAACAAGTAATCGTAATTGTATTTGCTATTAGAATAATAACATTTTACATATTTAACCACATCTTAGGAATTATTCCACTACCGAGTCATATGGCATTGTTAAAATAGATTGCTGACCAGAATAACTTTATATGGTATTATGGATTTCATGTTTTTTTCTTGATAGTCCTATAGATGAAGTTCTTCCCTTTAAAACTGCACCTTTCAATTAAATTTGGTTATTCCTATTTTCATTGTTTTGTAAGTGGCATTCTCTGTATTCTGGCATAATCCTTACTGTCCTTTAGCACACGTTATACAAAGGAACAGTTTTGATTCCCTTTCATTAATTTCCAGTATTTTCTGACAATGAGCTTATGTTGTCCACATCATCTGCTGCAAAGATTATTTTCACGTCCAGTTCCTTTAAACTGTTTCTCTTGTAACAGGACCCAGACCCATGAGGTGTTGAACATTTCTGATGAGGAATCAGGTACCTTCAACATTATGTGACTGCAAAGTGTACTCCTAAGCAGCTGAAACAATATTTGGTGAGGATTTCATAGACCTTATTGTGACACCTGAATATCATACACCAAGACAAAGCCCCCTTAATCAATTTTGTTTTCCGTCTATATATTACAGTGAAGAGAACTGCAAAAGCATTGAACTAATGGGTTTTTCATTTCCTCTCCCCTGCTCCCTCTCTATCCCTCTTTCCCATGTTGTGATTTTTTTTTTTGTTTGGTTGTTTTTTTGTTTTTGTTTTTTTTTTACATTAGAGAAAGAATGAGGGAATCCTGTCTTGTTCTTATTTTGTTATAGTAGTGATCACTCTAGCACACTCTTTTGTATCCCAACAGGAACAGCATCAGTGGTAGCCACCAACTACTTTTCTTGCTCTGGAACATCTTACATATCAAATTGTCTTGTGAGATAATGAGGTAACTACCATCATCTCCAAAACTGAGAGTATAGATATTTAGAAGCTGTATCTGCTTAGTGGTTGAAAGTCCTAGATCAAATTATCTTGAATTTGGGGATTTGTAAAATCGGAATCCAAGTTTGAGTCTTGTAAAGTCAATGCTTTTTATTTGTCATCTATGCTTCCCCATAAATTCCTCTTGTATATTACTAAGAAACGAAAAGACTTTCTATGGCATTTTCTTTTCATATCATGGC
Source organism: Platalea leucorodia (assembly GCF_965183815.1). NCBI lineage: Eukaryota > Metazoa > Chordata > Aves > Pelecaniformes > Threskiornithidae > Platalea > Platalea leucorodia. The sequence goes on along the minus strand of NC_138828.1, from coordinate 8,932,305 downwards.
AGACAAATTGAGAAATTTTTAAATGCATTTGAACTGTGTAAAAAAAAAAAAAAAGGAAACCCAAAAAAACCAAAACCAAACAAACAAAAACACCAAGTAGGATTTACATACAACTTAAACCTTTAAATGTTTCACTGTGGTCTTCTGAGAATAATCAGGTTATCCCTGTACGTACACAGACATTTATTCTACAAGTTATGCTCAAGAGCTTATGCTTAAATATACTGTCCTTGTTTGCCAACACGTGCATGTGCTGTTCTGACAAGAGGCACCAGCTCTGAAGCACCTTGAACAAGGTTTCAAGTCAATACGTTTAACGCTTTCCTGAGCCAGGGCCTAAACTGTTACTGCTCAGAGATATTCAATGCTATTCATCTATAAGACTATTTAAATAGCTTAAGAGTTGGAGGGAAAAGTAAACCCCCCAAATCCAGAGGCTTGTGTGGTATAACCAATCAGAAAAAATAGTGAGGAGGTGAAGTGTTTCATGGTTGGTGACCCTGAATTTGGAGCCTGCCACAGAGGTCTGGCAATAGGAGTCTTCATTGGAGGAATTTCTATGTTCCCTTGGAAGTGTGAGATTCAGTACTATGGTAAAAATTAAGTATTCTCCTCATTTACTTTTAAGATGGATTAGAAATAGGTTATGAAAAGCATTTCATGACATGGTTGCCTGTGATAAGAAGTGACTGGATTCGGTAGCCCCAGAGGCCTTTCCGATTTCTGTGTTTCTAAGAAGGAAGTATGTTGCAGAGCCAACCATCCTGCCTCCTCATGCTGCTCTTCACTTTATTAGGTTTGACTTGAAAAAAAAAAAGAAGTAAAAAGGAGCCTTCATTTGCTTGCCACTGGATTTATTGAAGTCTGGGAAGATGGTGGGGTTAAATCACTAATGGCCTTATAGGTCCTGCCCAGTTTGGACGGTAAATGGCTGCTGTTGGGGCATTCAGTTTTGAGGAAGGGGCTTCTTTCTAAGACTGTCTTTTCCAAAATCTGAGTTGGAGCCTGGGCTTCTGGTTTGGGCACATGTCAGATCTAACTTTGTCACTTGCAGCGGTTTCACTACATAGAGGTGTCATAGTGATGTAACATAAACCTGTGGGGCTGGGTTTTAATTCCCCCCCCCCAAAGCAAGAGTGAGGAACCAGTTTGAGCCACTGGCTATCAGTCAGAATGGTTACTGTGCTAATGAAAATTTGGAATGCCATTGCAAACTGGAGTGCTTGGCAGAAGCAGGAATTTCTCTGTGCTGTTTATGAGGTGTATACAAAGGTCAGTGTTACTTTATAGATTTTTAGCCTTAGCAGTATTTTCTTTTTTTATGATTTAGTTTTTCTTGTTTTCTAACAGCCATGATTTTTTGTTCTGGGTATGGAATGTAGCTTTTTTGATTGGTTGGTGTGTTGTTGGAAAATACATTGTGTTTCTAAATTCCAGACACATTTTGACTGTATTATTAAGAAAACATTGCTCCTGGAATAATAAATGGTGAGGTTATTTTAAGCAGTTTTCTTACATTTTCTAAATCTGCAGAAGAAAGAACAATAAAAGAATGATCAAGGCTGCGTTTCTTTTGTTTTAACAGGGAGGTCATCAGTTGGCCTGTTGGCAAAACTCCGTTCATTGTAATGGACCTACATGAATTTCCAGAAGTTGCAGATTTGGACAATAACTTCTTAAATGTTTCAGAATCCTTGGCTTCTCATCTGGCACTGCCAACATTACCAATTGCAGGATCGTTTTTGTGATGTTAACTTGTCCCTCTATAAATAAAGGGAAGAAAATGATTTTTTAGGCCACTGGAGAATGGCATTGGCCAGTATGAGCCAGCATAAGATAGTGAGGTAAGACTTTGGATGTGCTAGAAATACACCGAGCTCTCTATCAAATATAGGTAGTTTGTTCCTCTGAGGATGTTTTAAGTGCAGTGTTCAGCTGGGAAGGGGGTGATGTCTCCTATTTGAAAAAGTCTTAGAGTTTGGGCTCATATTTTTTCTTTATCCCCTTAGTGGTTATTTAGAAGGGAGGTTATTATTCCTGAGGTGCCATTTTGCCCCACCAGGTGCTTAGATTTTGCAAGGCATTGATACGTTCTGAAACACAGAGCCATGTATATGCTGTCAAGTATAGACAAAGAGCTCCAAAGTGTTGGTGGTTTCATAAGATTGCATTCTTTTCTGTTCTAATTCCCCCAAAGAAATCTACCTACTCTCCTTTTCCTAGCAACATTTTTTTCTAGGTACAGAACTCAATGTTAAGAAGTACAATTAAAACCCATTGATTTAAACTACATCTTATTATTTTAGTAGTCGAGTGACTGTGCTCCCCCTGTGTGGCCTACACTACATAGGTATAACACGGTAATAGCAGCTGTGAAAACAGTTTGCCTTCCCTATGTTTAGATACCTATCTGTGGCTAGGGAGCAACAGAGGAAGTCAAAACTCCAAGAATATAATGAGGGTAGAGAATGTACAGTCGGCGCATTTCTTCCAAATCTTGCTAAGTAAAACAGTTTGAAGACTTGTCCTTTTGTTCTGCCAAGTTTACCAATCTGAACTTTCTCAGACAGATTATGTGCGCTTAATCTCATTCTTTCAAAGACAGGCCCCTCCAGTGCTGTGAGACTGTGGCTCAGGACTTAAATCTTCCTCCCAGAGAAGCTGGTGCCATTTAGCCCATAGAGAGGCATAGGCAGCAGGGTTAAATACGAAGAACACTACTAGTTCCTCAAGAAATATATTGAGTTCTAATGTCTGTTTGTGAATTAGGCGTGCAGTAAGTACAGAAAACAGATTTTAGACTTAAATTAGGAGATAGGCTAAAGTTATATACCTGATTTAGTTGATGATAGGGGATTTGGTAGAAGGCGATCAAGTTAATCAAGATTTGAAAAAAAATGCAGTGTAGATTCTCTTTACAGTGATAATGTACCCTGTCCAGATCAACTGTTTCTGGAAAAAGGCTTTCTTTTTGTTTTTCCCAAATGATATATTTTGGCTTCTTGAGACAAGTGATCAGTCTGGAAAAACTCAAATCTGAGCACAACTTTGACAACCAAGCATACAGATGTATTTGAAAGGGCATCCCATATTTCTTCCAAGATTTTGCTGACTTTGGTAAATCAGGCATTGGAGAAATGCCTTAAAATCATCCTCTGGTCTTGAGACTAAGAACTGTGTGGCACTGGCATCCTGATGGGATTTCACTCGTCTCATGTGGATGCTAAATAAGGTGTCAGCAGAGTATGCAGCCTCCCCTTTAGAGAGGAGCTGTTGTCAGTACCTGCCTGGAGACGAATGAACAGATCATCCGGACATTTCGGCATCTGTCATCCCCTGGGACTCTTACGGCATGTTTGCATTTACCTTTCTAGCCATTTGAAAGTAGCTACTGCTGTTCTCTAGTTCACAGCCTATTTATTGCTAGGGGAAGTTATGTATTCTCTTTTAATTTAATTTAATTTGTTTACTTTATGGAATTAGAAGCAGTAGCAAGGCCTATAAAACAAGGAAAAGCTTAGATAAACACCGCAGCAGGCTGGTGAACTAACTGTTTTAGGGACCCAGTTTTCCTCCATAAATTGTAAGTAGCTACTCAAACTATGGAATTTTGGTATGATCTGTATTATTTTCTCTCGCTAGCTGCAGATGCCCTTCAAATCAATATTGCCTTTGCAGTTGGACCTGTCACCTGTGCAGTTGGACTGGATGATCATTGTAAGTCCCTTCCAACTGAACTATTCTATCTTCCATCCCAGGTGGTGGCATTCCTTCTCTTGACTCTGACATTTTTGCTCTCAGGTTATAGGCTCGATTGTCAATCACTTTAGTCTTTCCATCATCATCATCATCATCTTCTCACTATAATAATGTCTTGAAACCCTAATTGGGATAAAGCCCTACTGTGGTAAAGAGAAAAATAAAGGAGGAGCCAGTGATCAATAACTGGAGCAGGCAATATAAATTGGAAATTAATTGCATTGCACAGCTCAGAAGACAACCTGTATGGAATTACAATTCTTCCCATCCCATCTACTGGTGTGTTCACTGGTGCTACCCATTCGCCTTACCTTCTTCTACCTTGCTACTCTGTTAATGTTGTGCTTCTTCAATAGTTAAAGTAGTTTTGTAACTTCCCTGTATTTTAAGAATTTCCATTTACTAAACAGCTTCTTGGTCACTCCGTTACCTTTTAATATAATTCCAAATTCTTATTGCAAATTTATAGTCTGGTAATTATTATTTGAAAGATTTTTCAGGCACTGTAACCTTTTGGCTTTGTTTTTTTAAAAAAAAAAAAAAAAAAAGGCAAAACATGCAGAAAACAACCGAAAAACCTTTGCTCCAACAAATAGACCTGTTGAGAGGAATATCTTATGGCTATGCCAGCCAGAGAATGAATAACCAAAAGCTTTTCTGTGTTACCTTGCTGATGAGTTAAAACAAAGCACTTTCAACCCATAGGGATGGATTCTTACCAGGCCACTCTCACTGTATTTTTTCATGCTTCTTCACTGATTTTTAGAGTCTAGGTACTACTTTTCAATAGCTAGGTATTTCCCATGACCTTATCACCATAAGATGATATGGATGTACTTTAAAGGTGGCTACCTGATATCTTGAGAACATGGTGAGGTAAATAATCTGATGGTATTTGCTTCATACAGTAAAAATCAGAGCAGCACAGTGTCTTGGAGAACACCGGCTAGGTAACTGCAGCATGACCTGAACATTTAACTAGCAGTCTGAACTGGTACTTGGAGGGGTAACACAACACAGAAAGGATCATCTCAGCCTAAAATGGAAGGGTGTCTGGTTTATTCTAGAAAAGATGCAAGGGGCTGAACCAATTATTTTGTCAGTGGGTCTTGAAAATCAGTTTGTTTAGGGGTATGGATTGCCCTGAGTTGTTAGCTGCATAAATGGTGAAATTTTTGTCCATATAGAAGAAAAGGCTGCTTCAGTAGTTTTGAACACACAGATCTGCAAAGGTTTGCAAGATTTACATTCTTTTCCATGTCTTCAGCTTTCCCCCTGATGTCTACCTTATTCTTGTCCTTGTATGCTACCATGAAAACTGCTATGTTAGCACAGAGCATAACACATATATAGCACATAACACACACTTTCAGCAGATGAAGCAATCAGCAACATCTTTACTCCCTGCAACCGTGCTAGCCAAGGCTCCGTTTGGCTCGTTATATCCAAGTCGGTATTCCCTCATCCCCTTGGTATTCATGTTTTAAAAACACAGAAGCTGATTTTAGAAACACTAAAGCCAATGAGAAATGCAAGAGCGCCGCACCTCTGGGAATCCGGCCCACATCCCTTTTGTTTTGAGTGTAGGATGGATCCTAAATGAGAAACCTTTTGTATTTTGGAAACTAAGAAGGAGCTGAAGTAAATTTCTTCATACTTGGCAAAAACAGAATTTCTCTTGATGGAGACCAAGCATGGAAAGTTCTAGTCTGAGAGGATTATTTTTGTCAAAGTTATGACAAGTCTGAACATAAAGTTTTGCGTAGAAATCCCTCTCATTTTACTATCTACAGTGACAGTAGAATACATTTATGTAAAAAATAAAATATGAGAAGTTAGATTTATACTCACCAAACAATTACTAGTAAGCAAAAAACAAAACCAGATCAGCATAATGATGTTTTTGCCAAGCGTCACAATTTTGGTTTGGCCCAAATACACAGATACAGATTTGGACTTTCTGTCACAAGTTGCCAAACATTTGTTTTCATTTAGATCTGTGTATTTGTGCGTGTGCATATTGACAAAGGGGATTTGTCTCCAAGAAGAACAGAGGTATGATCCAAATCCCAACACATAATCCTTCCATTGACTTCACTGGGAGTTGGATCAGCACCTTAGTGCGAATGTTCAAAAGAGAGTGTCCAGAGTTAAACTATCAGTTCTTCATCCAAATCTTATTGAAATCAATTAAATCTTTCCATTAACTTCAATCACTCTTGGATCTAGCTTTAAAACACAAATTTGTGTAATGGGACATGTGGAGGCTATTCTATTAAGTGTATTTTGAACAGACAAGGGCACGAGAATTTAAGGACAGAGGGCTGAAAGCCAATATTAACTGAATACAAACTATTAGAGGTTAGAAAAATGCAAAATTAGTTACTTTTAAAAGGGCATGATTGTTGAAATAAATCAGAAGTCTTCATTCTCTGTAGACCGTTTTTAGGGTTTAAAGGGGATTGAACTGTGGCTGCCTCTTTGTTGGTTCTGGTTCAGAAAAGCAGCCCCATTCAGACAGCAGTTAAGCAATGCAACTTAAGTGTATGCGTAACTCCTTTCTTAAGGAGAGGTGGAATTAAACACATGCTTTAGTGATTTCCTGACCTGGGGCTTTTATTTTCCTTCTGTGAATATTAGTGAAAGTACCTTTTTGTTCATAAGAACACTCATGAAAAGCACATTTAGAGCCCCTGGCTCAGATTTGCTTAATCTAATCAAGGAAGAGAAAGTCACATGATGTATATTAGGTAACTAGTTACACAATTTGTGGGTGACCATTAAATCATTTCAGATAATAAAATCTGTAGTAACTTGCAGTGTGCTCTCAGATAATTCATAAATGTAATAGAGAGCTGTCCCCTAGTTCTGGATGTTCTCTCAGTGAGGAACACTGCAGATAGGGAATATTTTTTGCTAGGAAATAGAAACACCTGAAAAAAACTTCAGATGGACTGTTTTCTCATAAGGCAAAACAAAAACATAATTTCCTCCAAATGTGGGAAGAGCTTCCATTGTCTGCATTGCTCAGAGTTTTCCTGATTGAAAAGAAATACATCCACGCTAAACAGACTTGCAAAAAGTTGTGCTTAAAATACACCTGTAGAAATTACAAAAGAACTAACAACGCTCAGATACCTGCAGGTACCTTTCAACCAATATTACCAATTTTATTTATGCAAGCTCAGATGAACACGGCATTTGTGTGAAAAAAGTACATATTTGTGAAACGCCTTTGAGAACACATGGGAAAGCATTTTTTATGTTTTATATGTATATGTACATATTCCATATGTTTTACTTAGACAAACTTTTAAGCAAAGACTTATGGGTCAAATGACCTCATCTATTGTTTGTAAACTAAGCTATCTAATCTGGCCCAGAGTCTTTTTATCATATGGTGCAAGTCAAATAAACTCATCTGTTGCTCAGGCTTACAATTACAGGGAGTTTTCAACTCAACATGAGTTGAGTTAAACATGAGCTCTGGTCAGGACAGGGCCATAATGGAGCAGAGACACTACAGAAGAGCACTTTGGGCCCCAGAACTCAGCGCCATGAGATTACTCATTTTTCATTCTTCTAAAGGAAGTTCTTAGCTCAGTTTATTTCAACTGGCTGTAGCTCATGCCAACCTGGCATCCAGAATCCATAAACGCCATGAAAAAGGGGTAACTCCAGGTCCAAGTATCTCTGTGCATCTGTCACAGAAGAGTTCTCTATATTATTGCAGGAAAATATGCTGTAGGATGAAGCAGCTGTGTCTTGTCCCACATATCTCTCCAGGGCAATGCTCACATCCCTGTTGCCAGCACCTTTGTACCACTGCAGAGTGGTGTGAGGGGGAAACTCCTCATTAGCAGTCTCTGTCCTATCAGCTCTGATCTCACATTTGCCAGGAAGCTTCGTCCAGCCAAGCAGGGGAGTTAATGCAAAAGCTGATGTTATGGCAGTAGGTAGAATAGCCTGAGGACAGAAAGAGGTATAAAGATACCGATTTCCTTTTTTTTTTGCCTTCCACCTAGAATCCTGCCTGTGAAATATCTGACCTGCTTCAGCCCCCTCCTACCCGCATGTGAGCAGAGAGAAATACCTGCTTTATTCCCTGTTCAACAGGACTCAGTTCATCCAGTGTTTTGGAAAGAGGATCTTGTAGTTTGCTTGAAGCAGAGGGTAAGGTACCTCCTCTTACTGCAAGGCAGTCTTGAGTGCACTTGACTACTTCTACTGACTCCAGCAGTGGGATGGTAACTACTGGGACCAGCTGTGGTTACTGAATCAGGTATGTTTTTTGAAAAGCCTGGCTAGGTGCAAAGCCCATGGTACGCAGTATCTACTGAAGAGCATTCTGTTGTTTTTCTTCTACCCAGTACAGTATTTTTTTTTTCCTAAGGTCTGCAATTTCATGTTAGTCTGTCGCGCTACAGGGGATATTCAGTCGGTATTTCTCTGAAGTTCTGTCTCAGTTCAGAGGGACTAATCTCCAGTTAATCCCTGTCGAAGGTGAGGTGTTCTTTGAAGACTTACAGCCAGCCACTAGAAAATAGCAGGCATTGGGACACAGTTGACTTCAGGTTCCTGACCCTGGACCATTCTTTTCAACTACTCAGAAACCAGACAGTTACGTCCTTGCCTGTTGGGGAACAGAACTGCATATGGAGGCCACACGTTTTACTTTACGTTCCTCTTTGGACTTTTTAACGTGTACCCTCTTAAACAATGTCATTGAGTTTGATACCAGAGTCTATAAGGAGTCTGGAATGAGACACAGCTATGTTTGGCCCATTACCAAAAAAGTTGGGTACTGCTGCTCTATAAAATGCATAAAAATTACTTGCATGCAAGACTGGCCTTGGGCTAGACTCCCTCAGGAGCTAAGGAGATTGCAAATCTCAACATGTTGTAGGTACTGTGTGCATTTCTTTGATCTTCTGCAACACGCGTCTCCCCCTGGATGGAGTATGAGGGAGAGGCCATGCACTGTTACAGCATGCTAACACCCTAGTTGATGTAGGAAGAAACGATGTTGAACATGGCAGACTAGCTAGAAAATTGTAGTGAACTGAGCCCAGTGGAGAGAAATTTCATCTACGTTAATTGTTGAAGGATTAAGATACGATCCTGTTGCTTTAAAGTGCAAAAGAGCCGGATCATGATTTGAGACTGGAGACAGGAGGAAATGTGGTGTGTTGTGGTATACCATCACTGAAGTGCCTCAATCTGACCCTAAATAAAGCAGGGCTGTATTATCCAGTGGATAGAACAAGGACCAGGTTGAGCTAACTCCTGCCAGCCTTGCAAATTAAAGCAGATTCCATCCAAAAATATTCATCGAGGGCAGAAATAAAAGCTATTCCTGAGAAACACTGTTTTATGGCCAGAATTATGTGCCTTTTTAGCTAAAGACACAGTCTTTCAGAATTACAGTGACTGAGCAAATGTCATCTACAGTAGACTGCATTATCATCTCCATTTCAATAGAGGATGACTAATCATTTATTTTCCCTCTTAATTTGAAAGTTTGCTTTTGAAGCAGTTTGGGTTTGATGCTAGGTTTTGCTGATGTCTCAGTTCAGTGAAACAGCATTTAGCTCGTTTCTCTGTACGTCTCATAGCATAAGTTCGGTATAATGTAACAACAATGTCGTAATACAGATGTCTGAAAGATACTAAAATACATGACATCTTGTGTGTTTGGTTTAGCAGGCCATGATGCCACTGATGCAGGCATGGATTTGATTTCTCTGTGACCAGTTTATTTAGCCCTTTATAATCTAAGGGCAAGGTATCAAAAATGGGCACAGAGATAGGGAATGCAAATACTTAGGCACAAGCATCTCTGAGGGACAAATCACAAAGCGTGTGTAGTTGATTGCTTATTCGTACCAGCTCTAGACCTCACCTAGTGTATGCCCGTTCTAGTTTGTAAATTTTAAAGTGCATAAATAGGTAATTTGCTTTCAGGCATAACCTGCCTTCATGTGCTCTGTTATTTATTTTGCAACAGTAAGTGGATATTTTGTGCCCTCATCTGTGCAACAGTCTCTAAAACTTATCTCCATTTATTTTCTGTTTCTAATTGTAGTCATTAAGATCATGGGGTTTTTTTGTTCTCTGCTTTTGCTGGTTTCAGCGTGTTAAGTGTGGAATACTCTGTGCAGAGGAAAATTCTTTTCCTTGAAGCATGAAGTGAGCACTACAAATGACCTCTGTCATTTACATGCTTATGAAATAAAACAAAGGAAAAGCATGCTTTTCCTTCGTTTAGTGGAGGAAGCTGCAGTTTTGACTCCCATCTTCAGTCTTCTGGAGAATTACTCTTCTTGGGAAATGCACTGTTGTTTGTAATTTATGCTTCCAATTCCCATTAGTGACTGGCTATATGTGTGAGGGATTCCTTTTCTTTAGTAAAAATACAGAAGGGTTTATATAATTGTTTTATTTTAATTATGTACTTGGCCTTGGATTTGAGGAAAACAGAAGAAAAAAGAAAACCTTTGAAAAATGCTGCAATTCCAGCTCTATTTATTACTCTGTTTATCAACATATTGCAAGAAGGAAAAAGTGAAACATCAGGAGCAGAAAGTGGGCAGAGAACAGAGGCCCAGATCCTTGCAGGTATCTGACAGGTAAATCTCATGGATTTCATTAAGAGCCTGGCTTATCCTTATTTAAACAAGAAAGCTGAAGACATGGATGAAAGTTGTGCAATTCATTTGACGTTCTTTTGTATTGTTTTTTAATTTCTCTGTGTTCCACGGGGTCTAGGGTTGGTGTTTTCAGTGGGAAATGCGACAAGTATGTCCATGCAGATTTAAATTTGTAGTGCTTATCCCTTATGAACATATCTACTTCAAATATGTGGATTTTTTTCCTACTCATCGTATGTGAAATTTGAAATCTAAGATTCCACCAGCTCCCTAAGATCTGAATACGGTTAATGAAAACCACTCCCTTGCAGAAGGTCAACAAATAAAATCTGTGAGTTTTAATTAAGAAAGGTGTTAATATTCAATAACAGAAAAAAAAAAAATCTTTGCTTTACTTTAAGAAGCAAATACCATAAAACAGAGGTAATGAAACAGAAAACGCAGAATACAATGAGCAAGATTCACAAGCTTTCTTGAAATCATAAGTCCTCATGCAGCCACTGCAGATATACATACATGGAACCAGTTATTGAGATCGACAGAAATAGCTGATGTGGATGTGGTGATGAAAGCAATAGAGATCAACAGCAAGTCACGATCCCATTATGGAAGTAACGTATTCTGCATAATATTCAAGCACATCTGTCACCTCAAAGAATGAAGGCTAATTTAAGTCATTAGGCAGAAGCTAGCATCCTTGATAGTGGCAGCACCACTTTTCTTCCCAGGATAATTATTAAACTGACCAAAGCGTTTATTGCATTTGATGGTCTGCTGAAGATATAAACATACAGGGGTTTCTGCAAATCATCAATGAAGCGCTATCCAGCTTCTGCAGTACTCGGCCACCAACGCTGCCAGGAGCGCTCATATCAAATTATTTACGATAATCGTGAAAACACCGCCACCAGAGACCGCATGGATGGCTCTCCCTGCAACACATGACTTTAGTGTGGTGCTTCCACAAAGCTTAACTCAATGCAATTCTCTGAACAGCGTTTTGCATTCTTGTAGGTTTTTCTTCTTGCTTCTTAGAAAACTACATCTTGTCAGCTTTCCATAACATTTTCCATAATGGACTTTTGTCTTTACAGTTATTAGCTTTGAATGTTATAAATTGCTAAGATGTGCTTGTTCTCCTCTTCTCTGAGGACTCACGGAGGCAGCTGGTCATTCCTGGAGGTGTTGCACATGACTTCTGTGTATTGCCATGTTGTCTATCGAACACATTTTGGTGGGTGGGGAATATGCAGCTCACAGTGAGGGCTACATGCATTTTCCTCAAACATACAAACGGTGCTTAATAGTGTGTGGAGGACAGATACGCAAACAGCAAACTACTCTGTGACTAAGATGTGCACTGAGAAAGTCCAGCTTGCTTCTTTAGGTTGCTCTGCAATGTGAGATCATTGGCAATGAGGTAATTTTGGAGAAATCACTGGTTATAGTGGTTAACAGATGAAGCTTTGCCTTCAGAAACCAAACGCCTGCTTTCTGAGGACAGGGGAACAAAGGAGGGGGGAAAAGCTACATTTTTAAAACTGTCTCAGTTATTCCTAACCTTATTACGAAGGTCTATTCAATACAGCTCTGCTTACAGAAAGAATCATGTCATGTGTTAAAGATGGCCATGAGGAACTGAGGATGCTGGCAAGCCAGGTGCTGATTCCCAAGCAACATTGTCTACAGTGACAGGTAAAAATGCAATTTTATTTTATTGTGAAATACCACAATGTAGACAGAAGGTTTAAGAAAAGCAACTCTCCCTGACCATGTGGACATGGATCTTGACCCCTTTTTTAACTTAGTGCTCTTTGACCCTGATTTAGTTTTATTACTTTTTTTTTTCTCAGAAGGTGAAAACTCTGTGAAGAAGAAATAACACAAACCATTAGGACTTTTCCTAGCAGGGGGAAAAATGTGTATAATGGCATGTCTTGCATTGTGGTCTGTTACTGATGGTTTCATTGGAAGTTTTTATTGGAAAAGCAATGTAGGGGAAATAAAAGCTCCAGCAAACAGCTTGCCTAATACTTCAACTGTAAAGCATAAAGAGAACAAGTCTCTGACTGGTAAAAATATTTCTGAACTCTCACAAGGTGTGTTTTGTTTGTAATCTTAGGGTCTAGAAAGATCAAATCATCAAGTCTGGTACTTAACACCCCCCCACCCCAACAAAATAGACTTTTAGTCTAGGATGGATTTTTTATGAGCAGTTTATAATCCATATCAAAATAAGAATTTATAAAGGAAGTGCTGACACAAATTTAGAACAGGATCCAATAAAAACATTGTATGACTTCTGGAGTGCAGAAACCTGCATAAGGTCACAACCCTCGTCCTCATCCCCCCGCTACCCAAAAAACTTGTCTTAGTGGGATGTACGTGGATTTTTGTGGTGCCAAAGCCAAACAAAAGAGGAAATAATTGAATTTGGCCTCTAATGACAGCAATGCAAATGTGTCCCTCTGTGTGGTTTACATCCTTTGCTTGTATAATAAGTGACATGATACTACATTCTGGAGAGTAAGAAACAGTTTTCTGACACAGAAGGTTAGGGAGAGAAATAAGCTTTTATGAGTTAGGTTTGAGTGAGTGACAGATGGGGGGAGAAAAACTGATTTATTTAATGTTGTCTGCACTTAAAAAACCATGGAAATTGGGATGTGTCTCCTTGCTGATTTTTCAAGCAAACACAATCTGTAGTGATGGTGCTATGTGGCAGGAAATTATCTGAAATAATGAACTGGTCAAGTACGCTAAAACTGATACTCTTCTCATCAGCATCCAAAATATGAAACCTGCCAAAAAATTCTAATTGCAGTATACTCTGTCCAAATTATTTTACTACTTGCCAAGAAGGGCTTTGAAATATTTGGCAGAGTCTTCTACCAGGAGGAAATGAAACAAAAGAGAATGAAGTGGAACACAATAAAGAAATACCCCCGCCCCCTTGAAAAACAGCAGGTTCGAGGGGGTTAGTCATTTCATGAAGAGCTGATAACTCTATAACTCATACTACATAACTAATCAGAAATAATTTATCAGAGGTAAACAAAACGAACTCAACTAAAAAGCCTTCCAAACGTAAGGGTGTTTCTTGTTAGAACAGCTGCTTGAATACTGTGGTATTCACAAGGTGTGTTGATATTAAACATCAAATAAAGTATCTTTCCATTCATTTACCTTGGTGCACAGCTATGATCCATAAAATAATGTACAGAAATGTCACCGACCAAGCCAATTCTAAATTAAGCTATCATGAATATCTCTAAAGCAGAGTTTTAAAATAGTTCTACAAACTTGCTTCCCAGCCCTACGTAACAAGTACCGTAGTCCTTGTCTCATTGTAAGAACAGTGAGTTAAATTGATTTTTCATCTGGGACTAGCTCACAAATAAGTAAAATCCAATTGTTTTTTCAATTTCCATTTTGTTCCTTGTGCACATACAAGCAAAGTACAAAGTATTGTTCTGCCTTCATCTACGTATTTGTGAGATGGGAGCAGCACAAACAGTATGCATACGATATGCCTGAAAAGCGTGAGGAGATTTTCATTTCAGCTCACCAAGTATAACCTGAGCAGCAAGATGCTAAAATACAGCTAATAGTTCTGTCTAACTGGATTCAAGGCTCTATTTGGTGTAACTGTTCTTTTCAATATAATGAAGTACGCTGAAAGTAATTTTCAGGCTTTCATACCTATTAAGCCCTTGATGGTGTATTTGGGGGATATCTTTGACCACAGCATCACAGATCAAAGATGTTCTTTAGATAGGGTGCTTTTGACTCCGGACATCATTACTTCTTGTGATTCCCGCTTACCAAACCAAATTCACAGGAGGTTTGAGCTGCATAGATATGTTTCACTCCTCCAAGTGGATCCCCTGCCTGAGCTCTGCTTCCTTGGCCGCAGCCCTACCGTGTCTCCCATTTCCTCCAACACCTCTTCCTTTGTCAGAGCTGACAGTGGGAAGCACAACACGTTTCTGGATCTGGCACACGTGTGCCAGTGAGGACTCTCCTGCAAGAGGAGGGGGAGCAGTGCTGGCTGTGGCCAGCTCCCTCTACCTTTGCAGCTCCCAAGAGAGGTAAGAGGGCCAGAAACTGATTAGAGGACCCAGGTCAGAGATTTTTGAACTCTGAATTTGGCAGGCAAATGGAGGAGGAATAGATTTTACAATATTGTGTTTTAAGATGCATTTATTCATAACTATGAAAGCTGCAGACATATTGTGTTACTGCATCAGGATCTTAAGCAGATGTTTAGATTTTACAGAAAAGGGCATATGCGAAATTTTTAGTTTTCCTTTAATTTTAAAAAAACTCATTGTTACTTTTGGTTTTACACACTAATGCCTACAGGGAGACAAGCTACTTCATTATGTCAGATTGAATGTAAAGATTTTTTTTTTTTTTTTTTTCCTTTCTGATTAGGCTAAGTAAATCAAGGTAAATGTGTAGTCTCTTGCCATAACACTGGAGCCAACACACGTCATTTGTGAGGAAGCTTGAAAGGAAACAGTGTAGGAATTGTACAGGGTAAGATTTCTCGGAGTTTTCTATAATGTGATCATAACTTAACAGAAGGATTACGTAACTGATCAGTTTATTCATTTTATAGTTGCTTGGCCTATCTTTTGTTTCTATTTGCATTTACATAGCAGGCCTGTTGGTGAAACCAGACTGATTGGTATGTGGAAAAAAATCTATTATAGGGAAGGCATAATGTTATCTTAGTTTTCTGTTCATGTGATTTATTAGGGGTTTTTTTGTTTGGTTTTTTTTTTTGTTTTTTGTTTTTTGTTTTTAAATAGGAAGGCCATACCAATGATGGCTTTGTCCCTGCAAACCACTAGAAAAGGTTTTGTGGGTCAGTGAGCTCTGCCGGTGTCCACGTTGCAATGTGTTTTCCAAAGAATATGCACAGGGAGCATCTACCTGCATGTTCTCGTTCAGCTCAGGAGTGCTCTTTTGAAGGGAATCTCCCAGTTGTCCCTATTTACCTTGCTTTGATATGCATTGGCAAGTGATCTTGGAGCTGATGAACTGGATTCCTTTCAGATGAAACTATGCTGTAAGATACACTCCAACATTGCAGCTAATGCACTCCAGCTGCTATAGGGCTTTCAGGCCATGAGACCTGACTGGTCCAAAGTTTAACAAACAAGCAGCCAAGGAAAAAAATCAGAAAGTCCTGCCCCTCAAATGCTTAGTGTGTGGACTTCGGGTCCCCAGCAGCAAATTTTCACCCTTAAAAACTCTTCCTGTTTGTCTGTAGTGCATGATATTGTAGTTGTACATGCTTATCCTTAGTAACAATTGTTTTTAGAGGGTTCTAGCTTCAACTTCTGAGATTACATATTTGTACCCAGAGTTTGGGATCTGTATTGCCATTTTTTCTAATGTGATTTTGAATGATTAAGAAACTTGAAGCTGTCTTAAGGCAGAAAATCCTCAAGGACAATGCCTCAAGTTTATCTATCTCTGTTTTGCCACTGGTTTGCAAGATACAGGAAAGAAACCTGTAGAAAAATGTAAAATCAAAGTTACAATGTTCTCCATTAAACATTTAAGTGATAGGTTTTTGTAGAATCTGATTTGAGGTATGTATGTACACCTTGATTAGAGACAAGTCAGAGATAAAAACTCCAAACACTGGAACAGTGATTATAAACAATGGGAAATTCTAAATACGAATCTGAATCTCTCCCTTGGTCTCATATCTAATATAAACGGAACAAACATTCCCTTCTTACATGGGCCAGTTCAGATTTCCTCATCTGACTACTAAAAGAGCTCTGCCAGCTTCCAGGAGTTTTTTGCTGAAATACTGTTTCAGGAGAAGAGCCACGTACACATTCATTACTTGTATTTAGAGAGCATGGTGTTCTTCTAAACTTCTGCTGTTGACTCGTTATGCATTTGATTGACATTGTTGTGAAAAGCACTGGGGGAGTGGAGCTGAACTAGTGGGCCAAGTGGTGGGTATTCACAAAAATGTTGGTATGTTGTGACTAGATCTTTGTAGAGGAATTTTAGACTCTTTCTACCTGATCATCATAAACAAACAGATTCATTCTGCTTGCTACATCTTCCATTGTGTGCAAATACATAATACATCAACAAGAAGCTATTTTCCTTGGTTAAACGGGTATTCAATGAGTAACATCCCTGCTGCTTTGACTGTCTCCTCTACAGTCAAAGATTGTCAGCCACTTTGAGAATTGTATATACAGGAGGAAATCCTAACTGGGTTGGTTGCCACGAAACTCCCTGGATTAAATTTTATGTAGTAAAAAAGGCTGATAGCCATGAAGCTGGGATACATTGCACACACGGATTAGCCAGCGCATAATGGTATAGGAAAATAATACAAATCTGGCAAAATGTTAGGATTAAGTATGCTTTATGGAAGAGGCATTTTTGCTGCTGCTGTCTGATATGACCTGTATGGTTTCCAGTAGCTATATATATGGTAGCTGGTTACTGCATCCAACACTGCTGTTTTTCTACTGGCTGCTTGCATCCACTAGCCTTATGTTTGTTTTATTGCTTCTGTTGTCACTTTATTATTATGCTTTTATATAGCTTTATAGATGTTCACAACACTTTATAAAACATAGAATTAGACAACCTTGTTGCCGCAAAGAGTTTGCAATCAAAGCTCTGATCTTTCACTGAACTCTTATTCAATGCACAGTCCCATTGAACTTAAGGAGACGCCACACAGGAACAGGAATCTGCACAAGCAGATCCTGCTACAAGGTCTGGGCTTAATATACTGATGACTTGATGCTGTTTCAGAGGTTGTGGGTGAGCATCCAGGCAAAAACGTGTGTCCTTACATTTTGGCCTATGTCATAGCCATAATCTCTGCCATTCATGTCACAGTGCAAAGGAATCTGCTTTGTCTCCTTATGATTGCTGTTAATCTTTCTGAAATAAAATATGGCACCTACTTCCAGGTCTGCATGAACCATGTTGGCCTCCTTTTGCTGGAGTCAAGTAATGAGAAAATATTCAGGACTGTAACTTAAATGGTTTGAGAACTGGGATCTCTTAAAATATTTTTTAATTTTCTCCTCATTCTGGCACCAAGGCAAATGTGTAGGTGAGTCCAAGAAAAATATGAAATACCCAAATATTATTTAACATAAGTCATGCAGGTCCCAAATTCCCAACAAGATACATCAGACGTAATAGCTAGCACTTTGTATCCTTACAATGGAAAATAGTAAGAGTTGTAAAGCTGAGATTATCCTAAATAAGGATTATTCAAGTTCTTTAGACCTCTATCCACAGAGGAACTTGTGGAGTCTCATTGCTTCTGAAAGTAAGTGCATTGTATTTTAGTAGTATAAATATGGAATTAGGAGTTTCACAGCAGGTATCTGAGACTGACAATTTTTTGTCTCTAAAATTTGCCAGTTACACTTTTGGAATAGTGCTGTGACTTCTTTTGTTCAAAATCTGTTCTAATACGGTTAAAAAATCTGCACTTCTAGTCATGGGAATAATTTGGTTTTAGCGAGTATTTGGCTTGAGTTATTACTGATGGAGTTTTATATATAAAAGTATAAAGCATGTAGTTTATTATAAATATAAAGTCCAAATGATTTAAAGCCTGTGTCTAAAATGTGATTTAAGACCTTCTGATTCCTTACCAATTCTGGGATGTTTTGGCAGGTAGTCAAGTCTGATTAAAATTTGAGCAATTCATGTTCTTTTAGCCTATACCTCTCTGCCTATGTCCTAGTGAGCATGGAAAGACCACTAAAGGTAAGAAGCTGTCAGTAGAGGTCTTGTCCTCAGCCCTCCTGAAGGGAGCAAATGGAATAAGAGAAGGCATCCCACAGTTCATCTCCAGAGGAGGTTGGTTTTTGCAAGCTTTTTAAACTGTGAAGCAAGAGCACAGTCTTGATGACCCAGCCGTCTGTACTGGGGTAGCTACTAGAATTCATTGCAACACCTTCTGTGTCCATTTGCCTGTGTGTCCTCCCAAGGGGAGTTCATCCCAGGTGCTGTCTCACCATGTGGGAGACCATCTCTCTCAAACCAGAGAGACAGTCTTTGAGATTTGTGTCACAGCGAGACCATTTGATCAGCTGAACATGATGAAAGAAGTAGGCATGATGCTGAATAGGGTCCTACAGAACGAAATAATGGAGAACTACATTCATGACCCATGTCTGGACCATGGGTTGTAGTTGTATCTATGCTTATGTTTCAGGTGTTTGTAGGCACTTAGCCTGGGCTTTGTTATGTTCTGTGACTTCCTAATATTTGTAATTTTCAAGAAAGTAAGGAATTTAGTTTCCTGCACTGAGCCCATCAGCTAGGGTTGCTTATCAAAGTGTTGATTTTGCACATAAGAAACCAAAAGAGTGATAGTCATGTTATTAGGAAAAAAACCCTGTTCATTTTCTGGGAATTGTAGTACATTTTTTTTGTGTAGGGGAACAAAAAGACAAAGACCTCATCAGTTCAGAGTTTAAGCCTATCTCTAGCACTTGGCCTTTCTAGGGAGTGGGTTAATTCATATTTGTCTAACATGGGGTTGTTTGCATTTAGTACTGGATACTGGGAGAGGCAGCATGCTGAAAAACTTAACTTGGGATCTGGTCCATCATAATGCTTTGGATAGACCTGAAGAAGCTAACAAACACCACATAAAAACAGGTGCCAAGGATGTCACTGATATATTTGAGCCGATATGTATCTGCCTAGTTTCTTGTTTTCTTGTCAAGCTCCCTGTACCAGCGGGAGTTTTAAATGGCAGAATTTTAGGACTCACTTTGTGTATGTGAAACTTCCACAGGTTAAGGAGAAATTTGGTGTAGCTGCAGAATTCATCCCTACATCAGTGAAAATACGTGGTTTGGGTCTACAAGGACAGATCAGCTTGAATCTAACTTTAGGCAAAAGAAAGTAATGCTTCAAAAAAGACAGAGGAAAAGGGTTACAACTGACATGCCAGTTTCTTGTGAAACCAATAAAAATAATTCATTCTTAGATAGCATTTAAAATACTACTCTTAAATTTTAGTAAGTGGGTCCTTGGCTTTATGCTAGCTGGGACCAACATAGATGCATTTTAACACCCAATGAAGCTTATCACCCGATTTCTAAAAGGCAATATTCATCCTATTTTTAGATGGTTTTTGTTTGCTTAAAATATCTGAAGATATCATATAATACTGATTGTACTGTATGCCAGAGTTGTGGAATCATTCCCAGTCCTTTTCTTACATCTTTTTCTTATGCCTAGATTCCTATTTGGAATAAAAATGTCCCCAGATTTATAAATGTCTAGCCCTGAAAATGGTTAGTGACTGCATGTAATCTCCATTTTTACCCTGCAAAGGGTAAGTAGAAATCCTTCGGGTGTGTGTTGTGTATGTTAATGCTTTGGGCTAATGCTTAGCACTTCAGAAGAGTTCCTCACTCATTTTCTCTAGCCAACTACTTGTAGATCTTTGCAGATTTTAGTGCTAAAAAAAGCCTGCAAAATTGTAAACATGTTCAGTCATGTGAGAATCTATCACTCTAGTACATCTTGGAAATGCAAACCATATTTTGAAGGAAAATGATAAATGAGAAGACAGTACGAAGCTAAACCTAAGACTGTACTTGAGGCTTGCGTAGTCCTTTCTTGGTAAACACTTAAATCTTTTCTTCAGCTGCTCCATATCTAGGGTGCCAGCTGTGTGGGCAATGTGAATGCTTCTTTCCCATATTGCATATTCCTCCGATAGGTTGCCATTCTTTTTAGAGAAAATCAGTAGAACTAAAAGGGGCGAGGGGGAGTTATTCACTTGCTTTCTGGTGGCAAGGTAGGACTTCCATGTGTGTCTGCCCAGTTTGAGGAATGACTGCTTGGGAATGGAAGAGTGGATAAAAAATACTAAAGAAAAGTTCAGACAGCATGGGGAACATTCTAGGCCATTGCCCCTGGAAAACACAAGTTACAGTATGTATCATCTAGTCTCTCCTTCTCACTTGCTCCCTCTTTCTTTCTCCCTGAATCTCTCTACTTCACTTGAGTTTCTTTGCTCGTTTTATTATTAGGCACATTTACGGGAAACAGGATTTATGGTCTCCTCCTGCTAATAAATGTTAAGGAATATGACTTAAAGTGGGGAATACACAGCAGGAGATGATGAACTCTTAATAAACAAATATCCTGTTTTCATGCAAATATTCTTAGTAACACAAACAAAACAAAGCAGAGAAGGAAATGCAGCCAAAGTGTTATACAAGCTGTGGTGTAATTAAATAGGAGGGATTTCAGAATTTTCCAGAGGCCAAGAGGAGTTTCAAGTTATCCTTCAGACTTTTCCAACTCATTCCTTCAGATGGTTTCATCCCATAATGTTGGATGGAGGATTGGAAAAGGAGAACTGGAAGAAAGACAAAGTAACCTGAGTACTTTGCAAAATTCTCACTGCCTGTCTAGTTCCATATCTTCTTCTCAATGAGAGACTCTGACCTTAGAACTTGGCAGACTGTATTGCTTGAGGGTTTTGGAGTTTTTAAAACGTTTCTAAGGTCATGTTGTTGTCCTCATTCTGGTGAAAATACCATCTTCCTCCACAACCATAAGCATGATATTATCTGCAAAAGGTATTAATCCTAGTTAATTGGCATTAACATTGTGTCTAACATTTATCCATATTAAAGTGCTGGAATAAAACGTAAAAGCTTTACTGATGGTGTAATAGTGGCATAAAGACTGGGGAGTGATTAATGAGAGAGGAAAATCTAGATCATATGGTCATCTGGATGCAACAAATAGTATGTCTGAATATGGCCAAATGCTTCCTACATCTACTAGCCAAGGGGACAGCTGTAATTACAGGAGAGGGGTCTCCGACTTGGAAAGAGTGAATAAAGAATTGGGAATCAAAATGGATAATAACTGATTGCTACCTTCTGGACTACTGCTGTGGCCAAAAGAGATGATACGATCCATACACAAATAAGCAAAGGAATCTCAAGGCACCTTTTATTGGGTCTTGATGCAGTGGCTATTGGGCTTTAGTGTGCCCAAGCATCAAGAATTCAGGTTGGACGGTCAACAGCTGATCAAAAAACAAATGTCAGGACCAAGGAGGGATTAGGAAACATGTAAGATTTATATTTATATTGTTTAGTGTGACTATGAGAAGCTTAATGGGTACTTCAGTCATTGGTGATGCATACTTACAACGTGAATAAAACTTGAAAATTAGGATCACCAGTCTAGCAGGGAAAGCTGTCAGAACAGCTCATGATTGCAGGTTGGGACCTGGATAAGTTTAGATTAGAAAGAAGATGCACATTTTTAGTTACCATTGGAGCAATTTTCTAAGGGTTGTCGTGAAGTCTGTCACACTGGCAACTTTCACATCGTAATTGTGCACTTTTACAAAAGAGAACCAAAATATTCACATTCATCCAAAGTGTATTTTTTGCTCTTTGTGTCAGCTGCACCACAGAGCAAATTACTGTCAGTTTTTGTGCACTTTGAATCAAGTAAGTCTTGACCCAGACTTTGGGCCCAAATTCGTATCTGAACTTTTGTGGCTAGTCCATATCTTGCTTGTGGATCAAACCAAACCCTTGTTCATGGAAACACTTGAATTTCACAAACAGTCATTTATATAGCCAAAATTTGCAGCTGGCTCCAAACCTTCTATTGTGTTGAAACAATATCTGGCTTCAGCTATCTTTAAATTTGGGGGAAGTCTGGATTTGAACTTTACAGCTTGGGAGCTTCTGTTTTTTTCTTTGCTACACTCATGGGATTGCAGGCATGTACCATGTGTACTGTTGTATAAATGCCACATGGTTACTGACTTTGGCAAGGGATGAGGTTTTCTATCTGCTGAAATGATACGATACACTTAACCAGGTTATTTCTGAGACATTCATACTATCCTTGGAAAGAGTATGGGACAGATATAACTCACTGGTGATTTTATATCATTACATCATCATCTTCTTTCTCATGTTTACTAGCTTTCATTTACATTTAGAGAGGGAAATCTCTCTGAAAATAATAGTTTGTTGGAAGGTTATGTTTGCAACTGAAGTAAATTTGTTTCAGGCAATACCGTGATGGGCGCATCACCTGCAACAGCTTACTGATGTGGTTCAGGGAGGAGCAGGGCTGTTCAGACACTCAACTTCTCTGGAGCATGCTGGTTAAACAGCCATCGTGACAGACACATGCGCAGATTCTTCTGCCTTGCTTGGGCACTCTTTCCTCTGAAATTTGTCATATTTTTAATATTAAGAATAAGTCATTGCTTCACTTCCCTTCTTTGTTCATCTCAAGAAAACAGCTAAGAATAATACAGGCTGGCTGGCCTTGGCCAACAAGTCCAGGCCCCTAAAACTGAAAGCCAGATATATGGTAGATGAATAGTTTAAATGGCTTAAATAACATATACTGTGTAGATCCCTTTGCTGCAGGTGCCATAGCCTCACAATGAGCATTACACCCCACAGTAGAAGACAGAATGTCACAACTACACAGTATCTTCTGTTTCCTTGGTGTCTACTTGTCATTTAAGTGACATTTAGCTAACATTTGCTCTGTTTGCCTACTGATAAGCTTTTTAGCCTGACTTCTTGAAGTCAAGATTGATACTTCAGGTGCCAATGGTCATCAAAAAACTTCTTGGAAACATTACTTTGGCAATTTTGTGCTTATGAAAGTACACTGACCTCTAAAGTTTCAAGACAGGATGACTTGGGAAAAGGTTCCCTTTTGCGATTTATGCCTTAAATCATTTGATACTTTTCATTTAAATTCTGATTAAAAATCCTCATGCTAGCAAGCTTCCTTGCTTTTACTTTTTAAAAACTGTAAAATCCATTTAATTCCTTTTAATCCATTTAATTTCTTTTCTTGCAGAAAAGAAATGCAAACATACGATATATTTCATGATATATTCTTGATATATTTTATTTTCTCATGAGGTGTGTTATTGATGTATATCGATTTGTATTATATAATCCTGCTTGAAGGATCAATATTGTTTCCTATGTGGTGTGAGAAGATAGTGGATTTTAATTGCCAGATACAACATTACATCCAGTAGTAAAATTTTGCCATATAGCATATTCCACTTTGCTGTCTTCCCTATTAGACTGGAAAATATTTTAATGACTTCAGTTTTTTAAATACCGCGAGGACAACTATGGGCATTGCATGCTTTCAAAAATTCAAATAAAACACATAATTTCAAGTTAACCCAAATTTTAGTCATATAAACATTTGATTAGGAATGAGTAAAACCTTATACAAGAATAAAAAAAAAAATATAAAGCATCTGTTACACAGTTTATGTAACACGATATGTAGTATATTTAATTTCTATGCAGAGGTTTATATAAAATTGTATGGTCTGATTTAAAGGGACATTATGCACTTTAAAACATCTAGTTTTGCGGCAACGCAAGTTGAAACACGATGTTTCTGTGTTATCAGAGCTTGTATCGTAAGTGTCGGGTGCCAAGGATTATTATTTTTTCACTTCAGTGTGTTCTCACAGTTCTTCCCCATATTAATATTTGGCTTGCTCTTGTGGAGGAGGAACTCTGCCATTGGCTTTTACATCCTGCTCCCTCTGTCAGAGGACGGTGTTAGCACAGCAGTTTACCATGCAGTAGTCAACTTCTTACCCTCTTGACAACACTTACGCTGTAGTCTTCTAGCCTTTATTTGAGCTGCTGTGTGGAGCACTAGGTTGCTAGATATCTAGAGAGCTTTTTAAAAGCACACTGTGGAATTAGGTAGTCAACTTCTGCTGAGTCTTAACAGTGACTGAGTGCTTCTTTGCACTTTTGTAAATCACTCCTCAGACACTGGCCTTTGTGGTAACAGTAAAACATCAGCTGAAATGCTACATCCACTTTCTCCAAACCTCTCGAGAAGATTTAAAATAAGTTTTTAAAATTTTGGATCAGCAATGTAAGTGGATTGAAATGTCCTGAAGTTGAACTTCATGGACTTTTGGATTATTTGCCCAAATATTTATACTGGAAAAGATGCATTCAGTATTTATTTGCTATCCTTTAAAAAATTTATTTACCTTCTGGTAGCTTGGAAACGTATTCCAGAATACTTTGTCCAAATATAAGATGTTAAATTTGGCCCCCAAAATAGGCATTCCAGCGTAATTTGTGTGCAACCGCTTTTGTCGTTTGGTATAATGGCTTCTGGACCTACGTTTGGAACCCAAGACTGATCTCATTGTCAGTGACGGAAAAAGTACGTAACTCTCTTGAAAACAGATGAAGATCTAAACTGGCCCTTTGGTGAAAAGCTGCCTGTTTTGGAGATCATTGGTTTTTCAGGGTTGTGAGGTATTCTGCTAGCATTTAATTTCTGTTCAGGGAATCTGTAATAATCTTGTTGTTTTGCTTGATCTGCTTTCTCTAAGAGTTGTTATACTGGCTCTCTAGAGCCCATTCAAATGCTTTTAGCACTACTTGTTCAAGATTTTGCTTGTTAAGATGATGGTCCTGCATGATCGCAAGGCCTGTAAAGGCTAATGTTCAGGAGTGCAGAACAGTTTGAGTAGGTTTTGATTCAACGTGTCTAATATCTGCCTCTTTCTTCACCCTGCTTTCGGAATACCTTGGAAAACTCCCTATTATTTGAAATCTCATGATATGATGTTGCTGTTTGCTGAATGGTTTGGTAGTGGCAAGGTCACCCCAATATGCTCTGACCCAGGTCTTGATTGATGCTGAATATGTTTGGAGAAAGAGGAGGAAACACACATGCACGCACAAATATTTTAAATTTTGGGAGCCTTGTATTCTGTTTTTTAGCATTAATACTTGTGCCCTCAAGCACACCAAAGCTTTTTTACAATCCACACTTTTATTTCTTATTCCTGTTAGCCCCTCTACTATCCCTGACTCCATTTCACCTCTCCAGAATGAACACGATTGTTAATCTTTGAGTAGTCATACTTCCTTTCTCGCTGATATTCTCAGTAAGCTTTCTGGCACCAAATTAAAATTTCCTATTCTTTCTTTGGAGGCTCTGTTTGTTTGTTTGTTTGTCATGTCAAAGCAACCATCTTCCTTTGCTCCCTCACTATGTGATCCTGGGCCATACATTTGATATCTTATCTTTCTGGAGCTTTTCCAGTAGGATACTTATCTTCCTTCCCCTTAGAAAAATTTTTCTTCAAAGCTCATCTGTAATACCTGCATGAAAACACAGAATACTGGGGCAGAGATGCAAGGAGCCAGCATTTTTTTACCTATTTCGAGTAATTCAAAAAAATACAAATCTTTGTGTCACATTTGTGCATTGTATTTGCATTTATAGATTATTTTTTTTTTTAATACTGATTGGCGTCCTGTTAAATAGGATATAGAAGAAGAAGAGAGAGGCAATAAGGAGTCATTTTTGAATGAAGAATGATTAAATAGATACAACTCTGCAGATCATTTAGGAAACAAAAGGACAAAGGTCTGTAAACTGATAAATGTGATGGAGAAGGGAGCGGAAGAGGGAATGATAGCTCGTTGTCTCTTCTAATGTAAGAACTAGAGCTTTAAATGCAACTGGCCAGCACCAGGCTCAAAACCAACCAAAGGGAGTAACTTCACGTAAAGGAGTACTCTGACCTGGGACACTGTGGATGCTTAAAATTGACTTGGTTTCTGAAAGTAATCAAGTAAACTCATTGAAGAAAAAGGAAAGACACAGCACTGAGACATTGGATTTGGGTCAGGAAGATCCTGTTCCCTATCTGACTGGAGATTGTGAGAGTGCATTGGGGGAAATATTACTTCATGCTTCCCTAGGTATCTGCTCATGGCTACAGGAGGAGACAAGATGCTGGGTTAGAAGGGAGTATTAGTCTTATCTGGTTTGTTCATTGCCCAGAGAAATTTAATTCTCTCACTACCTCTGCCGCAGAATTTTCAAATATTCAAGTAGCCAAAGCCCAACTTTGCCAATAGGCACTAACTTACCACACCTAATTCCTGTGGTCTGGAAGGTAGGTGTCTTATACAACCCCGTCGTTTACGCTGCTTCTACCATTGGTGAAGACACCTCTGAAGACGCGTCCAAATGTCATGCAGTAAGTTAAGTGGTAAATTTGCTCCTAATGATAAACTGATTTGGCAGTCTGCAACTCTGTTCCTGCCCCTGAAGGGATGTATCAACATTTTGTTGCCTTCCCTTCTCTGCTCCCACACGTTTCCATTGGGCACTTTCCCTCACCTGCTCTATTTGTTTCCATCCTTGGTATTTGGCCAAGCCAGCCTAGTTGCACTCCTGATTCCTCTTACAAAACATCTTCACTTCTCAGTCTCTAGCTGGTCTCCATCCTTACTCTTCCAGGCTCTGGATTCAGTCATAGCTTTCCTCCTTCAGATTTAAGCCGAAGTGTCACAGAAGTTAAAAAGTGTCATTACAAGTTTTCTTCTTATACTTTAATTGCAGGAAATGTTTTGCTCAGCTGCTTGTTACAGTGAGCTAAGAATAGGAGGAGTCTTCAGGGAAATTTGCAGTTCAATTCCAACTTCCAGTTTGTGCTGGGCTTGCTTAAATAGTCTTTTTTTTCTTGATAGGAGTCTGGGTGGGCCGAGCATAGGCAGATTTTTACAGGTGTAGTTGAAAGACTATCCTTGACACAGAACAACTTCCCTGCCTAATCCCAGGTTTTATTTCACAACCAAATTAATAAGGGAAGCTTATTCATATATTATTTTTTCAGCAGGAACAAAAATCCTGTCTTTTCCCCTGTCTGTTCCTTAGAAACAGGTAAATGTTTTTGGCTGAAGCTTCCAGAAGAAGTCTTGCAAAGCGGACCCCCTGCTTTTGGAATCATCAGCCCAAAAGTCAAATTTGGCAGAGTCTTGTGAGAAACACCACTATTGTGGGAAGCACTGAGCTGCTTTAACATTAAGCAGAGCTTCAAGTCTCACAAGTCTCACTTAGTAGTAGTGTATTACCCAGAGCAATATACTGTCTGGAGCATTTTTAAAATTCTGGGTGTAACTTTGAAATTAGGTAGAACTCTAGTAAGCTAATTTGCTATAAAACTTTTTTTTTTTTTTTGGTAGATTCTTCCTTGAAAATATTGATGTGACATGTAGGTGTCAGTCATTTGTAATTCTGAACAATTTGTCAGTAGGGCACCAAGTCCCAATATTGGTTGCAGGCAGAGATTGTGCAGGAGAGTTAATCAGTAGACCAAAATAAAGTTACTAGATTTTTTTTCTTATATTCTGTTATGAATCATGTCCTTATGTCAATTAAAACCATCTGTGTATGTCCATTTTCAAATGATTTATAGATGTGCATCCTCTTTCTTCTCAAACATTCCAAGCAATCTTAACCTGGTATGTAGATGCTCTATATTTCTCCATAACTGGAAAAAAATACTGAATTAAGTAAGTATGGCACATTCATCCCAAGGATTTTATGTGGTAGAAGATAATGAGAGACAGTTGTGAAATCATATGATACTATGCTTTAGAATTACAGATGGAGCAGTGGCAAGGCCTTTAGCTGAGGTTGCCTGAGTGTGATTCACGAGTGATCGGAACTTACCAGGAAGTCTACAGAAAACTTCTTTCTGGAGAACTAAAACAAAGCTAATTTCTTGAACCGTAGCATTGTAAAACTGGCAAGAAATTTCTTCAAAAAAAGGTACACTCCATCAATTCTGTCTTACTGTTTAGCTCTGTTTGGTGATAGAAAGAAACAGATATCTTTACGCAGGGTTGGCGATGGTTTTGAGAATGTTCCTGTTTTGAACATGAGAGAAAAGTCAAATTTTGTTTAATGGGTACACCTGCCATTCCATTTTTCTTCCCTGATAGAAATATTTTTTGAGGTGTGGAGAAGCCAAGGATGGGGATTTTCTAATGGAAATTATCTTTGCAGTTTTGTTCTGGGAAGTTAATTTGGCATAAAATTTCCACCTGGGGTTTTTTTTGTTGTTTTGTTTTTGTTTGGTAGCGTTTTTGTTTTTGTTTTTTTTTTTTTTTTATGTCTTTTGTAACCTATAGAGACAAAAATATATGGTTGACTCATGAATCAGCAGCTGGTATTTCAGTTACTATCACTGTCTGATACAGTCACAACTTATGTAAAGTATGACAAATTCTTCACTAAGTGATATATAAATGGTAATCAGAGCAGCAATAGGACGGGAGTTCCTTCCTTCCATCCACTGCCTTGTAGTGCATTGCAGAGGAAAAGTCTGGGTGTCTGTTTCAACTTTCTGATCTTTTAGTTGCTTTCTGAGAACAGATTCTGTGTGAAATGTGATAATGTAAGAATCCTTGTTTTCAATTTAAAAAAGGGGAGGAGAATGTGACACCAAGCAGTTTCTCTCTCTCTCTCTCTCTCTCTCTCTTTTTTGGGGCACCAGAACAGGCTAATCACATAGATCCTAACATCAAAAAATAATGTAAAAAGTTAGGCTCCTGAGTTTGGCCATTAAAGTAATTCATAAGGTTTGCCAGCAGAACTGTGTACCTAAACTGGTCCATTGATTTAAGTGGAAGTTTTAAGTGCCTATGGAAAACTTCCTAATAATAATAATAATTGTCACAGTCTTTTTTTTAATACACATTCATGATTTTTTTACTTTTGTAATATTTCACTTATCTTCATTCAGCCTCCCCTGTGTGTCTTTTGTCAACATATGCATTCTGCAACAGGAATTTATCGCTAGGAATTTGTCCAAATTCACAATCACACTTAAGACATTGCTTTTATCCTTAATTTCTTGAGTCATTTGGTAGAGGACCTTGTGTTTGACATCACGGAGCTCAGTAAAACTTGGCCATTGAAACACTGGTTCCATTGAAAAACATCTGGAGGGAAACCAATAGTCCAATATATCCTTCTAGAGTACACTCAGCATGTCCAGCCTCCTGGTCTTTCTCTTTGTGTTCTGCCTTGCAAAAAGCTGGCGATACTTACAGAAATGTACAAACACAAGAACAAAATGGATAGACTCCATGTTCCTAAAACTGTCATATCTTGGCTGTGCTGAAAGTGTGTGTATGCTTTCTTGGCCATAGCAGTGACTGGGTTTTATGTTGCTCTTTATCATACTGATGCTAAAGTTAAAGACTGCAAAACCCTACAAAGACATCTGGTTCTTTTGCTATTACCTCTGCACACTTTTTCCATATAGTGTCTTTCTCATGTTTTACTTAGTTGAGTTTTGAATAGCTCAAATGGTCAAGTTTTTGTAATTTCTTTTGGACCTCTTCAATAATGTATGAAATGGCTTGCTTAAGACTAGCAAATAGTATTATCAAATTAGAGTTTCCTTTTCCATTCACCATGTCCCAAGTTTTAAGAAGAAACCCCAACTCCTTTTCCCTCTGTAGGTCAGCACCCCTGTAAAAAAAGGTTCTTAAGGGATGTGTCAATGTGTATTAAACTGCGAAGAAGCTATGTAGCAGCATCTTAGAGAACGTGTCCAAACTTGGAGAAAGTTAATGATCTGGTAATGTTTATATTCTTTATTTTAAAACAAATCAAACAGTTGATTGTGGTTGTAGGGTGTTTTTTGAGTCCTTAAGAGCAAGAAGAAATAAAGGAAATAAAATTGTTCTTAACTTGATTCTATTCAACAGAGTTTCTGGTTTTAGACTTGTAGCTAGTGAAAAATGTTGAGTTTAGTCACTGGTTCCAAGAAACAAATGTCTGCCTTTACAAGTACTTGTTACAGCTTTTGAGTTGTAAAATATGAAAATGGGGGAAAAAGTGAAAGACTACTGTTTAAACTTTTATATCACTGTGTGGCACATTGTAACTGGAAGGTCTTCGGAGATAGTTACATTTCTTTGGTCATTCACAAAAGCTGACAGTTACTCAAAGTTCTGTTTTGGAATGGAGAAAAAACCCATAACGTCTGGTTTTCTTTTTAAAGTTGTTAGTATTTATGTTAACATGTCTCTTATTTATTTGATTACCTGTAAATATCCAGCCAGGATTAAAGAGGAGTCCTTGTTCTATGCACAGCATCCAGCCATATCCTCTGTCTTACAACTTGGATTTGAGCTTTTCCTTTTTTTTTTTTTTTTTTTTTTTTTAACAGCTCTCAGCATATCAGTGTCTTTCTTAAGAAAGGGAAAAAAGCAAGACCTTAACCAAACTTTTAAACCCATTGATAATGACTTTAAACATTTTCCTTAACTCTACGTTGTCTACAGAAAAGTTAGCTCAATACTGCTGATCTATCAGTGTGGGATTCAGTCCAGATCCATCAGGTGTCTCTGACAGAAGAAAGGCTAAAAACAGACAATTTGACTTTGAAGCCAAAAGCAGCTGATGTCTTTTCACATGACTGAAACAAACATTTCTATTCATCAGTAGCACTACAGTCATCCATATGCATGTGCACGTATATGGGATTACAGGCTCTGGTTCTCATACAGTGAGTGTTGGTGGGGAGCTGGCAGCAGCCAGCTTTCACTTTCCTGTTTTTTGTGGTCCTGCTTCCTCTGCTGCTCCTCAGGCTTCTCCCCTTTCCACTGGGTGCAAGGGACATGGGAATCAATAGAGGGAAAGCACCAACATGTATTTAGTTTTTTAACCAAGCACCAAAATCACAAACTTCATGAAGTTCTCAAGAGCAGCTGGAAACATCAAAAAGGACAAAATTAAGTGACATAGAAGCACCAAAACTGAAAAATAACACTTATTAAAAGAAATCTGAAGGGAGAACTGTTGCTGTTCCCTCTGAATCAATGACATTTGGGTAGATGTAGTGTAGGCCAGAATCTGGCCCCTGTACCTTATCAAGCTATCAATTTTATATGTTCACAAATCCAAAATTAGCTGTGGATGTTATCCTTTCTTCATTACAATTCAGCATTATGCTGAGGTTTAGGATAACTGAATTTCAGATTAAAAGTAAAATCTCAGCTGATTTTTTTTTTTTTCCTGAAGGCAGATTCATTTATTTAAATCCCATTCTGACTCATTTTCTTTCAAGATCTGAAGCTTAACTCCATAAATAAGTAAATTCATTGGTTTATTTTAGAATGGACAGTTAAATGGCAAAATATAAACAATCATTGCTGTTCAGTATGGTAAAAATATATATATATATACACACGCACACACACACTTGATAAATATGCCCGTATGCATAAGCTCCCTGTCAGTTCCGCTGGAAGAGACATGCAGGCTGATCTCTCTGTGTGAAAAAATGCGACTTGGGCAGCCAGGAGCTGTTAGTTCTGGTCCTGCACCATCGATACCAGTAGGGGTTTTGCCACTAACTCTCCAACAGGCAGTGAGAACAATATTGTTTGGTGCTGAATTTTTAAAGAAAAATCAGTGTCTGTGTGCCACCGCCACTGCTGACACCAATTTAAGGATTCAAAATCAGGCAATGATTTCTGCTCATACTACTTGTTTTTTTTTTTTTTTTCTTTTTATTCCTTTGCATTTCCTGGTGAGATTATTGCTGCTATAATTTTATCCTTTAATAGGATACTAGAAGATACTGTAAAAAAAAACTTCTCACCAATGAGAAAATGACAGTGTGTTTGAAAGCCCCTGTGCTGAGCCACAGCTAAAAATTTGACAGTTATGAGGGCAATAGAAAATGTGACTTATTTAGGCTATTTACAGATTGAAAAGTTCAATCAGCAGTAAATTTTGCATACGCTAATGTATTAGCATCAAATCTAACTTAATGGTTTTCAACTATATCCGGGATATTCTGTATTAGTTAGTTGTTAATAAGCTGGAGACATGGTTACAGCAACACACGCAGAGTGGCATCCATTCTGTTACAAAGATAACTAAAACCGTAATGGGCTCCTACTTCTATCTGTGGTCTGCCTTGAAAAGGCAGGAGATGCAGTGCACAAAGCAGAATAAAGAAAGATCTGCTGGAGTGGAAATCTGTTAGTTCAGTTTATCGATAATCAGAAAGAACAGGAAAGAGAGAGGCAACACGATGAATGCATCTTGCTCAATGTAAAGTGAGACTTTAATGAAAGATAGTTAAACTATTGTCTGCCCTTCAAATTCCTCATCAGTATTCTGCCTTATGCAGTGGGAACATCTATTAATTACAATAGAATCATTACTAGGTAAAAATTGTAACCATGGCTATGGATGATGCATGACAACTTGCAATGCTGCTCGCGCAGCAAAATCGCACAAAGAGGACCGCCACTTGTACATGTCATCACTGCATTCATAGCCTGATTCCTGAACTCTGTGATTACACACTGCTGAATATCTTCCCCCACTATTCTCTCTCTTGCCTGCTTTTATTTCCTGTGAAGATTTGGACCTCTGTTCTTTGCATCTCCTGCCATGGCTCAAAATCCTGCTTCTTGGTTCTTTCAACCTGCCACGTCCAATAATCACGCACAGAAAACACTTATGCAAGCCAGTTGGCTTAAATTTCTGTCTTAAGGGAAGAGTGCATCTGTTTTTTGGATTAAATCATGCTTATAAAGTCGTGCTTATTCAGTTGACAGAAAAAAAATGCATAATTTAAAGCTTTCATTTGCTCTTGTGCTAAAAGATTTCCGAGCCTTAATTCACCCTTGTTTTGTACTTCTAGAGCAATACAAAATTAGAGTTCATTATGGTGATCCAATCTCTCCTTTTGTCTTGATTGGAGACACAGTAAGTTCTTTGCCAGAGATGTCGACTTTCCTGAACAAGCCTTTCAAGGCTTGCAAGCTATCTGTTGTTTTCCCAGTGGGCTAATTAGAGTGGATTAGAGCGCCCGTCAGATACACCCTAGGGATGAGCCAAAAGCTGAAGGGGAAGGTAAATTGCAATGCCAAAAAATTCCACCTTTGCAAGGACTACAGCCCTGAGACACAAGGTAAGATTCTGGAGGAGAGCAGGGTACAGTTGCAAAGGCGATTCTGTTTGCAGCAGGACAACACCCTTAGGGTGGAACATGAGCTCATGACTAGAGCTGTTGATTTTTTGGTTGGCTCATTCTAATAGCATTTGTTTTGTGATTAAAAGGCAGGCAAATTTCAAAATAAAGCGTGGCTTTGAATACAAAAACTTTCATTAGAAAAACATCAAAGTGGATATGTTCTCTTTAAAGAATAAGAGAATAAGATTTTATTCTTCTGACCAAAAGAATTAATAGCAACCATTATTGTTTTGTGATTTCTTTTTTATTTCTTGACCAGAATCTGTGATTTCTTTCAGGACAAGTTTGGCTAAAAAAATTTCACTCGGATCTCTTCTCAATGAGACTGAAAGGAAGGCTTAATGGAGAGACCCAGACAGCAACTCTTCTAAAATATGTCCATTGGGATCCTATTCTTTTAAAAGGTAGGTTAGCCATGGTGGGATTTACCTGTCATTTAGACTGTCTTCATGGTTGGCACAGAAAAAAGGAGCATCTAGCACACAACTAATCTCTGCTTAAGTTAGACTTTAAAGCAGGTCAAATCTGGAAGTATTTATTCCCTCTGTCGGCTAAAGGGCAGTTCAGATGACTGGTTCATACATAGACATGTATACAGTGACATTTGAAGTGAGGTGAGAAGAATCCTACATTTAAATCCTTTTGAGGCTTTGCGTTTCAGGAACAAGCAAGGAAGTAAATGGAAAAGTAGAAGTTTAGATAGGCCTCACAGTCAGGAAAAGCCAGTGCTGTCTTGTGGCAAGGATGTGAGAAATCAGAGGTCCCTATATTCTGTGTAAGTAGAGACTGAAAAGATCTGCGCTGCTCTGGGGGAGTCACACCTCTGTGCATTAGCTCCAGCAATGAGTCTGGTAACCTGGTTCTCACAAATGAGAGTGAAAGCTCCATTGTGGATAACTGGAAAATGTAGTCAGGGTCCTATGCTACATTTCAAATAGAATTAGTGGAATTATTCACTAATTACTAAAAATTAGTCAGTTATCACATTATGTTTAATAAACAGCAACTAACAAAAGAGTTAGAGAAAGCTTTTCCACCCCCTTCAAATGCCTGTAAGGGCAAAGAACTACTCAAGAGAGTAAAAGAGGTTTTGACAGAACAAAAGGAAAATTGCCTCAGCTCTGATAAGCATATTTCTCTTCAGAAAGCAACCTAAAGATTGACAGGATCTTGGTTTGTGTATGCTTTTGATAGCATATAGATTTGACTGAAACATACAGTGACAGATAGGGTTTTACGAAATATTTGGTATAATGTATGTGCATAGAGGTAAATCTTCCAGACTGTTGCAGGATCTTGCACACTGAGCCTTTGCCACTGCAGATTCACTGAACTTTTCCTCTGACAGTCTGGCTCCCACCCCAGTCCCGAGGTCTGTACCTGTCATGGGAAAAGATTCATTAGCCCGTGATGCGCGGTAGCTGTGGGATCCCTTTGTATGGCCTCGCAGCATCCTGCCTTGAAGTGCGAGTGCCGCAGCAGTTAAAAGCTGTAAGCTGGGCCTCTGCTATTGTGAATGTTTTATGAAGAGAAGCAATTTGTGGTAGTTAAACTGCGGTGGTAGTTAAAAGGAAAAAAAGAATTGTTCGTTGCCTGTAAGGTGTATAGAGCCAATCACCATGTTAATTACATGTCACAGAGTAATGAATAATCCTGCACTTTTATCATGTGGGGAATAACCTGGGGTTTGTCAGATGGAGCTTTGTGTTTCAAATGAACACCCCTAAACAAAACTTTGCGCCACTCCAATTATGTGAAGACAGACTCTGGTTCAACGCTTTCTTAACTCTTAAAGCTTTACAGCTGTGGGAACAGCAGTTTGACACACTGTTCTGCAAACACCAGAAGTCTAAGCTAAAATGTAAAGCATACATTCTGTATTGCTGATTGGCTTTGTAGTATTCGTCCATATGCTCCAAGAGCCTAGTAGTGGTGAGAATAAGTAAAAAAAAAAATCTTCAGAGCTGAAAAACTGTTATGATTACAGT
This sequence comes from Platalea leucorodia, assembly GCF_965183815.1. NCBI lineage: Eukaryota > Metazoa > Chordata > Aves > Pelecaniformes > Threskiornithidae > Platalea > Platalea leucorodia. The sequence continues at coordinate 8,896,993 of NC_138828.1, read as the reverse complement.
GCATTGTTGTATACTTGTCTAATTTTGCAGCTTTGGAGAGTGTTTATGTTCTCAAAATTAATTAGTGTGGAGTGTAACTGCTTTTAAAAATGTCATTCCTCTCAAAACTATGTGGTTAGAAATGTATGCCTCGGTGAATATACACTTCGTTATTATTGAATATAAAAGTTTATTGTTCATCACGTGGAAAATGGCAGTTGCGGCATTTCACAGCTTCAAGAACGATCATTATCCATGATTAAATTATGGAAATATTTTTCATGGGTCAGTAAATTGAAATAATTTTTATTTGAAATGCATTCAGAGAAATATTTATGCAAAAGATAAGCGACATCAATGATTTAAGGGGAAAAATCAGTAGAAAATTTAGAGAAAAGCAGCACAAAAAAGAACTTAAGGTACATTTCTGGAAAATACTTATTACTGTAGTGGGGAAAAAATGTGCCCCCAAAACCCTGGCCCCAATATGATTAGTTTTGTATCTTGAACAAGAGCCTCATTATAGTGGAGCTTGGTGTTAACCCTTTTCCTTTAGGCTAACCTATATGCAAGTTAGATTGTGATTTCAGATGCATGCGTATGCAGGGAAGTGACAGTGCTCTTGCATCACTATTTACACATGCAGTGGGTAACAGTGTTTAGGATTATGTGGAGTCCTGTGACTGCTTATTTCTCTCTCCAAATCCAGTAGGGAGCGGAGTCCTTCCTGGCTGGGTTGGTCAGCACAGACCTTTGTGCTGCTAGCAGCCCTGAGCCAGCTAGTCTGCATATCCCCACAGGCTCGGGCGAGGTGCTCCACACTCAGCTGCTGTGTTTGGTGTTGGCTTCCAGTTGTCTTCGTGCTACAGAAAAGAGATCTTTCCATTTCTTAATGTGGCCTCAGGGATCTCTGAGCTGTTTTGTACTGTGTCCCAGCCCTACCTGTCTCCCTGTGATAGCTGTTGGCAGCTAGCGGTGCTGTTGGCAGGAGGCAGGACATTTGTTCCTTCTGGTAATGTACGAACTGTGTGTGACTTGGTCTCAGTCTGCTCTGTGTCTTCCCTCTTGGAGGACTCCTGGACCAGAAGAAAATTTTCACCCTGCTGCCCACCTCACTTCTGGGAAATGGGAAAAGTACTGCCAGCTCCTCAGTTTAAACGAAATGGCAACTTCAACAAAGTAGACGTGCTTTTGGACTGTGATTTCAGATTGTCGTATTGTTGCCTTTGTAGATATAGAATCATAGAATCATTTAGGTTGGAAAAGACCTTTAAGATCATCGAGTCCAACTGTTATGTCTCACTTTGAAGTAATGGTAACTCCTGAGGCCTCAGATCAGGTTGTTTTTTCTTCTTTCTTGGCCTACCTAAGCTCTTTACATTTCTGCAAATCCCTAGTTCCTCTAATGTCAGCTCCTAACATTGCAACCATTCATTTTCTTGCTTTTCAGTTAAATAAAAATGTCAGCAGGTGATGACATAGGCTTCCTTGGTGCCTTCTTATACTGGATAATGCTAAATGTATGGATCAGTGCCTGTAGCATTTTCAATAGGTGATTTATTATTTTGACAGAGTTTTGCAGAACTTATTTTGATGATGTGGAGTAGAAATTGCATGTCTAAACTCAGTCTTTGCTGCAAAATGCTTGAAATCATGCTCAGTCATTTGCAGCCCATGCCATCAAACTTACTTAGGAAGAACTGATTTTATATACAGGTGCATGGGGTAGGTAAAGTATTCTATACCAACCCAAATAAATTAGAACTGCAGTCTAGAACAACTTCTGCCCACGGTAAGCTAGTTGGCTAGCTTTGCTGCACTGACTTAACTTTTCCTATTCCATGAATAGGACCTGGCTTGTGTTTCTGGCATAGGAAAGAAACTTTGGCAGTTTCTTCACTGTTGCTGCACATTTGAGACCAAAATAAATGTTGCTAGCCCTCTCTGTCCATTTTCTTCGATCCCTAAATGACCTGTAGAATTTGTTTCTAATTTTTCTTAAACAGAAGAGTTTTCCAGCAAAAATGAACAAATGAGTAACTTAAATCAGTCTGGTACGGTTTTGTCAGTCTCTTTCCTGTTAAATTTCTCACTGTGAGAAAACAAAGTAAGTATCAATGGAAACATATTTAATTATGCTTTTGAATATACAGATATGGTTTTGTTTTGTCTCACTTATTCATGATCATTGTATCCAGTCTCAGTTAAATATTGTATGAACCAGAAATATGTAAATGGACAAGGTCTGTTTTATATTTACCACCTACCAGAAAGATGGTGTTCACCAAACAAATACACTTTTGAGCACAAATTTCAGGAGCAAACCATGTAATCAGGGCCTTTTGGTTTGTTTGTCTGTTTTGGTTTTTGTTTAATGTGTGTGTACTTTGAAGGAGGCATGCCACATAAAGGGCATTATTAGCCCTTAACTTTAGGGAGCTAGATTACATTCCTGCTTTGACTCACGTTCTTAAAAAACGTGTGCTATGTGGAAAGCTAGATGCCTAGGTCAGTAGATGTGAGTTAATTCTTTCCTTGTTTTCCCCTCTCATACATACCTACATAAAAGATGTTTTAAGATGCTTACTCAAAAAAAAAAAAAAAAAAGAAAGAAACCCATAAGAACCATCTCAAAAATCTTGCTCATGCTGTAATCATCTGCAGAAGTCAACAGCAAAACCCTGCTAATTTTTTCTGTGCAGTCTGTGGTAAAAGTATGAGACAGTTCACTAACGTAATCATCCTGACTCCATCTCTCTGGCAGGTCTTCATGTAGTTGTGTCGCATGCCTGCATTGTCCCATAGAATGTGGCTCTCACGGAAACCTATTGGTTAATTCAGCCTCTTTAAGGCCTCTCAGCAGTTTCTTTTCCCCTTACAAAGATCTTGGTACATTTGCTGGTACTCATGTGGGCTGGCATCTTTATGCTTAGTGATGCACAATTCCTGCCTGCTGTGGCCTTCCTCTTACTTGAGCTTCTTGGATAACCACTGACTCTGGAACATCCTAAATGGTCAAAACTTTCCAGAACAGCAGCACAGGGAAACATAATTATAACCATTTTCCTATTTATGCTGGCAAATTGGCAACTTGTCACGGTCTGGATTGCAGAGGTTTGAATGGAGACGAGCCTCATAAATTGCATTCTATATTTCTTTTTCCAAAACCCCTTCAAGCTTGATTTTATGATACACATATAAGTTAAGCATCGTGACCTGTCGGCTGCTGCTGCTTGAATATGGCAGTGTTCCAGAACATGTTCTAGAAATTTCTTTTTGAAATTTCCTAGAACAAAGTCAGGGTTTTGGGGGGCCAAAAGCAAAGGCAGAGTCTAGATTTAGCTGGCACTGAAGCTTCCAGGGAGAAGAGACTTTTACAGTTCAAGCAATCTGAAAGACTTGCTTGAGGATAAGCATTCTGCTTCATTTTTATTCTTAAAGGAAAATCTGTGCTATAACAGATACTGAAATTAAATTGATGTTTTAAAATCTGTCACGATGAAAACTTTTAACACACAGATATTTAAAACATAACAAGGATGATTTTCTAGAAAAAGAAAAGGCAGATCGTCTTTGATGGAGAGATACTTGTGATACACCCTGAAGCATTTAGAAACATCTGATAGTTAATGGTGAGGAATTAGGTACTTCCGTATGGGAGTGCAGCATGCCTATTTTGGGATGGGAAGAACTGAAACTCTCTGCAGGCCACTGAGAAAACCTGATTGCCCAACTTGTAGATTAGCGGTGATGTAAGTAAAGTGTAAATCAGGTGAGATGAGTCTTTCCTAAAAATCCGTTGCATAAAATTGTCTCTGTGTTTTATCTTTCTTTGTCTAAATAAGCAAAAAAAGAAGTCATTACTAATATCTTGAAATACTTTTAAGTCAGGCTTAGGTATTAAGCACACAGTAATGGTGGTATGTTACCTTTTCTAGTCCATAAACAGGGAGAGTACATAAATGTTACTGAACCTTTTGCTAATTCTTGATGCTTATATATTTGACTTTCCAGCTATCTTGTAAAAGCAGTAGTCCATGCTGAGAAAAATGTTCTGACAAAATGGTCAATGTTCGTTTGTTTTTTTTTTTTTTCTCACAGAGATTTGAGCTGCATTCTTCTCTTCCGTGACCTTCAGTGCCTCCAGCTGTGTATGTGAAGTACAGAAGAAAAAAGGAAAGGTAACATGGGTTGCAGCACACTGACAGTAACTCTTTCTAAATCTCATTCTGTAAATTGGAAAGGTAATTTACGTCATCCTATGGGTTTCTCAAAACTTTGTTAAAATTATCATTTCAGTGGAAAGGTGCAGAAAAAAAGCTGAACGCCATTTGAGACTGGATTAATGCTGACCTAGATTAATGCTCTTTGGAAATCCCTTTGGAATATCTCTTTTCTAATTACAGCCTGTTGTCTGAAAAAATTGTTTTTGCAGATATGGCCAAGCCGCAAAAACGCTTCCTGATTCCAACTAGTCACCAAACTGACTGTTTTACTGTTTCTGGCCAAGCGCATACCTACATCAGTATGATGCATACATAGCGAGTGTGAGAATATTGCAACCTTTCAATGTAGAAACAAAACCAGTTATGTCTACTGAGCATCTTGACGCAAGACAAAATGCAACACTCTTTTTGCTAAGCTACCCTAAATCAAAGATAATTTTTTTACCACCATTATAAAATCACTCATAAAGTCAACTCTGTCTGTTGGGGACATTGCCTTTCAGTAAATCTCATCCTCCATTTATTTGTTGTGAAAATAGAGCAGGGCAAATATTTATCCCTGTGCTAGAAGTGCTGGTGAAAGCATTGTGAAATTTGGACTCAAACAAATGTTGGAATGTTTAGCATAACATTTACATATGAAATACAGGCAGTGGAACTCTGATATTTTTTAATTGCACAGATTGGTACAGGAAACTTTCCCCTCCTATGGACATTAGTTATTAGCCCAAGATTTGTTTTTAATCAGTTACGGTCAATGCCTTTTTACTCTGATGTTTTAGCCTAGATGAAACCAAAGACACCACCTACATATGTAAAACTGAACATGCAGATATTTGTTTTCACATTCTTTGCTCCTGTGGTCTTTGTTTTATATGTCTTCCTGTGAAATCTGAATGGTGGCATAGGGAGTTACTTTGCCCTTGTATTGCCCTGAATTCTTCCTGTGGTCTGAGGACAGTAAAGGATGAAGGAGAAACAATGTACCCTTGTGAGCTAGCTGTTGCCTTTAGGAGTCACATACCAATCCAACAAGAGCCTTCTCAGGTTGGGTCTGTGTTGAAACTGGGATACTGTTATTGCTAAAGCCATGGTCTCAGGAGGGCTCTGCTTTGACTCAGAAGAAAACATGTACGGTCATTTCCAGTCGATTAATGTGGACATTCTTTGTTTCTTCTCTGGTGACAGAAATGTGTCTGTTTTTTCAGAGTGGAAATAGAGTTTGCATTTGTTTGGTCTCCTGCAACATGACAAAAGACTTGTCTATGAAAGATAACTTTTTCTTTATGCAAAATGGAAAGGGAAATATCTGAGTGTTACCCTGGAGCTTGGAAGATATTTCTACCTTTGGAGAAAGCATTATCTTGTTCTTTAATATAGAGAGCTAGTAGAGAGAAATCCTTAATCATACACTTGATTTGTTTTTATGTAACTGGGTTCATTTTGAATCAAGGGCTCTCAGGTGAATGCATAAAAGCTTTGTTGTTTGGGTCACATACTTTCTTACATGATGTGTTAGTTCTGTAAGACGCATCTATTTGTATATTGATTTTTTTTTTAAAAAAGTTAAAGTTCTGAAACATGTTATTGATTTCAAATAAACATGTACCATTAGCTCTTCCTTTTTTTTTTTTAACCAACATTTTAGCCTGCTTTACAATGGCAATATGGGAAACCTGTTTCACTCTGAGAGCAGCTACATTAGCGTCGTGGTTTAGCCCCAGTTGGCAACCAAGCACCACACAGCCTCTCATTCACCCTCCACCCCTCTCCCAGTAGGATAGGGAAGAGAATCTGAAAAGCAAAAGTAAGAAAACTCATGGGGTGAGGTAAGAACAGTGTAAAAATTGAAATAAAATAATTAATAATAATAATAATAAATTGTAATGAAAAGGAAAACAATGAGAAAGAGAGAGGGGAACAAAACCCAGGAAAAATAAGTGATGCAACTGCTCACCACCCACCGACTGATGCCCAGCCAGTCCCCAAGCAGCAATCACTGCCCCCTGGCCAATTCCCCCCAGTTTATATACTCAGCATGACATCATATGGTATGGAGTAGCCCTTTGGCCAGTCTGGGTCAGCTGTCCTGGCTGTGCACCTGGCAGAGCATGGGAAGCTGAAAAGTCCTTGGTTCATGTAAGCACTACCTAGCAACAACTAAAACATCAGTGTGTTGTCAACATTATTCTCATACTAAATCCAAAACACAGCACTATGCCAGCTACTAGGAAAAAAATTAACTATCCTAGCCGAAACCAAGACAATTGGTTATAGCAGAAGGGATAAAGTGGTAGTGTAGACACATTGCAGGTGTTTATGTTAGATGACGCAATGTTAAAATACCCAAACACTCTTTCTACTATTGTACCACTCCTGGTAGCACCTGTGGAGCTCTGTTGTGGATGAAATTTATTTTGCTAGTAATTTATACCACCTTTCACAGATCTAGGTGGCTACTTTCTGTGTTTTTGTAGCTGTCTGTGTATATATCTGTCCTTCCATTTCTGAGTACCACCTTTTACATTTGTAAAGTGTGTTCATGAACTGAGTCTGAATTTAGAAATGAAGGATGTGAAATGTAAAGTTGTACACTTGGGTTTTTATATATCAGTTTTATTTATTTAGCCTTCAAACTCATAAAGGTAAGTGCTTGGAATCTTCCTACTTATAAAACATTATTTGATATGAGTTTACTGCATCAAATAAGTGGACAGTAGATGCAGTTTAGTATCTCAGAAACGTTCAGCATAACTGAATTAGACTTTATAGGTAATGTCAGTTATATACTTGATTTGTCTTGGGAATCGAGGCAATGCGTGAACATTTCCCTTTCTTAGCGTTTTCTATCACCTTACTACCTGCCTCTCATCTGTGATCACCATTCTTAACAATAGTGGCCTAGGGGATACAAATTCTAGGAGGGAAGCAAGTTTAAACAACAAAATACTTCCCCCTCCCCAAATGATTAATCACTGCTATACTTCAGGGATCACAATCTATTGTCATTTTCTGCATGTTAAAGCAGTTACTGCAATTGATGGCATGCTGTCCTTATAATAGAATCCAAAAGAATTTTAAACCATTCATCTATTTACATGTGTTTTAAATTATCCCATGAAATTTAACAGAGGATTGGCAATGTCTCATTTGAGATTGTAAAGGGCTCTTTTATAATGATTGCACACAATGCTTTTGTGTCCCATGGCTTATGCACAACTGAAGGTTGATTTACCTGTTAAGGGGCACACAAAAGTGAATTTGGAGGCTACATCTACAGTGGGATCCCATTAGGCGTTTCATTATAGTGTTTTAATCGGTCAACAGTTGAAGTGAGGACATTTTTTCTGGACCAAAGGGGAACCAAGCCATTACCTATCAACGGGTAGAGCCCGTAACTTTCATAACTGGCTCCACACGCAGAGGAAAGTGCATAAAGCCCTAGTTGTTTGCCTATTCATGTTTGCCCTAATTATTGACCATCCTACTTTTTCACATCCAAAGCAATTAATTTTAACCACAGGTGTCAGGAAGGGTCAAAACCAAAGGGTTACCAGGTTGGACCTGCCACAAGAGACTCATTGGATATATTTGTCATCTATTTCCTTCTGCTGTGCCATCCAGAGGTACCAATGAGGAATTGTCTTTGGAGGAGTTGTCCAGAGTGGCATCCCAGGGCAGAAATAAGGAAGGGTATAATGGTTAGCCTCACAGTTCTCAGAGGTGGAAAGAGTGACCAGATCTTTACTGATGACCGAATGCCTTCCGACTCTATCCACCAGAACTGGCACCTGAGCTCTGAACATGCTTCAATTTAGGAATCAAAGACTTGAGGCTTGGTAGATTCTCATCTAAGGACTTGGACTTTCTCGCTATTCTAGGTGAAAAGGAGTGGAGAAAGGCTCCAGTTTGAATCTGCTATATACGTCGTTCAGGTTTGGAAAGGGCTAACTCTGCAGCCCACTGTATAGATCACCTACACAGAGTATTAGTATCCAAAGTTCAGCTCTCTTCCTTGAGGAGCAGAGCAAAAATGGAAAGCTTTCCCTCTACTATTGTCCCTCTGCTGTTTTATTGGGAGACACGTTGAGGGTCTTGGGTTTATCCTGGTACAACATAACAGTCTTCAAACGTTTAAAAGTTTCATAGGGCAGGCAAATTACTTCTTGGCCAGCTTTATCTTGAAAGCTCACAGAGCGGAATCTCTGTTTTTATTTCTGAGTCATCACAGGCATAATGGTGAATGTGCATTGCAGATCAACTGACACGTATCTATTTCTGCATGTGTTGGTGCAAATAACTAAATGTTTTCAGATTTGCTGTTCTTACTCCTCTGCTTCTATAAACCACATCATATAAAGTCTAGTTCTCATCCGCCTGAAAAATACTTCAGTCTACTATATGTGTAGTGTGTGTGTGTTTATCTATTGATACATACCTGTGCATGTATTTATACAAAATATAAATTATAAATACAAATTTGTGTTTATATTCCAACTTGCCATCTAAGTAACGTTTTGTATTTTTTTAAGTAAAGAAATACATACTACTTTAGATTCCTTTTTAAACCTGCTCACAATGGTCTATAGTTTTGATCCACCCACCCTTTTTTCACTGATTTGTTAAAATAAAAATTTAGATTTTTAGTTTTAGATTTATGTAATATAAGGAAATAGCAGGTTCCTCTTTAACTGTTCTGTCTTTAGAAGTAGGAATATTCTCCCTTATGCTATCCATGCTGCTGCCAGAGGGATGGGAAGCTTTTCCTCATTTTTCTGGGCAGAGGAAGACATGACCTTACCCACTTCTTCTTTTGACAGCTACACACATAGGAGACACGGTGCTGAAAAAATTTCTTTTTTGGGGGGGTTAAATTTTGATTCAGTGCCCGAAACTGAAGAGACTCATTGTTTGAGTCAGCTGTAGCATTTGAGTTTGTCAACATCTATGTGCATTTTAAGCTCTTTTTTGTGTAGAAATTATGATTCTGTTTAACTCACAATTGTTTAATAATGTCAGATTTTAGTTGCAAACACAACTTGGATGAAATCTCAAAATCTATTGTTTTTCATAGTTACAGAACATAAGACCAGCAGTGGTGGACTGAGGACAGTCTTACAATGTGGAAACTCCCAACAATGTAGAATTGCTCACAAAGGTCTTAAAATATGATCCATTTGGATGAAGATCAGAACCTCTTCAGAATTTTAATGTCAGTTTTCTTAAATGTGCAAGGACTAAAACAGTCTTTCCTCAGCAAGCCCCAATCTGTTGTGTTTTTGTGTTTTTTTTTTTTTGTGGTGTGTTTTTTTTTTTTTTTTTTTTCCTTTTCAGGTGCTCCAGCTCCCAGGGACCGTAAATACTTCATATTTTCTGATGCAGAAGCACAAGAATTTCTGTGAAATTCCTAGGTATTGCTGACCTTGAAATTCTCATATTTTGGGATTCTGCTTTCTTAACCTACCATTCTTGAATAGAATATTCTGGGAACACTGAACTTCATCTGGCAGAAAGTGCACCAGGGTTACATAGTAGCAGGTTCTATGACAACTGGAGAATACATAGAATAAGGAACTGTGGAAAGAGGAGAGAAGAAAAGGAATATGTTTGGGACAAGAGAGGAGGTTCTCTTTATATGAATAGAAAGTAACTTTTGACCGTTTTTGGGTTCAGATAGAGGTTGCAGCGTAGGTAGATTCCTAAATTCTTGTAAGAACTGATTTGCCTAGCTCTGAAGATGCTTACTCCAGGGCTTCAACTCCAAAATGTTTCTAGCCAGATTCCATTTATTATCAGCACATTTTGAAGTTTCAAGTAATACTGTGCAGGTTTTATTTCTCACTTTCTATTAGTGAATTCTGTAGAGTTATGAGCTTTTTCATTCTCGGTTTTCCAAAACTTCCAACAGATGTCTTGCCAGCAGTGAAGATGATTAAAGGTTTCTGAAGAAGTAGACTGCTGCTGGAAATCTGAAAGGGATCCCACTGCAGTGCCAAAAATCTTTGGAAAATATGTATGGCCCCCTTCTTACTGGAAATGTGCATAGCCCCTTCTTGAAGAAATCTTCCACAACAGAGGTACTTCATTGCACTTCTGTGTTTTCTTCTGAGCTAGACAGAATAGGTAAGTGAAATTCCTACAGGTAGGGTGAAAAGATGGTGAAGAAGGATGAGCTTGGGCCTTAGTCTTGGCAAAGTGTTGGATAGCATCTACAAATATGCTGAAAACATGCATCTAAATCACTGAATGTATTTCCACAGATTCTCTTTCAGTGATGCTAGTTGGTCCCCGGTTAGTTTCCAGAATACTGCTCTTGAGCATTTCCATCTGGCTAGGAGTTTCCAACATTTTTTTTTTCATAACACAGACTTAATCATTATAATTCATTTCCTTGTCACCTTGAAACTAAATTAATACAATGCACTCTGCTTGGTATGTGAAGCATTGTTTGATTCATATTCGTCATCAAAGTGTCTACTGAGCTGCAACTGAAAAGTTCAAACATTACACTCATGTATGAATAAGCAAAATGGTTAGTGTATTTTCAAACAGTATATTTTGATGACAAAATATCTGTGCTTCAGTTTATTGAAAGGAATTAGTGCAGTTTTGAAGGGGTTATGTGATGTAGTGGCTGGCATTATGAGGAACTGGATTTAACCCAGGAGATGGTTTCCTGTGCTAGATTTCTCTCTCAAGTGTTGGGCACCATACAGATAAACCCCCCATTTATCTGGATTGAAATATTCAGATATGTTCTCTTTGTCTTGTTTAAGGCAATAGAAATGTCTTCAGCAGTATTGAAAAGTTTATAACCTTTCATGACCTTTTTCTTGTGTTCTACAGAATATTTCAGAATTGCAGATTTTTTAAAAAATTTTTCCATTTTTTTTTGCTATCAGTGGCAGAGAAATGTAGCCGCAAGCCTGTGATCTTCATCCAGGCATTGGGGATGCAGAATTAGCAAAGCTGTAAAGCCAGATGATGATTTGCTGATTTTTTTTTTTTTTTCTGAACATTTTTTCCCTTGAGGGGACAATTTCAATTATTACCTTATGCCACTGAAGCTCAGAAGATGACAGGAAAAATACAAGAACATTTTCTTGGATAAAAGTGTGTTTTCAAAGGATGCTACCTAAGCATTCTATAAAAAAGGTATCTATGCTGCTCTTTTCCTTTAGTCTGATCCTCCTCTGATTGGAAGTCAAAGATGTTGCTTGTAACTCTGAGATGATATCTGAAATGTTTATTCATCTTGAAGTATCTTTTCCTTTTAATTTTTCATTATACTTGAGAATGACCTTTAGGAGTCAGCATATAAAAATCTTCTTGCCCTTACTCCTATGATTGTCTAACCAAACACTTAACTTCTCAAAGTGTCTTGAAAAGATAAGGAGAGATGGTTCTTCTGTTATCAAGATTTTACTGACCATCAGTTAATACTCTTTAAGGACATATTTTGACCACATTTTCTATTCAAGTGGCTTATAGAACTATGCTGAAACAATTATCCAATGTTACAAGATTATGAAGAGGAGCTTAAAAATATGCCAGTGCAAGCCACGTAAGCAGCTAAATGCTCCTTTCTCTTTTCTTTTCCAGATAAGTCTCAGTTAAAGACAGCTTTACCTTACCCCTCAGGAATGTTCTGTTTGAAGCAGCCCCAGCTAATCCATGAGTCACTATGGAACAATTTACAGTATATGCCGATCCATGCTGCACTCATTCCATACCATAGCATGGGACAGATGTGTGTGGATGTTTGTTCCTTTCAAATGACTCTTACACAGTCCTAATGACACAGATACAAGTTAAGTCTTCAGCTAAATCACTCATACAGTGAACAATCTCCTGGAAAAAAAAAAATGTACTCACAAATGCTTTTTGTCCCAGGGCTGCAAGCAACATAGGACAGAACATCCCAAACCCTGCAGTTTTCACTATACTGGTATTTAAATTGAGCCAGTTGCTGTGGAACTCGCTGCTGTTGGGAACTTTTGCAATGAGAATTATAGGCTTTTAATTGCGTATCGAGTCTAGCCTGCCCAGATATTTTCAAAGCTACTATACTTTTTCCAAGATGCAGATACATACATTACAGTACTTAGAGATGTTTCTGTTGGAATCAAATTTGAAAATCTGTGATTGCCACACATTAATTTTATTTAATTGAAAACAAGTTTATTTTTCCCTGGGCTGAACTGGGACTGAAAAGATTTGGCCCTTGGTATTTGCTACCAAAATCTTTTACAGGTAGTTTAATGGCAACGTTGTGATAGAGCCAAGCTTGTCCTTAACACTTCTTCCTGCAATTTCATAGAGTTAGGGCCAGACTTCTAATTGCAGAATTCTACTGAATCAAGGCAATTAGCAGCAGCTGAAGATCTGGCCAGTAGTCAAAAATAAATCCTAGGATTTGTGTTGCAGTTTAGATATCGCTTTGCCTAGATCGGAGGAGATCCAAGTGGTGCTTGCTCTTTGAACTACCCCTGCGCTTAGGACACGTACCAATAGCTTCAGCTCAGTGTGTGCTAGGCAGTGCCTGATCGCAGATTCGAAACGCAGTCCCTGCCTGAGGGGACTGACAGCCACAAGCATGGTACAGTAGATGAGTACGGAGAAGGGGAATATAGGGATGCCAAAAAAATAATGGCACAGTCTTAGCATTTTTTCGTGGGATAGGGATTCTGGGGTCAGATAAAAGATGTAAATATGCATAAGTGAAACCAGAGGTTCCTGGAAAAGTGAGGAAAGTTGAATATGTGGTTTAGAGGGATAATAGGTAGAAATGTTACATGCCAGGAGGAAGCATATATTGTCGTGTATGAGGGAATTCTGGCTCTAGAAATTTTGTTGCAGAGTTACCAAGTCTAGTGTTGGTTCTGGTATTGAAATACCTCAGAGAAATGTCAGTGCACCTTACGTTTTTCATCTGCAAATGGAGGCCAATGTTACTTTTAAATGCTCTGAGATGTCTAGATAAAGAGCCATATGAAAGTGAGATTTACAATAATGATAAAAATAACAAAGTTGTCATCATTTTGAAAAAGGAAATTAGTGTTAATTATTCACTGTGACAAAAATACTTATTAAAACAACACAGAGTTTGAGGCAGGTAGGTAGCATGGGAATTTTTCAGTTGAGTCATTGTAACTTTGCAAGGTTGTACATTATTGAAAACAAGGTCTTACAGTGAAGTCTCAAGAAAACCCCAAAATTAAAAACTATCCCTACCCATAAAATCTTTTTTTCTATAGTTTTTTTGCTCCTCAGTATCTTTGTTGTTGACTTACTGTTGTTATATGAGTTACACACTAAGGGAAAAATACACTTTTGGATCTAGCTTTTATTTTTGGGGCTGTCCTTGTGCCTTTACTAGGTTTAAACAGTGTCACTTCTATTTATGATCATCTGCACTGTTCATCTGTCAGCATAAAATGTAAGAGCAGATGAAAGGCAAGAAGCCATATACGAAGAGTATATGAAGAGTAGCCTGGGCATATGTGTAACTTCCTTGTCATTGTGCTTGAAAACATAAAGAGAGAATGAAACTGCTGAAGAAGTGGTTGTGCTGAACATGCATGGACCACGTGCATCATATACTTACCGTCCCTGGAATGGTGTTTGTGTTTTGCATATGTGAGCGTTCACAGCAGTGGACATAAGGAAGAATGCATAGAATTAATATAATATATGAATTACAATTTGTGTAGATGTTTTCTGGCTATTCGCCCAGTTCTGTGGTTGAAAGTCCTCATCCAAGTCCCGCTGAAATAATTAAAACTTTCTTTCATTTACTTCTTCAGGGCGAGGCCACATCTATCCATTAATTCAACTGCCTTTTCAGTTATGACCCAAACTTACTACTGAAGTAAGTGACAAACTCTTCCTGCCTTTAGCAAAATATGCCTTGGCATAGTATATATTATGAGATGTTAAGTATTTTAACAACTGAAGCATCTGTGTTCTGTTGAGCTCTGAGGTGGCATCCAAAAGGGTCACAAGATACCAATCTGATTACATTCCTCACGTTGGTATGACAATGGTCTCTCCACATGTTGTTTCCGTTATTATTGCAGTCATATCACCAGAGTGTCTTAATACTCTGCCAATTTATATTCTTGAGAAATTTTTGTCAGAAGAACAGATTTTTTTTTTTTTTTTCCACACTCTTCGTTATTTTTCTGAGTTAATAACCCACTTGGTTATTTCCAAATTTGGAAAATTTAGCCCAAAGACTCTGGTTTGTTTTCTCATTTGCATTTATTTATTTTCTAATTCATACAAAGGAAAGATGCCAAATGAATTAGTGAACAGGATAGTCTAAAACTGTTAACATACAATAGTGCTTTTGCTTTATATTCCCTTTTGTCTTAGGAAAAGTCATCTTTTTCTCTGCTTCAGTCTTCTCTTGCACTGTAAAATGAGAACAGTAACGCTTTTGTATTTCCCTAACCAAAGTGTTTTCAGGATCACATTGAACCAGACATTCCCACTGATGAGCACTTTCATGCATGAATACCTTTATTGCGGTCAGTGAAATTGCTGGTTTGAGTTGGGGTTCAAAATCTCTCCCTGAGTCATCTCCAGTTTCTGATGAGCAGTGAGGTGAACACTTATGAGAGAATATAAGAGCATTTAGGCCATGTAACTCTTCCTAAGGTTGGTGGAAACAAATACCTAACCCTCACACTTCAGTATTTGGAGTACTTTACATTTTGACAGGCTGACAACTTTCTAACATTATCATGTTACAGCTATTAGCCCAAATCCCCTGGACCCCTACTCAGTCTTTATACAGGCAAATCTATTTAGAGCTTTAATAGTGGAATATACTTCAGTAAGATCTGGACCAGTACAGAGAAAGGAAAACAAAGTACTCATTGGCAATTTACTTAATGAAAGATAAAGTCAAGAGTGGCACAGTTCACAGTTGAGTTTTAGCAAAAGCAAATCAATGTTTGTTTTTACAATGAGCATTTTAACCATAAACAATAAAACTTTGATCCATGAGTGTGAAAATCTAAAAGTCGTTGTGCGATTGTTTACTAGTTTTTGACAGGTACTCAAATGAAAGGACAGGATAATACGGGAGGGGTGATCTTCTATAACTGCCAGAGGAAAGACAGTCTACAGGCATATCTTCTGTTATTTGTTTATAGGTGGATTGTTTGCTATGAAATTCACTCATGAGACCAATTTAAACATCAGGTTACATTCTACAGTTCAGCAGTCATGTTGCAAGTATCTGAAGAACATTTGAAGTAATTCTACCTGGATCTGTAATTTTGCTACTATTTATTCTTTTTTTTCCCCCTAGATGTTCTCTTGCTCTCTCCTCCATTTGTGATAATTCTGAAGATAGCCTCTGACTTGGGAGCCTGGGCATGTGTAGTTTGCCCAAGCCGTACCATGCGCCTGCTCTTCATGTGTGACGCAGCTGAAAATCATGGTAAGTGACAAACTGCTCTGTGCTCCTCCTCTTGCTGAAGCATGTGAGATATCATGTCGACAGTCCGGAGTACTGTGCATGCTAGATGTGGAGGAATATCTTTAAAGGAGTTGAAGGGTGTTTATTGCCTATCCTGAAATGTTTTAATGCTTGCAGGCTGTAGCCATCACTCTGGCGTGGCAGCACTGGCATCTTTCCCTGAAAATTCCTGTTCCTGCTGCATAATCCTAACTGTGGTGCAAGGTGTTCTGGAAGGATGCGGTCACGTAAGCACTGTAGATGAGTAACTGCACAGGATGCCTTTGTTTCTGTATGTTTAAGAAGAAGTTATTGCTTAGTTTATGCTAATAATTTTATATGCAGAAAACACCATTTAATCAGTTCTGTCCATTCTATGTAGGTCATATTTGGTTGCTGTAATAGTACTACATTACATGTTGCAAGAATTGTACTTTATTTGGTGCTATCCATTCTTTATTAGTATAGTATTATTTGATTTATTTATTAAATGCTGGCAGCGTGCTCAACAGAACCATTATTTTCAATATTGCCTTCTAATGTCTGCCTGTTGTTCTGAAAATGATGCATGTTTTTGTAGATGTATTACTGTCGTTGGGGTAGATGATGATTGAGAAGTTTTTTGAGTTAGATCCTCTGACTGTGATATCGCATAATTAATAACGCATAAGTTAACAAGCACTAGAGGTAAGCAGTTGGGAGGGGAATAAGAAAGCTAAAGAAATTGTTACACTTGAATGCAACTTAGTTCCTGCAGCACCATTGAGTTTTGTCTGTGTGCGTCTAAACGTGACCATGCCTGTGTTATATATCTGAAAGTAGTCATACAGCAAGGGATGCATTCAATCAGTTCTTTGGTCTTAGCTGCCTTAACTCCTCTTTCAGATGTGTGCTATCTTTGTTAAAGTTGTATAAATGGTGAGCTTACTGCAGCCTTACAGACATTTCTCTGAAAAGAAAAACTGTGGAGCATCCGTTTTTATGTGTATTCCATGCTGCTTTAGAGTAAATTGTGCAGGCGAATTCCACCATTAATGGTGTGTAACCTCATTAATGGTTTAGGCCAGAAGCATCTTAAATTGTGCTTGCATTCTTCAGGATAATTTAAAGCACTCATAAAAGTTGTTGTTATTTGAATATGTCCCTAAAGTGTATGATAAATGCATTAACAGATTTTGGACCCAAAGACTTAAAATAAAAGGAGGATGGAGCGGGGTTATGGGGAGAAAACAACAACTCCTAAACCATGAAGTGATAATGAAAAGTAGACTAGCCAGCATATTGATATTTCCTTTAGGAGCCTCAGGAAGCTGGTTTTTGGCTTTTGTATTTTATAAAGCACTACCTCTAATCTCTTAGCTGTTTTTTTTTACTGAAATGTAATATTCCAGTTTTGTTTCTCCCCACTGCTCTGCGGATCTTTTTTCTACTAGCATATGTTGTCTAAAGGAAGGACAGCTCTCTTGTTCTATAGATGAAGTCCAAACTGACAAAAGATATGTGTTGGTTCTTTCTTCTACAAAAAGAGACGACAACTGGAAGACAAGTTTTAAATAGCATTAATTACATCCCTTGATTTTCCTTTTTATATGAGGAATGTAAAAGTTATGTGAAACTATATATTGTCACTAGAACTAACAATGATGAGGGTAGCTTCTAGTTTTTATCAGTTTCTTTCTAGCATTTATATCCCAAATTGTTGCTTGTAATTTCCAACCATTTCTTTTCTGAAAAAAGGTTAAATGTGTTTTCCTTTGTTTATATTTGAACTATGTGTGTTGAGACAGAATAGGCAGCAGAGGAGTAACAGAATCATTCTTCCACTGGTCAAGAGCCTGATCCCATTCCTGAACTACATTGATTGATTATGGAACAAATCCCAAATTATGGACTAGTGAAAAATGCAAGTGGATTCTGTATGAACCTAGGGACCTTGTGTCAGTATAACATAGGTGAACAGGATCTTTAAGAAATACCCGAAAGTGATTTAGTTTTAGTCCCTGAAACCAAGCCTAGAAAAAAAATCCAGTTTGACGGGCAGTTTTCACAGTTCTATTTAAAAAAAAATTATTAAGCCTTGAAAGACTTCTCAGCCTGACACAGCGCAGTGAAAACTCCTTCATGAAAAATATTTTTTTTTTTCTCGGAAAGGGTGTGAAAAATGTTTAAAAAAAAGTCACAAAACCCCTTTTCTTTCAGAAATAAAGCTCCAAGGCTCCAAAACATTTGAGCACTTCCATTTCTGGAGGCGCGGGGGAATTCTACCCTATATATAAAAATACATAAGCACATGCTTAACTTTTAGCAGGTATTAAGTCCCATTCATTACATTAGGACTTAAGCATATACTTACATCTTTGAGAAGCGGGGCCTGCCTCATGTTAACTTCCAAGCTGAAAGTTTCATAAGGTGTTGAAGGTGGTCCAACGTTCACTGACCAACAGTACCTAATGCTTCCAATGCAGCAAGCCAGATAAAGACCTGGTTTAATGGGATTCTGAATTACAATAAGTAAATTATAACAAACCCTGTTGACAGAAGCCTCTGGGCCGGGTCCAGGCCTGAAGCCAGACTGAAATTTCTCATGTAGCAGGTAATCAGTAAGATGAGAAACCAGCTGCAAAGGAAGGGCCTCTTTTATGAAACAAGAAGGTACTCTGAGAGCCAAGTCTTATCCTGGTAACCTTTTCAGTAACACAGTGACAACTGGTGCTCTTCATTATCTGGACTTCAAAGGAGTTGAATTAATTGGAGAGGAAACTGATTATATTATTGGAGCAGGCCACCCCGTTGGTCATATGTGTGAAGAATGAGTCATTAGATTTACCCATTACTTTTCTAAACATTTCAGTGTAAGCAAAGCCCATAAGTAATTTCAAATGAAGGTTAATTGGTTATAGGGGGAAAGGATTACTAGACTGGCATTATCCCCTTCATAGCATTTAAACTGAGCAATGTGATGACATTTCAAAACCATCTGGGACTTTTTTTTTCCCATGATAGATTCTAAAATGACCCATTTTACTTAAAACCAATGAAGCTGGTGTTTCTTCGTCCTTTGTGATAATGTTTTTAAAGCAGTTGTCTCTAGGGTTTGGTGCAGGTTTTGGCAAATAGCACAACATCCCCAGTCACCAGATGGATTGATGCACATAGGTGATCGTATCTGTCAGCCTGCCATTTACCCTTTCTTTTATGGAGTTCTTTCCAAAATCATACCAGAAGTATCCGAATACTGTAGAAGGGTTTAGAATAGTTTGAATGTAACTTGAGCAGATTTTGTAAAGTACATGATGATTTGTGCTGTATATCTGGATTGATGTTTCCAATTCGTTTTCCTGGTCACATATGGCAATCAATTCCTTTACGAGACCCAGAAGGTAGAGCTCATTGTGTCTCTTTGTAGAAGATGATGTTCCTGAGTTCTTGCTCCTCATCTGACATCTGTAGTGTCCAATTGCGATGGTGGGACTGAGGCCAGTTATTGTCATCCTGAAAGACAATGGCTTTCTTAGTAGCAGCTTGTTCACATGGAAAAGCAGGAGTAACCGTATCAAATTAGGGAAGCAGCTAATTCAGGGTGGCGTATCATGGGGTACGTAGCTAGCAGTAAAAGGAGCTGGCTTAGCAAGCAGCAAGGTCTGGTGGGATCCATTGTATCTCTGAGCAGGCAACACAGGTGCACCAACACAGCTGTAGAGAGAGCCTGGGAGCCTGCAAAGCAGAGCTGCAGCCTGGAGTGCCTTCACCGCAGCACTTCAGATGGGGACAATGCAGATGTTCTGTGTCCCTAACAGAGATGCTCTCAGGCACCAAAGTCCATCAAAGCAAACATGGCCCAAGGGTGAAAAGGATTATGTGGAACAGATAGAATTTCCCCTTATTCCACAAAACTTTTTTAAAATATCCTGCTGTACATATTTCTCCATTTCAACTCCCTTTCCTTCCTTTGCATTCCCTCACAGATTAATTGGGGATTCCTACAAAACTGTGGAAGGTAGGAATCATTTCACTTACTTCAATTTTTAGTTTTAAAGTTTGTATTCTAGCCTAAGTTAGTCAGTAAGAGAAAGGTACTCCACTGGCAAGCAATTCGTCTACCCCACCTGCATCTTTCACGTTCTCTGTCCGCTGAACCAAATGACAAGCTTAGATGACTTTATGCTTACTTTTTCATCATCTAAAACTTGCTGAGGTGGATTCTAATTTTTGCAGAATCTTCCCCAGTGGATGCAGGGGGAGGTTAATTGTAGCATTTTTAAGCTTTGACGTTTGGATTTTGCAAGTGTAACATTTCTTTTGATGAAGACTTTTAGAACTGAACTTCCTAGCTTTTAAGAATAAGCAAATAATAATAATTAACAGTTTCCTTAATAAGCAGACCAAAAAACCCCTGAAAATTAGCAAAATTCCCTTCTGCTTTGTAGATTTTTTGCTTTTGGTTTCCATAGTAAATATGATGATTTTGTTATAAACTAGTGTGGAGAAGAGGTTGTGGTCCAAAAATGTGGACCCTTTTGTGTAGCAAATAACTATTGGGAACTGGAATTTCTCTTTCCATTCTGGGACTGAAGGAGCACAGTGATCTATATAGATGGTACATCACACTCAGCAGGAGAATACATGCTGAAAAGAAGCATGGCAGTTACTGGCCATATTAGAAGCATGGGTTCAGCTTACAGTCTTGCTAGTTTCTCCTGTGCAACCTTTCAGGTGCTTCTTTAATAAAATTGGGTGGCTGCAATTTATCCATTTCTAGCAAAGGGGAGTAAGTAGAGTTGATTGAAATTGCTTCCTTTATAATGGCTGTGTGAGAGAATATTGATTTTCTTGACCAAATGAATTTTCCACTGAAAGTCTACCTTCTGTGAATATGTTTGATCTTTTTGCTTGAGTTGAGTGCCCCATCCCACACCCTTTCCCATGTGTTTCTAGCTGGAAAGTCATAATTTTCTAGGCTTGCAGAACTGTAGGCAAATAATAATAAAAGTAGTAATAAAAATCCTCACCAGATCTTTTTATGAGAGCTTCTTCCATAGTACTGAAAGTATAATTAGTAGAAAGGGCTGGATTACAGCTCAAGGTCATCTCCTCCCAGTTTGATGCACTGTTCTGAGATGAGAGTGAGTAGTAGCACCTTCTTCTGTATTTCTTAGTAGAAAGTTGTTGTTCATGCAACTCACGTGGGCTGTCCAGTGCAGCCCAGGTCCATTCCTGTTTGTTTTGGCATGCCGGTGACTACTGGGAGCTGCAGCTTGCTCTTAGCAAATTGTCTGTGAAAACTTTCTAGTAGCTACCCCCTAAGAAGCTCCGATGAATTTGTCTTAAGCCTGAACTGATGTATTCAAATTTGGGTGGATTTTCATGCTAGAGCTTGAGTGCATTACTCATCTTGACCTATAAATTAAATTTCTTCTTTACAGCACAATAGTACTACATCTCTTCAAAAAGTAGTTGGGGCAGAGAATAAGGATAACTCTGGACAAGATATTTCTCAAAAATTTCACTGGTCTATCCTGAACATCTGAGTCTAAGCAAAATAACTGGCGTGGAACATATCAGGCTAAAATATCCATTTTGAAAAACTCATGAGCAACTGAAAACAGCAGATAAAGAGAATTCTTTGGCAGCCATAACTATAGATATAGCTACCACTTAAAACACAAATATAAGTGCTTATATCACAGAGATTACTATATCATCACAGGCTGTCATTTGTCCTCTTATCAATGCAATGTGAAATCCCTGTGAATGTAAATACAGATTAATCTTCAAGATACTTGGCATACCAGCTGTGTAGAGTACTTCTTCAGTGCTGTCAGAAAACACGTTCTGCGCAGCCACCACATGGCCTCGCTGAGGCTTTTAAATGACTGTGGGGTCAACGTCCAACGCCTGGCCTTCTCCAGTCACAAACATTTCAGCACTCGCCGAGCAACGGATTTGTCTCCATTATGTTTTGAATAACACTCCCTTGCACAGGAAGCAATAATCCAAGAGTAATTTTCTACTACTATTACTAACCTTCTAATAGGAGCTCATACGTGATAATTAGGCCTCTCATATATTTTGGAGAGTGTGTTTTTTTCTAGCCAGTTTTCTTTTTTTCATTTGGTAACTTCTGAAAATATTTTACTGCTTAAAAGAACATTTTTTAAAACCAAATCCTTTGTGATTGGTAATGTACAACTAAAGACATTTTGAGCATTAAACACCCCTGTATGTGAAATCCCTGGAGTTTTGCTACAGTATGGCTCTAAATTTACAATGAAATTACAGAGCTGGAAGAAGAATCATAACTGCGTAGAAGAAAGCTAATACAGTTCTTTACACGTCTGTTTAATAAAGAATCCTTCACTTCTCAGTTTAAAAAGAAATAAGTAAAGGTTCATTAAACTTGGTACCATAATACATGCTACATTTATTGAAGAAAAACATTAAGTCAATACCCAAGGCCCTTAGCTACAGTGTGTTCAGAAAGCAAAATAATTAGATTGATATTGTTTCCTTTTTTGACAGGGTCTCCCATGGGAAGGGATATTACTTGGCTGCACCAGCAATGACTCTCTATCTGTGCAAAGAACTATTATGCTAAATTAAAACCTCTCTCTATTTATCAAACAGACAAAACTAATAAACCAAACTATGGTATTAAGAGTAAACTGCTACTAGACTATTACTTCCTGCATCAGAGTATTATTTAGAATTCAATTTAGACAAAGCATCTGCTCCTCAAGGAATGCTGAGATGCGGTATTGACACAAGAGCTCTTTACTATTTGGACATGGGAATCAAATTGTTTTGCAGTCACTGTGGTTGGAAACAGTTTCTACCAGAAAAAACACCACACCAAAATCCCTGCAGAAGCTTTTAAGAAATAGATTATTAAAAGGAATGCCTAAACTACTGTTTATAATAAGTAATGCTAATTGGAAGACAGTAATACCTCTAAAGGAATTTTAAAAAGGGAAAAAAAAAAAAAGGAAAAACATGAACAATTTTTGCCCTTGTGGTTTTTTATTTATTTATTTTAACAGTAATCAAAAGACTAATTTTTTCTGGTAGTTAAGGTTTTTAGCACTAGAAACTTGGTATGTCCTTTAGTATAGTATTTTGCTTAGTGCACACCAGACTCTCTAAATTTGAATTTATAAGGAAATCCCTCAAATCAATGTAGTTGTACTCTATGGAGCCTACATGGTAGGTAGAGAGAAATACAAGGCACCGTTCAAAATTCATGCAACAGGTCGTGTGATATGAATACTCTAAAAAGGTAGACCAAAATTTGAATTTGCAGCCATTTTGGAACATTGAATAGTGTATTTAAAAAAACCTCCTGTCATTAAGTTAAGGCAACTTCTCTGGGAGGCTACCAGACATCCCAGTAATGCCTATATGTAATACGCCCATGCATAAGAAAAACAAGGAAAAGAAAATCTGATACCTCAACCACTGCCAGCCAGTAATGACCAGTGGAATTCAGCTAACATAGACAATTTAATTTTAATGCCTAGTGGGAATTTGATTAAAGCAATTAGGGAAAATTCTGAACATAGTCCAAATCATGCATCTCTCTATTTCATTTTATTTTCTTTAAGAGCCGTCAGCATTCTTGGCCTCTGAAAATATATGTAGTAAGTCTCCTGAAAACTTTTAAGCAGGGTTATTGCTTTGTTCACATAATAGTGACATTGAAGTGAGTGAGGCTACTGGCAAAAGGGAAATTATATATGTGTTTAAGTTTTTGCAGGATCTCATGCTAAGTACTTGGAACAGAAAGCTCTTCCATAGCCTGCCTAAGCCCTAACCCTAAATACAGCCTTTCCTTTTCAGCAAAGTGCCTAGGCAAAGGTGCCGAGAGACAGAGAAATTCCAGGGTGCAGTTGCAGGCCCCAGGTTCAGGGTGAAGTAGATGGAGCTGCGAGACTCCAGTCACCAGGGAAGTTCAGTGATTTCTTAGAAACAGGCTGCTTAGAGTGTCTGATTGTTATTACGATATAGGTGGAAATTAAGGGGAATAAACCTCTCATAAACATATATGGAGCTGCAGCCATGGCTATGACATCACTGGCAGCCAATCGTGTAACTAACTCCATTTTGGTCCATCAACTTCTACAGCCATTTAAAAATTTTTATTATTCTACCACATGAATCTGGACTGCAGCCACTCACCATAAGACAGACTGGACTAATAAATCTTTGGCACATGTAACCACCATGTTTAATATAAAACAACCCGTACACTTTTTTTTAATATGATTTATAAAACAGAACATGAAGCTACCTACATGATCTTTTCTAGCTACAGCAGATACGGTTATTTATCGCACATTTAATTACTAACAGCAATTCAGTCATGTTACCTGACCTTAAGGCCTTATGATTACCTGATCCAACATATTTCACATGATAAAAATGTCAAGCTAAGAGAAACGCACCAGTCTGGCTTTCTGTGAAATCTAATTATAAACAGCAATGTTAAAATAAGGTTAACAGTTTAAATAGTCAAGGCAGTTATTCATTTTGTAAGTGTTTGTTTTGATTGAAATGATAGCTGAAAGGGCACCATGCAGCCTGGTACGCTATGAATAGTGCAGCTTCATCTCACCCACCTTCATTTTGGCTGCTCAGCCTGAACTCGGGGAGCTCAGCTGGGCCTCTGGGAACATCTCTCCACAGCACCATGGGATGCGTACGTCCCTCTCCCTATACGACCTCCATCTCCAGCATGCATTGGTGCATAATGGGGTAGAGGAGTCAGTGAATCTGTTCATGGGAATGAGCACAGCCCTTCCCTTAACTCTTAACACATGGCTCCACAGATCATGGTGCTCTGAAATGCACGGTTAAATTGTAGATGTTGAGCTTGAAGTTGGCATGAACTGTATTATAACAGGCTTTGTAGACGGCTAGGTAAACTGACAAGGTGAAATCCTGGCCCACTGCAGGTAAAATTTGCATTGATATCCTGAGTTTACGAATTTGTCCCAGGCTAACCATTTCTGAATGCTTTTCTGTGCCTTACACCTTTGTCTTGCTCCATATGTGTGTTTCACTCAAGGTAGAGAGGCTCATGAGCGGGGGGAATGAAAGGAGGGAGCACCTGCTTGTAGGAAACTCTCCTACACTGCCAGTAACAATAATAATAACAGTGGCAACAGTAATGATTAATTTCTGCAATCACAGTGGTGACTAAGAGCTTCAGCTGGAAACTTGGATGATACTGTGCCTGTACAAGGCAGGTCTTGTACAAACAAAATTAAAGGATAAGCATTGTCCCCAAGAATGTTGATTTAAGATACGCGATACAATGCCTTAGAATAGAGATGAGGAATGCGTTTTAGTATATATATTCTATGACTTTGCATTAAAAAAAAGATTTTGCTGCCTGTTAAGTTGTATAAAATTGTGCAAAGAATTAATTTACTTTGATATATTAATCCCATAATTAGACATGTATTTATTCTATAGTTGTAAGTCAATACATTGTAATTTTTCTCCTGGGAAATGAGTAAATATGTTTTTATATCTATTATAATATGTCACATATTATGTCTCTAAGTATGTATGTTCTAACATACAGCAATACTTTCTGTAGTACACTAGATCTTCCCATTCCTTCTTTTTTGTGGGATAGCAGATGAACCGAGATGACCTTGTGCTAGAGCTTTGCTTCTCTGGAAAAATGAAGCTGTCAACAACATAGGAAAAGACTCGTAACCACAGGAAACAAAATGTTCACAGGAGCTGGACTAAGACTATGGAACTTGTTGCCAGACAAAATAAGAATGACCAGCACATGTGCCACACTAAGCACTCAGTGCAAGAACCCAATTATTCAACCTAGCTTTCCCATGATAGTCCTTTCAAGCATCCTTAGACTAAATGCTCCTCTGGCTGTAAGACTGTGAAAAGCTCAAAAATGTTCAGAGGTTGAAAAGAATGGCAAGCTCACACATAATTTCCCTGGGAAATGGCTAGACATTACAGTGACAGTCTGATACAATCCTGGATGAATAGACAGTTGCTAAAAAAAAATAAATAAAGCAAATAATCACTTCCTGTCTGTAGGAGTGGCAGCATTTTGAAGCATTTCTAAAGCCATGTAAGATCTCACAAGCCCAGTACAATCCATTTATACAGAGTAAGCACCTGCAGTTAGTGCTCTCCTATATCTTTAATTTTTCAGCCTCTTGTATGGTTGTGTCCGAAACCACACGATACCAATTAATGAAGTTTAAACTATAACAACTTACTTGACTTTAGTGACCAATAGCAATGTTTTCATGCCTTTATGTTTTGTGCCAATCTTCAGTAAAAGTCACTGAAGCACTGACTTGTGATGAAGATGGTCCCTCAAAAAAGTGGCTGATATAAACCATCAATTTAAAATATGCTTTTCTGTTTCCTATCTTTAACTAACTGTTTAACTATCTTGCAGAAACAGCTACTCAATGTATTCAGAAAAAGAGTGCTGTCATGATCATTGTGTGCTTCATATTAGAAAGTTAAATAGGGCTAAATCTTCCCAAGAGAATACCAATGCTTTTGCTTAAAATAATCTAAATACAGAAGTGTCTGATTTCAGTCATTCTCTCTAGCGTGAAAGACAGATGTATATGCTGCAAGACACGGTATTTGGATGTTAGTGCAGGCTTGGCCTAACTTTCCTTTTTTCTGAGTCACACAGCAAAATCTTCATGTGATCAAAAGCCACAGAAGATGCATACCACCTACAGAGGGGAACGGGAAGTCCTGGAGTGATTCACAGACAGTAGCTGGCAACAGCTCCCAGAGGACCCATTAATTTAAGGTTGGAGCAGGTCTAGCTCATGCCAGCCTGTTGCTGGATCTCTGAGCAGCCCATTGATTTCAGCTTTAGCAGCTGCTGCTGGCTCGTTTCCTTCCATGGCCAGACATTTGAATTCCTTGTCCTTTTTTTGCCAGCACAGTCTTCTGACTGGGCATGTGATTCAGCTATCAACTTGGGCCAGTACTTAACCATTTGTGCAGGGCCATGCTTTGGTGCGTAAGCAGTTCAAGAAGGGTGTAGGCTGCTGCTGCGCAACTGATGAATCTGTTAGGAACCCAGATGGATACCTGCAGCAAACAGAATGATAATGTACTTCAGCCTGTGAGGAAAAACTAAGTATTCCTTTCCTATAAATGAACAAAGTGGGCTTTTCGTTGTGAACTTGCAAGAACATTACTGGAATTGCACGGATCAATTTTCTTAATACCAAAGGAAGCTAGCAGGAAGCCCTGGAAAGCCATCTCTGATGTGTGCAAAGCTGAAGCACTTGAAGGTGAATGGTACATAAATCAACAGTAGTGTAGACCTGGGGAGGAAGAAGGAATTGAAGGAGAAAAAGATCAATTCTGACAGAAAACAGTGTAAAGGCATAACTTTAAAATAAGTAGTGTCTCAGTTTTTTTAATTATATACATTTTCATGCATCTATATTTATATCTTTCTCTCCATGTATATATATACATATATATATACACACACACATATTTTTTTATATATATAAACACTAATCTGAAATACCTTTGAGGACTGAAAAATTGCTCAGTGGTGGTAGAACCAGACAGGCAGTCTCCAGCAGCTGGCTGTACTTGAAATAAGAAATCTTCAAAAGCTATAGTGATGTGAGGCAGTACAAAATATCAACAGAAAAACAAAAGTGGGTGAGTAGACATGATACGTTTTCCAGTTTGCTGGCCAACAGCGTACCTGAAGACAGATCCCGTGTGAAAGGGTCCTTAAATGTTTTGCCTGCCTACTTCTTTCAGGAGAAGTGGTGCAGGGACCCATGCTTTTTTCACACAAGTAAGGCCAAATGGAGCTTGAAACAGTTCATCTCATCTGCATCCTGACCTGCCTTTTTCCTGCCTTCAGGCAGTAAAACAGAAGAGTGCAAGTGAGCTGGAGCTTGAAGTTTGGAGACCTTTAGGCACTGGATAAGCATGGGACAAACGACTGTTAATGGCACAATTATCACTCCCGGTCACAGAAGATAATCCTTTGCTTAGCTTTTAAAAGCCAATGCTGTGTGTAGCTCACAAAAAAAGGAAAAAAAAAAAGAAAATCCATCCATTCAGACCTTTGTGGTAAAAACTCCAGTGTGGTTGAGCAAAGCTTATAGAATAAAAATGGTGAACTAAAGAAAGAAGACTTATTTAGCAGTTGAGGACAAGGTTTCAGCTCATAAGACTCCCTGTGGTAATAGAAAGCCCAGAGGAGAGAGAGTGGTTTTTGACAACAGCAATTTCTGAAACATCTTGCGTAAACCAGAAGCACATAAAGAGAGCTTAAGGTAAAGAGAATAAAGACATCATACAGCTGTCCACCAAAACAAGTATTTCTAGCTAATTCAGACCTGGAAATGAAATACTCTACACTAAAAGTGTTAACATCCACAGTGAAGCAAAAAGGAAATGTAAGGCAAAATTAAATGAAAGGGAGAAGCTTTCCTGAGCATTAGCTATATAATCGGAACACTAAAAATACTCTGTTATCTCTTCCAAATCTTTCATAATTACCAGAATGCAAGCAGTTACTTTTAAAGAATAGAGTTGATTCAAAGCTAAAATAATAATAATAATAATAATAATAATAATAATAATAATATAATAATAATAATAATAATAATAATAATAATAATAATAATAAAATAAACACATTTAAGACACCGAATCTCAGTATTATCTATCAATGTTTGAAGTACAGGCTCTTTATTTTAATGACGCTTTAGGTTAATGGGCCTCCAATAAGTTGAAGGGATAGCAATGGCAGAGATCTGTAGAACTGTGAGAGTGATAAGGTTTTTCTGTAAGAACAAGGGGATACAGATTTCCAGTCAGGTTCACGTGGACTAAATTAATGTGACAATTTAACATTCAGAGCTTTTCACTCTGCATGTTCTAGGTCATATCTACCCTACTTTAAAAGGTGTAATTGGCAGAGGAGAGACTTAACTAGTTTTGCTATGGGCGCTGTGGCAATAGCAGAGAAGCTGGTACAGCTAGTCTCCGTGTCTAAAGTCACACTTTACCATATAATGGCTTTCAAGTGGGCAAATTTGTCCTGGCTTTACTGTTACTGGCACCCAAGTTAGTTGGGTTAAAACTCAGTTATATTGGTTCTGTTCACAGGCGCTAGAACGATGCCTTTGCTTGCAGCATGGTAATATATTTGAGATGAGGACAAGTCATTTCTCTCTGCTATGCATACACTCATAGGCAGGAATTAACATCTGTTTCTTTAGGGCACAGCATGTATAATGTACTTGGCACTGTTTCTTCATTAGATATCACTTTGTAAATAGGATTCCTTGCGTTGTACCAATTTGAAATGGATTTAAAAAAAAAAAATAATCACAAAACAAACCACAAAAAAACTAGGATAGTGATAGAAGCTGGTAGAAGTGGTGAATCTGCTACTGTACGTTTATATTATATATATATATGTTTATATTATATATAATATATGCTTACTATTTAGCCATTGATTTTTGGAGAGGACAAGCACTATCAACTACAGTGGAGCTTTATTTAAAGACTTTTAACTCAGATTTCTGGAAACTGCGTGGTATATAAAGCTGATGGTTGGAATCCTTCTCAATGATTTATTTTAATGTAACATTTGCCACAATAAACTATGCCCTCAATTAGAGCCGAGCAACTCCATTAACTTTAATTGTATCATGGTTGTAACTGAGAGTATAATTTGGCCCTCAGGGAATAGAATATACAATTAAAGCTCCACAGGGTAGAACAGGCAGAAGAAATTTGCCCTTCAGTTGGAGCTGTCAGGGAAATTATAGGTTGCTTTAGTTACTCTCTCCAACCTTAACAAATCCTATTAATGACATAGTTGCAGTATGTAGTTTCCAGTATATGGTGGTTGGTAGAACAAATACTGTTTATGCTTTTTCTCTTGCTATCTTGCAGGTGAACAGAGATCAGCAATTAAAGCTCTTGGGCACTGACTTTTTGCTCAGGAAATAGGAGAGCCGAAGCTGAGTAAACAAGATGAGTGCATTTGCAGTACCTGGCTGTGTGCTCCACAGAAACTGCCAATTGCGGTTCAGGACCAAGCCCAGGCAGAGGATGCGGAGGGCTTGGAATCGAGGGACTAAGGAGTAATTTTTGCTTGTTTGACACAATACCATAGGAACAAGCTGTTATGTTGCAGAAGGTAAAGCAAACAAAGAGCTGTAGGCATATCCCTGTGATAAGAATAAACTAGTTTTTCATCCTAACTGCTGTAGTAGAAAGCAAAGAGTTGACAGTGTTATTAAGCTCTATTGATGGCCCATTCAGCTCCTTCAAAAACATGACTGAGAAAAATTAGCTTAGATCATAAGAATAAGAAGGAAGAATTTCTGGCTTGCATTTTTTATTTCCAGAGGGAGATGTCTGAGGGAACTTTTACCCAGTATGCAAGGTTATTTTCATATTTGCTTTTGGTTCATCTTCCTAAGATAAATGGTTTTGTTTCTCAGTATTCACATCTGGTGGATTTCAAGGGCTTGAAATCAGTGAAAGATAAACTGTGAGGGCATTGGAAGCTGAAGTTCCTATGGAAAGGCTGCGGGGCAAGTAGGGCACATCAGCTAAAACAAACCACTAAGCACTCGGGCTATGTTAAACCCCAAATGGTTATGCCCAGAAGGCATCAGAGCCCATGGTATTCCTACAGGTTTGGCACTTGAGTTCCATAATGCCTTCCATGGCAACCTGAGCTCAGTCTCAGCCCAAGTGCCCCCAAGCTCTAGCAGTTTTCACATCAGAAAATTCTTCAAGGAAGGATCTTTGGGTTGTGTCTTCACCTGCACACTTTATGCCCAGATCCCACTGCCACACATTTACAAAGAAGCATGGTAAAGAGTTCCCTTCTGTACCCAAACACACCATTCTAGGTACTTAAGAGCAAAATGTTTTCGATATTGGTAGCTTACTCCTGTACAGAAAGCTATTAAGTTTCCATAATGGTGCAGTTCGTATGTACCTATTACCCTAGAGTTTTAGGCTCTCCTCAAATCAGTTTCAAGTTTAGATGAAGCCCTGCTAAAACGAGTAGCAAATTTCTGCTCCCTGTGCCATCCAGGTTTCAGTCTTTTCTGACTCAAGCAAATGTACTGCACCACTTGTCTTTAAGACATGGACTCAGGGGTTTCTGAAGGGTCATATTGGTTTATAAGTATATTTAGATCTGAGTCTAAGACATGAGAGGAAGCCTAAAATGATGAAGAGGCTGAAGAAAGTAGTATCTAAGTTAAAGAAAAACCTCACAAAACCATCTAAAACATGAATAGCTTGACTATATAGAAAACGTATGTGATATTGGAAGCAATAGGAAAAAAGATTTATTTGGGAGTAGAACTTCCACTTATTGGTTTAAATTATGGGATGGAAAGGAAACAAAGGGAAAAGAGAAAATTTTGATGAGAGAAAGAAAAACTTTTTCAAATTGGTGAGTATATGGAAGCCTTTCAGTTATTATTTTTAACAGAATTGGCCTGAGAAATTGCAATGAAAAAGACCATTGGTAAAATTTGAAATTATCTGTGAAAATAGCACAGTGCTAAATAAATGCCTAGGAAATACAGGCTGGTTTTTGCCAGAATAGGACCCAATTTATTTCTCTTTTCCTTCCATTCTTCTTCCAGATTTCTTTAAAATCTTAATTCATGCATATAGAAGAGGTACAAAAAGCATATTCAATATCTTTGCCTATTTAACTGAGTGAATTATTCCCTGCAACACGTGTGCATTTTTTACATTCTTACTAGAATATCTGAATAAGTAACTTGTCATTACTAACTTCCTCTATTTTCTTACAGTTTTTCTACACTTAACTATTTAACTGGAATAGGAAATACATTTATACTTCTCATAACTTTGTGTTAAAAGTCCCAACTGCTTCTTTACTCGAACTGCTTTCGAGGACATGGTATAGTGATGGACTTGGCAGTGATAGGTAAACGGTTGGACTCGATGATCTTAAGGGTCTTTTCCAATCTTAACATTTCTATGATTTAGGCCATTTTTCTCTTATTTTTATAAGCAACTTTTGCTTCTGAATTTTATATGCTCTCATTCCTATACTCCTTTGAGACAGTGGCAAATACCCACTCTTTTCAAAAGACCTGTTGTTTAAGCACTTAGCTTTCTTATATTTTTGGTACTGGGTATCATATTGTGAAATTGTGCTTCCTAATTCTGCAGCTGGTTTCATTAGGATCATTGTCTGTGTCATTCCCTTAGACAGGGGACACAGCACTGCATCCTGTGGTGAGGACTGACATAGCGTAGCTGTGCCCTGGTGGAGAACAAGAGAAGTGGAGAATGGTTTGAGTATGCCTCCTTCTAATTGCAATTGATACCCTCTAGTTCATGTATTGAAAGGGACAGGGAATTCTTTACACTACTTGTAATTTTGTGAGATGGCCAACTGCTCCAAACTGAAGTGGAAAAGTGAAGAAAACCCACAAACCTTGTAATTAAGATAAGCATGCTTAATAGCATTTTGTGGATGGGTTCTCCACTGTCTTGCCCTTGCCGATTTTGTAAAATGCTGTGAAAACGGAAGGGGTTGTATTCCCTCAATATAAATGATTGTCCAAGGTGAAAACACTGGCTATTTGCATCCTGTAACATCACTTGCATCATGAGGTAACCTGTAGCTGGGAATGTCTGGGTACACAGGAGCCTTTCCCCAACCTTGCAGGAGACAGGCACACCATGGGTAAAATGAGCAAATGCTGAATGCTGCTTGCACAGCACTTCTTGTGAAAGACTAATGTTTAAAGACAAGAGTAGGCAAGTGAATGTAATATCTGTATTATTTTAAAGATGCTTTCTTGGACCGGCTGCAGCCTTACAGAGCCAGGTCAAGGAATATCTGACAGAAGAAATGTCCCCAGCAGTGTCATGTGGCCTCGTGGTTCTTGCTCTCTTTATTGTGACCTTTGCTGATTTTAAAGTCCCTTGCTAGATGTTCGATGACCACTGCTAACCTGCTTATCTGTAAGACTTCTGGGAAAAAGAATCATAACTGTATATATAAAAACTCAAGCAAACAAAATCAAGAAAACCAAAACCAAACCCTTTGCTTCCTAAAAATAAAGCGTTGAATGTGATCCTTTCAAACAGTGTTAGAAATAATTTCTCCTTCTAAATGTTAAAAAATTTTGCTATTTTAAAATATGTAATAAGACGTAAGCTCCCGTCAAAGTGAATACTGTTTATTTTGCTTGGAAAAGTCTCTTTGTTCTTTTTTCATGACATTTTGTCTAGGTTAATGGTATCCTTGCAATAGAGTGGTGTGCATATTCCTCAACATGGGTGGGGAGTCAGATAGCCAATTATTTAAATGAAACAACGGTTGAGTTAGTAGGTTAGATGAAAACCAGATTATCATAATATATAAATTACATGACCACATCAGAGTGTGTGACGCTGAATAGCTGTTTGGATTTGCTGTTGGGTTCTGAGACATTTTGTGTAAAATGCTGATTTCTGCTTGGCTGCTTACAGCAGTACTTGCATAAAGGGCAAGGAGAGGAACACCAAGTACTCCCCTGTTCAGAGCACTACGTTTCTAATTTTGTGGTCTTTTCTTGGATGTGACACCTAGAGTAGGGCAGATTACATTACCGGTTAATGATCTGCAGAATGATATGCGGTGCTTTTTTGGCCACTCTCCTTTCTGATGCTTAACAACTCCATATACAAAACCGGGACAAGAATTTAACCTACTTTTTGCCATCCATCAAAACACCATGAAGTGCATTTATTGAGGGGAAGAAGATTTGACAGGGGAAAAAGGGAAGTGGTAGTAATTGTAGACAAACCAGCTGCAAGCTGGCTGCCTAAATGCATGCAACTCATGCCTAAGTGGGTATAAAAGCTTCTCTACAGGCATATTGGGTGGTCAGATTCTCACCCCAGTTATATGGCTTGGAATCAGAAATATCTCCACTTTCTTCCCTGAATTTACTCCAGATTCTTGCAAGTGTAACTGAGATAAAATAATTAATGGTAGACTGTCAGGATCTTTCTTTTTTCATTGCAGCCAGGAGCCAAGACACAGATTGGCTCATGTTGGATAAATGAGACTGTGCTAGTAGTCTGTGCTGGTTAATAGTAATGAAAGGGCTCTATGCTTATTTAATTAACTGGCTCTTTGCTAAGAGAGCTATTTCAGCGTCGTGGCTGTACCTAGTGATATAGTTTGATTTCTCACTGCCTCCTTCAAACTGCAACTTGCGGCAATTTTTTCCTTCTAACAAAATCTTTATTATTGCATGGCGTATGTGTGTTTGCTGCCTTGCTGCTCGCTGGTATTTAGCCTGTCACAAGAAGATGGTCTTTAGCAAAATGTTACAGCTTAAAGGCTCTGTCCATGTGGAGGGGCAAATGTGATCTGTATTAAGCCTTGAGACAAGGTTTACTAATTATTTTTCCCTTGGAAATCATTTTGACAGGCAGGTGGCGTGTGCTCGACTCACCCTGACATGGATCCTGGGCACAGCCGAGTTGGGACTGCGAGATGGTGAGTGATGCCAGCTCCTACACTTCAGACACAGTCTTAAGACCTTCAGGGACTTCAGATGCTGATATCTGGCTTGTAATACTGCTCTTGGTCTACAAAGTCTATTTTTGCCTTTGCCCTGTTTAGCAGTGCCCACTAGTCCTCTGTCCTGCTCATATGCTATAATTCTTTTGACTTACTAATTCAGATCAGCTAATAAAGAGGAATTTTTTGAGTGTAGGCTTGTCACTGTAGTATTGTCAGCTACTATTCATGTATTCAATTTCATCTCTACAGATACTCGTTTGATTTTAATTCTCTTGTAACATGTAAAAGCATAAGAAGAGCCTTGTTGGATCAGATCAGTGGTACATCTAGCTCTCTGACAGCAGAGAGGAAGATGCTGTTTAGTAAGGTCATGTTAGCCTGACCTGTCTCTGCAGACCATTCCTCTCCTATCAAAATTCACAGCTGTTGGATTAGGGATGCTAGGGGATACATCCATGCCTATTTCTTACAGTATCTGTTTATGGACATGTTGTCCCTAAATTTGCCTACTCCCCTTTTGAACTTCCCGATACTATTTACCTTCACAACCTTCTTTGACAACAAATCATAGGAATTCACTACCCACTCTGTAAAAACTAGTTCCTTCATTTAGTTGTGAACTGACCTCTTGCTTAGCTTCAGTGAGTGACTGCCTACTACAAGGACTGCAGGATTCGGTTAGTAACAGTTTTACATTCAATTTATCCTTCATGAACTTGCAAAAGTTGATCATGTTCCCTTTTAGCCCTTTTCTCTCCAGACTGAGACGTAGTCTTTTTAGCCTCTCATAAATCAACTGCTCCATACTCTCCTTCACTTTAGTAGCTCTTCTCTGTACTGCCTTTAACTCCACTATGCCCTTGTGATGCAGTTACTCAATAGGTGGAGGCACTGCCCTTTTACATAGAAGCTAAACAGCATGTCTGTTCAATTGTAGTGATGTTTCTTGTTGTATTTGCTAGCATAAGTTACTGAGTTACTGTTATTTGCTAATAGAAGTAGCTTGTCTTTTTTTTTTTTTTTCTTCCTACGACAGAATATATTAATTATAGTTTGAAATTTAACTGTGGAGGAATCACAGTAAGTGCAGACGGTGTTTGGGATATGCCCTTCCAGTCTTTGATTTCTTAATTTTGTGTCATGACAGTGTATTTCAACACTTTATTTGGAGTCTGAGCACTCATCAAACGCAATTATAGTCCACTGTTAGCAAAACTGCAATTGAGCTGCACTGTTGGCACTGTCTAGCAACTGTGCCTTTCCCATTTCATCCTTTTTCTCCTGTGTAACACTATAAAGACCTTTATTTTTATCAGCTGTATTTCTTATGGCCACCTCTCTTTACAGAGTCAACTGTTGCCTCCACTGAAAGATTTGGGAAGAGGGGAAAGGGGTTTTTTGGAAATTCAGTGTCCCTGAAATGGTGAGAGTCAAGAGCCTGTATAGAGTTTTCCTCTGCGGAGTTTTGCTTGTCTATTCATGACAATTTTGTCTTTCCTCATAAGTATCTCCAAACGGGCCTCTGCAGCGTGTTTTGTATATCAGGTTTTGTTTGTCCGTAGTACTGACTTGTCACGTCTCTTGAACAGAGCTGGAAACTTGAGGTAGACTTATTGCCATATGTACACAGGCTGATTTTTGCAAGCTTCTTTCTTATTCTTCAACCCTGCAGCTTTGTACTCCTCTCTCTACACAGTGATGTGCTTGATTATTTAGTCAGATGAGGCATTTGCTCTGTTATGATTTCTTCTTATGGACCAGAGGCAGCCTGAAGCAGCAAGGCAAAACAACTTTTTACAATTTATCTCCCAAGGTTTTATCTCCCAAAGGAAGAAAGTTTGCTCCATCATTAAAAGTAACAGTACTGGACTTCCAAACCAAAATGTAGCAGTACTCATGAATTAATGTTGAGAAAGGATAACAGAAGCACTTTTTGCAGGAACACTTGTAGTGTCACAAGCAAAATTTGGTACCATGGGCATGAGATAGATTAAAACCTGAATGTGTTTCAAAATGGTGTGCAGAGACGTTTAATGCAGCAGTTAGACATGTTTAACGAATAGTTCACAGGCATAAAGCATTGCAAGAAAAGAGAAGAAGCGCTAGTGCATTAAACTGTCTCAGGACGTAGATCTTGATAAAGAACGTCTAGCTAAGGTACAAGAATAAAGGTTGAGGAATAAAGCACAAAGACAAATAAAAACCAGAAAGGACAAAAGGAAGGAAGGACGCTAAAAGAAGGTAGATAGAGTCAGACAGGATTGGAAGAACTGGGATTCAGCACTAAAACTGGCAATATGGATCTAAAGGAGGAAAAAAGGAAAAATATTTAGGGAACATTTGTGAAACAGGAATAAAAACTTGGACTGTTGTG
Source organism: Platalea leucorodia (assembly GCF_965183815.1). NCBI lineage: Eukaryota > Metazoa > Chordata > Aves > Pelecaniformes > Threskiornithidae > Platalea > Platalea leucorodia. The sequence goes on along the minus strand of NC_138828.1, from coordinate 8,860,352 downwards.
GAAGGGTCAGAGGGAGCGAGAATTATTTGAAAGTGTCTGTATGAATGCAAGATGCGTGATGAAGAAAATAGAGAGACTAGCAATACACAGAGAATATTGGCATCATTAATTTAACTGGAACAGAGAGAGGAAGCAAAAATCTGTTAGTGATAAATAGCGTAAGATAATATATAGATCATGCAGAAGGGAACAGATGGGAGAGAAGGTTTGGAAATAAATAAAACTGAGGATTATGGGAAAGCACGTAAATTGGTTAGAAAAAATTGTGCATGCTTAGAAACTCTGCTTAACCTCAGCTCCCACCGTCTGTAAGAATGGTTTTCCAGTTGTTGAATGGGTTTCTGGTACATCTAAGTAGGATGGTTTGGAGAATGTTTTTCTCTGTAAAAGAAATACCTCGAAAAACCTACAGCAATCCTCACAAGTCCAGTGATATTTCTAATCTGGCAGTCCTGTCCTTTGTGTCTGCTGAACTGCCCGGGGAGTCGCGGCATCCCCAGTTTATCAGAGCAGCTTTATCAGAGGGCAGGTGAGTGACTCATAAATAGCAGACCACTGACTCTGCTGAAGTTCCTGGTGAGGAACACACACAGGGGAAAAAACTGTGGGCCACCATGCATCATGAGAGCTGAAGTCCAGCTGAGGAGTTTAAGAGGAAAGAAGGGATGTGAGGGTTTTTACTATGGTGCTTGTGCTTCTATGGTGTTTTTTTCAGTATCCTGGTACCATGCTTCTATGATAATGTTTTAGAATTAAAGTAGTTTGTTTCTCAAGTAGTTAGTTTTTAGAAAATACTAAAGCAAGTGTTCAAAAAAGCATTGAAAATCGCTTAGAAAAAAATATGAATCAATCTATGAAAATGCAGTCACATCTAATTGTAAGGAACTTTCTCTTTTGAAAGGAAATTTAAAGTTGATTAAGCATACCTGAGTGACTGCTGAGCTGCCTTGAATCCTCCCCATTTCAAGGTAAAGTAACTCAGATTAAAAATCTTTCATTGAATCAGATATTTAAAGCAGAAAGGGGTGAAAGTTCCAGACAATATTCAAAGAGCTGGACCTGAATCGCCACTGAAGGATTTATTAGTTTGGGTGGAACACAGTGCAAATGCATTTCTAGACAGTTATAAGTCTGAACTCTCTATCTGGTCCTTGGCTCCCTGCTCCAGCTATAACCCCCCTAATCCTGCCCCTTACCCACGTCTTGGGACTTGGACAAGTTGCTCCCCTATGCATTTGTGGTGGAGCTGGGCTCATCCCAGTTGGATGGGAGTGCCCTGGCAGCATTGCTGCTGGGAGGGATGTGATGCCACCTGCCCTGGGGGGCTGCTGCTGGCTGAGCTGGTCCCTTGACCCCTTTACTGTGCCCAGCTGCAGCCTCGCTCATGGCAGACCTCCACACCAGCCCCAGAGGAATGGGAGCATGAGGCCAAGCGCAGGCTGCGGGTGCCGGGGATGCAGCAGGAGCAGACCTTGGCATTTGCTGACTGAAAGGCCAAGGTTCAAGCAAGGGCTTAATGTACAATGCTGGTAGATCAGCCTTGGGTCCAGAAGCAGGAAGGGCACATTGGTGTTGTACTGCGCTCTGAGGGCTTATCTTCATGGGTCATTGCTGGTGCACAGACCTTCCCACTCCTTATTCCCCTTCTCCCCGCTCCCAGCCCCTGTTGTGGCCTTGTTTCATCTTCTTCCCACCCAATTCTGTAGTATTTGCAGTTCTGCTGTTTCTGAGTTATCCCCCATCGCTTGCTTCCTCTGATTGAATAACTGAAATTTGACTTTGTGGGAGTTTTTTTCATTTTCATCTTTCATGCCTGTGGCTTTGCATCCTTAGTTAGGCAGTGCAGTTTTACTCTATGTCTGCAGTTGCTAATGTTTCTACCAGGTCAGAGGTTAATGTAATGCTTGGTATTTATGTGGTATTTTTCTCAGTGTATTGAGGAATGAGTGTACATAACACAAATCTTTTAAAAAAATCCAACATTCTCCATATTACCAAGGCTGTAACAATCATTGTAGTGCTTACCACTTTTTATTTTTAGTAGTGAAATAGGCATAGTTGTGGTAGATGCTATGTCCTCTTGCCAAGATAAATGACAAAGTGTTCTCATCTTTTTCTCCCTCGCCTTTTTTTTTTTTTTTCTTCCTTCTGAGGAGCCATATTTAGCAAATTGTTTGAGCATTACAACTCAAATAAGGTTTTACCTTTTATAGGTTTTAGCTTGTCTAGTTAGGCATATGATTTTCTGGGGGATTTCAGCTGCTAGAGAATGTTTCAGGCTCTAAACATAACAAAACAAAGACATATTTTCTATATCTTGAGAATACTGTAACTCTCCAACAATCTCAAAATAATTGTTGCACCTCATATTTTCAAGTAACTGGCAGAAACAGTAATCTTCTACAGCTTAGTACACTCTATTAAAAATGAGTAATATACATATTGATCATAATGCTTCTCTTAGCTGATGAGGCATCTCTTGGGGATGAAACCACAGTACCATATGGCTTTAATGTACTCGATATAGTTCTCCAAATAACCACTATAAATTATATTTCAGAATTATGCTGGACAGCAATAGAGTTAGTCTTCCAAACTGTCAATAATATATCATGACGGTAGGTAAGAAATTGATTATGCACAGGATGCAGTATTTAAATAATTAACAGCTAACCAATCCGTTTTGTAGCTGTGGTTTGTGACACTTTGAATTACACTAATTTTAACTTTACCATTCCATGATAAAATGGGTGACTAATGCACCCAGCTAATTGAAACTGATGCAGGAAGCAGAATGCACCATTTCTCTAGCAATGTAGCTAATGTAATGCAATACAGTTTCCTCAAAAAGAATGAGCTCCAGCATCTTATTGCAATTTTAAATGTAAATTTTAAATGGAAACATTCTTCTGAATATGAAAGTAGTTTACTGCCCAATTCTGGCAAAGGGTGATGTAATAAATAGCTGAATTTAAATTTAAGGCAAAGCTAAAGGCATGGTTTGGTTTGCCAGGATTATATATTTTTCCTTCAAATGTTTATTTGTCAACAAGTTAAATCATTAACACAAATCAATTTCAATCCCAATCTGGAACAAAACCCACTCCATGAAATAAGCAATATTACCTGTTAAATGCTAACAGCAATATTGTTGTTTCTGACATTACCAGCTGGCAGAAAACATGATGGCCTTTTAAAAATCTAAACCTGGAGGGAATAATTCAGAGACCTAGTCATCAAGTTTGGGATACATACAATATCTGGACCCAAAGATCAGTTTCTGGCAAGACTGACAGCCCTTCCTCCTTCAAAAGGTAAGGAAACATGCAAACATCTTCTTTGCTCTGATTAAAGATCTTATGGCTTTTTCTTAGGGTAGAAGTTCAGCATTTTGATGAACATACTGCTGGCCAAAACCCTCTCTCCTTCCACCTTTTTAACAGTCCTCTTTGTGCAGATTTTCAGCATAGCTGGAGCTGATATTGCATAGATGCTGCCTTCCAGGGCTGGCCTGACAACAAAAATTCTGGGTAGGGGAAAAAAAAAGAATAAAGAAAAAAAGATGGGGCTTATGCAGAAGAACTTTTTTCCTTCCGGGAATGTCATGGAGACCTTTGCAATTTTTCATGGGAAGTGAAAGAGGCACCGTTTTAACATAATCGCTAGCCCAAATGACGAATATAAGAAAAGATATTTAAAGCTGGGTTTTCATGAGGTAGGTAGCTACTACAGTGCAGTCAGCTGTGCTCAGCTTTTCTCTTCAGACTCTTTTTTTTGTTTAAATAACTATTTGGGGAATCAGAGAGAAAAAGTGCAACCAGTAGAGTTATGTTTCAGACATTATATATGTTGTCAATCATCACTTTCTCATAGGTGTAAGAGACAACTGTGGCTGCTGTCGGGAAGGTGTACCTCAAAGATCTGTTGAGCTCATCCAAATAAAAAGGTCTCCAAGGTCTCAGTAAGTTGAAAAGAAGATCTAATTGCATATAGATTTAAGAAACAGAACAAGACACAGTCAATTTGGATTAAAGCATGCTGCTGTTGTCTTGACAGGGATTTTATTTGGAGCTGTAGATGATGGACGAGAAGGACTATGAGTCTCTGCCGTAAATGTTTAGGGAGAAGATAATTGTGGGGTTTCCTCTCCCAGTAGGTCCCTCTCTTAGTGGAATTTGCAAAGATGCAGGCAATTCTACCAAATGCAGGAATTTAAAGATGAACGTCCTACTTCTGCTTTTCAAATATTTTTACAAGTATAGTACGCAACCCTTGCATAAGGCTTTAGTATTAGTGAAGAACTATAAAGTAATACGTGCTCATCACTAAACTCAGGCGTAAAAGGAAAGTTGTCTTTTTCCCTTCTTATTGCCATCCTGTTGCAACTTTGTTTTCTACAGTGTATTTAGTGCCATAGCAGTGAAGAGTAGAAGCCCTCTAATGGTACTGTCAGTGACTTCATTGTTTCTTTCTGAAGGCTGCCAATTTCTGGAATATTGAGACAGAGTTATTGATGGCCCATTATCATTCTGGAATAAATTTTGGAATTGCACCTTGGGGTGGAGAGGAAAACCTGATCCAGTGAATCCATGAAGGGAATATAAGTTTTCCACACCCCCAATACATTTTATACTCCTAACATGATGTAAAACAAACATACATCTATTCCTTTTCTGGCTGTTGCTTATGGCAGCTTTTTGAAATATTAGATAATGTTTTAGACATCCATATGTGTGTGTGTTGGGTGGTAGAATTGCATTAGAACAGAAATACAATGCTAAAAATAAATTATCCTCATTCTACACATGGTCACAATCAGTATTCTCCAACTTTGCCCTCTCTAATGTTACAGTACTTGTTGTAGCATGGAATTTAAAGTAAGTTTATAGTGTATAAATGTCATGCATTTGATGCTATGATCTGTGCTAGCTACCCTCATGGATAGTTTACTGCATCTCCCTCCTGATATATCAAACAGATTGTGGAAGATTTGAGGCATTCAAGACTTGCTTGGCAAACCCCTGGAAAATTGCAAGTTTTACTAGTTTAATGGTGTACAGACTTCTGTCTCCTCACCAAAAAACCAACATTTTACAACATCCAGGATTCATGAGATCACACATATTTTCCCCAAAGCTGATGAATTGCAGGTTACCTCTTTGAGTTGGAGACCAGAAGTGAAGAACAGAACCAGATCCAAATGGCACAAAAGGTAAGAAGTAGTAAACATTGGCAGTCGTCACTTTTTCATAGGCGTAACGGTCAACTGTGGCTGCTGTCAGGAAGGTGTGCCTCAAAGATTTGCTGAGCTCATTCAAATAACACTTCAAGGTCTCAGCAAGTTGAAGCAGAGATCTAATTGCATGGATGTGAGAAAGCGGAGAAAGAATCAGGTATGTTCACTTTAGTCAGTTTGGATTAGAGCATGCTTTTGTTGCTGCTACGTATTCTGTGCTAGTGCCTGACTACTTGTGTGAGCTGTGCTGTTCTCTGCCACGTGCTGGTTATATCTTTTACTCATTTCCGTTCGCTTTTCTTGCTAGGCCACTTGATCAGTAAGGCTATCGGAATCCCAGTCCTCACAAACTCTGTGTATGGGCCAGTGCTGTTTGTAGCATGTCATGCTGTCCTTGTCTCCCATCATCCACAGTCTTTCTGGCTGGCATTTCTCCGTTTCCTTTCCATGGCAGCCAGGACAGGGAGGTCAGGGAGATGATGCGCTGTAAGTTTTCCTCTAGTGTGAAGTCAGGAAATGCTTCTGGCTAGATATTAATCACCATACATTAGTCATAGCCAAAGGAATCATCCTTTTCTCACTCAAAGTGCTCCTAAAAAGTTCCATTTGTCCCGCAGTAACAGCAATCTGAAGAACTATTAAGCAGCAAATGCACACAACCATGCACAAAACCAGTCTGAATGATCCCATCCCAGAGATTCCTGGCGCGTTCTGGCTCCTTGAAGTCTGGCTGATAGAGCTTACAGATCAGACTGTCTCTCTGCTTTTGCAGTGAGGAGCACACTTTTAGGACTAATAAAGGATGAACAAATGAATAATCCATGTATTGCAGTTATATAAAGAACAAATATACTGAATATAAGTCATCTCAATAGTATTTGGTATGCAAATCCAAATTCTCTCCTACCTTTTTCTCTTCATATATCTCCTTTTTTGCCTGAGGTATTGCTCATTGCCTCTTCTATGCAGGAACATCTACTAATCTAATAAAACCTACTGGTAATGGGCATTACACTTTGCACCAGAAATATGAAGGTACTTAACACCTGTGTCATGGGAGTCAATTACCTGCAGTTTTCAGAAGAGTGTCAAAAAGCTTGTTTGCTATTCTTGACGTTATGACCAGGCTACAAAGTTTTAGCTGTTTTCTACATTTTATTTGTCTCTCTCTCTCCTTAATTTATTTGTATATTTCACAGACTCATCCCAGAGAACATTCTGAGCTGCTGGCATTAACAGTAATTATCATTACACTAAATTAGTCTGTGAATACACAAAAACTTTCAAGTGTGAACAAAATGGGGCAAAGTTTGAGTAGGGATTTGTAGAGTGGTATAGCATGGGATTTTTCCAAAACAAGATAAAAATTTTCTCCCTAGCTATTCTTTTTTTCACATCACATATCAAATTCAGAGAGTGTGATCTGTGCCTTTAAATTACAATGAGGCCCTGGGCGCCCGGATCTAAATGACATCAGCTCTAGTTTGAGCAGGTGATCGGACTACATGAATTCCTGAGGTCCCTTCCAGTCTAAAATACTCTGTGAGTCTAAGAATCATGAGTTGTTCAGTTAGCTTCATGCAATGCAAAGACAGAGACCACCAAATAGACTTGTTCAATGAACTATTTGTGAGTAAGAAACAAATTAAAGAAAAGGTGTAACATGGGGGTTAAAAAAAAATTAATTTCAACTTGTGATTCCAGCACAATATGCTATAATCTCTTTATTTAACACTAGAACATGAGTGAAATCACCACTTGAGTAGAACTTTCCAACTCCTTATAATAACGCCACATGAAAGTTGATGGGGAAGAAGCAAAAGAAAACACTGTATCTGCTTCAAACTGCCAGGATATTTGTTGTATTATAATTATCTAGTATGAAATTTGGCTACATGAACATCACTACTTTTCCAAAAACTGCTGAATGAATTTTAATGACCACTAGGAGCTAGGATTCAAAGATTTGAGTTTCTTCTACAGTCTCAGTCCTGTGCTGTTGGCATCATGCAAGAGCCTTAGTTCGGTAGTAACTCAGACAGACAAGGGCTACCAGTACTATTTCCTTCAGCACATGCACTCAGTTTTCCTTGGAGGATCTCCTATTTAAATTCAGACTTGGCTCAGCACTGCTTAACTTGGGAGGTCTGACTGGCTCATAACACAAAATGATGTGGCTACAAGCCACTAGATTCATTTGGTCTCCATATATTTGGATTCACCTTCTGTTAATCACATATTTGATTATGATTCACCAGGCACTTCAAGAACATCATCTGACAGAGAAGTCATTTGAGAGCTTTCTTTACTAATTTGTTGCCTGTGAACTCTCTCTTTCTCCACCTCCTCCCAAAAGTCATGAGTGTTCTTGAGTGGGTCCTGAACGATTTCAGAGAGCCAGACTGCCTACAGGAAGGGTGTTACATGCAGAGTTTTTAGAGACTGTGGTAGAGTTGTGCCTGCTGAAGTGCTCCCCAAACAATTCCTCTGGTGACATGACTCCATATTAATTCTGACATGTATAAATGTCAGTTTCTTATATTAACCAATGAAGCAGGCAACACGCTGTAAATTGTTGCTCATTCCTGTCAAGCATACAAATGTGTTGGCTGCTTGAAATGAGATTTTTGCCTAGCGAGAAAAGTATTTAAAATTGGGCCTTCTGTGAGAGATTTCATGAGGATCCACCTTCTCAAAGTTCCTGCTGAAGAGATGCCTTTTAGGCCATTGAGCATGTGTGCTCCGTTAATGTCTGCACATGCAGAATAGGTTAAGTCCACATAGAATTTCCTGGGTGAGCATCCAATAAGATTAATCTTTAATACGTAGAGATTAGTGTGAAGTTAGATTTTACCCACTTAAAAAAAAAAAAAAAGGCAAAGCATAGTCAGAAGAGCCCTTGGACATTTGGCTATAAAACACAGAAGACAAAAGAGAACGAGGAAGTTTCCAGGATCTTCAGGAGTTTGGTTTGCTAGCCTTGTTTGTTTGTGACCCTGATTTTTCCCTAATATCCACATCCATTTATAGCATGAAGTCCAAAAATGACAGTGATCATCTTGTTTGTTGTGAACTTTGGGTAGGGCTTCAGGCATTCTGGGGCAGGTGCTGCGATGTTTTCAGGAAGTGAAGCTTTTCCAGGAAGTGCATGGAAAAGTTCACTGCTCTGTCTTAAGGAAAGCTGTTCTGACATATTTTTCCTGAACCTTTAGGAGGAGTTAGCAGGAAAATGTGATAGGAACAATCTTTCTGTTTCTGAAAAGGAGGTTATGACTGGAGATCATGCTTACACATGTTGCATGATTTCTGGTTGGCTTTTCTTCCCTGTGGTTATGTGCAAGACTTCTTTGGCTATGGGAAAAGCCTCTTGCTCCTTAAAATCCACTATGACATTAATGATGAATAGTAAAGACCACTGCGCTGCACTTTGCACGCTAATCAGTCTTTGCGTTGCTTTATATCTTGTACCATATGTACACTGTGACTTGGCTGGGATGAAAAACTGTAACTGGCAACACTTACTCTGATTGTTCTTATAATGATCAAACAGTAACACAGTTTGACAGAAATTTTATAAACCATCATGTCATAAAACAAAACCAGCATAAACTAGCTTGAGCAAAGAAGGTGTGTTTAAAAAGAAAAAAAGTTAATGAAAAGCACATGAAACTGCCCATCTGTCCAATTGTAGTACTTTTTCAGTGTATGAAGGCAAATAAATACTGTGAACCTTTTGCACAGTCGATTTTAAGGTATTAGAAGAAGCTTTTTTGAAAGTTAAGAAGCAAACTATAGTAAATGCTCTATAATTCACACTGTGAATCCACTGGTGGTAGTCAGGGAAGGATTTGTCAGGCAATATTTACCTTGCCCTTTCTCCTTTCGTATCTCTAAGAACTGCCTCTTATACATCCTCAGCCTTTGCTTGTTTGGTTTACATTTGGAATTTTATATGTCAACACATATGAGTTACAACATAAAAGAGAGTTTTACAAACTCAAGGGGCCAGGCGGTGAGATATGTGTCACCATTTTGCACTTAAGAAGACAGGGTGTCACATTAGAGATGTTTTATTTGTAAAATTAATACAGCAATTTCCCAGTCTCATCCTTAGGAAGTATTTATCCACATCATAAAAAAAAAAATATATATATATATATAAATCATCAGAACCAGACAGTCATAAGGGATTCAAGAAAGCCCAATTCAGCAAAATCAGAGTTGCTAGGTTAGGGTCTACAAAAGGAAACTAAGGAAAAAAGGAAACCAGGAGAGAACACAAACATTCTGGCAAGCAAACCCGACTCACAAAAGTGACAGGAAGAACAAGTGGCTGTCAGTAAATCAGGGTCCTGATAACCTGATAATCCAAAAGAAATAATGAGAAAGTGTAAGCAAAGACAGCACAAGCTTATGGGAACAAAATCAGGGGTCCTAACATAAGAAGTCAATTAACCAGGAAAACATACATAAAAAGCATTATGTAATGGTTCTATAACTATATCAGAAGTTAGTTAAAGGTAGTTAAAGTAAGAAAAAGAAAAAAGGAGAAGTCTAATATTTATTGCAGATACTTGTTGAAGAAAATAATATGGGATACAGCGTAGGGTGATAGGACTTTTTTCTTGACTTTATCAAAAAAGATGAATGTGACTCTATGGTTAATGCAGTAATATTAATGAGGAGCAAGAGGGGAAGAGCCAAAATGTCAGATTAGGAAAAAAAGGTAATTCAGGTGTACTTTTTAAGGAAACTGAAAGTCACCTGTGAATGCTTACAGTGCACTCTGGATTATTAGTGGTTACCTTCTGGAACCCTCTGGGAATAGAGGGGCTCCCACATGCTATAGATGATAATGATATGATGCAGTGTAGGTCCCACCTGGATTTCTACCTCCCAGCCCCACCCACCCCCCCCCCCCCCCCAAAAAAAAAATTGTGGGGGGAAACAGCAAATATGATTTGTCATCATTTCAGAAGCATTTATAACAGTCCTGCAAGATGCTTTCAAAAACAGGTTAGGGAGACGACCCAAAGGGGAGTCGGTATGACATTTTGGCTGTGCAGTCACAGGTGTGTTGGCCTATAGGCAATCACGTTATAAAGTACTGTAAGTGCTGGGAGCAAAACAGGCAACTGTAGTTCGTCACCGTGTCATAAATTACTGTGCCATGAAAGTCAAATAAAAGCTGCAGGAGGCCTGCTTTGAAAACTGAGATCATACTTACACTTTAAAATGAGTAGAAAATTCATTCTCTGTTACTCTCATTTGTAGTCTTTTGTACTTGATAATGTGTCAAGTTGTCTTTTTAATTTAGGTAGTGGCTGTACCTGCTAACATTAATTCACACTTTCTGACTCGCATTTTCACTGAGGTCTAAAGTCTAAAACCTTGAGTGGATATTGTGGGCCTGCCTTGGCATACTCTTATTGATTGTTTACGTGCCTTATTTATAAACACAAGCAAAATGGATTCTCTTTCCCTGTGCAAATGTTTTATTTGCATCTTTCCGCTGGGCTTGGACACTAATTTCTTGCTTACATTCATATAGCAAAATCAATTCATTAATTTCAAACTTTTTTGTAAATAATTCCCTATTTGTCCTCTCAAAACAATTAAGAAACAACCAAATATTTGCCATCTTTTGATATTTTTTTAATTGATCTAGGTACCTGCTGATGCTTGTTTCCTCTAGCGTAATTGTTGAAGTTCCGACGTTATACCATTTATTCTGGCTATATATGCTGACTGAGGGACTTCAGAGTACACTACTGTCATGTAGAAAGCTAAGGGCAAGGTATAATCTCAAAACTGTGAATAAGCAGGTCAAAATAATCCTTAAATAGTTTTATCTGAGGTTTCTTGAGGGAGGAGAAAGAGGCATTGACATCAGAGAAGGCAGAGATGCTGAGGAGGTCACTGGAAGAAAGTTATTTAAGCCAGCCTTCAAATCTGTGTGACTGAAGGTCCCGAGTCGTGAGAAGGAGCAGACGTGGGAGCAGGAAGGACGGCAGAGGGTGAGCAGGGAGGGCTGTAGGGCAGATAGAGGCGTTATGAAATGTGCTCAGTGTTTTGCTTAACTGGCATTCTTAGCTGTGAATGTTATGATTTGGTCAAGCGGTACTCCCCAAATCAGTCACCTGACATGTGCACGCATAATTTAAGAGACTGAAAAACAATTTTTCACTTTATATGTTTTGAATGACAGTCTGTAAGCACAAACAAACTCAGTGCCGTGTTGTCAATACAGAAGGGATTTACGGGTACAGAAACGATTTAAGGGAATGTGGACAAATGGCAACGGGAAGGTCATAACTAGTAAAAGCTAAAAGGGTTGAGGGCTAGATAAAGAGAAAAGCAAAGATACTTTAATTGCCCTTATGTGTATAAATATCCGGCCAGTTTTATAATTTGTTTACTGAAATTTACCTCGGTGCTGCCCATGGTGAGTTTCTGTGCAGAATTTACAAACAGGAACACTGTGTGTTACTTTGTTACAGCCCTTGTAGCACCTGGCAGCTTAAATGGACATTGCAATTTTGTATCAGTTTTATGGCTTTTGTTTGTTGCTGCAAGTATACAATAGATACAATAAAAAAGATACATAGAAACAAAACAATGCAAAAAAGCCCTGTTGAAATTCATGTGAATAGGGAGAAACACAAATTCAAGCTAAACCAAATGTTTCAGTTTGCCCTGCCTCAAATAAATAAAATAACCCAGTGGGACTACATCCCTGTAGCGAGACACAAACTTTACCTGCCAGTGATTTGAGGCAGATGTAGACTCAGCTGGCTTGGCTGCAGTATGATGTGAAAGAAACACAAGCTTTTCAGGGTTTTATAGCTGGAGTTTTGCTGAGTGCAGCTGCTCCCTCAGCATATTATTAACTCAAAACTATGTTCATTTAAAAAAAAAAAAAATAAAAAAGAAAAAGATTCCTGGCGCTGCTTTATCAGGCAGGGGATCTCTTGGACTATTCTGAGGGGATGTATTTGAGAATTGCTGTGGAGGATGTGATGCACTAAGATTAGTACAAACAAAATGGAATCTAAAGAATAGTAGTGACAGTAAAAAAGAAGATAAAATGGGAAATATTAGAGTTATATCCCTCTGGAGCTTTCCTTACTAGGCACCCAGGACCCTAGCAGGGACTTTCTTTCAGATCAATCACAAGAAACTTATTAAAAAACTCATCACCCCTCTTCTCATTCTATTTTATTTCTGTGGTGGCATAGTTTCTAAAGAGATAAATAATATTATGATAGGAATAGTTTTGTAGAATCACAGGATAATTGAATTTAAGGCTGGAAAGTGCCTCCTGAGATCTCTCCTGCCCCAGCGGCAGAATCAAGTACGCCCATGTCTCTTAACACATTTGTCTTAAGGGCTTCTAGTGATGGAGGGCCCACGCTCTCCCTGGGCCAGCCAGATAACTTTATTAGCTTTCCCCCAGTGCATAACTTATCTTTGCTGTTGAAGTTCAACCCCATAGCTTTATGTCTATTTACTGTCATAACTCTAAATAGGTTAATAGCTGTTCTCTTTTCAGTTTACTTCATTGATTTGAATGCCACTGTCACCTTTGTCTGGTCTTGTCTTGATTAAGTAGCTTCAGTTTCAGCCTTTCCTTTCTCCTTTCTCCCTCTCCCCCTCCCCTGTCTCCTCATCCCCTTCCCCTTGATTCTTCACCCTTTCCCATTTTTGTCACCCCTTTTCAAACTCTTTCTAAATGGTGAACCTCTTTCCCAGTTTGGTGTTTCCAGGGCAAGTGTCCAGATGCCTCCTGGCAGAGTCACAGGAAGGACTCCGTCTTCAGTCTTTCACAGGCAATATTGTAAAATACATCCCGATGTGGTGCCTGCCTCTTTCCACAGAACAAAACTTTGATTTATGTTCAGCTTGTGATCCGTAGCACTCCTTAAAATCTCGACTTAACAACTGCTGCTTAATCATTCTTCATTCTGGTTTTGTGCATACAATTTTTCTGATCTAAGCTAAGTATTTTGCACCTGACTTTATTTGATCCTAAGCCACTTATGTAATTGTCTAAGATCATACTGAATTTTTACCCTGTCCTAACAGGCTATCAGTTCCTCCCAATTTAATATTTTCTGAATGCCTAGTAAGATTTCTGGGATGGTGTGTCCTGATTTACTGGAAGTACAGGTTTCCTTCCACTGAGGTTATACTAAATGCATTATTAGAAACTGACTGTCATGGACTGGAAAATGTTTGGAAAATGGTATTTAAGAATGCTTCTTGGGATTTAGCTCAAAATTTTACTGTCTGTGATGAACAGGGGCAAATTCTTATGGAGAAAGGTGCAGTAGTGCTAATATTGGTGGGCACGGTTAAGGAATTGGCTTTACCTCAAGACTTACATACCAGACTGCTGTGTTACGAAGTTTTCTTGGGGCAAGGGGGCATACATACATACTCTCTTAAGGGATCTGTGATGTGAAAACTAAGTTTGCATGCTACCTACTTGTTCTGCGTTTATTTATTTAACACTGAATACAATAGGCTATGACCTTATTCCACCATAATACATAAGCGTGTAATGAGGTGAGAGTTTGAAAAAGTGTGATTTTACTGAGTCAATCATTTTGCTACGTAAACACTCTGAGCATTGCAGTACACTGCAGCAAATCATAGCACGTAGTGCCTTTCAAGTATTATATGTTGTCAGAAAGCAAACCTATTTTCTCTGCTACTTCTACCATTTTTGTAAAAAAGCAGTCTGGCATATGTGTTCTGTTTGTAACTATGTAACCGCAAGTTTAAGTACTTTAATAATTTTAAAAAACATTTTAAAAGACTCCAGGACAGATCTTCTGGTGGCCTTTTAGCTGTCACTGTTTTAATGAAGATGATTGATTGATTGATGAGTTAGTGAAGGAATCTGGGGTAATGTGTGTGGCTTTTGCAGCATTTCCTGTGATACTTTTGTATACATCGGCTGGTGAACTGTATATGACTTGGAAAAAGCAGCTGTCTCTGGAGTGCCCTTATGCTATGCCATGCACCAGTCAGGAAAGATGAGGTTTTGGGCTTCACTTTCTCTTAATTTTTCTAAGCAAGCTTGTCTTCCTTTTGCCCTGTCCATCATTTTTCTTCTATGGCAGCTCAGTGATATATTTTTCTATCTTAAACCAGAAAATATCCTAAACATGAGTACTAAGTTGTCTTTGATGTATCCTGACAGCACTTGACTATTCGACCTATGTAAACACTCATACATTTATATATTACTAGTGTACTGCCTTAAGACATACCAAGTATTACATACATGTTATGTTGACACATTTTGCATAGGGTACACATACGAGGGTGTTTTACTGAATACTTACAAAAAGGGGTGGTGATAGTAAAGTTAGAACAAATGTCATACTGCTTTGGGGATTTACAGGGTACAATTCAGCTGATTTCATTCAGTGTACAATAACACACACCATTCCCTCACACGAAACACCTATTTAGTACTAGAGTCCACACACCTACTTTCAAAACCAGCTTCATTCACTGTTTGGTTTATTGATCCATTAAGTGTGTTTTCAGACCTAACAAATAGCCCCAGATAATAATTTTACTCCCACTTTTCCTCTTGGACAGCAAGGGTCAGTTACTGTTGTAAGCTCTTAACTCCAGTTTAGAATTAGCTGGAAGTCATTAACACTCAATATAAATTCAGCAGCAAGCTTGAAATGAGCTGGTAGTCTGACTGGGCTTATACAAGGCCTCCGTCCTTAAAGCAGAGGTAACTCCACCTCAGCTAACACTTTTTTTGTGTCAGAATTATCTGATGATATTGTCACTGCTGTAACTTAGAGATATACATATAAAGTTGAGGCTACCAGTTGCTTTCAGGGCTCAAAAAAAAATGAAGTGACATCGCCCCATGAAAGTCCCATGGTGTAGTTTTACAGGTATACTTTTCAAGCAGCATGTTGAAGTATTGGGATCCATTGCAAACAGTGATCATGTCGTACTTTGTAAAATATACCAGTGGTGCAGTTCTGAAATGGCCAAAAAAAGCAGGATGAAATGGCATGTATTGTTTATATATACAGATACCCAATCTGCATGCATAAATCAGGTGTTTTGGCATAAGCATAACCTGGTAGGCAGCTAGATGGTCAGGTACATATTGGATTTTGCTTGCTTTCTTACATGCCCGTAGAAACACCGGTTGTACTTATGTTTTGGAGGTGAATGATGAAATGGGAGCCTTACCTTTCATGCTATGAGGTTTGTTAGCATGAAAAAACACTAAATCAGTGAATAAAGTGGCAGATCCTCAGTAATTTACAATTCATCTTAGTGACCCAGAAAAGGTTCTTGGCTTTTCCTGGTTAATCATCTGAATTTTTCAGATAACAGCATTCCCTTCCAGTTCATTTTTTTTTCCTGTTAGCAAGTGATACATATTCATCTAATGTTGCTTCCTAGGTATTATGCTTACTTAATATAGTCCTATTTTCTGTGGAATACTCTCTTCTTATTGGTCTTCAATGCTTTAAAATGCATTATTAAAACAAATATAATAAAGATGATTTAAATGTAAAAAAAAAAAAAAAAAAAAAAAATCTATAGCTGCAACTAAGTTTCCCTAAAACCTGAGGGACCTGGCAGACCACTGTAATTTTAGGGCCTTGAAAGAAATTACATTCTGTTGTAAAACTGTAGTAGCTGCCACCCAAAATACAGGAACCCCTCACAGCACGCAGGAAAGGCTCACTCAAGGCAATTGGAAGCAATAACAGTTCTCCCAGCTGCTGTTTTTTGATTGTATGTCTGTGGGAGAGATGGGGAAAAGATGAAAGAATCTGATGTAGGAGCTGGTAAGGGGACGGGAGACACAGCTTAGTCTCACGTGGAGAATGTGTCCCCATGGAAACAACTGATGGGAGAGCATTTGGGCTAACAGAGGGTTGTAAAAGTCAGCAAGAAAACTGTCTCTTGTCATTTGATTTTACTTGTGCTCAGGAAGAGAGCACCTTATAAATTTCTGTAAATAAATAAGGCAGCATCAGAGAACACCTAGCTCCCCCACCACTTCCCTTCATAATGGAAACAGCCTGCAAGACTTTTACTTCTTTGCTCGTTGTTCAAGTGAAAAATGGGCAATGCTTTTCTTACAGTTTTGCATATAGTACATAGTACATTTGCTATACTTCACTTTTCCTGTAGCATAAGGGATTGCTACCATAAACTCAAGATTGCTGTGAAAGTAAATCTTACGCCAGGCAGACATTTCCTGTTGAAAGATGAAACCTTACAGCATAGCAGTGCTTTTACTTTGCTGACCTGAGAATACGTTGCTCAGAGCACAGCTTAACCTTTTCTGATTAGGGGGAGGGGGAAAGACAGCACATACGTTGTGCTACAGAGACAAAAAGCTTATATTTTTCTTTAAGACTTACGAAAGTTTCCATGTACCATTTGTGGTGCCCAATGGCAACTTTTATTTTTTGTAAAAATTCCTGTTTCCTTTGATTAAAGTCAGCTTTTTCAGAATGCCAGCACCTGAAATGAGGTGTAGCACTAGTAAATGATTATTTGTTGTTCACCATCATGATATTATAAATTTTTTGAGCATTTTAAAATTTCTTCTTATGAATTAGAAAATGGCTTGGGGAAATTGGAATGCATAGAACTTAATTTTAAACTCAGAGGTGGTCTTGGGCTGCAGTTTGTGTAAGTTTAATTGCAAGATTTACCTATAGATGATATCGACAGACTATTCCTCAGTCGTAATGAAATAAGAATAAATAAGAATAATCTCATCTTTGATTGCTTTCTCTTTCCCTGCTAGTCAGTACAGAAGGCTCAATGTGAATGTTTTATTTTATGGCAGTGCTATTCTGCTTAATAGGAAAGGGAAAGCTATTTAAAAATAGGTATTTTTTCCAGGACAATGAAAAGAAATGTTTCCTCTTTATTGTCTGTTGATTTAGGGGCAATTCAAATACTGAAGAATTTTGGCTGAAATCTCTTGTTTAGCTGCAATTTATGTGATGATTCTTTAAGAGAATTGTCTGCGTTACATGTACTGGCATACAGGTACTGCCATTTTAATCTGCCATATTTTGGCTTAGAGAAGAATGGTGACACCTCATGAAGGTTCCCAGTAACTTATATTTTGTAGTCTAGGTAAGAACCCAATCCTTGGGAATGCAAACCAACCAGCTTAGCTTACAGGGGACACCAGGAAAGGTTCTCAGTAAAGAAAATGATGTTGGGATATTCATAGGTTTTGGGTTTTTTTAAGAAAGCCAACATTTTATGTGGAAAGAAGACACTGAGTGCTAATATACTTTTATGTAAAACTCCTGAGTTTATTCATAAATAATGGGAAATATCATAAATGCTTGGCAATGTTAGTCCTCAGAGGAAACTCTATGCAACTTTATAACCTGTTTTGGAGTATGCAGGTTAGCTGTGAATTAAAAGAGAAATGGTGATAGGAGTGGGAATATCATGTCCAAACTACTAATTTTAATTCCATGTTTTTTGAAGTCCTACCTGACAATGGGTCACAATGAAAAGCAGTATGAGATGTGTCTTCAGAAGCGGTGGGTAGACTTCTTCAAAGGATCTCCAGGTTCACAGGTACATTCCCAATTCAGAAACTGCTAATTTTACAGGATGTAACAAACCTCTAGTGATTTAAACCAGTAATATATTTATATGTGTATATGGCAGTCATGGGAACTGTTTAATTTGTTAATCAGGGACCGTGCTCATACATTAAAACAATGTTTTCTTCCTGTAAACCTTCAGCAAATATGATGAAGTTTCTGTACTGGCTGTCTGGTAAGAAAGAATATGAAAGGGAAATAGGATCTAATCCAGTGAAACTACCTATGGACAATTTCTTTGTAATCCTCCTTGAGAAACAACATGGGCCCAGACTATTTATTTCATCATAGATGAACCTGAAAGAAATGCAGTCCAAAAAGGCGTAGCCCTCTAAAGGCTGTTCTCTCACAATTTGAATGAGAGTACTGAGCTTTCATGAATCCTGAGAAGCATAACTGGGAGTAGAATAAAGTAAAATATAATAAAGTTCTTTTTTGTGTATGGGAAAGTTTGCATAATAGAGAACATAACCTGAAAGACATTCTTAAAAAACGAATGGAATTTATGTATGGTTTGTAATATTCTGTACAAAAAAATCATATTGGGAAAAAGGCTGAGACAATGCCTGTAAGTATTTTTGATTAAAGATATATTTTAGATTTGTTTAACTTGAATTATACTAAAATCATTCTGAGATATTATGTTTCATTAAGATAACTGATTTTGAAATTTAATCCCTGTGAAACTTGGAAGCAGAAAATATAGTAAGACTACATGACTGCAACTCTGAAAATGTATTTTATGTTTCATGTATATAAATATATTTCATAGCATCTCAGAAATGTGTCCTGCAAATGTTCAAGACACTGAGATTACTGTAATTTTAGGAACTTCATGTCAGAAGGGTCCTTCAGTATTAATTAATGCAACTTGTCATAATTATATGGATAAACACTTCAAAAACACTTTGTGAGAGTGGCAAAAAATGTCTTCCCCTCTATCACTGCTTATTGGACATGCCAAAATATTAGCATGACACTTGAACAGTCCCGCGGTCTGCTTGGTCAAATTGCTGATATATAAAAGAAATAACCTGAGGGGGATTTAATGAGAACAAATGGAATGACTGGTGTTCCCATGTGTTTATTTGATTTACTTTTGATAACTTAGCACATAAATAATTCAGACCCAGCTGCTCACATTTAATATTGAGCAACAGTAGCCACTGTACAGTTTTTTCTTTTTTTTTCAGTTAAGCAAATGTTGCTGAACACATTTTCTGAGTTTACATTCCTTCTTCACTCAGTGATTCTTCAGCAATACTTTAAATTATAAATACAAATTAGACTACCTAGTACTATTTGCTCTGCATAGTCATGATTTAAAATGTAATTATATTCCAAAGGGTGACCTGGTACAAATACGAAACACCTATATTTTTGAGCTTGTTTTAATTTTGGTTTATAAGTAAAAGGAGTGTTTTAAGAAATTTTTTACCACCTCTCAAAAAGATCCACCTCCTTTCCCCTTTCCCTGGTCCTCTTTCTCTCTTTTCCCTTTCCCTTCCTCCTTATGCTTATCCCTGTAAATTTGTTTGGTTGGTTGGTGTGGTGGGTTGACCCTGGCTGGACGCCAGGTGCCCACCAAAGCCGCTCTATCGCTCCCCTCCTCAGCTGGACAGGGGAGAGAAAATATAACGAAAGGCTCGTGGGTGGAGATAAGGACAGGGAGAACACTCACCAGTTGCTGTCACGGGCAAAACAGACTCAACTCAGGAAAAATAGTCTACTTTATTACTAATCAAAATTAGAGTAGGATAATGAGAAAATAAAAACTAAATCTTGAAACACCTTTCCCCCACCCCTCTCTTCTTCCCGGGCTCAACTTCAGTCCTGAATTCTCTACCTCTTCCCCCCAGGAGCACAGCGGGACAGGGACTGGGGGTTGCGGTCAGTTCATCACACGTTGTCTCTGCCGCTCCTTCCTCCTCAGGGGCAGGACTCCTCACACTCTTCCCCTGCTCCAGTGTGGCGTCCTTCCCACGGCAGACAGTCCTCCATGAAATTCTCCAATGTGAGTCCTTCCTACGGGCTGCAGTTCTTCACCAGCTGCTCCAGCCTGGGCTCCTCTCTCCACGGGTCCACAGTTTCTGCCAGGAGCCTGCTCCAGCGCAGGCTTCCTACAGGGTCACAGCCTCCTTCGGGCATCTCCCTGCTCTGGTGTGGGGTCCTCCACGGGCTGCAGGTGGATCTCTGCTTCACCATTATCTCCATGGGCTGCAGAGGACAGCCTGCCTCACCATGGTCTTCACCAGGGGCTGCAGGGGAATCTCTGCTCCAGCGCCTGGAGCACCTCCTCCTCCTCCCCCTCCTCCTTCCCTGACCTTGGTGTCTGCAGGGTTGTGCCTCTCACATATTCTCACTCCTCTCTCCGGCTGCAGTTGCGCAGGTTCCCCCCCCCCCCCCCCCCCTTCTTAACTATGTTATCCCAGAGACACTACCACCGTCACTGATGGGCTCAGCCTTGGCCAGCGGCGGGTCCATCTTGGAGCCGGCTGGCATTGGCTCTGTCGGACATAGGGGAAGCTTCTGGCAGCTTCTTACAGAAGCCACCCCTGTACCCCCTCGCTACCAAAACCTTGCCATGCAGACCCAATACAGTTGGTTTGTATTATCTTCTCTTGGGAAAGGAGGGAAGGAGAAGACATTGCTTTTGTCTTTTGTTTTTGTTTTGTTTTGTTTTTTCTAGGATGATTCAGAGTAGCTTTTTTTCTGATCCTGTGTGAGTGCTGCGACTTGTTTTTTAGATATGTTGCAACTATATCTGCAAAGTGACATTAACAGGAATCCAAGTTATGTATTCTTCAGTTGCACCTTAATTATGCTTTAAAAATGCTATAGTTGCTCTGTGATGAACTATCAGGAAAGATAGTTGTCAGACTGAGCTGAAAGAAAGAGAAATGCTTTGTTTCAGTAGAAAAATTGCCTCTAGCTGAGTAGGAGAAACACAAAACCTGGTGGATTCTACTTTTTTAGATAGAGCAGATATATGCTTTAAATAGAAGGTCAATCATTTTTACAGTTTATCAAACAGTATCCACAACCAAACCTGGAATTTTGTGAAATTTTCTTAATGTGTCATGACATATTTGTTAAAGAGAGAAGCAGTATACAAAAGCAGTATGTATGGAAACGGGATTTGGTCATATGTGAAGATGTACATGTTGAGCTTGCATCACGTTTTCTAACATGCCGAAAGGTCACAGAGCAAGGCTGTTTCCTAAAAGCCTTTCTTGCCTCCTGAAAACATTACCATGCCTTGGACAAATCCATTCAGTTGTATTTATATTATTAAGCACAAACCAGGGAAGAGCTTCTAGTCCTGGAGTCATGGAGCAGCAACTCCTTACGTCCACATTGCTTTAGGATTAAAATCCTCTATTCCACGTTTGTCTTGAAGAGAGCTGGCTGGGAGAGTCCAAAGTGGAGCCAGGGAGGGAACTAAAAAGTATATGGACAATCAAAAGGTTCAATACTCAAATGAGCCTTCTGGTCACCTTTTCTTAAGCAGTAAAGGTAAAGATAATGATTTGTTAAGCAGTGAGGGTATGTGTTTGATTCCTAGGCAAAGACGCCAGAAGAGCCTGGGATGAAAAAGTGCATTGCTGTGATGTGAAGCAATCTGTCTGGCATGATGCATCATCCCAAGCGGCCAAGGAAAAAGTGGATCCCTCTATATGTATAGTTGACACTCCCTACAAAGTGAGACTCAAGTTTAACTTTCTCTGGGTGTTTACTATTTTTAGCTTAAATGAAATTGATCCATCTGCTGGTTTTACTAGGATTTTTAAAAAGAGCCTTTCTAAATAAAAGAAAGAAGTGCTGTTTTCTCTTTTATTGTGAGCATGCATTCATCCAGTCTTCATTTTTTCTTATTTTAAACTAAAACTAATTACATACCTTTTCCATATATAAAAGAAACATATGCATTTTATTATATTTTCATATGGATAAGGCATTCTTTCTTCACAATATACTAAGGGGTGAAAAAAGAGAGCAGTGGATGCTGTTTAGAGCTGCAACCATCTTTATGAATCCCTATTTATTAATTTCCTTTCCTTCTTTTCTCCAGGGAACCTTGAAGGTGGCCAGGGTCATTGCAGCAGACTGAAAACTGATTTGAAGCCTCAGAGGAGGTAATAATAGTTTCTCATTCCTCCCTTGTTTAATCTTGACAAACTAGCTGTAACTCTCTGCGGATTAGTAACATGCGATCTGGCATGGTAGAACAAACCAGGTTTACAGTGTATCCTTAAACTTCATTAAGGGTCTTCCATTCCCATATGATGAGAAAGATTTTTGTTTGGATCTGAGCTACAGTAAAATCTGGGTCATTGGGTTAATGGACAATAAGAAACAATTAATCTATAAATCCATTAAGTGATGATAATGATGTGGAATAGATTTTTAAGTCTTTAAGGGTTTAGAGGATGCTGTTTTCCCTTTTTATCTCTTGTTAAGGTAGAATACACTTTGCTTGTTCCAGTTTAGGAGACATTTTAACTCCCTAAATAACCAGCGATGCTTTCACTTGCCCATGCTATGTATTTTCTTCTTAGCTGACTATGTAAATCCTTTAGCTGCGTGGTGAGTATTTGTGAGCATAAGCAGTAAACCTCCCTCTGAAAGTGAGGGACTGATTTTATGAGTGTTGAATGGGTAACCAAAACAATAATGTTTCTCTTCCACTTCACAAGAGTGAACAGAGGTTTTGCATTCAAGACATTTTAATCATATCACTATCATACTGTGCCCTTTATCTAGAACTAAATATCAGCCAAAGTTTACTTGAAAATGAGCCTAGGTTTTGTTCAAATAAGCTAATGAACCTTTGTGAACTTTCAAGACTGGGCTGAATTTCAACTTTGGAACAAAAAAACAGGTGAGTTTTACTGTAAATATTTCCAATGTGGTTCCAGCAACAATCTGATCTTGTTTAACTAGTTTAACTAAATGCTTGTGTAACATTGAGGCCTGGATGACAAACTTTTTATAAAAAAAAAATTGAAAAGTAAAAGCAGTGATAAGATGCTCCTGTTGAAAGTGTGTGCTAAATTTCTAAATGTGCAGGTTGAGATAGTGTTATGTATAAATATTCTGTTTCTTCATCTATACGTATTCATATATAGATACCAATAGGAAGCAAATGCCCAAAAATTTTGAAGGACTCCTCAAATTTAGTAGCATACTAACAAAAATACTGAATGTGCTCTCTATATGTATACAGATTTGTAAAATCTAAGATAAAATGAATGTAACTAGTTACACCTTCTCAATCAAGTATTGCTAATCTCAGTGGCTCTAAACCCCTTTTTAAAGGGTTTGAACATAAACATAGCTCCTTATGGAAAGGAAAGAGAATAAATGAGGGGATTCAGTGAGAGAACTAGAGGTTCAAGAGACTAAATAGCACCTCACAACCAACAGCATATTGCATACTTCTGGTAAATAGACAAGAGCATAGAAATCTGCGTCCATCCATAAATCCCCCTTTGCCTACCCCAAAACCCAGTCCAAAACATTACTTGGTCTTATAAGCAGATGGAGCTAGCATAGAGATGTCTTCACACAGAAATGCAATTGCTTCAAGATGGACCACAGTGGTTGATAAAAATAAATAATGCATAAATAATAGTATATGCTGTGCTCTTGACTAGCTTAAGACATAGGGATTTATAGAGAGATCACCCACCATTTTTCTGAAAAGTATTTGAAATCTGTTCCAAATACTCAAAATGTAGTAAATACACATAACCAATTCCCTAATTTAAGATCTGTGATTATGTAGGCAAAAGACCAGATCGGTATACATGCTGTGAGTGAATGTAACTCAGATAAGTACACTTATACTGAGGCAAAACTGGTGTGACTAGGTGAAGAAATAGGCAGTTAGCAGAGTAAGGCAAACATCCACCTGGAGCTTTTATTAGGTGGTGGTATTGTAGTATTCTAAGGGTTAATGTTTTGTAAGCTTCTTTTAATTGCAAGTAAAGACTGTGTAAAAAGTTTTCTTTTTATAGCATTAATCTGTAGATTAATGTTTCCTGTGTTTTAATGACATGTTCCCCAGCAGCAGATGAGTGGTATAAAAATGTTTAATTAGAGGCAGTCATAGCCTGCTGGCAAGCAATGACCTTACCTTCAACTCAATGTACTGGATAAAGAACTTGCAGTCATTTTTTGTTCTTTAACTAAGTTTTAAGCCTAAAAGGCATAGAGTGTATTTGTTTGCATACCCCCCTGAATGGTGACCGTAATAACAATACAGTAATATCTGTTTCTTTAAGCAATTTTCTTTATTTCCCATTTGGAATTTACTGAGTGGTGTGTGTTCGTGTGTGTGTGTGAAAAGGGAGACAGAGACGCAAAGAGGGCTGAAAGTTCAGTAGATTTTCTGAGGTTTCGACTGCAGCTTCTGTTTTGTTGCCCGTACCTGAACGCGAACATTAGCTAGTCTAGGCTGATTTTAATGTAACCACTGCACTTAAGCAAGGCTTCCACTCACCACTAAGTATTCCCTAAGGCATTTATTAGTTCAGGCATGTATTCTATAAATTATACAGAGGGCATGACACTATGTTTCAGTATATCATCTAGATATGTATGCATTTTAATCTATCTCTGTTGTACAGTGGAAGTTAGGTTTTTTGCTCCCCTTACCTTGCGCTCTCCTGTTGCCTATGAAAGCTTCCTCTCACGCTGCAGCACAGAAGGGAAGAAAATCTGTCTACCATTATATGCTGGCTGGCTAGCATTTACATGGCTTGGCTGCAAGTCAGGAAGGTACCCATAAAAAAAAAAAAAAAAAAAAAAAAAAATCTGTGTGTGCATGCATTCATGTATGCATATGTATAAAATATAATATAACTGGGACATGCCAATTATTTTTCTTCTGGTTTTAAAATGGATTCCACTCTCTTATCATTGCCAAAATAAAATAAAATAAACCATGTTTCTTTCAATACATCTTGCAGTCTTTATCAGCTCAATAAACATACACTGAAAAACCAAAGAGAAACTATTGGTGTTCTTTAGCAGAGAGAGTGAAACAAAACCAGACATTCTGAGAGTTTATGAGAGCATGTAAAAAGATCATTTCCTGAAAAAGTCCCTAGCTATAACTGGAAGATCAAAATGTCCTGATTGGGAGATTGTGTTAGTCACAAAATATGATATACACGTTGCATTTTGGAACTATCGTCTACTTAACACTTACTGTTGCTGGACTGGGAAAAAATAACACATATGTTGCTACCTTATTGAATGTAGCAATAATAATGAAAAGCATAGAGGAGGTGGAGGGGAGAAGAAAGTAGATGCTCGAAGGAGCCAGCATTGTGCTTAGAGGACATGCTGCAGTGGGAGTGAAATTCCCTTCCAGTAACCTCTGGATCAACTTAGCCCCACTACCTATGAACTTCTGGCTCACTGACAAAAAAATAAGCCATGCAACCTTCTACTTACATAAAGAATAAAACCAGCTCAGCCCCTGTCAGTACATACTGTTTTACTCTACTGCCCTGATGCATCAGATGCTTTTATTTTCCAGTTACTAAACTTGGAAACAAGGTCTGGTACAGCTCTCAGGTTATTTGCCAGGCCTGTCAGAACTATCTTGCAGATGCTCAAGATGCAGTTATGTATTTCAGTGTATGTATGATTAACCCAGGTATAATATCATCTTCTCAGCACACATGGAAACACTAAGTGTATAATAATGAGTAGGACAGGTTGAAAATTATATATCAAAGCTGTTTTTTTTTTTTTTAATGTAAAACTGTGCATTTCATGTTTTACTTGGAAATTCAATTATCTATGGAAAGAAACCCAAAGGTTACCCCAATGAAAAAATCTGGCTGGAAGTGTGGATATGATGACTAATGAAAACTACAATTGGATGTTTCATACACCCTTGTTCCCCTGCGGGCCAGGGCCCAGCCATCTCTCATGAAGCACCAGGTGGTTCAACAAAAGAAGGGATTGTAAGGCACCAAAAGAGAGGTTGCTTGGTCAAGGACCCTAATCTAGAGAGCATAATATGGTGATAAGGCATCTGTACAACAACTGTGGTAATATTTCTTCAATTCAAAATTTTTTTCAACAAATGTCATGCTTTTAATTTTTAATGAAATAAAAAATTTGGCTAAGAAACATGGATGGAAACATCTTACTTTTATAAAAAATTCTCAGAAAAAAGCATATTTCCTGACATAATAGTAACCAACAAAGCAGAACTTAATTTGTGTAACAGTTTTAACTGGAAATACTGTTATTTCTGCTCTGGTGCATATGAATGTGACGGATTCATACTGTGAGGAAGAGAGAAACTAGAGGTAATATAGGAGCTGCCACACTAAATCAGACCCAAAGTCTGTCATCTGCAGCTGCCGGTGTTTGGTGTTAGTCCACAAAGAAATGTGGAATACTAAGTAAGCAAAAGAATCATGAGCTACATCAAGTGTGATGCTGATAAAAGCCAAACATTTTTAACATGAATATCAACTCTATATTTTTGATTTTCATGTATCTTGCATAAGTTTTTATTTTCAGTTTTTATCTCTACAGCTTCCTGTAGCACTAATGTCTACAATTATGTCTTGATGGTGGAACTGTTTTTTAGTTTGGTTTTCCCTAATTTTTTAATTTCAGTTACTGTCTCAAATTTATCATACTTATATTGTTGCTGTTTGATATCGTCCATCACTGTTTCATATGACAGTCTCTCAAGGGCGCTGTCCACCTTGGATGCCATTTTCTAAATCTTTCTCTGCATCTATTTGCAAGCAGGGTGGTAAAATCTTCCCTTCCTTATGAAGAAGAGACCGAGGGTGAGAGTGAGACAGTGAGAAGAGAGTGCAACTCGGCCAAATGCACTCTATCCTCTTGGGACGTAAAGGGCAATTTATAAGATTGCCAGCACTAAAGGAAGCTGTGACTGGCTGGCAAAGGCAGCCTTCCTCAGCCAACCCTGGTAAAAGCATTCTTCTCCCATCTTGTTCTGCCTTCAGGCTGGGTTTGGCTTCCCAGTTTTACTTGGATGACAGAAATGTGCTAAGTTACAGGAGCCTCGAAAACTATTTTGTCAGAGATGCATGCATACATACTACTTTTTCGCTTGTAATTTTGAGAGGACAGTAGAAGTTCTGATGTTTTATCCTTGTGTAATCTCAATCTTATATTTAAGGAGGACACCAGCATTAAGGAGCAGAACACAGGTTACAAAAGATTGGATTTAATGTAAAAAAAAATCTTGAGAAATGTTCTTAGTGATCTGTTGCTCACTCGCAGATACTCAAAGTGCAATTCTAAATAGCAGAGTATATCTCCTTTTCTTTACTTGCGTTCAGTACTGTACATTTTCACTTTCATGCCTTGTTTCCATTAATTCAACTGAGATGCTCATTAATCTGGTATTCCTATTATCAGCATACTTTGAAAGAGACCAGATTTCCATCAGGAAACCTGGCATATGTGTAAATCTTCTCCCAGTTAGGAAAAGCAAAAAAAAAAAAAAAAACCAAACCCACTTTGGTGTCTATAGGTCAACCATGCATTCTGTAAAACAAGGTTATGTGTAGTTGAGACAAATGAAAAACATTTTCCTTAATCCATTTAAAAGATAGTGGATTTTTTAATCAACATGCTTTTGAATCAGATCTATGACTTAATGCCTTTCTTGAAGTTTTAGCACTAAGGAAGACAGTATATCTCTGTGCTAACAAAGGAGTGGCTGCAGATTACTTCAGAGATGATTTGTCTTCATCACTGAAATGTCCACCTCTGCTTGCAGCATAGTACCCTCCGTGGGAGGAGGGTAGAAAAAGCTGCTTAATACTGGATCTTCTGCTGCTATATTATTTCAGAGTTTCCTCATTGTAGAAGGTGCAGAATAAGAGTTAAGTTTGTGGGGCTCCGGGAAGATATTACGGATATGCCCTTCACTTCCCGGTTATGCTCTAGAGCCCGCACTGCTGCTTCTCTGCCAGCTCCCGTGGGACCCTGGGGTCAGGGTGGCTGTGGTGATGGCATTGCCACAGAGCACCTGAATATCAGCTCCTGAGCATAAGCTGCTCTCTGAGTCCTGGTGGTAGAGTCTTGGGTACTGGTACTGGATTTGCTCCAGTTTACTGCCAGAAGTGTAGATGCAGTCAGCAAAGATGGGTTTTGATGTGTTTCCCTGTGAGTACTTTTGTAAAAGATTCGTAATGGTTTAAATATAGTAGGGATTTTTTAAGCCGCATAACACGGGGCTAAATTCAGTGCAGGGTCTCTGTGTGGGAGATTGTTTTCCGTGCTAGTAGTTGACAAAAGAAGTTCCATTCTCCCTAGAGCCTGACCCATAAACTTGCAAGGTGGCTTTCTGGTAGAGGAAGGGTGCCCTCGGCTCAGCAGGGTGTTGCTGAGATATTGCAATACTGTTGGTGTCCGATAGTTTTGGCATTGTTTGGTAGAGGGCATATTTAGAATTACAGTCCAGGAGGGAAATAATAACTTCACATTCTACATTGTGTCTGTGCACAATGCTTATAGTGTAAATTACTGTTAAGCAAAGTGCCCACACCTTTGCTCTATCCGCACAATGAAGAAGAAAGTTAAAGGCAAGTTGTAGCTTTCTCTGTGCTCTGTCCCTTAATCCTGAGGAGAGTTTGCCAACTCAGGATCTGTTTTGTCTGTAGCTGTACGTTTAAGGGCCTTGAGAATGGGTGATAAGAGGCTTATAGGAATCTTTGCATGCCAGAACACATAGAGGACCTGCAATATTGTAGAAAGAATAATGTCGTGATACTTTGAAAAATAGCCAGTGTTTTCTGCAAATATTGAATTCCTTTATGTTTTCAAATGTTGAAAGTAATTTTTAAAATATATCATGATAGTCAATATTTTTGTAATGGTTTTCCAAATAGTTACTTATTTCACTATTTTAAAATTGAGGGGTTTTGTAAAACAAGTCCTAAATTTATTGAACTTTATTTTTTGATCTGCTTACTTCTGTCTTTGTTCAGAGTGTAGCACACTGACAATTAACATTTGGCACCTGCGCAGCACATACACCTGTATGATTATAGCTTTGGTACACTTATCATATAGATAGTTATAAAGACACATACATAGTGTTAGTATTCAAAATGTCTTCCAGGTAATGTGCACCTCCAGGCAGGTAATTCTAAAAGAAAATTATGCCATCATCATACTAGAAGGGTATTAAAATACTATAATTCGCTGTCAACAAAGAATGTGTTCAATCCAGATGCTTTTACTGGAGGAAGATCTTTTAAAAATAAAAACGTTTGAGATGGAGCTGTTTCATTTGGGGGCAAGCTTCTCGTTCTCCATTAAGTGATGGGAAACTAAGGACTATTATTACTATTACTGCTTTTATTTTATTCCTCTGCGATGACTGGGAGTCAGGAAACTTGTCTGCAGCGATGTGAGTGTTGAAATTGCAAGTGGTGTTTAGGGTCAGAGCTTCCTTCATTAGAGCCCTCCAACCTGAAGGGGCAGCCGGTCTGGTTGGCTGACGTACTGAAAATTGAGCATCATCAAAACTATTAAAATTCCTCTTCAATCAGCCAAGTGTATGTATATTCCCACTTCCTCCACACCCCAAATTTCCCTTTCTTTTTCCAGGACATCAGAAACCAGTCTGTCAGCAGCACAGCCCAGCCACATCTGCACATAAAAACTATTCAAATTAATAATAAAACACACCTCAGTTGAGGTTTTCTCCCTAGTACAGC
Source organism: Platalea leucorodia (assembly GCF_965183815.1). NCBI lineage: Eukaryota > Metazoa > Chordata > Aves > Pelecaniformes > Threskiornithidae > Platalea > Platalea leucorodia. The sequence continues at coordinate 8,830,734 of NC_138828.1, read as the reverse complement.
ATTTTCTAGCTCAGTGTTTCTCTTTAGCAGCTCATTTGACACTGGTCGCCTGACCTCTGCTACCATAATAGCTGTTAATGGAAACTTCACCTCATGCAACGATAAGATGGATTTTTGGCAGCTGTGAGAGATTATGAAGAGTAAGAACAATCTTAGCTGGAATCAGAAGAAAAGAAAGCATCTGTACCTTGAGAAACACTCAGCTGGTTTTCATTACACACCAAGCCTATATTTATTACAAAGACTAGCCAAGAGACAGAAATTGATAGGTCTCTGCACTCGGAGCAAGGAGGCTAGTGTCGGCTTGATAAATTCTTTCTTTCTTCTCGGTTGTATGAGTACAAGTGACCAGAGCTGTTCAAACTACTGGGGGTCTGTCTCGCAGACCATCTTCCGAAAGCGTTCTTCATCATCTTTTTCTTTCAGTGTTGCTCCCTCGTCTCTAGCTGTCTTTCCCTTCTAAAATGGAAAACAAAGGAGATGAAGCAAAACGAGGGGAAAAAAGTTACTTGTTTCTTTTTACAGCAATTTTACTACATCAGACATCAAATAAATTAATCATTTCTTTAAAGTCTTTATCACTAGAAACCTTTTTCCTAAGCACGTGTAAATGATGAGAAATATCTCAGGCCACAGAGAAGAGCAATTAAAATTCAGAGTTTGAAAACTCAGTCATTAAAAGTGGAAAACAGAAAACCTCTGTTGAAAAGAGCCTTCAGTAAAGAAAAATGAGGAAAAATGTCAATGCGAATGAGAAAAAAGTTATTTTATTTTCTGTCTTCTATCCAAGCCTGGAAAACACCAGAGATCGAGCTGAGCTAAAGATTAGGAGACAACAGCTACCAACCACAAAACGTTTGGATGTGTCACTAAAGGCACTGTAAAGGGAGCCAAGTGAGTCAAGTAAACAGAATGCTGTGGCAGAAAACAGTGATTTAGTTATAACTGAGTAAACATGGTAATATACTTCTGTATAAACAAGTGTGGAGTTTGGCCGTAGGTCCTTTACATCTGAAGTGAAAATTAAATTACGCAAGGCAGGTGGGAATGCCGTTTAGAATCCTTTTTTTCCCTGAAATTAACTTGTAAGTTAAAAGAGTGGGAGACAGGAGTTGTCTTTTTAGCCGTTCTGAAAAGGATGGGAATCGGGAGTGTGTTTCAGAGGCTTCTGTTAGTTGTTTGGTCTGTTGCAGCTGCTCCTGGAGAGGCTTGTTCCCTTGAGACGGTGGGAGACAGTGTAGTAGTATTTTCTACACTCCTCTGCAATAACCGGTAAAGGAAGCATGGCAAGAAACACGCCTGCCACCAGTACAGCCCTCTATTTTTTTGACTGTCTGCTGAGGTTTTTTAACTGTATGCTTTAGTACGGTGGAATTTAAATTGTTTAGAAATCAATATTGCTGTCATTGCTGGAGGTGCCAAAATTCAATTCAAAACTTCAGTGGTGATTTAAAACTAGCACGCTCTTCAAGTGCCAAGTGACGGTGAGTTGGATATGGAACCTCATCCACAGGAAACAATTCAGTGTATGTAAGCAGGATATAAGGTGGTGGCAGGCTGGGACAGAATTTTCTCTTGTACAACTGCAATTGAGTTCCTCTCTCCTCTCCAGGCATATTTATGTATAGGATGTATTCACTCCTGAGCTGAATTAAATCCACCTGTCATCTACCTGGTTGATGCCACGACCAGCTACCAAAGTTGAGAAATTTAGCCTTGTGCTCAAATACAAGAATTTAAACCTGAAAACTTTACTTGATGAAAGGATCCATGCTAAAAACATTGCAAATCACCGAACCTGATTTAATAGACTATTTTAGTTGTGCTCCACAAAGGTTTTTGCATAACATGAGCATTGAGTGCAGTAAAATGTGACTCCAAATAGGCAGTTTTCAAATCAGTGTGATGGTTTTCCTTTACAATTTCTTCGACATTTTCAAAAGAAGTGGTTACTATAAACGATAAACAATTTAGACACAGATTTGCAAAAACACCCAATTCCAATTAAGATGTCTTACTCCCTCTGATCCATCTTTGAGGATCTGGACCCTTGGCTCTTGAGGTTTTCTGGCGACGGCCTCATCAGGCTTTTCAAGCAGAGATATATGGAGGAAGTTACATCTACTGGAACTGGAGCTACTTCAGAGAAGTAGCTGTACAAGGGATGACTGCTGGCACTGCATTTAAAATCTCTAAAAAGAAGGAAATTCTTCACAGACTTCAAAGATATGTGTTTTTTTTAAATGGGACTCCATTTTGCTCTTTTGCACCCTTCTAAATTGTGGTTGGAATTTGAAGGGAGTACTTTTGTTTTCCGGTCTATGAAAGCAGTCAGTGTATTTTTAGAATGCAAGATAAAAAGCTTTACTGGGGTTTTTAAAGAAGTATGTCCCGCTGGATCAGCTGTGGAGTAAAACTGTTGCACTGCAATTGGATTGAAATCATTTATGGAATAGTCATTATTCCATTGGTAAAAGGAACCTTACATTTAATGTCAAAGTATCTCTCTGTTCTATAAATTCTACTGGAAAACTTTGTTGAGCAGTTATTTCTCTATCACAATATAAGAAATGGTGTAGTGTGAGGTTGTAGCATAAAAAAAAAAAAAATAGCACCCAGGAAATGCAGCCCTTAGTAAATCCTCAAACATTAGGGTGTAAATGGGATTTAAGAGCTATGTTTTCTTCATGAGGATGAATCTTATCCTACAAGTAGAGAGCCATAGGATTGCTTTAGTTAGTTGTGCATTTCACATATTTTTAACCACCTAAACTGGGATATTTTGTTTAAGGTATTTATCAAAGCTTACTCTTTACTCGAAGGCAAGAGCCAGGCACTTTTTCGAAGCTGTATTGTCTTCACTCAGAAAACATTTTAAAAGGGGATTAACCTGCCATTGGAGGTTCCTCTTCCCATCCTGCCTTCCCCCAAAACTTCCCCAAAAAAGTCTAGAACTAGAAGCAGTCAGAAAGATAAACCTGTCCTTAAACACAGAGGCAGGGGGACTCATTTCTGTGCTTTCTCATGTGTACAAGAATGAATGGTGCAAAGTGAAAAAAACTTATGTATTTGCATGATGAGCTCTTTATCTCTGGATAAATCTTTGTGAACCTTTTTATATGCCCAAGAATCCCTGATGGCCTATGGATCTAATTTTTGGTTTGATTTGAATTGTCAGGGTGTGAGATCAGACATAATGAAAGCCACAGAGTGGTCCATTATTTGTTATTTTTGGCTGCTAGTGATGAAAATTTCTCTGAGCAGGTCTGTGTCATGATATGGCAATCCATGTGTCAATGTCTTGAACAGAATCTAGGAACAAGACCAAACACCTCTGTACCACAATTATTTCAGAGTATATTGGCTTTTACTTTGTCTTTCTTACTTTCAAATGCAGCTGCAAGTTTTTGTCTCAGCTAAGATCTGGTGAAACCTAGAGACGTTAAATTAAAAAACTGACAGGATACTTTCCAAGGAACAGAAGCAGTTGGGTTATACAAATGAAACATTCCACTAAATGAAAGAAGGAAATGTTTAAAATCAAACTTTCCATTTAGCAAGAGCAGTGTAATTGTAGACATGATTAAAAAATCCATTAAGTACCTTTGAAAATGGCTGTAAATAGCTTTTGGAAAGGGCGGGGTTGTGTCATTTGGCAAGGACAATCCTATTAATAAGAGAATTTCTACAATACTGTATACATTTTCCTGCTCCTGTCTTCCCCTTTCCTGTTTTACTACAATTCATACTTGTGCAATAGAGCTTGCAAGAAGAGCATCGTTTTTCTTGATCTTGAAGCTTTTATTTCACTACAGCTGAAGCTTATCAATGGAAGCAAAGGGTGCCAGGAAAGGTGGGAAGTCATGAAAGTCAGGGTAAATGAGCTCTCAAGAATTCCTTCTGTGTGTTACGAACATTAGGATATTTGGGTATGTCACCAGTAGGGCCAGTGTAGTACCTTTTGAAGTAACAGCCCTGTGCGTTCTTCCAAAGAGGTTATGTCTAACCTGTGGTACCCAGGCTGCTTTCCTTCATTTCCTTCATCTTTTGTTCATTAGTGACAAGCCCAGCAGAGACCTAGGCTGTCGGTGCACATCCTGGACCTGGGTCAGGATAAGACCACACCCAACCCTTCATGGCACCCTTCACAATGGTCCGGATCCCTGGGGAGAAAACCTGGGCGAGAAGGGAGCTGTGGTGAGTCTGCACAAGGTCCCTGACCCGAGTAATCATTGATCCAAGATGGCAGGGCACATGGGCCAACAGAACACAGTGCGTTTACTCCCAGAGCCTTATCCCATCACAGGAATTCAGGAAACGAGATGGTGGGTGTCATGCTTTATATGATAGAGCGCCGCACTCCGAGCGCCCCGCTAACTCTGCTAGCTGGTGTACTGTCTTCCTGCTCTCCCCTCATTTATCCGTGGTCCCTGTTAATCATTTCTGTTTCTGTTTCATAGGCACGGTTCTCACACCGCTATGGGCATCCTTCTACTTCTCTGCCTCAGCAAGTCACCTGATGTACTAACGTAATGGTACTGTAAGTTATTCCCCTCCAAGCACAGTACAACTGAGGTGAGAATCACACCATGTGTACTTACTGATGTACGCTAGCATAAAGGTATGGTCAAGAAAAGTTGCAGCTCTCCCTTGCTAGGCTGTATTATATACGAGTATGTGGTATCAATAAGAAAATACTGTGTTACAGTAGTGAAGCAGCAGTGACAGCAACTGTGACATTACTTGTGGAAATATGCTTGTGCCCTGTGTTATTACTGGCTATACGAACGGAGGAATTTGTAAAAAAGTGTCTAGATCACTCTCCTTATATATCTAATCTATAGTAAATATTTGTAGCTGCGGTTTAAAGTTTACATTCTTTGAATATATAGCATGCTGCTTATTGTAATTATTAGATGCTAAGACAAGAGCTTTGTAAAAGTTAGAATATCACTTTGTATTTGAAGCCTTCTCAACTAGAAACAAGCATACTTTACCTTAGCATGATTTCCAAGATTTCTTGCATGTTAAATGAGTTCCTTGTACTCAGGTTTTTAATCCACGCATTTGATGTGACATAAGCTCATTATTTAATGCTAAAAAACATAAATCACCATTCACTTTGTAAAAAAGTTACATTCTAAACCAGCTGTTCAGCAGTAAAATGAGCTTTGGTTAAATTTATAAAGTGGTAAGGTTTTTTTTCTAATAGTTGTAGGGGGGCAAAGGGGAACTAATTGTTTGAAGGACTGGTTATCAACCGTCACTGTCTTCCATAAGCTAGGTATCATAAGGATAAAACCCCTACAACTTTTTTCCTAAGAACGCATCTGTATTTAAACAGCAGAAGAAAGTGTATATAGAATGGAAATAAAACAAACCTCAACTAGATTACTAGTTTAGTAATCTTCCCAAATAAAAATACAGAATTGGAAGAACAGTTAAGAAAGATCACAGTAACAAATGCAAGAAACAAGTAGGGCATGAATTAATGATGCAGAGTCAACTGCTCACAGATTATAAATATCTAGTTTAGGAAACAGAAAACCACACAGATTTCTGATAACTAATGCCTTTTGTAATAACTGCCAAAATGGCTGTCTGGCAAGGTTGTCTAAAGGCAAAATAGTAATTGAGCTAGATCTTGAGTATAACTTGAATGTGCTAAGTAAAAGCATGATATCTTTTTATGAGACTTGAAATGCTTTCACAATTCAAGTGACAGAGAATGTGTCGGGAAAATGAGAGGAGCCACGAAGAAGGCACATCTTCAGTTGTGTAAGTAGATGTGGCTCCCTGACGCTTCAGCAGATCTGCTTTCATTTGTACTAGCTGAAAATGTGACCCCTGGCACTTTCAAACTTTCTTGCAGAGAGTTATTTGAGTAGAAAACAGAGTTAATGATTGTGAAGTGTTTGAAGAGATTGAGGAAAAAAAATTGTATCTCACGCATAATGCAGGGTGAGAGCAGCACTGTTGTTACAGTGATGCGCATCAAGGATGATTCCCTCAGCCTCAACGGAACTGAGCTACCTCAGGGTAAAAGAAAAAAGAGATGCTGATACATTATGGATTTGAATTTTATTAAGCTATGTAAACAACACTAGCCCACTGGGCCATGGTATACTGATCGCTTTTGGTTTCTATTTTCTTTCTTCTTTAATAGAATAAGAAAATCCTTCTCCAAGTCGAGTAACTAATTGCTTTGTGGAAGACAGAGATCCTTATGGGTGCCTCCATCACATCATTGCTGTCAAGAGGATTTCCGAGGATTAAAAACTTGTAAGCAGCTTTCAAAAATAAATACAAATAGTGATTTAGATCAGCAGCAACCAAGTAAAAGTTTGAAGTAATATCTTTGAACATACATTAATTATTAGAATACATGCAAGATGAAGAAAATATGATCATTAAAACAAAAAAAACAAACCTAATATGCTAATGGTCTCTTTGCAATACCTGTAATATCTGCATTTTTGTAAGAAATTAGTTTTGATAATTGTGAAGGTGAAAATGCATTGCAATTTAATGAGTGTTGGGTAGTGGGAAAGATAATCTGGGATTTTGTATACACATTTACTTTCGCAAAAGGACTTGTACAGTATTATTTCTAGTAATAAGTCTCCACTCCATTTTTTTGTACTTTGGTGAACTGCTGAAGAAAGCACTACAGAGAGAGTGCTGCATGTGTGTGACTCTGAATACAGCCTTTAAAAGGGTAGTATGGATTTAACTGAGAAATAAAGTTGTGTTTTGTCTACTTTTGGGAGATAATAGTGCAATTACCTGAGCCTTGCAGCTGGCAGACATTTCCCATGCAAATTTGAAGAACTCTTATAGTGCTTAATGAAGATTTCGTGCTCCGATCAATTATCTTCAGGAAACAGCCAGGCTGTAATTGGCAGCCTAAAAGGGAGTTAATTAGGAAGATGTTTGTGGGACAGCAAAGTTGTCTTGGTGGGCAAAGTTAAGGCAATGACATATTTTCTTTGAAGAACACTATTACAAATTTGATCTCGCCTTATAACATTTTTAACATGAGAAAAAAATGAAGGTGCACATATGAAAAAGAATAAGTTATGTATAATCACATTTCTAGCCTGAAAAATGTCTAATGATTCCGTTATGTGAGGAGCAGGCAGAGTCCTATCTAATCCATGGCAGTGTACACATAGTGCTGGACATGGTAGTTAGAGAGATTAACAAAATATGATCAAAAAGAGAGTGGTGCATTTCCATTATAGTTTTTTGACTGCTGGAGTTTCTCCCATGCAATTCTTCACTGAATGTAGTGTTTTACAAGGAAGTTTGACTTGTCTCAGTATTAGAAGCCACTGTTTAAAACCTTCAGTAATCTCTCTTTGACCATTTCATAGCTTTGGATGATTAATTGTGACATATGTGATGCAATGAAACAAAATAGAAAAATAGTGCCAAAATGCAGCCCATATTCAGCTTATACAAGTTACTTTCGAAAAATAAATAGGATCTAGTATTAAAAGGCTGATGTGGGTTTAATTTGCAGATTTCATGAGGAGTAAGTATTTGTACAAGTCTTTTTGCTTTTGTAATGAAGTATCGAATTGGCAGTATTCCAGGCCACTTTCCATAATATGTGAAGTTGATTGTGCTGCTAAAGCACTTGCTCTAATTTGTAGAAAAGAGGAACAATAAAAACGCCACCTAAAAATCAGAACGGGCATGGGGGAAAGGCACTCAAAATATAATTAAAATTATAAGCTATTTTTCAATAATAAGCTTTTTCATTTTGGATGATGAAAAGATACCCGTTTTCTGGAAGACCACCAGGAAATGTTGATTATATAATCAACATTTATAATTAAATATTATAACTATAATTAAATTATAGTTATATATAAATTATAGTTATAATTAAAATTATTTTAATTTACTTATAAGAAGTAAAATCAAAATTGGGAGGGGGGTAAAACTTGGAGTAAAACAAATATAACACTGATCTTTAAAAATAAATAGATAAAGAATCAGCTAAAGAGTCCGGATAGCTACTGCTTCTTATGTTAAATCCCTAACTTGGTTAAATTAATGCAACAACATCAAGTAGAAAACAATTAAATCACAAAACCATAATCCTGCAAAAGCATATGCCTTACTGAAATTATCAGAAAGCCACATGTAAGTAGTAATCCCAGTGGATGTGTGAGAGAGTTGGTCCTTGTGGGCAGCTAGGTAAATGCACTAGTAGTAGAGTAAATAGGAAACATTTTGCCTATGATGTGAAATGCAATTCTGACACATCCTGGGGAACTCTAACATGGGATTTCTTTTAAAGAACAGTTTTAAGTTTTAAAAAGTAGCTTGGATCTTGATGGATGGCAGAGAGTACCTTATTTCTTTCTTTTCCAGATGAATGACAGAGTTAGTGGCTGAAGAGAAAGCAGGGATGGTTGGGGATTCATAAATCCACTTCACCTATTCACCAGCTACAGCAACTGGCTGAGAGCCCTCAGCACGTTAATTAAAAGCTAATTCTGGCAGAGGACTTTGGAGCTCTGTAAGGAGGTGCTTGGCGCGCAGGGTGCCATTGCAGGGGGGAGCTCTTGGTGCAGTGATCAGCCAGAGCGGGGGCCTGAGAGTGTGCTCTAGAGAAAGCATGCCAGGACCTGAGAGCTCTATCACTCTGTCCAGTGGCTGGGATGCTGCATAATTAGGCGTACATCTCTGTGGTTTCTTCTTTGAGGCCTGGACTACGTGAAGGTATTTCAGTTTGCTTATAAAGACCCTGAATCTTTCCCTTAAGGTTCAGACACCTAGAGCTCTGTCAAAAGTTAGAATTCTGTAGAACATGGGTTTATTTAATTTTTAAAGAGTAGACTCCCTATTGGTCTCCACGTTTTATTTGAGCATAGAAGGGTATGCATCTGTGTGCAAATGCATTCAACAGGGAGCATAGCTCTGTAGCGTGGTAGTTGTGGCATCCACTTTGGGATGGGAAGGTTATGTTCCTGTTCTTGTTCTGAAGCCTGAGTTTAGCATCCAGCTGGTTTTAGATAGGATATAAAAATAGGCTTTGAATTGATGCCAGGTCTTCCACATCCCAGCTGTATGCTTTCCTTTTCTGGGTGATTTGCCACAACAGAGTAAATCATCAACAAGACTATCCAGAGAAACCCCTTTGCATCCTTCACCCTCGCCCTCTTGCTCCCTGCTTCCTATCCTGAGCCTCCGATCGCTCTGAAACTGTGAGCTGAGACATCCACCTTCCCAGGCCATGGCATAACACTTGCAGTGTAGCAGCATCAGCAAGAAATTTTGTTTGTGGATGGTTGTATCCTGTCATTATACTATGAGAAATGTCTTTTGAGTGTCTATTGGATATCTAGTGGATAAAGGTCAACCCATGGAGGTTGGGCAGGTGTCAAGATTTTACAGTGCTTTCTGGTCAAACATGGCTATGAGTGGTGAGTTTAGACATTTTCAGTGCTAGATGGCAGCCAAATGTGTGTGGTTTTGTTTTCAAGTTTGTTTTTTAATCTCAGTGTTTGTATGCAGGTGGCCCAATTCTGATTTAATGACCTGATTATTTTGCTGAGCATAACTGTAAGTAATTCAGTCCCTCTTCCCATAAAAGGGGGGAAGGAGCAAGAAATTGTTCTCTCTTACTCTGGGCTATAATTAAAGACAATTGAACTGCAGATGAGCAATCTTTTGAAAATCCTTCTTTTAGAATTCTAGAAGGTTATTTTAGATATTAGCTCCCTTGCAATTTGGATGCAAGGATAAAAATATTGTTTAAGAAATCTACTGGAAATAATACAAAGATATAGTTATACAGAATTCCTAAAAAATTTTAGAAGCTTTCAAAAAAAAAAAAAAATTGAATGTTTCCTGTTTTCATCTTTTTTTCTTCTTCTTTCCCACCCCTTACTGAAAAGTAAGATGTGGGAAAATAAATGCATTCCCTTTAAGTGTAGAAGATTCCCTTTCAAACTTCAAAATAGCTAAAATAGCTTAAAAATCAAGAAATGCCCATATGATTTTCAAATTTGGTAAATAGACTTTTTTTTGTGGAAAAAAACTGACTTGAAAGTTTTTATATAACTCTTCTGTTTAATGTAATGGTCTTCCCCCAAAACAGATAATTGAAAGTGACAGATCCATCTGCCACTGAAATATTTTGTTAAGAGAAGCTACATCCTAAAGTAAGAGATAAGCATTTGCATCCTAAGGAAGCCTTGGAGCTGTAAGGATTTCAAATGGGAAGATCTTTTTTTCTCAAAGCAGCACAAAAACCTCGTATGTACTGCTCTGTCCACAACATTTTGGCTGTAACTGCCAAAGGCTTGGTAACCATTGCCACCAAAGAGAAATCCATTGGCTTATGGAGTAAAAACCCATTGTGAGAAAGGCAATAATATGCTTTGTTATATCAGCCCAAGGTCAGGTCTGTAGTAATCTAACAATAATCTGTTAATCAATAAGCTGAATAGTGTCACTGGCAGTGTATTGAGAAGCTGGAACCAACACAGCGAATGGCTTTCATGTCAAAGACTAACCAGATTTCTTTCCTTATACAGTGTTAAGCTAATAATTTACATATCTCTTCCTAAATTTCAGTTTACTGATTCAGTTGCCAAAGTCAGACTTAAATTTTTGTATCTATTCCTACCTCTTGCTTTTATAGAGCATAATATAGCCTGCATAAAAATATTTTATGGTATGCATACCTATCCTTTTCTAATGCAATTAGTCCAATTTCATGAGATCTGAGCTTTACTCGTACAAGGAGTCATATCCTGCAGCTGTAATAGAACTTCAGGAATAGGCTTTGGTGCTGCATCAAATAAGGATGAGCTAAATAAAAATAAAGAGCAAAGCACATGCCAAAATGCTTTTTTCCTGACTGGAAGGCTGATATGAGTTGTGAAGATAAAAAACAAAGAAACAAACAAACCCATAACAACAACAACAAAAAAAAAACAAACAAAAAACACAAAGAAAGAAAAAACAGAAAAAGACAGTACCTTTGCACTGGGCAAAAACTGAGAGCTAGGGAAAACAAAGTTTATGTTACCACGCTGTTGGGCTTTCTATCTTTATCTATGACCTGTTTGGCAGTTTAAAGAACATTTTAAAGTGATAGAAAGTTCTCAGAAGAAAATTTGCTTTTACAAGTAGGTGAAAATTGGTGGATAGGTAAAGGAGAGAGCGTCAAGTTAGTGTCCCCTGCCTTTTCTTCCTCCTTCCTAAAGTCTGAGCTCAGCAGCTGTCATGTCTGACTTGGCTCATGGGCTGCTCAGTCTAAATGCTGTATTAGCTAGCTGACTAGTATAAATTAACTCCAGTCCAGTTTTTCATTAATAAAGAGAACAACCTGTGGGTATGGAAAGGATAAAATTAGAAAATGGGGGAAAAACTAGAAGTACTGTGGAAAAAATGAGCTGAGAGAGAACATGGGGTCAAGTGCTGAAGACTATTACACACAAAAGCACAGTAAATCAGGGCTCATTTTGGAATTGCTTTCTTTATTATGGAAATGTGAACTTTTGACATTTTATGTGAAATTCCAGTATTTATAGACATTTACTTATATAAATAAACTTGGTCATACATACCTATGTATTTAACATACTTAGAAATTACTCTGCAGCACAGGTTATTATGTAGATGACAATAACAAGGAGATTTTTAATTCCAGAGTTTCCTTTCATATGGACTCCAGCAAGGAGAGTGAGCTGTCAAATCATAAAAATAAAGGTTAGTGTGATTTTTTTCCCCACATGTCACGCTCTGTCCTTTTCTCTTTCCATGTCCTGCTGTCTTGGTGTTTGGTGCTGCCTTCCCCCATCCTCTCCTCGGCTCTTCTCCCTCTTTCTGTGCTCCCAGCTTCCTCGTGCCTCCAGCAGCCATCACAGCTCTCTGCGCTGGACTGATTTATCGACCTGTAGGTGTCAGGATTGAAGGGCCAAGGGAAGAGCGTGGGCGAGATGGGGTGGTGGGATGAGGAAGAGGGTCCTATGGAGAGGGCTGAGAGGGAGGGAATCTGCCATAGCTCTTGCCTACTGTCTGGAGCCAGATGCTTTATGCATTAACTTGTACGTTATCTGAGGGTTATCTGCATACTGTCCTTTCAGGGGATGCTGTTTTATCTGAGGGTGGGTGATATATGGAAAACAGGGTAATTCATCTTTTATCGGTTACAACCAGTCCAAATGCTTACTGCAGAAGATCAGACTAAAGATAATTATAGTTTAGGTCTTTCCAGTGTTAAAAAACTATTATGTGTTGGGTTCAGTGCCTTTTTATCTGGAAGATGATAATTTATAACATTTAGAAACTCTCTTATGTTTTGCCATTGGCTGCCTGTGACCTTTAGCATATGTCAAGCATATGGTGAATTTCTGAATGCTTAAATTGAAGTAGCAAGGTGTTATATTCCTGTTATTTAGGTTTTTTTAACTCCCAGTTTTGGCATGAGACCACTGTAGGTGGGTCATTTTCTGTTCATTTAACTTATTAAGAAAAATGAATCTTTCCGTGTTGATTTGTTGATATATTCACTTTGTGTCTGCAGCAGCAGCAATAGATCTGGTAACAATAAGACAGTTGAAAGTAGGAAACATCACTTTCTACTCAAAGAAAGGACAAATCCCTCACATTTCTAAGTAATCTGATATAACAAGGCTTGTAAAATACTTACTTCACACATATAATCATTGCAAGGTAAAAATTTCTTATTATTTTCTCTTTCACACAGTGTGCTGCACTAGACTGTTATTTCCAAATGTTTCCACTAATGTTGGGTGACATGCTCCGGGTGACTGTTTGAGGTGTATCAAACCTGACTGTGAGACAGTGCTTTAGCACTTCATTTGGAACTGTAAATATTCAACTCTGAGAGCAGGCTCTGGGAGACTGAAGGCAGGCACTCTGCAATAAGGCACTGAAAGTTAAGAGATGCAGAAAAAAAAAGAAAAATGAAAAAAGCAATTTGACTTAATAATTTCGGGGGGATCAAACAAACAGTGACCCTCTTGTCTCTTTTTTTATATATAAATTGTCCATTGATTCACCTAACAGAACTATTCCTCATCATTTTTCTCCTTATGTTCTGTGGCTGCGAAGATGTTGATGACCTGCTAATTTATTCCTTGTGTTCTTTATGAATGTCATCTGTTGCCAAAAATTGCCCTCAAATAAGGGTAGTCAAATGAGAGCATTTTCACATCTCTCTTAAGGACCCTGCATGTGTTCTGCTTTTAAAAAAAAAAAAAAAAAGGCTTTATTTTATGAGGGGTTTTTTTAAACCTACAGAGCTGTGAAGCTTACCATAATTTACAGAAAGCTTTATGACTGGGAGTGGGTGGGAGGAGAAAGAAGAGGGAAAATAAAAAAAGCCAAGGGATGGTGAGGAGGTCTTAGAATGAAAGATGAGACTATGCCAACTCTTCTCTAATAATGCTAAGAGAAGGAGACACAGAAGTGCTAACAACGTATTTCCCAGGTTTCACCAAAGTAAAACTAGAAACAATCTTGGCAGTGGGTGACCAGAGAAATTGTCATGTCGGTTCCTTTCAGTTTTAATATTCTTGTCTATAAATGGAATTAAAACCTTTAATTTCATTAAGATGTTAGAGTCAGGAATAAGTTTTTGTCACACATCTTCTGATAAAATACTGAATAGAAAAGATTAAAAGGATGTTAATTAGATGAAGAAATGTGTCAGGCTCAGAGAAATATGTCAAGTTTTTCTAGAAACACACATAAATAAGTGTGAATAAATGGTGGTGTATTATTTGCTTTTAGTTTGAGATGGCTGTATGATGAGTTGTACTGGTTGTGCTTGATTTGTGCCAGTAAGATACAAGGTTGGAATGCCGTTTTAATTTTAATGGTAATTTTACTGTGAGAGAATGTTTCCCATCAGCTATCCTCTCAAATGAAAGCAGCAATTACTTTTGAAAGTAGTGGAAATCCTGATAATCAGGGCTAACACAGAATTACAGAAAATTGTGTTTTCTTCTGAGAAAAATTTTAGGGACTTTTGAAAAAAATATACTTTGCAGTAATTTTTGTCACACTGAACTTATAAATTCAAGTTATCCTCATTGCTATGGGACCCAAATGTATTGTCTGAAGGAAAAAGTGTAAGTTACTTTCATTAGCTTTTCATGTGCAATAAAGCTTTGCATTGATATTGAGCACCTTATGACTAGAAGCAAGAGCTAAAAACTTCAGCAACTTTCTACTTTGCAATCAACCCATGAGGCATCTAAAAATGAAATTGTCTGAATTTCAATGAAGTGATCTATAGCAACTCCGAAAGCTAGCGCCCTGCTCACGTAGGTAGAAGTCTAACGTGTGGGACATGGGTTTGCATGTTTTAGCCAAATGTGCCCCCTAGAAAAGGAGAATTCCTAGCACCCTTTCTGGTGGCTAACAGGTTTTGAAGTAATTGCCGCCTGTTGTTCTGGAGGCACAAGAGAGGGATTTTAGTGACTCCAGTGGAATCATTCCAGATGTGGTGGAAATGAGATCACATTCTGGGCCTCCTTTTATAGCTCTGGTGAGATACAAGACTGCAAAACTTACACAAGAGACTGTGCTAGCTCAAGAGAGATGCTTTTTTTTTTTTTTCTTCCTCCTCAACGAGAAGTGGTCTACTTGGAGTTTGCTAATGCCAGGCCATAGACCTTCATCATTTGCAGAGAAGCCTGTACTTCCCTAGTAACTCCCAGTGACACCCTCTCATCCCCCAGTTCACTCCAGGAGGTGCCTTTCCAGCTGTACAACGGGTGACCCAGCATGGTCAGAAGTCAGGTGTGATCATTTTGGCTATACACGCAGCAATGCAGCCTCCATGCGCTAGGGACACAAAGATAGAGTGAAAGGAAAAATACTGTTTTTCTTTGGAGGGACCGAGAGTACCTTGATTGACTCAGTGCTGGTTCACCAGCAGTCTATGAACAGCTATGGCTGTTTTCTTTCCCAATATGACACAATTTCTGTACTTTACATTGTCTGTGGAGGTCTATATGTAGTTTTCTTTTTATGATTGGTAGAACATACTTAAAATTCATTTAGCACATTTTTAGCCTAAAATGACTTTTTAAAGTTATGTAATAAAAATGATGTGGGCTGGAGCTTTAGTTTATAGGGAAAAGGAATTGCTCTATGGGATTGAAAAAGGTGAAAACCTATGGGGTTTAAGTTCTGAAGCCACAAGCAAGGACATTATTATTCATTGGAGGTCATTTTTTCAACCCAGAAAGCACTAGTTTTCTTTATGAACTGAAAACTACAGTCCATGTATATTTTATTATAGCCTAAAAAATGCTTTTAAGAAAAGTGCAACACCTCTACTTACCCACTGTGAGAGCTTTTTTGTTATATCATAAGGGCCTGATTCTGCCCCATGGCTATGTTGGAAGGGTAGGGAATGAAATCAGCGGGACTACTCATGGGGTAAGTTACTCATGGCATAAAGACAGACCTGGGCTCTGAGGTATGCGGCCACCAATAGCAGCAGTCATGGGACAGTTCCAGGAATAATAGTGGCAGCCATTTAAATAAGTGTAAGTGGAAAATTGTCCTCCATTTTTACAATTTCTGTCCCTCAGATGTCTGCATTTAATAATCACATTCTAGTATTCTCATTATTACTCATGAAAATAGTACAACTTTCTGGTCTGCTGAGAATGCAAGTGGGGCAATTACTTAGATAAAGACATCTTGACATTTTGCTGGGACTTGCTTTTTGACAGAACAGAAAATACAGGAAATCCTCACTTCTGACAAACCGAAGAAAAACGTGAGATTTCACCAGTTTCTCTAAAAAACGTTTTATGTGTATATATATATTTTTATTTTTCTCCAGCCCTGCTGTAATTGACACCAAATGTTCCTGGCAGCAACTGCTTTCCAATTGGTTAGTGCATCTCTATCGTGCAAATTGAAAACTACACTTCTCTCAAACTGTGTTTTAGTATGAGGGAAGCAGTTTTGAAAGCAGCTTTATTTTTATTCTTAAAGTCTGCTGATGAATGTCATTTTGACTTGTAACCACTTTATGAAGAAAAGATATAGTTGCAAAACAGAATAAGTTTTCAAAGACGACCAAAGAAAAAGACTATTTTTAATAAATTATACATTACTAGAGCTCTTAACAATGCTGATTACAAGAAAGAGTAAACCACAATGAAAAACCTTATAAATACATAATCCCACCTTAAAAATACATTTTCCCCTGGTGATTAAAATCTTGACCTCTGCAATGAAACCACAGGGAATGTACCTTGGTGAAAATTTAAGGACCTTGACATTTGTCTAGTGTATAGCCACATAATTTCCCAGATGTACTGCACAGGCATGCCAATGTCTGATTGCATATATCATAGTAAGGCATTTCAACACAGCTAGTCTAGGCCTTGAAAAGAAAGAAAGAAATCAGTTAAGATGAACAATTTCAATTATGTCTATTTTCTTTGTTTTGTTCATTACAATTATTTTTAAAGGTTGAGGTAACATATTTAAATATTTTTTAAAAAGGAAAGAAGTATTTCTCAAGCCTGAATAACAGTTTAGTGTAAAAGCAAGCAATTCTCTCCCACAAAGAGAGAAGTTGGTGTCTTATCTGCTGTGTAAATCTGTGAAAGTAAGTGTGCTGTCTTATCTACACTTACTGATGGCTGGCTTTGGATATTTTACTTATTTTAAGTTTGTTTCTCTTCATGTGAGAAAAAATTGATACAATACTGATAAACTGAAAAACATCTTTAAGTCTCTTGCGCTGTTGATTACTATATACATAGCTGCAATTAAAAGATATGGTACCTGATGTGCATGTGAGATTCTTGTGGCAGCTTCTTAGATGATACCTCTCCATACCTTCTTTTCAAATAAGTCATCCTTAGCTATACCTGAACTGTGGGACTCTGGGTACTTATGACTACAGATAGGGAACAAACCAATGTTAGCTCTCTTCCTCCTTCTCATATATTGTTTCCATGCAAAACAGAGCAGTCCTGAAGGCTGTAGCGTAGGCTTGGAGTGTGTTGGAAATTTGTGAGATCAAGACCTTAATACCCTTTATGTGCAGATTAGACAGATGAGGTAGAGCCTTTGCTTCGAGTTTCCCTTAGGAGGTATGAGTATATCCTTTCTGATAGATTCTTGCTCTTCATCATCTGAAAATATTTTGTAGCATCAGAGGTTCTGAGCAACATGGTACTTTCATGGTGTACTAAAGTACTGTGATTGACAGAAAACAGCTGGAAGACATCTGAAATAATAAGGACTTCCGCGATCTGGAGTTTCTTAAATTTGCTTAGCCCACATGCAGAATTCATTGCCAGAGAGAGCTCCTCTGCTAATTGCCAAGACTCCCCATACCAGGTTTAGGACATATGTTGGAGGACATATGTTGGAGGATATGCCCAACAAATGGGCATGAGGCACGCATAGCAAATCCAGTCTTACCTGCAGGATCATTGGAGCCAAGAGAGTGCCCCTGCTATCCTTCCTGCCTACCTGCTGCACTGAGCACTGCTCAGTAGAAGAAAGCATCTAGTCTTTCATTTCTGGGTGAAATTCTCTTTTCTCCACACACTCTGTGAGACAACTTTCTGGATTTTTTCTCCCCACTGGTTTGATTGAAGCAGATACCTGACATACTGCAAGAATTTTAGAGTTACTGTTTTAGTGGCTAGACTGTGTGTTGGTTAATTTTCTCCTTGACTGAATCCATTATTGAACTAGATACATCCCAGATTTTAGTCATGTCCTGTGATAATATAGGAAGTTGTTTTCCACAAGGAGCTCTATAGTCTCTATAGTAATTGTGGATAATGTGACCTAGTTATTGGATATTAATGTCATTACTGAACTAGGCTGGCTTTGGTTTCTAGACTATTTCCTACTTAAACTAATTAGGAGTAGTTTCTCTTGTCACTATCTAGCTGGTGATGAGCAAAAATATATGAAAAATACTAAAAGAAGTCTTCAGCGTAGACTTTGAAGGCACCGTACTCCTTGATCTCCTCTTGGTCTCCACTCCCACTAGCAAAGCATTCAAGCACAGCCCAGCCTTCTACTATGGTGCGGAAAGCTCCCAGCTATGGATACAGCTGTTACATTAAATAGTTCTTCTATTGTGGCATTGATCTCTAAAGTGATATTAGGACAGGAAGAATGCATGGATTATTTGTATCTAATCAGATGGTTAGATATACATTTTTCCTTTTTATTTTTTTTTAAACCTTGAAACTTTACTTTTTCAACCACACACATTACAAACATATGCTATTTTCACATATTACTTTACCTTCCTTTAGAAAACATTAATCCTCTTTCTCAGCTCCTCTGGGCAAAACCACAATAGTCCTTTAACATGGCTTTGTGAAACAACAAAATATGTTCTTTCCTTCTAAGTTACTATCTCAGTTGTGGCAAGCTAAGGAGGAATGCAAAGCAGAAGCCTTGAAGTCCTTGGACACTTTTGCTGTGAAAGACAAAAAAAAGAAAGTGACTGTACAAGGTGCTTTTGCAGCTGCACTTAGTCGCAGGTCTTTCCTGGGTCGGGGACCTTTTGGTGGCCTTGGTGCATCTGAATCGCTATGACTCAAGGTTCATGGAGCAATTAATTGTATGAATGGCTCTTTACATTGAAGTTCTTGTAGCTTCTGTGGCCATACTGTGGACAGAAAAGACAAGTCAACATACCAAATCTGTGAGATGTTGTAGCAAAAGATTTCAGAGGGGGACCAGATTGCTATGGAAAAAATCTTGGCCACCAGTTTCAGTCAATAGTTGTATTTTAATTGTTTTTTTTTTTTTTTTATTTTGAATCCCCAAAGCATTAAAAATTTCCACAGTGAATAAAAGGGACCTGCAGCACTACTGTCTTACCTACATAGCTTGCCAAAGCATAACTAGGCCTTTGGTTGAATTATTATTTTGAAAAAAAAAAAAAAAAGGGAATTAACAATTAGCTCTGTTTTCCAAGGAATTAGTTTACAGGCATTTCTGCAGTTACTGCAAAGTTGCTAGTGGTGACTGCATTCGATCCAATCATACTTGAAACTGAGCTATGGAAGTGAAAGATTCAGAAATCCGTTGAAACATCTAACCATAATACATTTGACACACTGTGCTGTAACATGTATCTGAATTGGCTGGCTCATCTCCATCAAGACTATTATAATAAAAACTTTCAACAGTTCCTTAATTACACAGTTGTAATTTTCACAAGCTCATCTCAGAAAGTTAGACACCCATTTTATGTTGAAAATTAGTCTCTGAAAATCCCAGCTCTAACTGAGAAGTTAACATAAGTACAGGATTTTTAATAGTCTGAAGACACCTGATTTTCAAATTATATATCTGGTCATTGCTATAATGCATCATGAGGATATTTTAAAATTTCTGTCTGATACTTCTGTTTCACAACATTCAAATTCTTTCTATAATGTTTATTAAACTGCAGTGCAGATGAAACAAAATTCTAGGATGAGAAATTCTAGAATGAGAAATCTCATAGAAATTAAAAAGTGTTACAGGAAGGTATTAATTTTAACATTTTCAATACTAGAAAATTTTAATGACTTGTTTTCTTGATTTGTTTCAATGATAAAAATTTTCTTATGAAATGATCAATTTTGTTTTATTTTACATTTAGGTTTAGGAATAAATCATTATGAACTATTTTATATGAATAAGTTATTAAGTTTTTAAAAATGATATGTTTTAATTTTTCTGATGTAAACTTTCACAATTTGTATTCTATGAAGAATTCTTAATTTTGACAACTTTCTATGCGATATCAGAGCTAGTTTGAGCATGAAATTCACATTAAGTCTGTGTCTTTTATATTGTTATGAAATTGTTAGAAATATGTAATTTATTCAGATGTTCAATGGAGCCTTTTGGTCTTCCAAGTATGAGTTTTTCATGGGCTAGAGAATCATTTTTCAGTTTGTACTCCTTGACCTTCTTTGATTTTCAAAACTTACATTTTTAATTCTGAACTTCAGTTTTATAGTTTCTGTAACACAGGATCAAACAAAATTTATGGTTATCTTTCCATCATAAATTTTAAGATACACTCTCTACCCTGACCCAGTGAAGCTACTTACAGCAGAGTGATTATCAGGAGTTAACAATGCCGGGTCTGAAATGTTAATACAAATATTGAGTTCAGTTATGTAACTTTCCCATAGTTACTGATGGTTTTATTCATTCAAGAAGCATTTCTGAATTCATCACTCAGAAAAAATTATACTGACTTTTTTTCCCCACACAGCACATAAAATTGTCTTTATCAGATTTCCTCAAAAAACAGAGCAAGCTGCTCATTTATCAAATTTCCCAGCGAGCCCTTTTGTGCTTTCATTCTTAACAGCTCTCTTGAACACGATGAGCTTCTCAAACGATTAAAACTTCTCAAAACCATCTCGTCATCCTTTTCCCATTTCTTTTGCCATGATAGCTATAAAAAAACGAGTGAGTAAATAGCAACGGTTTTATGGCTGTAATTACTACCTACCAGGCTGTTCATAATAATTTTGTTGCTTTTATTGCTCCCTTCTTGGGCTTATTGAAGCCACCTTTTTCCCTGCTGTAAGTTCACTTTCTGGCAGATGACAGGAGCTTTCCTGGCACACGTTCAGGAGGCCAGAACTTTCTGTTTGTTTCTAATTTCTATGAAAAAAGTAAATATTTTTAGGGGTTTCTGGGGGTACAGGTTTGGGATTAATTTCTTAGATTTTTTTTTTTTTTTTTTTTTTTTTTAGGCAGGGAGTATTACTATTTCTGTCCAGTTCTGCTCTTGGCTATTTCAGTTCATGTCAAGGCGTCAACTTGGAAGATTAAAATTCGGTATGTATTTAAGTGCTTTGTTGGATTAGAAGCCTCAGTCAACTGCTAGAAGTGTATTCTGCTGGCTTTGTTAGAAAAATCAGTAGAACACATAAAACCACAATTTTTTTAGGTTGAAAATGATGTATGTTAACAAGCTCAGTTTAGTTCTTTTCTTTCTGTTGTAATATTGTTGTTAAGGGCTTGAG
Organism: Platalea leucorodia; assembly: GCF_965183815.1. Taxonomy (NCBI): domain Eukaryota; kingdom Metazoa; phylum Chordata; class Aves; order Pelecaniformes; family Threskiornithidae; genus Platalea; species Platalea leucorodia. The sequence continues at coordinate 8,809,693 of NC_138828.1, read as the reverse complement.
AGAGGGAGAAATGGTCAAATTTACAATCTGGACGCTAATGCCTTTTAAATACAATAGCTGAACCCTCCAAACTCTAGGCTGATTTTATTAAAGGACTGTAGCAGGATGTAAAAATCAACACATTAAATTGTTCTAGTTTCTGGTGGAAAAAATTATATTTTGTGGATATACAGCCAGAGTTTTATTCTGGTTTGCATTATATTATTTTAGTGGAAGCAAGAGCATATCATTAGATCCAGGTAATACTTTCTTAGTTAATCTGTAGGCAGAGCTCTGTCTTGTTAACTCCCTGCCCATGAAACATTCAGAGCAGCGTTTCAGTATTGTGTATTTCTTGATAAGTATATGCTGTCATATTCTTCCAGCTGCAGGGAGATTCTTCTCAACGGACTGCATATAAATAGCACAAAATGCCTCTTATCCTGTTCGGAGTTGCACAGATCAAAAAAGAGACTAAGAGAGTTCAAGAACGCAGAGGTATTTCAGCATATTTATTCACATTGTTTGGTATATGATTTTTGCTAGGGTTTTTTTTTTGTGGTTTTTTTTTGGTTGGTTGGTTGGTTTGGTTTTTTTGTTTTTTTTTTTTTTTTTTTTTTTTTTAGTGTTAAGGTGATCAAAGTCAACTCACCTACTAAATGGTTCAAGTACAAATTAAGTGTTGGCGTATCTTGTCAGAGCTGGTATTCCAAACATCAAACAGCAGTAATCTTTCAAGGGCAACTATTAGGGCCAATTACTGCAAGCATTTCAATTCTCTAGTAAGAGCATAGTGTTAGAGAGAAATAACAAGTTTATATATAACAAAACAAATTTATAAATAAAAACAAGTTTATAAATAACAAAATTACAGCAAGCGGGACTAAGTAAGCAGGAATTCTAGCAAGAAGAAACCTGAGGTTCACATCCTAAGCACTATTTAGAGAGGGAAGTTGATTATGCACAGACTGGATGGAAGAAACTGCAAGGAAAAGTCCAAAGAGCAAACCAGTAAGTCAGGAGAATAAATGTGTGGGTTGCAGTTTCCCACAGTCAGCCAAGTCATTGCTAAGTGGCAGCTGCTGGTCCACGGAGCCTGTGGGACATTTCCTCTCCATCCAGCAGAAAGCCCAGGCATGATGCTGGACGTCACTTACTCATTTTTTGGTTTAGAGAAAGCTGAGGTAGATTGATGTAGCTGCATATAAAGAAGGGTGATCCAAAAGCCTGTTTGTTTTTTTTTTTTTTAAAGAAGTTTTCTCTGAAACTGGTGCCATCCATCTAAAAATAGCCATTACAGCTCCCCTTGTTCATCATGTCTTTATGACAGTCTGTTTAAGAAGCAGCATCCATTTGCACAGCAGTTTTGCAGGGTTAGGGTCATTAAACATTTTCAAGACAAGTTTTGGGAGCTGGAGGGAAAGGGAGGCAGAGCGGTGGTTTTCCTGGTTACTTGTTCTACAAACTGAACTCAAAATGGATGTGTACGTTCATGCTTTATGGCTTATGCATTAGTAAGGGTTGCAAGGATTCAATAAAAGGAACTCAGTTAATAAGTGTGCAATCCTGACGTTGGTTCTGACTGACAAATGACACTGCTGAGGCCAAAATTAAAGGTAGATAAGTGGAATTTGCCCACCTCTGCTTTTTGGCTTCTTTTTCATTAGAAAGGAAAAGGAATTGCTTTTGGGTTTGCTTCTCAGCACTTCTGAGAATGAGAGAAAAATTGGTAAAATCATAAATTTGAAGCCTTCTTTTCATAAAAGGTCATTTTTCTTGAATGAAAATTTTCAGCTGTTTTCACTTTACGCCTTAAAAATCTGATCTGACTTGTCCCAGGCTTCCTTTGGAATAGAGGTAATATGTAATTTTTAGAGAAACCTGAAAACTCATATCTCAAAGCATTTAAAAATATTTTAGAGATGGATCAACACTTGGTGTGTTTAATCAAAATGTGTATTAGACAATGAGAATAACTTTATTCAGATGCAATTTTCTTTAACTATGTTGGCACTAAGGGAAAAAAAGCTCAGAAGTATGAAGATATGTTCATGACTAATATTAAAAGTCAATTTTAATAAAAGCATATCTGAATACATACTCAGCTGAGCCTGTTCAGCTAACGTTACAGAAAACTTCAGGGAAAAACTCAAGCCGGTATAGCTGGCTGTCTCTGGCATGCACTTGAGATCATCCGAAGGTCTGTCTTTGGGGAAATCTGTTACTGGAGCAAATGAAATTGAAATACTGAGAAGTGTGTGGATCGGCCATAAGCAGTTCTCGAGCAGGATAATCCAGGGATGTTGTCTATTTGCAGAACGCTACAGTGGTACATAAAGAGAACTGATTATTCAGTGACATGTTGTAAGGTTCCAGGCAGGGGGAATGGGAATGTTTTGTGTTGGAAAATTTGGTTAGGGCTTGTAATTGGGAATTTGGCAGCGCCGTGTAACACCTATGTGAGCAAACAACTAGGTGTTTATGTGAATCAGTTCACACATAAAACAGGAACTCGTTTAAGCTTCCACCAAAATGGACCTTTTTCTAACCTTAATGCTGTATGAAACGGGTTTTCTGTTTTTCTTTTTTTGTTATTTCTGTTTCTAGAAAAAGTCAGAAATCTAAATGTTACTGTAACATGAGAAAGGAAAATTTTTGGACATATTTCTAATGCATAGACACACAGACAAAGGACATAGTGAAAAGCTTGTAAGGAAGGTCACTCTTGTGATTCAGTCCAGTTTTGCATTCTCAGGATGATTACATACTTTGGACAAGGTTAACATAAACATCCAGTCATTTGAGTTGTTATTCAAGCCGAAACTCTGACCGTTTGTGTTTTTTTCATCAGCAGATCTGTTCTTGAAGTTTCCAACCCCATTAATTACAGCCAGACATTTGTTTTTTGCATAGCACTTGATATAATGAGATATAATCCCCATCTGGGCACTTGTGAAGAGTAATTGCACATTTGCAAGATACTGCAAGATTTATAGTAGCATCTCCTAATATCTCACAATACGAATAACTCTATCTTCCTGCGAGAGGTAAATTGGCACAATCACATGATATGGCAAAGTTTTGGAAAATATCTTATGTTATCTCCCATGAAAACTATGAAATTATTGCCTGTCACTTTTGTGTGTTTATTACTGATTATTCTGCAAGGCTGTATTTCAAATCTGCTGCTTGTGAACATGACCAAATCCAGACTAAACAGGATACAGTTAGGGATGAAATATTGTGTTTGCTGAGATATCAGCATAGAGACCTCAGCAATTTTTTAAACGGGAAAATTGAATTATGGGTGCCAAGGGCTGAGAAGTCAGAAGTAAATGTAGTAATATAACCTACGTTTCAAGAGGAAAAAAGGTTGTGTTGAAGATAGTAATCCTTCAGAATTTGAAGATTATGCATCTTTCTGCAAATATGAGAAGAGTTTTCCTCTCTGTTCCCATTTATATCTTTGCCAGAAGTTGAGGCTTCATGTAGCTTCCAGGAATCAAATATGTCCATAAATGTCTTTCACTCAGTTACAGCAGACTGCTACCATCTGCTTCCGAAATCCTTTAGCAACCTGTGCCTAAATAGTCTCCAGCGCGTACTCCCATCATCACCACAGCCACCACCTTGCGTCCTTTGGGTTCAAAAGAACCATTTCACACCTTCTAAAACTTCTTTGTAGGAGAGAGAGAATTGCATTCATTGATACTTAAACCCTATGAGGTACCTAGTGAGCCCAGAAAACTAATGCATCAGCACTACAGAATCTGGGGGCCAGAAACAGCACTGGGGGCAGCCATCAGTCTATAGATGATAGCAAAGTTAAAAAGTATATACACTGCTCTGATTTACAGGTACAAGAGTACCTGTTTTGTTATCCACAATACTCCACAGCCAAAAAAATGCAGCTTGTGCAGAAGAGGGTTATATGATTTTTTTTCTCCAGTTAGTCTGCGTCTTTGTTTTTCTCTGTTATTGCTATTTCATGGCAAAGTAGAACTTCGTCTTCATATTCAGTAGTTGGGCGCCAGTCTCATATCTTTATTTAATATTGCACTTGTCCTATTTGCTTCAGAAAGCCTAGCGGGAGAAAGAAAGGTTAGTCACGTCACACACCTCGTCCCCTCCTATGTGTGGGCCACAGCTCTTCTTCCAGCACCTCTTGCTGCCCAGTCGGGTGCACACGTCAAGGATGCAGCCTGCACACTTGAGCTGCGGCTTTAGGAGGATCTGCTGCCCTTTTCCCACTGCTTCCACTCAGAGATGCCATTGTACTTGAGAGGAATTTTGAAGTATTCACAGCTTAGGGAAAAGAAGTCATCTGGTAGAATGAGAAAACTCATGCACTCTGTGATATGACTGTAAATAACTGCACTTAAAATTAAATCAAAGCCCATATCTTGGGAAAAGTATGCCAGCTTCCAGGAGAAGATGGAATTTTTTCATGGCAGACTTATCACTGGTTTCCTAAATGAACCAAGATAAACAGAATGAACTCTTTCATGTGGTTGCTGTGATTAAAGCAAGGTCCTCAAGTTGGCAGCCTATCATGGAGGGGTTCAAAGTGGAAATGGGAGCTGGCTTTTTTCTTTCTTTCAGAGAATCCCGCTGCTATTTGTACGTAGTCTATCTTGGTGACTGGCATACGCTGGAATACATGCCGTCTGTGGGCTTGGAAATCTCATGGCAGTAATCAGGAGTGCACTGGTCCTTATGGCAGGCATCAAATGGGCTACTGCCAGGTCTTTGAACTACAAAAATAAATAGAGAATAGAACTGCATTGTATTGGCGAAGCCTGAGGCCCAGTCGTCTGTCTTGGAGCATGCTCTGGTGAGAGTGTTTAACTTGGATTTTGTCCATCACATGTGGTAGCTGCAAGAGTGGAAGAACAGAACAATGTTAGACGGTACATTTAATAGTGTGTTGGCTTAGCAGTCCTCAGGAAACTGTTACTCCCATTTTCTCTCCTAGGACTCTGAGCTCGACCCTCTTTGCTGAGCTTCTGTGTAAGGGGATGTATATATCAGATAGTGCAGTTTTCTCCCTGGTCCTACAAGGAACCCCTACGCGCCCACGCCCTCCGAAGAAAGAGCTGCATGCACAGATCTGTAACACGTGCTTATGGCTGGGATAGGACTCGTGTGCAGTCTCATTGGCAGTTTTCACAGCTCTGACTTATGGGATGCTCCGGGTGAGCCGCTCTGCTCCAGAGGACTTGAGAGGCAAAGGAGAGGAGCAGCACATTTGTTGGTTTTGGCTGAAGCACATTGTTTTCCTCTGCCTGTTGTGGGCAGTCTGTGGAACCAACTACAGCGTCTTCTTTCCTTGCTCAGTTACGGTTTGGCACCGAAAGGGAATGTCCTGCCAGCCTCTCAGTGTGCCATATACCTACCTACCCGATTGCTAAAACCCTGTGTACGTGTGTGTGTGTGTGTGTGCGCGCGCGCGCGCAGGGTGTATTCCTGGAGAGGTGCACCACAGTTTTCATGCGCTGTGCGTTACAGAGCACTAAAGCATGTTTTCATGGCTGAATGAATTTGTTACGGATTATCAGACAGGGTTTCTGAAGAAAGAAAAAACGGGTATGAAAATTTTCCAATGAAGCAATGTTGCGACTTTTATTTATGACTTTCTTATTTTTTCAGTAAAAGTTTTTGGGGTTTTTCTACGCATTAGTTATTTGATATAATGTTGGTGAAAGAAGGGAGAAGAGAACTTAAGAAAGGATGAATTCCCTAGTAGTCCATTTGTTTTGTGTCACTTTGGGAATGCAAAGCAGCCATGAACTCAGTTCCTGACTATTCCAAGTTATCAGAATGGCACAAATCACTGGAAATGCTGCTTTGCATTCTGAATTACTGGAAAGTAATTCAGAGTAACTATGTTCAAATTTGAGGTACATTTCCAGCATTTTTTTTAAATGATCAGACTATGTTCTGAAAGGGGAAGGTATATCGGAGTGAAAATTTTGTGAGTTCTGAGGCGAACACTTTATCAAATTAAAAGTATTTTATTTAGCTTTAAAGCAGTGACATTTCGTTTATCATAAAAATTCGTTGTTGAGAACTTACTGGCTCTGTTACTGTCCAGAAGCAACATGGGAAATACACTGTGTAGTATGTGAATATGAGACGAAGCTCTCCTTTTTGCCCAGTCTGCGCTGGTGGCCAAGCCAGTTGCCAGCCATGGAATAAGGGCAGAGGCGGTGGTGGCTGCTGCTGCTGCCAGGGTTGTCCCCAGCTTCCCCCCGAGGAAGGACACAGCAGCGTGCACATGCTTTCAGAATGCTGATTAAAAAATAAAAAGGAGGATACTGTAGGCTTTGTTGAAACAAATGAGGGAGGAGAGGGATAGCTTATGATGATGCTTGCTCGGCATAGTGTCTGACCACTCTGAACAATAAGCAATCCAGTGTGCGGTAAAAACATTTAATTAACTTAGCAAAATGCGAGTTGTTTTTTTCCGGTGGATGCCAGGGATTGTGTCATCCCACTTATTATTTGTATCAGAGAGCTTTAAGTAGAAGTTGTAACTCTGTCTTTACTCAGCTCCGCGACATTAGAAAGAGATTATTTTCATCTGACAGAGCTGATGCTTTCTGTTTCCCGTTTGCAATAACAGTTCACTGGGCTGGGTTTTTGTGTTTCGCTTAAAGGCATGTTGATTACTTCCGATTAAAGTAACATTTACCTGAATACTCATCTGAATGGAAAACGTAACTCACCCTTGTTTATGGTCCAGATGCTTATTATCCTGCTGTGCTTTGTTTCTCTGCTATGGTTTCCTTCTAAGGTACAATGGCAATAGAAATACATAGAAACATACATAAGAAAAGCTATCGTTTTGTGATTTCTCTCCTAACTGAAACCAGGAAGTACTAAAAATATCACGTGTATGAGGAGGTGGTGGTGGAAAGCCTGATTCCTAGAGCAAATTGCTGTAGGAGTATGTGACTGAACAGAGTAACTTTTGGGATTTCATCTGCAATGCGATTTGAATCTTCAGTTATTCACCCTTTATACATATAGAAAACCTAGATAAAGACTGTGGGCTGCCAGGCAGAATACTCGTTCTCTGAACTTCTGTTACTAACAGGGGATACCATTCTTTTTTCTTGTTTTCTTTGTACATAAGAGTAACATATGCCATCTCCTCATTTGAGTACTTGAGAATGCTTGACATAAGCCTTCAAAATCAGGCTCGGCTCACAAACAGATCTTAAATGATAGAGCTCTTTAAATCCTTCCTCAAGGAGGTAGACTTATGCGGCTGTTATGATGCATAGCTTCATTTCTGATGATTTTCTGTGATATTTAAATGATGAAACTCGGTCTGTGTGGTATCAGACTGGTGGCTTGCTGAAATGCTCCGACATGCTTCCTTCTTTTTGCTGAGATGGGTCATAAGTACTGCCTCAGAGCATGCTGGTGGAAAGGACCTTGGTTTTGGAAAGGCCTTGTAACAGAAAGACTCCAGGGCTGTCAATGTTTCTAATTTTTCAAGAAATGGTTTTCAAAAAAGCTTTTTTTTCCCCCTCAAACTCCCTTCAAATACTTTGGTTTCTTATAAAATCCAGAAAAATGTTTCTGAACTGAAAATTTTTTAACTCCTTCTAAAGTTTATAATCTACAGATGGAATATCCATTTCCATTGTTTTGACTTGCACGCTATGTTTTTTTACAAACTCTTTACCTTCAAAAACTTAAAACAGTGGGGTTTTTTGTAGTATTTATACCCAATGTGTCTTTCATATATATGTGTTTAAAGTAGGCTAAGCCATTTTTTTTTGGCCTGTAGCTGTTTCAAGTACTCCATAAACAAAATATATATATAGATATATATATAAAAAAATAATATCTATATATATTTACCACCTGTATATTCATTTTTCTGGTCATTCCACTCTGTCAGCTAGTCCAGAGATTTCTTCTGTCCTTTAAGTTTCCAAGTAACCACTTGGATTAATTATATTCAGCTTCACAGAAAGAGTAATTCTAGAGTAATCACTGTGCCTAACTGGAGGAAAACCATGTGGCACACGTACCTTTGTACGTGAGAGTACAATGTCACTGCGTAGCATCTTTGTTAAATACAAATAGACTGCATAAGTTTAAAAATCTTCTCTTTAATCCATGTAAGAAAGGATGAGGTTCCATTATTTCATTTCAAGCAGCAGGCTATTGTGTGTAATCATAAGATGATCTGATTTGCCTGATGTTTTACATTTAATTCCCATCAATGCAATAGATAGTGAAGGAAAAAGGCTGAACTGGAATGATAACATCCACCCTCTTCTTACTCCAGGGCAAAGGACTTTTAAGAATAAATTTGAAGTGAAAATTTAATTAAACACTTCAAAACTTACCTGTTTTTTCATAAAACCTTAAATATAGATACATTATTTGCTACAATACTAATCACAAATCTATCCCTCACAGACTCTGCCTATATTGTCTTAGGAATGCATGTACTATATAATTAAATAACCCAGAATATACATCCTGGAACTCATAGGAGACTTGTTAGTTCAAAGACCACTACAGAGCCAGCATGCATGCTTTGTTGTTTCATGTTTTTCAATTTTATGCAATGAAAATTAATAACTGAGAATAAATTAAGTTACTAATAAATCTTCAAAGCATCGTCACTCTTCTGATTTTAATTATCTAATTGATCATTGTGCAGATCAAAGATTCCCCTGGTACTGATCTAGTTTCAACAAATTAATGCTAGCACCGGATACACATTTGTGTATAGAAGAATGAAAGACTTGTTTAAAAATGGATGCAAAAAAGATTTACATTACATTTTTAATCTTTTTCCTAAATCATGTTATTAACAGTGTAGTGAAAATATTTATAATTAAATGTAATCTATTTTGCCAGCTACCTGCTGATTTTTTTTATTCTTGAAGAGAGAGATTTCTCATTTTCTAATACACTGGGTGAGGAATTATATCTTATTACCTGAATTTAGGATTAGGAAATGGCCTTTACATAAGATACATTTATGAAACTTGACTAGGGTACTAAAACTCAGCTAACTCAAAAAGGAGATACAGGTAGTGAGGTTGAAAGAATTGTTTGTTAGTGTTAGGAAGATCAAACAGACGAAGCATTTAAAAATCCTGTTAGGCTTCAGGGATTTGCAGATGTTGAGACTGAAAGAGCTGTGTCATGTACAAACCTTTTTAACAGCACATATGAGCCATAAACCATGTTGCAGTTTGAACATTTAACTCAATATGCTGTAGAAGATAACAATTTAGCCATGCATATATTCATGTTTGGACACATTGGCTTCCTCTGAAAAAGCATTATTCATACTGCTCAAGCTGAAAGTATCTCTGTGTCCAGGGAAGACTGCGGACAATGTGTTTGCATGAGGCCAAGGCTCCTCCCTGCCCTCCCTGGTGGGGACTAAGCTGCTTTTGTCCTGTTACCCAATGCCAGGCCACCTACTCCAGCAGCCAAAGCCAAATGGGGAGAGTAGTGCTGAGGACCCTGCTGTGGAGGCTCAGCATCCTGTTCTTGCATCAAACAGGGCAAAATTTTGCCCTGCTCATGATACGAAGCCAAAGGTCATCTTCCATGTTTTCTTAGACCTCCTTGTAGTTCTGCTATTTGTCTTCCCCGACCACAAAGGCTTCCCTTTGGTGCAGGTACCCACAAGCCTGTAATGGCTCCAACCAGGCTGGTGTTTCCTCCTGGGGTTGTCTCTGTCTTTTTCCATTTCAGACCTAGTAAGAAAAATTTCTAGCAAATTCACATAGTAGGGAATGCCAGACAATACAGTTTTGGAAGTAATATCCCAGTCTGTTCAGGATAATACCTGTTTTATTTCTTTCTTTGTGCTTTACCATGCGTTGTGTTCCCTAAAAAAGCCAGGTCTTTACCTTGTCTCATCTGCAGCCCATCATCTGACAAAACCCCCAGGACAGAGGGAAGATGGGAAGGCAGGTCCTTCCCTGCGAGTGACAGAGCATGCACGGCTGGGAGAAGTTTCTGAAATAGAGGTGGAAAGAAGCCCCTGCCGAAGAATGGTGTGGTGCTGGGAGTGACTGTGACGGGCCTGGGAAGGATCCCACAGCCAGAGGTGAAGGGAGGAAAGCCACTCCTCTTAAGACGTTAAACAGTCTGAGAAGTCTAAAGGTTGCTGAACTAAAAACAGTACTGGAGGAAAGACCCTGCTGCATAAAAGGACGATCAATACAGCCAGATAAGTTTTGTATCTTATGTCTTTCGCCTCACTCAGTTTTCACTGTTGTTTAAAAAAATTCATCGTTCTAGACCTCCCCCTCCCCAAATTACAGAACCTAGCCATTGGGATTCATAGCTCTTACTGTTTTTGGGGTGCTTTGAGATTGACATGGGGGTCTGGGAGATCCCATTAAAAGTGTGCCCATTGTAGCATATTGTCTTGCAGCCAAAAAAATAAGTAGTGTTGGTTGGAAACTGGGAGCAGAAATTATGTAACACCGAGCATATATAAACCCCTGAAACTCAGTTTACTTAGGATTGTTAATGGTGTATCTAAAGGGAGGGGAAAGAAAATGTAAGAGATAGGAAGGAGAATGATGTGAATTGCTAGAGCACAAAGCAGACTTGGAACATGAAAGAGCGAAACACCATGCCAAAGTAATTAGATGATATAAGCATAAGGCAGGAAAGTTAGCCAGCACTTATCTTCATGTATAAATAACGCTTCTGGACACTTCTTCCCATCCCCATTTAGAGATGAATATTCTGCTGTAAACCAGACCTGCTCTAAACATCAGAGTATCACTTACCCTGGATTAACCTAGTGGTTCTCTGCAGGATATGACGAGGTCAGAGCGATGCAGTATATCTCCCTGTTTTGAGTACATCAGGTGTCAGTACTCTGGGGTTGCACTTTTTTGATAAAGGTTGTACAGAGAACAATGGGAAGACATGAATCCTGGTTAGTCCTCTCTCATGAAGGAGACTAATCCCACTGAAGTGAACTCGAAATCTGTTTTTACTCAACTGTAGCAGAATAGACCTTCCAAAATGAAATAAGAATTTGAACAAATATTCCTCATCGACTCTGAAATTTTCAAAGCTGACATGGGCTCTGGTTGCCTTATAACCAATTAATGATAATGGGAAGGGGTCATCTGTGGTCCTTACAAGGCTTTGAAAATGTCTGCTACAGTGTTTAACTTGCCAGAAATCGCTTGTATTTGGTGTAACTCTTCAGCATGGTTCAGTACTTTACTTTGCAGACAAAGTAGGTTTGTTTTTTTTTTTAAGGGATGAATGCCACAGACATGATTTAATTCAAAGGTTCGCATATTGTGTTGAGATGAGTGCTTGCTGGAGACTTAGCCGGTTAACCTATGGAAAAATTGTCCAGAGCAGCACAACACAGAGGGGTTTAAGAAGTGATTGTGTCTTCAGACTTGTGAATGTAGCTCCCTCTCCAAACCATTTGTGATATGTCTGCTCACAGTTAACATATTCCCTAGCCAGGCTTCCCAGGACTTCTGAATGGGGTTAGTGTGCTAGCGGATAAAGCATCAAAATACTGTGGTCACCCTCGCTGATGGTCTGCTAGTGATTCATGGGAAACCAGCTGGTTGTCTATAATGTTATTTTTCCTTCTTATTGCCAGTTGCTAAGTCATATAAAGGACATATTGAAGAAATAACATTAAATAATACTTAATGCTACTTTGCCAAGCAGACAGTTACTTATGTCTGCCATAGAAATGCCAGTCAAAGGCAAACGTGAGGGGAAGACGTCAGCTGTGGTAGCTGATAAAAAACAGGTAGAGTCACTTCAACAGTCTGCATCATTGCAAGCAAAGGGGAATTATAGGAATTTTTTCCTAATGAAATGTACTTTTGGCTGTGAAAGTGTGAGACCTCCTTAGTTTTTATTTAATAAGGAAATTAATGGATAAATCAGAAAAATTAAAGTTCTTCAAATTGACATCCATTTCATAGGGTCAAAAATGTGCACATAAGATTATTTTATTTGACCCATAATAGTATTTCTAGCTTCCATCGGAGCTATAAGGAGACATGCAGAGCAATGCAAAAAGGAATGTTATTTAATTTTTCCTGTATCACCAAATGCATATATATATGCTTAATGTTCCTCTGATTATGTTAGGAAGCAAATTTCTATGTCTGGCCCTTTTGTTTTTTTGTTTGGGGTTTTTTCCCCTCCAATCTAGGAAGACTTCTGTATTTGGAATATACACAAAGTACTGTAGCAGGGCAAAGGATTTTTAATGAAATAAGAAATTCACACAAATTCATTGTTATTTGTGTCTTGCTTTTGATCTTCAAACTTGCTCCAGACTCTGCAAAGCACTCAAACTTCAAATAGGACATTTTTCCCAATGAACTGAATTTCACAGAAAATGCCAACTGATAAGATGCCTAACATATTCTTGTTTACCTGCGTGCTTACTGAAATACGTGGTTTTAAATCACTAAAGAACTTATCCCAAGAATTATTTCTGCTAGCTAGAGAAGAATTAGCATCTTCTAAATTATGGAGGAAGAAATGATAAAGAGAGAGAATCTTAATAGTGAGCTACTTTTGAAATAAATGCAAGTCTTCTTTTGAAGTCTAGTCCAAAGTCTGCCCTCTGGCCTGTTTCATTCCACCTGATTTCAGCCAGAGGATTCACCTGGGATGTAACAGCTGGGAGCCTATGAAGTGGAAAGATGCAGGAGTCTCTAAAAGGCCTTGAAATAGAAGTTGCCTGAATCACCATAAGAAGGTGGTTGGAGTGGCTTGTCTTCCAATGTAGGTGCCTAAACTGAGGTGGGAGGAACGAGGGATGAAGTCTGTGCAAACCTTGCCTGATATTATGCAGAAATGCAGCCATGAGTCCTCAAATGATTTCTCGTCATGGGATTACCAAAGTGTGATATCCTGTAGGTGCAAAAGAGTTGAAACAATCACCAAGAAGTATATGACAAAATATCAGCTCCTTACAACAGTCCTATTCAACCTTATCTTCAATTTCTTCAATCAGCAATTCAGGATTATCCTGAGAATCTGACTGAGTCTTAATTTAAAGTAATATTGATCTTCAAAACCACAATGAACTCTGCTCATAACCAAATAAGTAGAAGATTAAGCTTGATAATAAGATTAAGAAAGGCCTAATGCAAAGAATTGGTTTTTTTAGAATGGCTGTGATAAAACTGTATTATATACATAAATATTTGGCTTGATTTCAAGACTGGAAAGAACCCAGTAGTGTTGCATGTTTGAAAAATAATACCATTTATTTAGGATGCGACTTTTTAGGCAGATACTACTAAAAATCTTAATTGTCACCATTTCACATGTTATTTAAAAAGAAGAGTAATTATGATGGTAAAGAAGAAGGATTTATTCTGTATCTCTTTTTAAAGGAAACATACAACTTGAATTGTGTACCTCAGGCATTTTTTTTTTTCTTATTTTTCTTCTCTGCCAATGTTCTTTTTGATTGCTTGGATGCCATACGGTATTATGGCCCTTTTATCTTTCATATGACTATCACCTGCAGGTAGTTGCATCTGAGCCCCTGATCCCTAACCACAGCTTTTCCTAAACCTCTGTGAAGCATCAAAAAGATTTAACAAAAGGCCAAAGAAATGAATGATTTTTTTGTTGTTGTTAAAGGATCTTAGTTGACTGTCTGGGTTATCACTATGCTCATAAATGAAAAATGTATTTATTGAGTTTTGTCTAGTCTCTTGGGCTAGTGCTCCTTATAGAGTAATAAATGTCCTCTGGATCAGACCACCAAAAGTGGTAGATTTTCAATTGGAGATCATTGATTCTAGCAACTCTCTCAGGTTCACTAATCTCAGTTTAGCTGTAGTCATTTTCTTTATTTTGTTATATCCAGCAGCACATACTGTACCGTTGTGCTTTTCAAGTTGAACTTGACCTGAACTCAGGGGTGATATCCTGCTTCTTCAGGGTGGAACTCTATTTGAAATAGTGAAACTCTAGTAAATGTGAATTATTAACCATGTTGGGACTTTCAAAGCTGATTTTCAGTTTTTTAAATTTCCTGCATTCTTCAGTCATTAATGAAAGAGGATGCAAGCGCTATTAATGTTAAAATTTGTTATGACACTATAACGTTGAGCATTTTTGGTTGACCACCTGACAACTTTGTGCCACTGAGCAGGTTTAGGTTGAAGTGGTATCTTGACAATGCTTGTCTTACTAAAAATACCTGAGAACAGTGTAACAACAGTGTTTAATTACCTCATGCCAGGTGTATCCAGTTCTGAGCTCAGAATTCTTGCTCCATAGCTCAGCTTCAAGCGCAATTTGGCAATGGCTCGGTGTGAATGGAGGTGTCTCTCGCCTCCCTGGGGGTGTTCTCTGACATCCCTGCTCTGCTGTCTTAATGGTCAAAGGATCAAAGTCCATACAACTGCAACTCTTTGTAACTCCTGGGCATGGGCATATATATGGGCCCATCTTTTACCAAAAACACCCCCACGAGAGATGTTTTGAAATCAATGACTAACAAGTACAGACAATTTGGGATGACTGTTGAAAATATTAGCTAGACCTGCCTGTCCTGCTCATAAGTTATTCGTGTTTGAGCTGCTTGTCTATTCCTTCCGTAAGGTACAGCATGCTGTTTTAAGATGTGCCATCATCCAGTTTACTTTGCCTCAAAATATTTGTCTTAAAATGCACTACGAAGTGCAGCAGTTCACAGTCCGCATGTCTGGCAGCTCGGACACCTGTGTGGTGGAGTAAGGATGGAGTTTGTGTTAGTTGGGTCACCACTTGAGCACTTGGTCCCACTGTTGTTGGCTTACCTCCTCACCACCCAAGGCGACTTTGAGAATCATCATTTTTAGAAGTCTGGATGTCCCGGAGATGATTGCACTGAAAGGAAAATTTGATGTTAACGAAAAATATGCTTTTAAAATACTTTCCCGTTGTCTTTAATGTTGAAACATCCAGTGCTGGAGTAAAAATGAAAATAGATATATTATTCTTACCCTAATCCTTCCATATATTACAAGGATTCTGTTGCTTTTTCCACTTGTTCTTGGATTGTATTTATGGAACTATCTTAGCAAGGTACCACAATAAAACACTCTCCAGCTGGCAATAATCTCTTTCTCAGTATTATTTAAGATTTTCTCTGATATGCTGAACTTTGACAAGAATATAACTGGATAATACTGGTGACATTTCATTCTTCATTTACTAAAAGAAACAGAAGAGAAAGGGGGCCAAATAATTATTTTATCTTGTGTATGGAAAAAATATTTATTTCAATAAGAAGCTCTTGTGTGACTTCCTGCTTTGTATTATCAGAAGCATTGAAGCATTTCCCTGTCTTTTCCTTTACAAAGCATTCTTGTTTTCTTGTTTAGACCATTCTCAGAATGGCTGATCTGAGATTCATCTTGGCTGGTATTGCAGTTTTAATGCTATATGTCACAGCAAGTGTCTTGGCTTGCATGTTATAAACCCTTAAGCATGTCCTTGGCAAACCAGGTATTTCAAGAAACCAAAACACTTTCACACGCAGCAGTTTTGTAATGACAATTCTTTCTTTGCTTCCTCTTCTGAACCTTCACTAGATACCAAAATATAAATAAGGCTCTTAACTGAAGTTTATAATGTGGTGGTGACCGAAGATAAGAGACGCGGCTTTCTGAGTCCATCTTGTGTGTGCCTGGTGATCTGAATGCAATGTGGAGTGCATACTTAAGTGGAAGAGACTTCACAAAACTTGTGTTACTTATTCTACAAAATGATTAAAAAAGATCCCTGAGGGTTTTTTCACCTGATTTAATGGGATAGTATCACGACGAATTCTTTGATATTCCTAATAGCGTACTTTTTTCTCTAGAGAAATACAAAATCAGTCATTTCCACTGGTATTTTCTTTTTCAAAGCATGCTTACTACAATGGATGAAAACCTGCTCCCAATTACCATCATAACCTTAAGTAGTTTGGTTCCAAATATTGTAGGGAAAACATCCTTTCCAACCTAAAATTTCTAAAATTTGATTTTGTAAAATGGCTGAAGTCTTTATTTTAATGTCAGCAATAAACAGACTTCCTGAACTTCAGCCCACAGTAATTCCTCCAGAAAGCAAAAGTAAATGTACAACAAAACATACTATGCTGTAATTAACTGTAGTCATTAAAGAAAATTAAATCAAAATTGGACTACGCCTTTTGTAACTGCCTCCCTGAATTAAATCTAATGGTTGAGAGTGTTCATGGCGCATAGACAGGACAGTGTTAATGTGTCTGCGTAAGCAATACTGTACATCTATCTGTCTGGATATATGATCATGAGCTGAAGATTGTTTATTGTCAAAGGCTGAGTGGCTAATAAATGCTGGCAATGGCTTGGATTCACTGGAATGCCGCACAGCTGCAGCATTAGTCAGACTTTCCCTTTTCTGAATTCTGTAATCCCTTCAATATTGCATTAAATATGTTTTCAATATTTATCTGGATAAAAATGTGCTGAATATTGCAACTGTTTAATTCTGATGTTTGTCACGTAGGAAATCTGTGTAAGGCAGAAGGTAACAAGGTTTTTATTGCTAAAACCTAATGCAGCTTCTTCTTTCATCGTTTGCTCCTTCGGAGGCATGCACTTGGGCTATTTACAGCACTTTGTGATCGCTTGGGGGTGGAGGCATGTCAGAATTTCTGAAGCCAAATTTCAGGCCTTAGTGCTTGGCTGAACTCGCTGAACTGACCCGTCACCCTACACAAGAATCAGAGTTCCTGTAGATTTTGGTGTTAGTAGAATTTAGCGGATGGATATTGGATTTGTTATACTTCATAGTCCAAATACTTGACAAGCCAGGAGTTGGAATGGTTTATTAACATGTCACTATTTTTTTTATTAGTTTTCCTAAATGATCAGCCGGTCTATTGTTAGCTGATCTATTGTCTCTCTCCCAACAACTTTTTTTAAACAATTTTTATCTATGAACCAGATTATTTGGATAACAGTGATTGCAATTAATGATGTGGGAGCAGGGAAATATGCTCCCCTTATGTTGTGGGTTCAGAATTAAGACAGGGAATCCAAACACATGCAATTCAAGTTAACCACATGGTCTAATGCAGTCCTGGCGATGCTAAAGCTCACTGTGTCCATGTGTTTCCACCAGCAATTACTTTCCCAGCTGCTGTTGAAAAAAAAGAAAGCACACCAAATGGAATGGATTGTAGGCACCAAAGATAACCCATTGCTGCTTGGGTTGATTGCTTTAGACATTAGCCTGACCTGGAAATAGGTGGGCTGTAGGCATTAGGAATAGGTCATTAAAAAATCATATTCACATTCAAAGTACTTTTTGTACTTTTTTGCCCAGCTGTATTAGTAATAGCTTGATCAGACTTAAGCAAAAAGCCTATTGAATCCATTAGCTGTAGGTCACTGATTCAAGCAGATTAACAGTAGCAGAAATATGCATTAAGTGAAGGATGAATTACTGGTGTCTGTCTAACCACTTCTAGTGTTCGCCTTGCAGTTAAAGCTAATTTCAGTCACTTATTGGCAGTCGCAGTGGCACCAGCAAGTGAGTGGGTCATGGAGACTAAACCATGCATTCATCCTGAAGTGGTCCCTTAAGGAAAAGGTGGGAGAGTGTTGGGGAAGCTTGGATGAAAGTTGCTCCCATTCTATGGAAATGTAGAAAGCTTTAGGAACCAGAACTGTTGACACCTTCTGGGGCATAAAAAACCCCCGCATTTGACTGAACTATTGTAAGCATACATTGAAAATGAGAAGCCTAGCATTAAGCTGAAATTACTACATAATAATCTGGAACATAAACTTGCATTGCTTTTTCACATTATCTCTTTACGATAAAGTCTTTTCATCTAGTCTCTTGGCAGTGACTCATTGGCAAAACATTTTAAGTGATTCAAATAAACAGAAAAAATGAATACTAGTTTCTTTGTTCAAGAAGAAACTCACAAAAAAAATGTAAAGGACATAAACCTTGCTCTCTCTGGATTTCGGCTTTCCAGTATTTTCAAGTACACAAAGCAGTTCCTCGTCCCATGCCACTTTACAAAACATTGATAGCCCGTGTATCTCACCCATCCAGCCTGTGATGCGATGTGTCATATTTGGTCTTTATACGCAGAACAATGATTTATCCTGTAGTAATAGCTCAAAAAGAAATGAACCCCATCCCATTACAGAGACTGCATATTCTTTGAAAGGAGAATGACAGCTATAGAAGATCTGCTCTTGATAGTAAAAATGTAGAGATATTTTATTATATTCTTATTATGTTAAAAGTCACAGCACAGTCAATCTAACACTTTTCTTCTCTAGCAGAACACATTGCATATCGTTTTTTTGTGTTATGTGGTTTATTTGTTTGTTTTTTCAAGGTTGGTGTCAAGAAAGACAAAGAGAAGTCAAGGGAATGGAGAATATTAGGTAACTGCCAGGTGAGAAAGGCTGTGTGTGTTGGTAACACATCTTCATCATAGCATGGGATGCGTCTGATCAAGATTCGTCAGGAGCAGTGGCAACTGGAAAGCTGAGAGATGGACCATAATTATAAAAGTAAGATACGTAGAAACATTGAGTAAGATGCATATTCCCCCCACCTTGGCAGGTCACCGATGCTGTCGTCACAGTTACAGCTTAGTGAGCAACTTTTACATCACTGTTCCCTCTAGTAACGTCACAGACCCCAATCCACATGGACTATTTTGCTGCCATGTCACATTTATTTAATTGGTTTTCCACTGTCACACACAGCTGCTTTTGATATTGCTCAATCAACATTTTTCTCACTCAGCAAACATGTTTTGCATTATGTTTTCCCCAGATCAACAGGCATTCATTTTTCTATCAGATGCAACTTTCAGCCCTTAGTCTCAAGTTCTGTAGGTTCCTTTCTCTCAGTTCTCCTTGCTTTGTGGCTGCATAATATTTTTCCAATCAAATATTGCTTCCGGCCTTTATTTGGAAGCTACCACTTGCAAATCACTGTGAGATATGTGCGATGAAGTTTAGGTTACTACTAAGTGTTGTAGCTTTCCTTAAGGCATCTCTTCCCCTCCCCATACACAAATTTATGTGTTAATATTAATCATTATCATTTGTTTACGGTCAAGGAGACACTGACCTCCGCTGGGATTTACGGTCCTTGTTTCAAACAGCCTGTTTTGTTTGGCATGATTTGCTGTTTTTCTATCTGTGCTGCTATTGTATGGCTCTGTCAGCACGTACTGACTGCGGGCGAGTGTGGCAATAAACAGGGGATGGGTGGGGGGCTCGCTCACCCCCTCCCAGTGCTCAGCTCTCCAGCTGCTTGTGACAGCACTTGCAGAAGCGCAACCCCATGCCTGCACTGCCCCCGGGACGGTGTACGCACCTGGGAAGCAGTGGGCTGCACCCACTGCCACCCCAGCACAGCCATGCAGGCGCCCTTTGGAGACTATCGAACAACACGTTCGGGCAGATCATGTTGCATGGCTTTGACCTTAGCTGAGGAGCCCACCAATCCCACAGTTATTGAAAAATGTTGCACAAGAATAAGATGGAGGAACTGAGTGACACACAAATGCTATTATTCAAAGATAGGTATCTGCAATTTTTTTATTCAGTTTGGGGCCACTTTTGCAATACACAAAGCAGCTGGTCTGCACCTGGTTTGTATCTAAAAAGACCTTTGCTCATGAATAAGTACATGACTGAAAATAACATTGCAGCTCTAATCTACTTACACTCATAAAACCTCAACTTCAATATGGGTACCCTGGAACAAGGGACAAAGCAATTTTGTAAAGTTTTAATGCAGAATCATTTTATATTTACATTATTAAAAGTGGAGTTTGAGGCCAAGAATATGCATAGCCAGACATTGTTTGGGGGTTTGAAAACATAATTTCATGTTTATTTTTGCGTCTGGAAGGTGGTTGCTAAATCCTGACAATTGCCACATAGGCTGGCTGTTGGGCTTTCAACGGTAGCTGTTCTGATTGCCAATCTGGATCTTCAATACCTAGATTCAAGTTACAATTAAGAAAAACCAGAAGACACCTAATAGCAAAAAGGAGGTTCCATGAAAATAAAACTATTAGGGTTAGATACCTTCTCATAGATCTGTTTTTGTAGCATCTTATTTTTGTGATTGGAAGTCTTCTGTTCTTTCTGAAAGACAGAAGCAACAAGTTTACCTTTTACGGTCACTGTAATCAATAGTATAGTCCTTCAACTACTCCTTTTTCTGTGAGCACGGTCAGAAATGAAATGCCTTTCTATTGCAGTCCACCTGCTTTATTTAAACCACAGATTGCAATTTTGCTCTTTACCACTGCTGCACAACCCTCAAAACCATCTCTTCCATCCCGGGTATGAGAAGGAAATCATGGCTACTTGCTGCTGGGCTTAAGCAGAGCTCTTTAACAGGAAAACTACATTTTACTTAGGAGAATAACATCATGTGGCAGGGCTATGGCAACAATAACACCTCTACTGCCAGAAAACACTTACCCTGGGTGGCTCAGATGGCCCCAAATATTTAAGAGCATTTTTCTTATACTGTAAATTCCCTGCGGTACATTATTTTCTACTGAGAGCTAATAACTACCCTGTCTGTAAAGCAACTGGTCTTAAGTTTATTAGCTTGCAAGACAGAAAAATAACAGACACATATCACTGACATTTAACAAAGATATCTTTCATGGGTTTCTGTATTTTTTCATATGCACCACACGTTTCTCTTTAGTTAGAAAAACACATTTTGAACCACATTCTGAGTAACTTCTTATGAAGCAAAGCACATTTTCCAAAAAGTCCTTAATGCTTCACCAAATACTGAGTCCCTTTTCAGAAAGTTCTGAAGGTTTTTGCAAAAGAAATAACATGTCAGCTTCCCCAGTGAAAGCTGTTTCACCCTTGCCGCAGCAGCCATACTATTTTCCTTGGCATCATGGGAGAACATCATCCTATTCCTGCACTGAAGTGGAAATGATTGCACAAACGATTTTCATGTGAAAGTGACTTCTTCAGACAGTATAAATCCCTATTCACACTTCTTTAGAAGTATAATATGAGTTTATTCCTTTTGAGTGGAGATATGGTTCACAAGATGATTATGCACGTGGTCAGTCTAGAGCAAAAGTGTAGTGACGGTACATTTTGGTGGTTAAATAGAAGAGCTTTCCACTAGCTGGATACATCTTGTGGGTAGGTCATGCACACAGAAGGCGGTCCAGTCAAACATCAATATTTTTGTTCTGGAAGGAGTCAACTTTCAGATAATATTTTTAGCTAGAGTATAGTGAGACTGTAAGGAGATAAAAGCCACCCCCAGCTCCTGTATTTTTGATAGGCAAATCTATACAAAATAACTGGTGCTCAGTGACACAGAGCACATTATTGCTGGTTTGGCCTTACAGTGACCACCTCCTCTCGAAATAACAGCAAGTGAGATGTGAACTTGCCAAGGTCACAGTAAACAGCAGGTACTAGGGAAAAAGTGGGGAAAAAAGGGTGGCATGTTTGGTAAAATTAGTTCTATTTTAAACTGGCCTCTACAATTTTTGGAATGTGAATTTTGGTGTGCAAAGAAGAATGTGAAAAATTGCTTCTCCCAAGTGACTCAACATTTGGGTTGAACCATGTGGAACTTCAAAAGCTGAAGCTGAACATTGTGAAAGTCCTTCTCGAGGGCTCGGGACTCTACTGAAGTCGTGGCAAAACTTTTGTTAGTTTAAATGGGAACAGGAACAAGCCTGTGATTGTTCTTTTTTAAAGTCCATGAAGAAGTCCAAAACCAGTTGCCCTGACTAGTAATAAGAAAAATTCAAAGGAGAACAATAGTTGTACATCTGGGAATGTCGATATTAACAGCACGCACTGCAGTCCCAAACTCTCAATAACATGAAAAGCAGAGGGACTAATTTTCTTTTTCTGTGACCCAAACACACACAAGGTTTACCCAAAAGCCTGCCTGGGTGGTATGTTAGAGGACAAGGTACTGGGATAAAAAAATTCAGAAATGATCCAAGCTTCACACTAAAAAGCAAGGATTATGTCTAGTGCTAAAGAGGGGGAATGCTGGTGTTTTATAGTAAAAAAGTTTCATATGCCTTACAAGGAACATGTATATTTCTCACTTTATTGTCTCACCTACTTAAAGGTGCACAAAGGCGCAATGTTTTATTATCACAGTGCCAGTGGAGCTTCAGCTGTGGGCCGATGAAATCGGTGTCTCTGCATGATCCACAAGAAGAGTAGGCATTTGGCAGAAAGCTCTCCCTCTTCCTCATCCTCTTCTGCTCCAAAAGTTTGACATGTCAAAATGTTAACTTTTTTCCTGGATGAGTGGTTGTTGCTAATTTGGATAGAAATTACTTGGCTACAATACTTGTGGAAAAAAAGCGTAGAACATTGGGAAACGTTTGCAAAATGTGGATAGTACAACCCTGGGTTTTATTTGGACAGTTTCCCAGGCACTGCAGAAATGGAAGCATAACGCTCTTGCATTTTGAATTTGAAATAAAACGGCTTTTTTAGAGATATTTCAGAGTACCACATCTAGAATCTAGCATTCAGGGTGCTTAGAAAAATTTGCTTGTCCTTTTCAATCTGCCACTAGGAGCAAAGTTGGCAAACAGCAAAAAAGGCTTCCTAAGATGTAGCGAATATTCATGTGAGAAATGCAAACTAGGATTCCAGGTTGGATTAAGACACTGAAGGTGTTCCAGGCAGCCTTATATGATATACATGCCATGTACACGTTCCTTAATTGCTATCAGATAACACAGCAGATCCAGTATTTCCCTTGTTTTGGATTATTTTATGACTACACCAAATTCAGACTTTAAAGTATCTTGAGTCACAGATTCTGTTTTATCTTAAAATCAGCAAGAACTGTGGTGATGTAAACTGTTTTAATGAATAAACACTGCTGCTATTTACAGTATTTTATCTCTGAATGAGACCCTTAGATTTGTAGGAATTACTGTCTGAGAGAACCCAAGGACAAACATTTACATATTTACAAATTTCATATAAGGGCAGGTTGAACGTTGAAAGTCTTTACATTCTTTTTCCATGGAGAACAATAACAGTGACAAAATGATGGTGCCTGCAAAAGATGATGGAGATTTGTTCTCAGATCCATGCGTATCTTGTCCCCGTCCACCTTGCAGCAGTTCTTTCCGTCAGTGGAGGGTTTTTTTCTCTAGTATGGTAGACTCATTTCCACCCAGCTCCTGACTCTACTGCAGATGCTGACAGGAGGAGAAAAGGGATATTAGGGTGTATTATGCCTCTGCCCACCTTTTTTTCTAATTTTGTAAGTGTTTCTCTTTTTGTGGTTTTTCATGTGCTTTCAACAATAATTTTGAAGGTCTATTGATTTAGAATAAAATGTAACTGGTACTGTTTCCAGAGTACTTGACAATTATGGTCCCAAGTTTCTTCTGCTTTATGTAGTCACTAAATGAATACAAAAAGGCTTGCATCCTCTGGCCCAGTCAAGCAGCAGTAAGGTCAAAAAAGCTGTGGAACCTGGGGAGGAGAAGGCGGCAAAAATAGCTTAGCTTTAAATCTGAGGAGCTTCTTTCAAAAACTGATTTGTTTAGTATTCGGAGTCGATCTGTCCTTCCATCTCCTTGTGCTTGGAGGAAGCATTCATGTGGTTGACTGGAGATAATTTACAGATCATGGAGGTAAACTTGGGGCTTGCAGTCAACCCCTTATCTGTCTACACATACCGCTCACGCGTGATTAATATGTGCTATATTAATCATGGGTAAACAGTCCTGTATGTGTCGTCGACCAAATAGTTCTGCTTTGACTAGTACATATCCTAGGCTAATAAAAAAAAAAATGTAATACTGCCACCAAATACAATGGTTTTCTGTAATACTTAGAGAATGTACTTTGTAATTTGAAACTGTTGTACAAATGCAGAGACATGTATTTGTTGAAAGGTTTTCACATACCATCTGAAAGAGAAGAAAAAAGCATATTTTCAGATGTTTCCCTATTTGTTTTTTAAAATTGTAGCGGTCTTAAAGTTCAGTTTTAAAACTCTGAACTTTAAAAAAAAAACAATTCAGAATTCATAAATATCTTTTTCCTTGTTTTTTTTTTTATTTGCTTCATTTATTCCTTTTCAAAAGAAAATGGATTTCTGATAAAATGTAACTGATGCTACATGTAGTATATAAACAGAAGGATTATGGGCTTGAGTTTCAAAATTCTGGAGTTTTAAATATTTATTCAGATGAATCCCTTTAGCAGAATATATTTTTAATTCTTTTCTTTGCAATGCTAGCATACAACAAAAGCTACTCCTTGAAGTTCAGCAATCTACTTCTATTCCTTTTCCACCCTCTGAAAAAACTAAATGGAATTTAAGTGTCCGTAGTTGTTGCACAGTGGTGACTTGCAGGTATTACTTCTTGCTACAAATAATGCAGTCTGAGCAAAAGACATTCAAAGGCAAACTGTTAGTTATGCACATTTATACTGTCTTCAGCCCCTAAAATGGGCCAAAATTCATGCAGTGCTGAGTGAGTAAGCAATATGTGCCATGGAAAAGGGCTTTACGTTTGGGAAAGGCAAAAAGAAAACCTAAAAATTTTAGGTTTTGCATCTTTCTTTTACTTGGTGTCATTGAGCAGTAAGAATTTATACATAAAAACCCTTGTCTGCTTGTGAGGAATCTATTTTAAACTATTAGCAGGACAAGGAAAATGGTGTGTGCTGCAGTAACATAACATTTACTTTACAGGAACAGATAGCATATTGTATTTTGTGGCACTGGAAGCACTTTAAACATATATTTATAATTGACTAGTTATAAAGGTGCACTCTGGGTTCCCCCAATTTGATCATTACAGGAAAATAATTAATTTTCATTCCTAAAATTGGAAAACTTCAATATCCAGAGACTCCTGCCTTGACTGTTAAAGGTGCGTTGGCATATCAGTATCTCAGCTGCAGTAGAAAGGTTAATAAAAATATATGGCATAGTTACAATGAACTCATTTTTTTCCCCCAGAACTGCACTATAAATGGCATTATCACTATACCTGGAATTGCCATTTGCACATTATATGGGCCTGAAACAATCTGGGACATTTATTTCCCCTCACTATAGTAGTCTGTAAATGGAGTGACACCATTAATGGAAGAGTCTATAAATGAGTGCTAATTATGTGACCAGATTGAGTCAAATGGGATGAGTTCTCATTTTACTTTAATTGATAACTTCAGTTCCTACCTGACAGCACAAAATAATTAATAATGACAGTGACAACTAATAATTGGGAAATACACATTGTAAATGATACTTCCAGGTTTTATATGTGTGGTAGGAATTTATAGCATGATGAATTATCTAGGGGTAATTGTTTTTAAGGTTTTGTTATGTTTTTACTTCACAGTTTTCAGGAGCAGTAAAAGTAAGTATATTATAGGAAAAATGCTGCTGACAATGGGATTAATAACTTATGAATAAACTCTTTAGCCTCTAGTTAAATTGGACTGGTTTTGAATTTAATTATACTGATACTGGAATATTAGAATTTATTATTAAGATTGTATTTTTACAACTAAAAATGGAATATGATAATACTTGTATGTTCCATACAATAAACTTTATTTAGAGGTCTTGCATAGGTTGTATCGAGATGAACTTATGGCTGAGCTTTTTGTTACAATCAGTAAGATGCAATTTTTGAAAGGTTTAGTACAAAAGCAGAAGACGAGCAAAACAAACTTAATAAACCCCTTAACTCTTAGGTTCCCTGTCTCCTGCTTCACCAGATCTGTCTGTTCTCATTTAGGTAGGCTTCATCCCAGGAAAACAGTCTGTCTCACCAGGGATTTTAAGACTAAGACTTTAATGAGTGCTAATATTAGAAGCGCATGCAGACCTCTCCAACACAAAATAACGGAGATAAGAGAAATAAATTTCAAGTCATTTTTATGCCAGCAATAAAATTAGTTATTTTTAGGAACATTTTAATATAGATATTTACAGTGTAAAGCTATTATAAATTTTAATGAATTATTAGTAAAAGCTGTTTATATCTTCTCTCATGGAAAGGGTTCTCACAGTAAATATATATAAATACATATATGCAAAGACATTTCAGAAGAATCATAAACTGGATAAAGTCTGTACTGAAGAAAGTAGACTCTTCTTCCTGTCTGATAACCCTTGAGGATTTGTTTGAACAAATTCATCTACCCTAACGACTTTGAGAGTGAAAGCTCTTGAAATACAAGAACAACACTATAGACAACATTGAGCTCTTTAGTCCCTTTGCTGTTAGTCCTTCCCTGATTTACTGCTAGACTAAACTCATTAACTACTGGCTCTGTAAGAGTCCTCAGACCAAATTTTACAACTTCCATTGCAGCTTCCGTCTTCAGCTCAGTCTTTGACCCGCTCTCCTTGTTAAATCCTTACATGAGTGCTAGCTTAATTTCAGGGGGAATACTGGGGCTTTTGATCTGTGGGAGATGGGGTGAATTTTGCATTATTTTATGCTCCTTACATCATCTACAAGTTTTAATGCAAAACCTTAGAAGAAACAGATTCATGTGAAAGTAACGCTAATACTCTTCTGTCAAAAATCTGATTCATACCTACTATTTAAATAACCTAATTTCTGATATATGAGTCCTCTTTTAAAACACTGTAGCACCAGATTCCTTGGTAATCAGTCTTTCTGCCACAAACCATTTTTTTTCACACTTTCTTCCACCTGCCACATCAGTATAAAATAGCGGGATGATATTCTGTAAATTATACCTCAGAATGGCATTTGTGCATAAGGAAATGGAAACCTAGTGGGAAAATGTTTATGACATATTTATATGAAAATGATCTGCAAAAATAACTCTAAGCAAAACCTTTGAATGTGGGTGACACAATGATTTAGAGTTTATTTAAATCCGTTGGGGTTTTTTTGTGTTTTTTTGGTTTCGTTTTTTTTTGTGAAGGGATACATTGGTATTTCCACTTAACTGAAAAATATGTTATTTTGAAATTTATGAGCAGGTTTGCATAATAAGTCTAGCTTTAGGACT
The DNA here is from genome assembly GCF_965183815.1 of Platalea leucorodia. NCBI lineage: Eukaryota > Metazoa > Chordata > Aves > Pelecaniformes > Threskiornithidae > Platalea > Platalea leucorodia. Next base: position 8,782,634 of record NC_138828.1, on the reverse strand, counting down.
AAAATGTAGAAATGCTTTGTTATTTATATTTAAAATTTCATTGATAGTACTGAATATCACCACTTTGATAATGAATTTGGCTTGTAGAGGAAGATTGTAACTTCTGCTACAGAAACCATGACATGAGATTGCTTTGACCTGAAACATTGTTCAAGACATCATCCCTACGCATTGTTAGAAAATGAAGATATGATATTTTATCATTATGTTGGCCACATAATACAACTCCAAGGTAAAAACTTATATCTCAAAAATATCTTGACAGATTGTGACCTGAAGTTTCTGCTTTACCCGTGGAAGCACTGTACAAACAGAGAGGATGGAAGTAAGGGGAAAGCAAAACACTGTTTTGTGTTATACGTTAACATATTTCAGTATTAGCTGCTGATAGATAGATCTGAGGAATATAATTGAAAATTGCTAGAGAGAGCAAGAGTAAAAAGCAAGAACTATCTTTGTAACCTGTGTCTTTAGCTGCATAAAGATAATTCAGAGTGATTTAGAGGAAAAAATTAAACTTCATACTTCTGTGCAGTAATGGTGCATGCTGAATCCCAGCCCCCTGCTGCATGTGTACTGGCCGGCCAGCTACAGGCACAGTTTGTATTAGAAAAGCCTTTCCTCCCCATGGGAACAGTCAAGGTCTAATCACATTTTCATTACAAGATTGCAGGTTTTATGTCCTTTGAGTCCTAGTCCTAGGCATTTTGTGCAACTGGTATGGAGAGAACTATTTGACTAGGAATTGTTACTGCTTTACAGATTTTTTTTTTTGTCCAAAAAATGACAAAACTAATTCCACATGCAAGTGTATTAAATAAGCTGGTAATTTGCAATGATTGTTATACAATAGTTAATGATACCTAATTTTCTGATGTCTTAGATATTACAATTCCTGAGAAAAAATGAGAACACACACAAAAATATTTTTATCAACCTCACCTTGGCTATTCAGAAAGAAGTTTCGAGGAGAGGTCGATTTATTAATTTACCAATTTTTAGGAGCTCTGTCACAGGTTGGTCGTAATAATTATTAGCAATATATTTTTGGTTGTCAATGAGTAGTGAGGCCTTCGGGGACTATTAGGGAAGTGAGGGCACTATACGGTATTTCAGTGCATCTCCATATCTGTTTGCATACTGTCTACCCCAATCTTACTCAAACAGTTGGCAGGGGAGGAGGTTATACAGTCAATTTAAATGATAGTCATTAAGAAATATGTCTATTATTTTATCATATTTTCAAGGGACCAAAGCAAGTCTGCCCAGAAACATATGAAGGCTATTTTACACAAACACCTGACCAAAAAAAATTATTCCTGAGTCATAAATTGTGAAATGGAACAATGAACGTTGTATATGAAATAAGGTCTTGTCCAAGGTAGAAAATATATGCGGAGCCTGATTTGGATATGTTTTTCGTTCCAGCTCTATACTGTCTCTATACCTAGCACATCTCTCCTACCTGTCATATGGTGGAATGCATTTACTTTGTGTCCTAGACGTGCGTGGCTGGTTAAAAAAAAAAGGCGCGGTTCCTCAAGGAATTTACACTACAAATGAAGCCACCATAGAACATGAAAATAACAAACAAATGGGAGGGTCGGAAATTAAGAACAGGAGGTAAAGTAAATAAAAATAAAGAGCCAGAACTCCAGCTGCTGGAAATTAGTGTAGTTCTATTGAAGCCTATGCAATTACACTAACTGAGCAATTGGTTCATTATTTTTATTTATTTTACCCTTTGTTCCTCCCTTTATTGAAGCTTTGAATTAACTGAGCTGAATTAACATCAGCTGAAGAGCAGTTCTAATGTGCATCCTGTTATGTAGCAAACTCTGGTATCTGCAAGGAGAGGGAAGGGGCAGAGTGGGTAGCATCTGAGGAGGCCTTTGAGGGAAAAGAGTCACCATCTACCTAGACCATAGTTGTGCTTGAGTGCGTAGTCTCATTTTTGTTGTTTGGTTTTTTTTTTTCCTTTTTGCCTTTTTTTCCCCAACACAGGACATCCCAGCGGGGAGTCTTACCATTGGTGTGGGTACAGAGGGCTGCACAAAGGCACCAGACCTTTGGGGAAGGCGACTGAGCCACCAAATGAGGTGGCAGCAGGTATGGTGGGGTCATATCCACACTACATAAAAACACAGAAATTGAGTGTTCCCCCCATCCCCATGTGTTTTCCAGCCTGTCCTCAACCCTGTCTGCAGTGAGCCTGAAAGCTTGAGAGCAGGACTCAAATGTGCACCACCATGTTTGCAGTGTGGGTAACGGGTAGACCAGGTCTGAACTCCATCAGGAGATCACCAAGAGGGTAGGGGAGATGCACCCAGAAGGAATGCATGGCGTGGGGTGGCAGCTGAGTAGATCATCGTAATAGTGGGGAAATAAAGATAGGAGTATGACCGCAAAGTTACAGTTTGTAATAAATGAAGTTTTTGACTGAGTTGGTTAAAAGTTATGAGTTTAAGATAATGGTGTGGGTTTTTTTATAACAACTGTTTTAATTTTAACTTGGAAAGCAAAATCTGTCCTTTTTATTAGAGCTTCATGAATAAATTGATGACTGCTTTGAAATTAATTTTCAGTACAAAAGACATTTCTTATCCAGGTTGTATTTCCTGTAGTTGTTATAAAGTAAATCTCTCCTGAATCAAAGACTTGATCCATTGCTCATTCAATGCTTAAATATATATATATATAGGCTTGTACATCATTACTTGGAAATGCATTAAAAGAACATTAATCTGTGAAGTTCTCTGAAGTAAGGAGTGCTAACAGTAAGTGGATTTGCAGTTCTAATTCATCTGCCTTTTGCATTAAGGTACAGTCTTTAATTACATGTTCACACATACTCTAGGCAGTTTCCTACTATTTCTTCTTTCTTCTCATTATTCATTGCAGAGCCCTTTCACATCTTTAAGGCTTGAATTAAATGTGGAATTATACATTTGCTTTTGGTCTCATTTAGGATATTCATCAATGTACCAGCTAGGTACCTGAAGAATATTAAGGTGTTTATCACCTTTTGACATACAGGGCTACTATTTCCATCTTACAGAGGGAGAACTTTAAGAGAGGGGGAGAGCTGTTTAAAATGATATCAAGGCAGATTTAACCTGGTAAAAAAAAAGAGGCTTAGAGGGAAGGGTATCCTAAATTCAGGACTGATCTTCATTCCCTGGGATGAAACATCTTCTATTTGGAGGTGCCTATTTTTTAATGGAAAAAAAACAACTCAGTGCGAACAAAATGCCATTATGTGCAAATATAACAATCTCACTATGCATTATTATTAGAGATTTGGCTATGAAGAGTTTTTACATCGATGTTAACCATCTGAGCTGCAAAGCTGCCCTTTCTAAAACTCAGTCTCAAGGGATGTGGTTGTTTCTGAGGTTGGTTGTGAGACGGAGGAGCTTGTCGTCCTCCGGCTGATGAACACTAGAAATTACGGGCTTCCTGACTGAGGTCACAGCCCCATGAGCTCAGAGCTTTTTTTCCAATCCAAATGAAATTTCACAGTACAAGGGAAAGTCACTTTTGTGACCTGTTGGCTCTCTCCATGCTGAATATTAATAGGATTACTGCGAACAATGGAGGTGTTGAACTTGAAATAATTTTGTATGACATAAAGTACAAGGCAACCCGGATATAAAGGTGTATTTTAAGTACTAAAATAGAGAACATGTTACCACCAAATACGTCTTCAGCTGTGTGTGTTGTAATAGCCTTTCCTTGATATCAGATGCCTAATTCAAAATGCACTTCACTATCAGGACAAAAACCAGCAAAATTAATTATAATGAAGAATTCTACAAAAGTAGAGCAAGATAATTTTCATCACTAATTTAACTGCATGGTCTAATAGTTCTTTTTGACTCTTCAGGTATTTGTTTAAGTAGGCAACAAGCAGGTATTTATTTTAAGCATCCAACTTCTAAATTTGAAGAAGAAAACCGGGTACCCTGTTATAGTAATGAATGCTATTTGGTGAAATTTCTCCTCGTGCTGAAACACAAATTGTAAACATCCCGCTTTATTACTTCTCCCAAGATTTTCTATTCCTAATGGTCGTCTTGTGTTACTCAACCTACCATGTTTCTGTGAAGACATTAGTTTTGAAAATGATATCACTGGTAGAGGATTCAGTTTTTTCATTGTTCATTCCGAATTCATTAGTAATACAGGTAGAATCATAGTTAGGTACTTTTATTTCCTCTGTGAAAAAGCAAAGAGATTTTAAATACATAATCTTTTCCTGTGATGTGTATCTCTTGCAGAGAAAATCTCCAACTTTATTACACATGTGATAATTTAATTTTACATAGCGACAAATAGTAGCTATCATGCATGACGATTATCAAGATAATCTACCAGCAGTTAAGGAAAAAAAGAGTGCCTTAATTCATGAAATATGTAAACAAAACACTGAGCTTTATTTTGAACATATGGATCCCATTCACATTGTTTTCCCATACTGTTGAAAACTGTAATTATATCTGATATGTGCTAATGAGAAAGAAATGCATAGTCTAGCTGTAAAGCAGGTGAAGCCATGGGTTTTTTACACGTGTGGCATAAAATAGAGAGGAGAGGGGTGCAGTGGTCAAAATCTGAGGCTTCGGAGAGGAATGGAGTGAGAGACAGAGGAAAAAGGTGAGGGAAAGGTCCCAGGAGAGAGCTCAGGAAAGGAAAGTGAAAGCTGTTATCCGATTATTATTGGTATACGTGTCCTTTTACTTCAAAGCCCTTTTTGAAGTTAGCTGTGATTTTTCATGAAGGACTGGTGACAGCGATCAATGACAGTCTCATGCTTCTGTAGAAGATTTTCTTTCCTAACAATGCAGTATGACAAAATACCCAGTGGGAAAATGTTTCTGGAGAGCCAAGTGTCAGCTACAATAGTGATCCATTTTCATCCAATGTGAAGATCTGCAACTCTTATTTCTTGCAGCCAAATCGTGGACTTCCCTAATTGCTAACATGCTTCGGTAGCTGTGTGTAGTGTGCCAAGAATGAAACCGTACCTGCGATCTGAAAGAGATAAAGTGTAAGTGAGCAAATGTATGAAGTAAAACTTTAGGAATTCTAGTAAAACCAGGTGAAAACTAAGAAAAGTTGAAATAAGAACTGATGTGAAATCATGCCTAAGCCTCAAACAGAACCTGAAAATGTATTTGTTCTCGCAAAAACAGAGGTATGCGGAAGAACCCTGTGTGGCTCCCCTCTTATTAGCTCTGTTATTTTCTAATCAAAATTACAGTAACTGGCAGTCCTCCTGACTCAGCCTGGGAATGGGGAGAGTCAAACTTCAGGTCTTGGTGCAGAGTTATTTTAAAATCCCAGGGGGCTCTGGGTAGGGAATATGTGGCAAATCTGATGAGCAGGATTTACTGAGCAGCTGCAGAAAACACCGTGCTGCAGGCTCAGTGAGCCTGGTTTCTCCAGCACACAGAAAATGCAGACCTCATTTTGTACTTGGATCCGCGGCGTGGTACGTGGAGCATCGATCTGGCTGGGATCAAATACTGCCCATTGCCTTCTGTAAAACTCAATATTAACTGTCATGTGAGACTAAGATTTTCCTAATTCCCTGATTTGGTACAGGTCAGATCATGTTCTGAGACTTATAGTTTTCTTTTACAGCTCTAGCAAAATATGTTTTTCCCATTCGATATGATGGTGACTCTTCTGGCTGTCTTATAACTGTCCAGTCTTTTGAATGCTAATAAATTCTGAGCTTTGGTGCTATCTTGCTGCAAAGAAAGGCTAGTTGTGCACTAGATTAAGAAGTGTTTACTTTTTTCTGTAAAGATACATAATAAGAGGAGGCTAATAAAGCTTTCCAAAATAGCATGATTTAAAAAAAAAAAAAAAAAAAAAATTGTTGTTATTGGGTTTTTGGTTGGTTTTGCTCTTTTATAACTTGTAGGAAAATTGCTAAGAAAAAAGTTATGGAAACACATAAGGGAATTGCTGAGGAAATTCTATACCGTGAACCATATTTTTAATGTATCAATCTCAAAGCACAGAAAAAAATGGATTTATCAGTTGGTGTTGATATTTGAATCTCTAATTCCAGTTGTTTCTTTGCCTGTCTCCTCCTGGGGCCCGTGCTGCCGCAATAACTTGATTTGTGAACCATGTAACTTCCCTGGACAGGGATTAGAAGAGCAATGGTATATTAGCTTTGATTACCTCCCTCCAGCTTATGGGGAACAATTTAGTTAAACTTTTTGCTATTTCATCTCGGAGCAGATCAGTATAGGAGAAAGATCAGCTCTTTTTGGCCCCTTCCTTGCCTTTACTGTCAACACAGTGAAATGTAGCTATCTCTGCAATGAAACACAGCAGTTGTATAGGAAAGGGAAACATCGTTTGTACGCAATATAAAGTTCAAATTATTGAAATTATGGTATCTCCTTCGAAAAAGTGAATGTATTATTGAATAGTTTTCCTATATTTTTAAGAATTAGTTCCCTCATAATTGTCCTTGATAATATTAAACTGGAGAATTATTTTCATAATTAAGTGGCAAAACCCACTTTCAATATAATTTTTAGTAACTGCTTTTTAACTTAGATCTCTGATATTCCTAAGGGTGCTTGCCTAGCTCACAGTTAGGTTATGCAAATGATAAATGTATATTACTTTTAAAGTGTAAAATTAAAATTATTTTTCATTTAATAATGAAGAATTATATGGCTTTCTCCAACTGATACAGTTACATAGATAACTTCTTGAGAATAAAAGAGAAGAGCATGCTTCCTAATATCTGCCTGTATTGTACTCTAATTTCCCTTAAATGCTCAAATGCAGTTACCAACGTGAACTGTCTAACACAGGCAGCTTTCATGTTTGCTAATACAATTGTTATCATCATCACATTAATGAGAAAACTGCAGAGTTGAGTCCTGAGGGAAACTGTCTACGTGACAGATATCACAGTTGTTTCCATGATGTAAAGATGTATGTTAAAATACAGTATGTCTCCTGAGAAAGGCTTCTGCTACTGTAGCTGCTTGTATGAAGTAACAAAAAGTTTGGATAATTTCAGAGTTGTATTTTTTGTATTAATGACATTTGGCAACAACATGTGCTCCAAAAAATTTTATACAAGGTAAAGTTTGGCTGGTGAGCTCTGGCTTTCTGTCTGATGTAAACATATTTATCCAATGGATTAATTATTTACGGTCTGGCCTTTCTATAAAACTACTGTTGTATTTCTATTTACTGGTTTTAAAACACTGTCTATGTGGGTGGGCAAAATGATATTGCAGCGCTTACCTCCCATGCCAGCTGGCCACCTAAATGTCTGACTGTGTGTGTTCAACTTTGTTCAGTTGCCACATGACACGAAGCAGGGCTGTGACCCCGGTGATCCTCCTGCTTGTAAATGTAAGCTCAGCTATAAAAACTGCTGTGATTCCGTCAACAGTAGGTTCCTCTGTGATGTTTTCTGAACTCCTCTGTTTGCCGAACCTAGTAGAAATAAAGTTTTTCACGTCTAGAACAGTAAAATGTATTTGGAATGGAACCAAAAATTGTCGTGGTTAGACCTGAATGTAAAGATTATTAAAATATGTTTTGCTTATAGCCTACCAAAAGAGATCACAACTACTGTAAAGTCATGTTCTTTTTCAAAATCCCAGATCTTTCAGGTTTCAAATGCTTAGGTTAGAGGTACACAGAAATACAGAGTTTCAGGGGTTCCTCTTGCTTAATGTGATATTCTACATTAGGCTTCTGCTGGAATTCTGCCAGCTAGGGAGGACGAACACTACAATGTGTCTAAGCACATCATAACATTGAGTGCTAAAGCAGTGCTTCAAAGAATTGCTTTTACTGGTGTTATCTCCCTGTCTCTATGAACATTTGGAGGTCACCATTATGAATTATGTCATCTTCAGCAGCAACATCGCTCTCTGCAGAATACAGCAGATACAAGAACTAGAGGACAGCAAATGGGACTGGCTTTGTGAGGAACTGTCACTGCACACTTGACTTGTTTGGGTACTCTTTCTTAAGCATTTGGTACTGGGCACTACCAGGTGCTAGCAGGACTTTTCATATAACCCTAAGCAAATATATTTTATGAAGAGTGAGGTAATATTGACTAGTGGAAGTACAACATTTTGTGACCAGATGTTAATAAGAACCATACAGAGAGAGAGATGAACAACACATTGGCAAGTGTTTTCAAGTACTGATATTCTTCAGATATACTGATGGAAACAGATAACGTACTAGTAACTCCTATGAACAGATTTTCAGGAATCTACTTTTGTTTTGCCAGGGAACATAAACTCAATGCTAACCACTCGTCAGAGCCCTCAGGATGGATCCCAGCAACATGAGGACCTTACTGCTGCCACCCTTGCTCCCACCGCTTCAGCCTCTTGGAGATCTCCAGCAGCAACACCGGGAGACCAGAAGAAAGCAGAGACGGGAGGAGCTAGTGAAAGTGTGGGATAAAATTAGAAGAGGTACCAGCAGCAAAATGCCTCTCTGCTTCTGCTGGCACTTGCACAGGATGAGACTTCCAACAGGACTTCATGACATCCTGCTGAAACCAAAGTTGAGTTCACCTAGTGTGCTTTTGAAAATTTAACACTTTTAATGTGACTACAGGCTATAAGAATTTCTTCACAAAAGCATTTCTTCTTTTATCTCTTTCTGTCTTTTTTCTTTTTCTTTCTTTTTTTTTTAAATCACTGCAGGGGTGGATGACGTGGCAGAAAGTCCGAGTTGCCTTGCTGCAAAGCTAGCCTTTGACTTCAGCTCCGCTTTCTGCTGCAGCCTGCTCCTGATAAATTCACTGCACACCAGGACCTGGCCTCTCGTGTGGGCGATGGAATCGCAGGATGGCTGGTTTGGAAACATGAATGTTGTTTACAAAACTTCTCGCTTATCTCTGCTAGTCTCTGAGTCAACTATACTTAAATGGGCCTGACTGGTTACTCCAGCCCCGAACTATTTCTGACTATTTTAATCCAAATAAAATAGGCAGCAGGCATAATGCATTTTCCTCTGAAAATAATACACAACTAAAAAAAAAAAAAAAGCTGAAAAACCTAGAAACAAGATCTTAATTTTGAAGTGTGATGAAGATTGACAAAATAATCTGGAAAGGAATCAGGAAAGATATGCTCAAGGTAAAAAAAGAATCATACAGTATTTTAAGACTGACCTCAGAGTTCCTTGAGTACAAAATAATGGTGTTTACCAAAGATACATTTCACGTTATTGTGGGTGTGTATTTGATTCTCTGACTTCCCTGTAATACATAAAGTCAGCTTTCTGTTACACTCACAAAGGCCACAAGATGTGACTGGAGGTAATGGATCTAGTTCCACTGATTTCAGGGGGACTGAGTCAAGGGATTGAATCCACTCCTTAAAGGTGTTCAGGAATAGGCTCTGCCACCTAAGGTTGTGCTAATTCCCAATTGGTGCACCAAACAAAGAATATATATTTTCTTATGCTTTTCCTCACTTAGATGCAAGTCACAATATTTATACACAGAATTACTGATCCTTCTCATTAAACATAGTTTTTACTTATATCATGACAGAATTTCTGTTCTTCTTAGAAATTCTTTTAACAAATCTGTTTTTTTCCTTTTTTTTTCTTAGAATCAGTGGAGAAGCTTTCCTTCTGTATTGGTTTCTAAGAAGTAAGGAATGTACAGTGCACTGCATAACAGGTATTCCTAGGTTTCATGCACATAAATGATGCGGCAAATTATCAGTGGTGAAAGAATATTTCTGGGGAAGCCTTGATATTGGGGAGCCACTATATCTCCTCTTTTAATGTCTGACTCTGCTTGTTGCTGTATAAATGTGTAAAAGAGCATTATCTTATGCATCTGTGTACTGATTTCTTTGCATGGTTACGTACAAATTCTACCAGGACATGTAAAAATGTGTACAATATTTGGAAAGAAACAAAATTCCCATCCTTAGGGGGTCCATTACGGTTTCCTTTTCACAGGAGTAGCAGCAGAGAAAACTCCAGGTCTGTCTCTGTAAGTTGTACTCAATGTCTCAGGGTCATGTAGGAAACATTTTGAAGTTTACTCAACAAGTTTTTCCTCCCTTTTCCACATGTTCTGGTCTTTGCTTTATTTTAAATGTGTTTTCTATTTCCCCTTTTTGGGGAGATGACTCCTCATCCCTGCTTTGTGTCCCCCTTTCCCCTGCCCTTCCCAGCTCACCTTGCATCACAGCGCAGACTGCCGTATGGTCGACCCACGGGCAATTTGGTTTATATCAGTTCAGTGTCAGATTTGAGCAATCAGCATGTGACATTACGGTGGTGTTTGTGGATTGATGGTGACTAGCCGATGCTGTCGTAACGTGTTTGTCATCTGTTGGTCCTTTCAGACCGTTCTTCAGAGTTTAGGTCCCGATCTCAGTCAGTCACAGTGATTCTAAACATTCGGAGCTGGCTGACGATTACTGTGGTATCAGAGACAGGGGCAGCTCCTGGGTGACAGCTGGGGTCTCGTGACACTGCTGTGCCCATCTTTGAACTCCTGTTTGATATTAGACATGGAACAGTGGGTGAATGCAATGCAGCAAATAATATAATCATGATTTTTACCATTATTTTCTTTCAAATTATTTCAATTTTCAATTGAAGGTCACTGAATTAAATACAGACATGGCATAAGAGAAGCAAATCCACTTAATCTGGTATTAACACACTTTAAAAGGTATCTTAATTACCTAGAACTAAATTATGCTTCACGAAAATTTTACCATTGACTTCCAGAGCTAAAGCTCTATTCAGCTTCAGGGGGTTCGGTGTCTCCTCCATGACTTTTAAATGCTGCTTCACGTTAGGAGGTTCATCCTATACCCTTTTGGAGACACAGTTCCTTTCCCTGCTTTAAGTCCAGCTGTATTCTTTCACTCAGATTTTAATGTGAATTAATCACTATTGTCTCACTATTCAGAAATTTAAATAGAGAAAATAGATCTATTTAACCGCATTGTTTCCTTATGTTGCCACTGGGCTGTTATTCCATTTTTGATTTCTGTTACACAAAGATGTGACTGACTGATCGGACTGCTGAGGAAACAAAAATAACAAAAATCTACTAATTGAACATGGATTTCAGGGAAGCCTCTACTTGTATTTCTTGACATAAACTGTTCCACAGTGTTTAGTTTTACTGCATTCTGCCACTGAGCGATGATCAGTCTTTGCGGCTGGTAAAGTGAGTCTTTTGTATGTGAGGTTTGAAAACACCTTTGCAATCTTTTGAGACAAAGAGAGCAGCAAGTAGTATGAATACATTCAGGCATTCAAAAAGAAATGTGACATGAAGCAGAGTTTCATTACTGATTCCATGTATTCTCAAGAATAAAATGGCTAAATTGGTAACTATTTAAGATTAATATAGCAGAAATGATAACGAAAGAAAAAAGGATCTTTACTGTCGTCTTAGATTATAAATGTAGCACTTGGTGTCGGACTGAAGGAGGTATGTGCTTAAAGAGATTAAGGAAATATATGTCCCACCGGAGATTGCAGAGAATCAGGCATTTCATTCTGGACCTCACAAGTTTTGCAAAATTACAGATTTAATAAACAAACCATTTTACGTCTCTGTAAGGAACTTAGAGGGGATTTCAAAAGTCAAACACTGAGGACCCTTGCTTTGACTGTGGTGGTAAAAGTAACATCTGCCTCAGACATTTTAACAACAGACTGTTCAGATCATTCTTTTCAGCTATGGTAGGAGACTTGACAGACATAAGCCATCCTACCCCTCGTTTCTACACTTATATCTCTCAGCTGAACTAAACCTTACATCAAACCACTCATATCAGTGACATTCAGATTTAATTTTACCTTTCTCTTTCAGATGTTCTGTTCATTGCATTAACTTTTGTGGTTTCCGAATTATAACAATAGCACAGAAATAAAAGAAAAACAGTAATTTTGTTAATTGCATCCCTGGGATGCCACAAAGCCTTCCCCCCCCCCCCTAAATCTGGGACAAAAGCCCCAGCTGAAAGTTCTGCCACACTCGCATACATTTACCAGTACAGACTCAGGATGCTGTGTGATGTGACTCAGACTGCTACCATGAGCAAGTTATCCCAGTGATGCCGATGAGTGTGCTGCCTCTTCTTGAGGAGTCCCCAAATCATCCAGTTCAACAGCATTTAGCCCCAGGATGGGGAGTAGACCTGAGATCATAGGCCAATCTTTCTTTCTTTTAAAAACACATTATTATATGTCCATGATAACATTAGCTTGGGGTAAATGTAAATACAAGACAAAAAAACCAAAAGGAGCCAAGGATTTTCATTGCTGCTTCCACCATTGAGGCTCCTTCCTCTTCCATTGCTCTCTTTCTTTGTCTCCTCTTGGGCATACAGCCCTGCTCAGTGTTAACCCACCACCAGAGACCTGTTAATTCTTTCAGGTTTGCTGACATCCTCGGTGCCAGGCTTTTTCTTTTTTAGTGATTGTATGATTCTTATGCTTCATAAAATGTTATAGGAACGTTAGCTTAATTTCATGCTTTCAGTTTAAAATTTCATGGAGGTGCTTGGTTAAAAATTTTGAGTTCAAGGTTGCAAGAGTTTTGTGAAAACTCTACTCTGCAAGATTTATTTCCCTGAGGAAAGTTAAAAGGCAAGTCTCAGACAAGGCGCTCAGAAAACAAAGCCAAACAAGGAAAAGATAGAAACAGCTTGAGGAGCACTGAAAACTTTGTTTTAGTATGGAGAGATAATAAACAATAGCTTTCAGGGTCTTATCATGATGTATTGTCTGTATTTCAACACATGGTCTTTGTAAAGCGGACAAAACTGGTTTTATTAAAACATCAATGACAACAAAAATGCATTTCCGCAAATCATATCTTCTCCTGGTCAGAATTTATTTTGTCTGGCAGGTGTAGCCCATTTACTGCAGCAAAAGGTGAAAGGTTTGATGTTGTGATTGTGGAATCTCAGGGAGACAACACTCAGCTGAGCACTCAGTCCTCCTCTGTGAAAAGTCTGTGAAAGTTTTCCTTGCAATCTGTTTCCCAATAGTTTCCCAGATTTCCTACCACATCAGCAACTTTATTTAGCATTATGGTGGCTCATGACCCTTTCTCATGTGGAAAATATCTACTCCATCACAAAAGAGGTGAAGTAAAGAGTTTCTTTGGTGACTGTGAGGTCCCTTGAAGTTTCAACAGTTGGAGTATGTGCTTACAAACTTTTAAAACTCGGTTTTGATCCAGAGATATACATGCCTCTGCAGTGTGTCCATTTGGATTTATTAGAGAGACAGGCAAATAATCTGAAAAGGTCTCTAATCTTTGATGTAGTTGATGAAATATTTATCTCGGTGCCCAAAGTTGTTAGTGATATTGTTTCCATGTTCCAGGGCATATATTTAGCGAAACATCAAGAATTTGGTCCAAGAAAGTGATTAATTATAGCCCTAAAGTAGAGCATAAAATCCACCATAGGAGATAATTTAAACTGGGATCACAAAAACCCCTTCACAGCCAGCAAGAGATTGCCTACAGATGCATAGGATAAAATGCCAATGAGGCTGATACTTTTTTAATATGATTCCTCTCTGGAATTTAGGTTCCCTGTACTGGATCCCAAAACCCTTTTCTGATATTAAACTCCCCTTTAAAAAACCTCTGTAGCATATACACTCTTCTTAAGAACTCGAACCGAGGGCCACTGTGCTGGATATCCTAGCAAATGGTTAGTGCAGTCACCCAGGAGGCAGAAAAGGGGTTCGGTGTCGGAGCGCTGCCCTCCACCCGAGGCGCTCCCAGGCTGGCTCTTGTCCCTGTGCTCCCGGACTGTTGCTCCTCACAGAAGACCCTGACGGCTCCCTACTTTGCTGACCCAGTAGCCACCACTGTGCCAGCTCTACCTTCTGTGTCCTTTTCCCCTTCCCATCTCTTAGTCTAAATCGGAAGTACAGGCAGTGGCAGTATTTTATTTCCATTCCTCCACACGCTTTCAGCTGATGTAATTGATGTCATTTGTATTTAGTCCCCTCCTGTTTCTTGGATTGACATCTTTTGCAGCCATCCATACTTGGTACGTTGGAACTATTCCCCTTGTTTTCTCATCAGGCTCATGTCCAGCACTCATAACGAAAGGCAGGTGATCTGCACGCCAATATTTTACTTCATTCAGGCTCCCTAGTTCCCTCTAACTCCAAACTTCTCAAGAATAAGAAGAAGCTGAGTATAAGCCATCATTTTCAGCTCTGCCTGTGAGCTTATAAATCTGTGTTGGTTTGTATGTCAGAAGAATTTGAAAACTTCTTTGAAAACCAAGATGTTAAATTTTTTTACATCAAAATCATTGAAACAGACTATACCAGGTTTTCTTGCAGAGTGTAGTTACTGTAATTGTCTGGCGAATTTTGAAATATTACCCTGTTGAGAAAATAGACAGTAGTTCAATTGAAATGCCTACAACTGAATAGCCACAGGATCACTTATTCTGTATGGGTGTGGATCCTTCCTGTCTCATATTGTCTTCTTTTTTACTTCAGCCTACTAAGTCTCCTGCTATTTACACCCACTGTATTTCCTGAATGTGTCAAAAGTCTTTTTCCTATCCTTTTCACCCTTTCAACCAAACCGATTTTACATTTACTGCATTCATTCATAAGTACTTGTCATTCATTTCAAAATACTTTTGGTTTTGCTGGTATCATCAGTCGGGCTCATCAGTCGGCTCTCAGGCCAGAGGGGAGCGAAATGCACTCATACAGTTTGCTCGTTCCCGTGGTATCTCAGAATCACTGACTCTGGAGAAAACTAGGTATTATTTCAGACATCTCCCAAGATATTCTATACAGCTGATGCAAAGCCACAAAGAAAAAATTTTTAGTGACTTAAGGATGTTTGACTTTGATGATTTTCTGTTTTGTTGGTAGTCTTTCTTGAGGACCCCTTCAAGGACAGCTTTCTGGGCGGATTCAGAGGCCTTTCTTCTTGCTGTACCGCTGCTTCCAAAGGTGCTGACTAAAATGATGAAAGACGAACCAGACATACGCCTGCTGAGGGTTTTCTGCTGGCCATCCAGACAGTGGTTTCACTTGATACTGCAGTTCCTCACAGATATTCTCAGCGCTGGGAGGAGGTCAGGACCAAATGACTCACGCAGCAGAGAGGAGAGTTCAACCTGGCAAAGGGTAAGGAGCTGTCTCTGAAAAATACTGATCTGGCATTTTATGCTACGTCCCGTACTCTTAGTTCTTAATTTCATGCTTTCACACTTTTTTATTTCTGGAGCTGGAGAGGAGTATCCAGTGATCTTGGGACAATATTTTCTTTATGTGAATTTCCTTCTGTATGGAATATTAATCTCTGCCATAGGCACTGACAGACGAGTTAAAGTTTCATTTTAAATGTAAAGATCTGACAGAGCATACATAATGCTCTGCTGAGTTTATAAGATAATACTACTTATTATTAATGACATTTAACTTGAAAAGCTGCAAACTCCAGGCATGCTAGGCCCTTCCATGGTGTCTGCTTAGGAAACGCTGTGTAGGAGCAGTTAGCTTTCTTCACGAGATACTGTAGTAACAGGTATTTTGGTGCAAGGTCGTTTTACCTTATTGGATTTCAGCTTGAAACTAGTGTTTGTTATTGCCTTAAAAGAAATGTAATTATTTGTTACCATAGCCAAAATGAGTCCCCTACAAACAGTAGCTGCCAGCTGGTACTGGGATTTAAAACTCTTATAAATTGAGATTTCCAATTATTTTGGCAAAAGCCCAGGAGAGTCTTATTTTTGTTATATGCTACTCTGTTTGCGGGAATTCATATGGATGCATTCCATCTCCAGTAAAAAGTTATATTATGCCGCAGGTGTACAGCACACACAACCAATAAAATAAAAATCAAAGCCTCACAGGTTTCAGCCATTGTCCATTTTTTCACAGCTTATGGTGTTGGCCGGGAGTGTATGTTCTAAACCAGTGCTGGGCAAGCTATCCCCTTCACTTGTATAGGAAGAAGTGACCAGTTTTAGCCGAGGAGCACAGAATATCCCTTCTCCCATTGCCTGTCTCCCCCCTCCTTTCCCTCCTGCCCCAGGGAGAGAGGTGCTGCAGCGCTGCGCACATGAGAGGGTGATGGGAGTCAAACCAACAGCCTCATCTCCAGCTCCATCCAGCCAAGTCCCACGGAGAAATAAATCTCTCTACAAGATGCAGTTACTGACCATCAGCCATGGTGTTTCCTGAAAGGCTGAGGCTGTGATTGCAGTTCACCTCACCCTGGGAAAGGTCTGAGCTCAATTTCTGTGGAAAATTACAGCTATCTGAATACTTCCTAGCTCCCAAGTTAAGACAGAGAAAAGGGCTCTCCTTTCAGTTTGCTGTCTTAAAAGGAAGGGCGTTGCATTTGTGACTTTTTATTTTCTGTACTCGTTTCACCACTCCTCCCTCTTCCCACTATCCGTACCGAATACCAAAGGAATTGCAGGCATTGGCTTTCGACAACTTTATAAAAATAAGTCAGCATGTATTATTTACAAAATGTTCAGTCAGAAACTGTAAACTAGCCAGAATTTTAAAGAGGAGGTTGACAGGGTACCTAGATTTAGTATTTGACTAAGTGCACAAAATTGGAATTAAAACTGCCTTGAGTATAAGAGAAACTTATAACCTTTCCTTGACTGCCAGCCATTTCATATTCAATGTTTGCTTTTTCCAAATTTCTTGTTTTCTTTAAGTTTCCATTTATTGCTTCATTAATATGATCCACTTTCAATGAAATAATTTAGGTCAAGAATGCCCCAGCAAAGGCTTTTCAGGTATTTGCAAGGTTTTCCTTTTTAACATATTTCATATTGTTTAGCAAATCAGATGGGATAGAAGCACGGCTGCTTTCTCCAGGGAAATGTCACACAGGTAACTTAAGCGGGACTGATCAGCATCAGAAGAGGGAAAGCACGGGCTGTAAAAGGAGCTGCATTCTGGAAAAGCGTATTTTCATCGCCCTTCACTGGAGACCCCAGGCCTCAGCACCGAGGAGGCACAGCCTGTGAGTTATGGGGAGCTGCAAGGGAATTTTCCCGTTGAAAAAGTTCTCTGAGAAAAGCGTCCCTCCATCTCAGCAGGGTGGAGCCTGGGAACTGATAAGAGCAGCAAGGGAAAAACACCCTCCGGAGTCTGGGGAGGAAAAGGGAAAGGAGGGGCAGGACTGGTGACTTTCACCTCCTTCAAAAAGCAGCGTGTTGAGATTGCATTGGGCCAGGAAAAGAGAAAAGCAGAAATCCCTTTCCTAGGCTTATCAGTGGGGCCAGTAAGAGAGTGGATCTTTCCCCATCCTGGATGGACGCCTTTGGTACACCCCGTGCCTGGCACATAAAGCTGCTGCCCATCCTTCCCAGAGCCCTGCAGCAGCATCCTCGGCTGACCTGTGATTCCTGACACTGTGGGTATGGATACTGTCCCAGCCAGGGCCAGCTTTTTTCTTTAGGTGAGGATGTTCAACAGGTTTTTCCATACTCCTCACAGCATACTCCTCCTGGTTTTAGATGACTGGGAAATAAGAGCATGGTTTCAAAGCCTGAAACTGATAATTTTGTCAGAGCTTCTGGCTGGTATTGGGTGCGTGGTGCGCCCCCCCCCCCCCAAAAGACTACCTTCCTAGGGCAAGCATGAAACAAGGGAGAACAGCGGTTGAGGGCTAGCAGGCTGAGGAAGGCAATGTGCACTTCTACAGTCTGTACAGTGTTCATCATTAAACTTTCAGCAAAGAGCCGAGAGCATTTGGGGTGGGCCAGGTTGCAGGTTTGGAGCGAAGAGGGTTATCAAACATGGAAAGTACTTAATGCAGTAGGGGACTTGTTTGCTAAAGAGCATGAGACATACTGGTTAGATTTCACAAATCTGAAGTTTTGAGATCTACAGCAGAAAACAACTGAAATAGTGAACATTCGAAATATATTTAAGCCAGCGTGTTCACCTGAAGCACTTAAGTAGCATATGTACGCTAATTTAAACAGCTTGATTTTGATTAAAATGCAGGAGCATAAAGCAACCTACCTCAAATAAAAGAGGTGTGGCTGTATATATAAGTTAAGAAAACAGAAAAGAGACTCCTTCTTTGTGTGTTGATAAAAACAAGTATAACCCCAGTCTGGCCAAACCTAGGTGTGCTTTAATGAAACTCATGTTGTCATTTCTCTCTTTCTTTTCTCTCCTGTTGCAAATCCACAGACAAGACCTTCTCTCCGTGCTCTGAATTTTGTCCTTAGTCATTAGCATGGCAATGTGATCATTGTTCAATCTGACAGGGACACAGAGCCAAATCTGACCTTAAACATTTGATAGAGGTCTTCTTGTAAAATATACAATTTACCAACAGCTGCAGTTATTCTACAACAAATACGCTAGTGTATCAGAGGACTGGGACACAAGTTTGTTTAAACAAATCCAATAAAGTTATCATAGGAAACTGAAGGAAGTGGGTCACCAGTTTCCTGATAATATTTACGACAGTCCGTAGATAAGAGAACTGGAAAGGAGGCCCCTCTTTCTTCCATAGTTTATCACACAGTTAATGCAGAAAGACGAATTGTTGTAGGATAAACTCTGATGTCATACGCTAGCTTTGTCACTCAGACCATCTGTGCAGAAACATATATAATAGTGTGGAATTTGCAGCAAACACATGATGCTTAAGATTAAGATTCTGAAGGAAAGAAGGGGGAGAATGATAGATTTCTGTAAGCTGCATATTCTGAAGGCAAAAGGGGACTTGTGAGCAAACAGCTCTGTGCTCTAAGACCTAAGAAGTATTTGAATGTAGTTCCTCTGGCTCAAATGCACAGAAGCACTAGGCAGTTATCACCCTTTGATTTCAGGTCCGAAGCAAAGAAAAAGCTGGCCTGATGGCTCTGGACTTTGAAATGCTGTTCTTTACTGTGGCACACAAGTAGTATGGATACCTTCAGCAGACAAATGTTAACTTTAAGGAGAAGTAGTTCTGGTGCCAATAGCAAAATGAGACTAACATTAACGGTGGTGACTTTCTCCTTCCTTTTGCATGCCAAGCCGTATGCAGAAGCGTCAGGCCATGTGCAGAAGTGAGCAGCATGCACATCCCATTATACACCGCAGAGAAGCTGGGAAGTCTAGGAACAATTTTAATGAAATGACCATAGTGTCTAAGCTCCTAAAAACACTCCTGGCAGCAAATCCTTGCTTCCCAAGTAGAAATGAGCCACAGATTGGTAAGTGGATGGCTCTAATTCCTTCTGAGCCATCCATGGAAAGATGACATAAACTGTGCACATATCTTATTTTTGAATAGCTAATAATCAGGCATGGATACTGCCGAACTTCAGTGGGTATGTCTTACAAGGACAATCTCAGAAGCTTCTAATTTAATGATAGGAAGGGTTAATTAGGGGATATAAAGGCCCTGCTGAAACTTAATCTACCTATTATGCTTTTGTGTTTCAATAATGCTAATTTAGTTGGAGTTAGAGGGAAAGCTAATATGAGCAGTGCTCCATGGTAAGGGTAAAGGGTATTGAACTACTAGAACAATTTTTTTGGCTCGTCCAAATTGTGGTCCCCATAGCATGCCCAGCTGGAGCATGCTGAGGAGCTCTTCTGGTGGTTCTTCCCACTCACAGAATGCATCAGGTTAAGATAGTGGGCATCAATATCCTTCTTTCACTGAGTTTGGAGGGGTTATATAGTCCCATGGTCCTTACAGGGGAAGTATACCAGAGACCAAGGCAGCCAGCAACAGAGCAGAATTCCCCCTTCCCCTCCCACACCCCAAACCTCAGGCATTTCAGCCATCACTAAGCTGGGTAGTCACCTTTAAGGAGACAGTTCCTTGGGAGTCCACCTGAGCTGCATACCCCTTACATTTCTTGGGAAACTGGAGCCATCATTAGCAGTGAGGGCCCCCTCACTGGCTGTTTAGATTTTCAGCTGATCCCTCTAATTTGTGCAAATTCCAGACCTATGGAGACTAGCAGTGGCCTTTCCATGGGGAAGGACACTGCTTCATTTGTAAGGAATAAATAGTGAAAAAGTATGACATGAAGCTTGCTGAGATTTCCTCTTCGTTAACCCCTGTCTGCTGTATTTTTCCACGAGTCTCCACATGGTTTTGATTTCAGATCTTCAAAATATATTTTATGTCCCTTCCCTGGCCTCCTTTGCGGGACTTTGTTTTGCAAAACAGAAAATATTTCCTGGGTTTATATCTTTCTCAGTAGCTTGAAGTGGGGAAAGTCCTTTTTAAAAAGCCCAGTGCTCGCAGGAAGAGGAGCTCGTTTCTGCTTGTTTTCCACTACAGGGTTGCTCTTCTTTCTGCTTGTGGCCCAGAAAGTCTTACACTTTTGTCTGTGTTAATTGTTTTCTGCATCACTATATTTCTTCATTTAAACCTTCAACCTGTGTTGAAGGTGTGACTCGTTAGCGCCGGCTGTACATAACCCATGACAGAAGGCTTGGTGCAGAGATGGGAGGTGGTGTCACACACCTCAGGGGTGAGGAAGACCCGCTCGCTACAGAGAGCAAGCCTTCCTCTGGCCGCTGGAAACCTCCCGGCTGCAGAGCCAAGCAGCGCCCGCCCAGTCTAGCAGGAAATTTGCCTGACAGAGGAAAACTGTGTCATAAAACCAGTTTTATTTCTCTCGGCCGTCTCAGCCTTTGCGTGGTGGAGCAGGGAATGTAGTGGGAAACCAGAAATCGCCTAGGGCTGCTCCATACGAGCTATTCTTGGCTGTCAGAGCTGTCCCTGAGGCTGCCCTTGGTCAGGCTGAGGCATAAAGTAGTTCTTGAGTCATCAGGGGTTTAAGCAACAGCAAAGTTTGTGTAAAGCTCGCCATTTCCCCTCTTGTTCCACACCAAAAGTAGCTGGAGTGGACCAGAAATAACAGTGCCCCATCGGTTTTCAGCGTCTCGCCTTTAGATCTCCAAGCGAGCAATCTCTAAGTCAGAGGTCCTAAATTTATTGCTTTAGCGCTCGTGCACGACAATACATTTGGGGTAATTTTGTGGCTCCATTTCTGTGGTGAAGAAAGTCTGAAGGAGCCTATGGTAACCTGAAAACTGCCCGTGGATGTGCTGCAGGGAGGAGAGGGGAAGCTAAGGTTTTGTTTGGAAGAGAAAAAAAAAAAATGATGAAAGCGAACATGAGCCAAGACATAAAGTCTCATTTTGCTCCCATGTGCTCGTGCTTGAGCAGACTATTGTTCTGGACTCAGAGATTGGTTCTTAATTATGTTGAGCAGTGAATGGTTTGAATTACGGCCACATAGTTTGGTGAGCACAAGCCTGTTAAGAATTTTGGCTGGGGAGCAGCTGCAGGGCTGCTCTGAGATCACAGAAGGTGGCTGTTGCTGGAGGTGTTTTCAAGAGTTGAGGCGTACATGCTGCCACCTGAAGTCCCATGCTTGAATGCTTTATCTAAATCCACCCTTGTCTCTATTCTGCTATTTCAATCTAAAATAAAACATCTTGTATTTATTGTATCATCACATTTAGACACTACCATTTTGGAATCTCCCGTGGACATCATCAGATCCAGATGTTTCCAAATGTCATCATCCATACACTGAAATGATTACAAATGGAGATATATTTCTGTAAGCTGTTGCTACTCGGTGAAGATTGCCAGTTTCCACTGGCTTGGAGGAGACTTTTATTTTTAATGGGGTAGGGATGGCCCCAAGTTCAATACTGCAGATTTTTAAATTACACATATTGTTGCATGAAGCACAAGTGGTTGCAGTCTCTGTTCACTCAGAAATTTGGACTGCTTTCCCAAGAGGTTACTAATTTTAACACGTGTAGGATAATTTTAACATTGGGATTACACAATCTGATTACCTCTCTCTATCTGTGTGATGTGAGTTCATTATGCACTCTGATCAAGGTATTAAAAGTACAATTCATTTCCAAGGAAGAACTATGTTTCCTTCATCACTCCGTTTCCCTAAACTATCTGACAACTGCACTGGTATTTATATGTACTGTACACAGCTCGCTCTGGCTTGTGAATGAATACTACTGCCCTCTGCTGCAATGAATATCTAATTCCCGTTCAAAGTTACATACTCTCTGTTCTAAACGTGCACAAAATACAGGGAAATGAGTTATATGGATGCCCAGACACGAGGAGAGATACAACCAACAGCTCAGAAGTGGCAAAGGTTTACGCTGACCTCTTTGGCATTGCTCTTGGATGTCAGGGCAAGATTAGAGTTTCTACAGCAGGGAAAAAAAAAAAAAAAACATGGACCGCAACTTGCTGTTATTGTGCCCTAATTAGTAAAGTCAGGCTACATTTTAGATTTTCCCAGCTGTTTACTGATTTGGACACAATAATAACAAGTCAGGGATTCTGATTTCATGGTTTTGGCCATCAGAATAATGAGTATTGCAGTGCTAAAATTTTAGGTACTCTTCTCTCTCCTGAAAGTGGCAACTCTGTGTTAGGTATTGTAGCTTTCAGGCATAATTAACAAAGTTAGTTATGCACTCAAGAGTGATACCCTTGAGCCAGCATCCTGGGTGAAGGATTACCTGTTGTGACTCTTAGGAAAACTAAGGAGATGGTAGGAGAGCTCTGTCTTAAAGCCTTGCACTATGTGCACATTGCACTATGGGAAAACACTTATTTTTGCTAGGGAGTTACAGTTGTATCTTCACCTCGATGAAGGTGTCTTGCTCTTTCTCTCAAATTATCATCTTATGACAATGTACTACAAAAATCACCTCACTATCTTGCTCTCCTTTCTCTCGTAGGTGATCTTCATCAGGTGAATGTAAATAAAGTACTTCCGAAGCAGATGAGCAACATGGATTTGAAATCCCTCAAACTGTTAAGGAAACAGGAACTGGGTCTTCCAGGTACCAGAAAGTGCTTTGAGTGCTTTGATGTATACACGGAATAGCTAACGCCTGTTCCTTCTCTGTTTGTATTTTAAAAGAAAGTATAGCTTTTTGTAAGGAAATGCGCCCTCATTCTTTTGGAGCACACTGTTCTTCCTCTGCAAAAGCCCTCTGCATCAGGCCCTGCAGGGGAATTAGCCAGGAAAATTATATTGCTGGACTGAATTTAGGCATGATCAAGGGGATCAAAGCTCAAAAAGGGGATGTACCAAGATGTAACTCCAGGTCCCAAAGGTACTTAGTGATGTTTACATTCAGAAAGTAGGTGCTGGGAAAGTCAGATGCAGCAGCTGAGCAGGTACTTTGTGATTTCAGTACTGGTCTTAGGTGCCAAATCCCATTTGAGCACTTAAATTTTTTTCTGAATTTGTTAGTGTACTAGAGAAGTTCCTTGCATACAAAAATACAGCAGAAAGTTATGATAATAACCTAGCTGTTGGTTTGGTGCTGTCACACACAGCACCCTCCTGCCCTATCCCCTGGTTACTTTAGCTATAGCACAATCCTGAGAAGCCTTCTGGAAAGTATTCATATTATTTTCAGAACTTGGTCTTACTCTAATGCAGGACGAACAGCAGCATCCTGGCACAAACTCTTCTGTGCTGATCTGTACCCTTTGAAAGAGTCGAGAGCCTGTCAGAAGCAGATGCACGAACCTGGTCATGCCGGATGTACAAAGCTGAAAACACCAGTTTATTGCTTGGATGTGCAAGTTAGAGAAAGTTGCATCCCTTCTCTGACAGGTGGGTTTAGCCTAAATCTAATGCCTATTTTGGTTGGTTTTTTGTTTGGCTTTTTTAATTCAATATTGTTTATATGCCATTAGCTAGTGATTATGATGCCATAAAACAAATAGCTGCAGATCATTAAAATGCAATGCTGTATGCAGTAGCCGAGTGTGTCTCATTTCCTACTGCTCCCAAGTGATTAATGGGCATATTCTTTCCAGCTTCCAGCCTCCTAAACCAGAATTGTACTTAGGGTTAAAAGACAGTTTGCTTTACGCAGAATGTCCTCACTAGAAAACCAGATTGAACAAAAGACAGAAAAACATCATGTGCTACTGGGCACCCTTGCTGTGTACTGAGACACGAGGCCGCTCGATGCACACATTAGAAGAGCAGACACAAGAGCGCAACAGGGGATTGAGACTATGGGAAAACTGCAGAAGTGTCACATGACCCGCGTTGCAAAAAATTACACTCAAAGCCTTTCTGAATGAAGTACATACACCTTCTTTCATTAAGTCATTTCTGTCTTTACTCAGATTTGTCATTAGGAGGTTACTAGATCCCCAAACCATATTCTAATGATTGGTTGGATTTTTCATAGAATAAAAATTTAGAGATAATAAATATGCTTCAAATGTAGAGTGTATGAGTTCTTCGTAAGTGCGTGCTGCTCATTTTCCCAAGATTTTAAAAAGAGAGTAAAAAAAAAAAAAAAAAGAGCAAGAGAAGGAAAACTATCCAAGAAAATAATTGGAGAAGAGTTTGAGGTAGCAGGTTAGAGACCTGCCTATGCCTCATGGAAAATTCAAGAAATATTTAGCTGTATTTGGTGATGTTTCATGTCATGCTTAAGACTCAAAAAATCCAAGCAGCAAGGTAATATCTGAGACAAATAAGCCCTCAATACTGAAAGAGCCTTTACATAAATGACAAATTGTGGATTCTATGTCAAATGAAATTATATTTATCTTTTGTAGAGCAGCTACTAACTTTATACTAGATTAGTGCTAATCTAGTAGCAGCAAAAAGAAGAAAAACCTGAATTTACATATGTGCAAAATAATATAGAATTAAATAAAGAAAAATACAGAATGTATTTAATTTCAATCTAGGTTTACAGTGATGGAAAGAAAATCACCTTTATTGCTTATTAGCTTTTGATAATGTATATTAGACTTTATTTTGGAATTTCAAAAATGGTGCTTCAATTTTATTGTGTAGAACAGAAGTTTAATTTAGTGGTCTGGCTAATGTTGACAATTTCAGTAACTCAACATCTGAAATTTTAAAAATGGCAGAAAGTCAAAATAGATTCAGATAAATTTAATACAGTTAGAATTTTTTTTTGAGCTAGCACATATTTTCTACTATCTCCAGTGTATTTTCATATTGACCTGGTGATGAATGTATGGCAAGCTTGTGCAACTTCAATAACTGAAAAACTCAGCAATGTGAAGAGCTGCCAGATTCCAAAAGCAACTGATCCTACTAAATTGGAAGAAATTGGTAATGGGGGGTAATTGTTATCACAATTACACGTGCCATAAGGATATTGTTTTCATGAATCCTTACTGCCAGGTCAGCTAAACTATGCTCAATAAACTCTAGACACAGGGGACTCATCAAAGTATTCTTCATGAGAGGTCTTCATGTTATTATTGGATGAGGTATAAAAGCTCTTGGGGAGGAAGGGTTGTGATACTGTAGAAAAATATTTCATTCAGTGTCATACGTATGCATCATATGGTGCTGTGAGGAATGAGTCTCTGTCAACATACTGAAGTAATACTATTAATAGCACTGAAAATCATGCTCAAGGATACTTGAAATTAGGAGGAAAAGAAATATCCCTTGCTGAATTAGAGCTGAAGTAAAAAAATTTGAGGTCTTGTGTCTCCCGTATAATTAAGTGATCTGCTGATTCTTAACGAGAGTCTTTTGCGGAGGATTCTTCATGTGACAAAAAGAAATCACCCCTCACGTCTTTGCTGGAGACTTGATTTCTCTCAATTGGTCGTGGGTAGCAATGAAGAAAACGAAAAAAAAAATTAGCTGAATCTCTTTGTAAACTCTGAAGCTTGAAGACTCAAGCTAAAACTTGACATGGGTTTTCTGTTAATCCAGCACATGATTTATTTACTGTAAACAATTCTGAAGCATGGGAAATGGTTTCCAGAGGACTGAACATGAATTTTCTGGACAAACTGAAAAATCTTTTTGTAATGAAAGACTGTGGATTGAAATTGTTAAAAGAGCTTTTGTTTCCAATTTAGGTATCTGGCTCGACAGGACCAGTTGGCCTTCTCCTCAATCTGTTCCAAAAACACGAACCACTTAGCATATATACATTAATCAAGGCGTATGTGTTTAATGGCTCATAAGGCTGTAAAAGGAACATTTCTTTCCTTTTTGGACACTAAAGCACAAAAAGCAGGCAGAGTGGTTTCCTCTCACCAGCCAACAGCTTTCTCTGTTCAAGTAATAGCAAAACTGGGTAGCATCATTCTGTCTATGCAGGTCAGGTGCCTACAGAGATACGACATGTTGGTTCACCGTATTGTTTTCGAAGAAAGCAGAGAGAACAGAAATGAAAGCTGTAGAATTTGGCAGGTGATTAAGGAAAAGAAAGTTCAAATAACTTTGATCCCCTGCTTTCTTTGAAATGTCATCTGAACAAAGGATGTAAAGGATGTTCTAAAAAAGTCAAATATAATTTCCTTTACAATTACACACCCAAGCCGTGTAACTGGAGAAGTAATGAATTTAACCAGTGGGCTAAATGACTAAATCAAGGAAATGAGCATGGACATTTTGAAAATGATGCACTGGGTGACAACTAGATTAAGAACGAGACATCGCTTCCTGCGGCACTGAAACTTGTAAAAGCCTTTTTCCACAAGATACTAGGATTGCGGTCAGGGAAATGGTACAGCTGATTGTAAACATCACGCGTCAGAAAACGAAACATTCATTCTTATTCCTTGCTGATGAAAGTAAGATGAAGCGATTTACAGTTTATTATCTATCGAGCAAGATATTTTTTAATAAGAACTACAGAGGTCTGATAGTCAATCTAAATATCCATTGTAAGAAGGCAGATGTTGTGGTTTCTGAAACAGCT
Source organism: Platalea leucorodia (assembly GCF_965183815.1). Classification (NCBI taxonomy): domain Eukaryota; kingdom Metazoa; phylum Chordata; class Aves; order Pelecaniformes; family Threskiornithidae; genus Platalea; species Platalea leucorodia. The sequence goes on along the minus strand of NC_138828.1, from coordinate 8,755,850 downwards.
GATAAAAAATTTTAACATCTCTTCTGTTGATATGATAGTCTCCTTTCTACATAGCTGTAGTATTATAGCTGAAATGTTGCTGAATGTATTTCAACGAGAATCAATTGTTTATTGACATTATTAGGTAATGTAGAATTTTTGTTCTTCCTCCCTTCCTTTCTCTCTCTTTTAAATGCTGCCCTCCCCAATCATTTTGGAGTATATCTTGCACATAAAAACATCAACAGAAAAAAATCGTAGAGACACGGGCTACTGCATCATCTGTTTGGTAGAATCATAATCCTGCTCCTGCTTCATTTCTTCAAGCAAGTTTGTTGCCTAGCTCTGAAGAGAGTTTAGGAATATATATGAAGTGACTTTGATGCTTGGACCTTTCTGCTTTGTCTGTAAGTAACTATTCCCTTAGAATTTTGAAAAGATTGCAGCTTAGTCTTGCCCTTGATTTGTTTTCCTGCCTGTGAGTTCTTGCTTCTTGTTCTCCCTCAGCAAAACTACTGTAAAGAGAGGGAAGCACTTTTTCTCTCAGTGATGTGCCGCCAAAATTGCTGCAGGAAATTTCCTCAAAACTTTTGTGATTCGTGTGATATTTTTAAGGTAGAGTACTTTTTCTCTTTTCTCCCATTTCCAGAGTGAAGTACGCACAACCACTGCTCTACACTTTCAATTGTTCTCTCTAATTAAGTATTAGTAAGTGCATGTTGTTTTTTTCTGCGTGTGGCTTTTCTAGCTGGACATTTCATGGGGGCTTTTTAGTTGTTTGCTTTTTTCCCCAGCACTGGTAGCAGCAATAGGTAACCATCTGACTGAATCTCCTGGCAGCAACATCTTGTAAACTGCTGAGCATTTTGTGCCTGTGAGGTGGTCAGTTATGTGAGCATGAATTTCTTCTTGGAAGTGTGCTGCATATTTACAAACAGAGCGGATTTAATTTTCTTCCTGAGGTGAAAAGGTGTCTCCTGTCCCATGGAGGTCTGCTCTAGACTAGGAACCAGATTCTCCATGGCTGGTGTGTGCTGTGGGATGGGAGGGAGCAGAGGCAAAGAACAAGGGGATGAGGGAGAGTGCGCCATAGGAATATTTGTATTAACAAGCCTGAGATCCGAGCTTGTCTTTTTAATCCTACTTGGCTACTGTCTCTTCTCGCTGATGTATGTACAGTGGCAATTTAGCGGAAGACCTGCAGCTTAGAGGAATTACTGATCTGTGAAATACATGAACAGCCCAGGCCAAAACTAAGTGACTGGCAGCTGATCGCAAGTTTTCTTCCCAGAGAGCTATTTAATATGTGAGACTTTGAGCTGGCGACAAAGCACCAACATTTGTCCATGAGGTACTACTATCTATATGGTTCAGTAAATGTAATATGGAACAGAACTCCCTTTGTGCATCATGTACAAGGTATTTGGGGCCTCAGGTGGCTTTTGGACTACTCTAGGAAAAACGTCTTGTAAAGTGTACACTGGTAGATGAATGTGGCTCTAAATAAGCACCCAAACCTAAATTAAGTAGAAGAGCTTGAGCTGTTCTGGCAGTGGTATGGAGCAGAAAAAGCATGTAAAAGTCCTACCATTTTGGACTTCCCTAAGACATGTCGATGCTCACTGAGGATCAGTTCTGACTTTAACTCCTTCTGTAATGCCAGCTGTTGCACAAATGCTAAAACCCCATGTAAGTACGGGGCAAAAAAGTAATAGATTCAGTTTTGAATTAAGGCTGTAAGGGGATTTAGGCTGAATATTTAAGATGAAGTCAAGTATTTGTACGGGAAGCTGGCCATTTACCTTCCCGTGTTTATCCCTCACTACTGCCTGGTTGTATGCAGCAGACATTGAGTTGGCAAACCGTAGTTTTTCAGAAATTTAAAGTGAACTTACTTTGGCACTAAAATACCATATTGCTTCATTTTGCATGCTTGAGTTGTACAATTCCTGGCGGTAAAAACTGTACTTTGGGGTTTTTGTATTCATTCTACTTAAGACACTGAAACCATAAGTGGTTATGTCTCTCCTGGCAAAATATAGGCCGAGTGCCTGATTTCCCCTTTCTCATACACCAACAGAAGGTGTCCACTGACCTCCAGTTAATAGGATTCCCTTGATGTAAAAGCGGTGCGAGAGTGGATTGAATCTCAAAAGTATTTGCAAGTTTAACTGAGATTCATCAGACTTTGGTCTAATAAAATACAATAATTATGTATATGTTTGGCAACATTTGTCTCCTGGTTAATACTTTTATGTTCAGATGTTGTATTACTCACAGATGTTTTCCTGCTGCTTATTTAGCAGATTTCCATTTTTAAGCAGTTTCACATAATTTTGCAAATATTTAGTAAACATTACAATACTGGGATTTTTCACATGGTGCAAAACTGAATTGGCTCGCTTAAGTTAAAACCTTATTGCACTGTAAAGGCTATTCTTTCTTGTTGTTTTTAATTAGCATAACATTCATCAATTTAATGCAATTATATATTTTCTTATAGATAAATAACACAGAAAAAGTACCGCTAAGTTCTTTGTTTACATTAGAGTTTACAAAATTATTCCTAATACCAGAGGGTAAATATTTTAGCTTTGTGTTCAGAAAAATGAAATAATAATCAGTAAATCTTATCCAAACATTTGGATTTGTCCATTGTAATATCCTACAAAGTTTTACGAATGTCAGTGCATAAATACAGGTTGCTAATTTATTAAGAACTGTGACAGCCAGGTTGTTTAGGTGGTGCTTTCGGTTAAGACGACTTAGATTCTGTGTATTTGAAAGATTAAACTGGCACTAAACCCACATCTTTCTCTATCAAGCCTTTCAGGTTGACTGCATTTGGGATTCATTCCCAACTCCACCATGTTTTTTCACTTGAACATTAAAATGTCAGATAGAAAGAAAATAATTCACAGCTGTCTTGGGGCTTGATTCACCCACCTCTGACATCAGTTTCATGCCAGCATAACTCCATCGAAACCCGTGCTATTACTCTGGTGCTATACTGGTTTAATAGAGTAGCAAATCAGGCCTTAGGGGGTTTCTTGGTTACTTCTAATTTTCTGATTAAAGCAGAGTTATTGAAACTCATAAAATCCATGTAACATTGTTGCTCCACTGTGGGCTATCTCTATCAGAAACCTCACTTCATTCTAGGGCTTAAGGAAATTCCCAGCTGGCCTCAGCTCAGTGAAGGTGCGTTCAGTCAAACACTTCAGCAGGATTTTTATTTTTTAATTTGTATATTATTTTAACCACGTTCCAGAGCCTTGCAAACACAAAGGTTCCAAATATTCCATAGATTTCAGATTCTTAGGCAGATGTGAGGCATCATCTCCAAATTCATGCTTCTCTTCCCTACCTCATCCTTCCTCTCCATGCAGCCAACAAAACGGCAGATTACTACCCAAAATATTTTCAAGATTGACCCTTTGGGCAGGAGAATTTGTTACTCACCATCTACGGCCTGTCGCTGGTAGCGTGGTTGCGCTGCCACAGTCTAAGGGCTTCCCCAGGGGAGTACTGGCATTCATTGGACAAAACTGATAGAGCTGGAAGAAGAGGGAAAGGATTTTTTAAATTTTTTTTTTTTTTCTTTTTTGGCACTCCTGCTATTCAGGTTCTGCCCCTGAAATAAAAAAAATGAAATGAAATAAAATAAAATAAAATAACCAATCCCAAGCCCTGCCTCCGTAAGCAGAGCTCCCCTCTGTTAATTCATCATCTGCAGGGGTAGGTGAGTCAGCCATGTGGCATGAGCAGCCTCAGCCAGCTGCAGTTCCCTCCCCAGCGCGGGGCTGCGGGAGGGCATCTTGCTCTCCCCAAGCCTGGCTGAGCACACGTAGGGTGCTTGCTTTATCTGGGGGAATCGATGTAGCATGCACATTGCCACCACTAAGTACTTCAAGATCGTGAGTCAGAAACTCCTTAATAAGTTACACTATTCACAAATCATGCAACTGTTAAGAATTTAGGGGGGGATTTTGTTTGCCCCTTTGCTGTGCTATTCTAGTCCTTGTTTTAATGTTTTTTTTCTCTGCAGTCCCAAGGGTTGGAAGTGAATTATTTATAAATAAATGAAAACTGAGTTTCCCACATCATATACGATTCTAAGAGCCGGACTTTTAACACCACCACCAAAATACTGGGGGACTCTAGGTTGGAGGAGAAGAACTGCCAGCTCTCTGACATGTTCATCTGGATTGTTTATGTTTTCTCCTCTGGGAGCAAGAGCTTTCTTTGAAAGCATTGCATCACTTCTCTCTGGGAGGAACACTTCATGATGGGCAGCTTCTTGCAAAACTAGCCAGAGAGTTTTCAACAATACATAGTAGGGCTGAGCTTTCCAACACAGCATCCAAACGTCCTGTACGGCAAGGAGAGAAAAGAATGGATGTAAACAGAAGTGGAATAAACGAGGGGAATGATTACACGAATTCTTTTCGTGTCTTGAAGAAGGTCCGGTCAGGTCTGGTCTGACTCGTTATTATGGTTTGTAATCGTGTGCGTGCCATTTGACAGAGGGAAGGTGACTGAGGGCTCAGTTCTGTATGCAGGCAATCTGAGAAATGCTAATGGCCTCAAGTTCTATAAATTAATGTAGTGAGAACAGAAATTGTTCCGTGGCCTTTGCCTGCAGAGGCATAGAGGTTGTCCGCTTCAGGGAAGTCAACCCAAAGTAACTCTTGAAGTGTGCAGTGGTTTTAGGAACAATCATCTCGTGCATTACTAAAATGGGTTTTCATTTGATTCTGCTTTACTCAATACGTACGGTCCAAAAGATAGTCAGAGAGGTCTTTTATTTCATTAGAGGCTAAAATCTAGAAGTGCAGAGACCTAGGAGATATGGAAAATAATGTTTATGGAGGAAAAGAAAAAGAAGAAAGAAAGAAAGATTATTTAATTTCAGAAGAGTTCCTGCTATGCTTTAAGCCCTGAATGAAGATTTACGCTGGTCCCGCTCGATCCAAACGGGTTGCCTCTCCTTAATAACAAAGCTTCCTTTGAGAATGTTTAATGCATGTTGCTGCTGCCAGATACAACCTCCTACTTATTCTAGGTTTTGAAATAGACTGGGCAATTCCTAAGCTTTCTTTGGCATGTGGAGATAATTCATGTGTTGGACTACAAACCAGCTGCTCACCCAAAAGTGCAGCCCGGATGATGTAGATTAGGAATAAACAAAAGGAACTGGAAAATTCTGTAGAAGTAACGTTTTAATAACTTTGCTTCTGCATTATATGCTGGAAAATATCTTGTGAAAAGTGAATAGTCTGTGGAGGGTTCTCTGCCCTTGGCTATAAAAAGGTTAGTTTTTCTTGTCCCCTTACACGTGTATGCAGCAGATAATATAGAAAATGCTAATCCTAGTCAAAGCCTGCTGAGAGGGGGAAAAAAAAGTTAGACTTAAGTAATAGATCTGGATAATATACTCAAAGAGCATTGGCACAGTGATGGCAGCAAACGCACAGGAGAGAGTGTTCAAGCTGCACTGTGTCACACAGAAGTGTCTTCAAAAAAATAACACACTTGGTTGGTTTGTTCCAAAATTTAGCATTCCTGCTGGAGTGTCAGGGGCTGCAGTGCCCCAGAAATACCCTTTAAAAGCCCCAGGCGTAATTGCTGGCCCTTGAAACTTCATGCCAATGCTGATGTGAAAGAAGGATATTCCAGCAATACGCCTGTTTCCATGGAGTACGTCAAAGAACAATGGAGCAGAAGACAAAGCTTGGATGAAGCTACCCCCAGGAAAGGTTTGTTTTTGTTTGAAAACTGAGACAAAATGTACATAAATGAATAAACTGAAACGGCTGTAAATAGCCTATGAAAACATGCTACAATAAAATTGTTTAGGATTCTTCTTCATTATCCCACTTCACATTTGAGAGAATGACTGGAAAAGAAGATGCTGTATTTTTTTAAGAAATCCACAGGCATTACAGCAAATAAGTGTGTTTTCCAGTTCAAATATTTTGAGTATTTTTTAATGTTTGCACAGGCTCATGATTTCTGAGCCCATGTAATAATCTGCAAAAAAAATCCCACTATTTCTTGCTTCGCTGAGACTCACCACATGGCATACAGTTGAAAACACTTTGCTGTGGCGTGTTTAATAGGTTGCAGAGTAGGCAGTACCTCTAGCCATATGTGGTTCCTTATAGCAACTGGGATGAGAGCAGATAAAATATGTCCCGCTTTCCCAAAGCAAATTGTATGGCTCTGTGGCTACCTGAAAGGAAAGACCACTTCCAGTTTAGCCACACAAATGTAATCTGTGTGTATTCTTAAATTTATGAGTGGCTACGTTACCGTGCAATCAGCCTGGATTACCAAAATGTTGGATAAGAAAGGAAAAAGGTTTGCTTCTCATTATTTTTCCCTCTGAGCGTATGTCTGCTTTACTCAGAATTTCCTATACCTGATTCTTTGGTGTCTGTGACCACCAACAGAGTTTTCCCCAGCCCTAGCAGTCTGCTTCAGATGTGTGCACTGTATATTCTCCTTGTCCGGAGGGTTCTGGTAAAGGTATTTATCTGTTGAATGACGTGCAGACTGCCAGATTCAACAGATGACAGCTTAACCACAGCACTGGTGGTCACTAGTGCTGTGGTTTTTATTTTGGGATCCTGCTCGCTCTTTTAAAAGTATTGTTGTCATGATTGACTTTTTTTCCCTTCCTTTGCAAGCTGTTTCTTGTGAGTTTGCAAATCCTTCTGCTCTGTCCCATATTAAGGACTGGTCTTGATTTCACGTGCACTAATTTCGTGCTGCTCCTCCTCTAGCATTCAGCAGTCGCTTGTGGTTTGTGCTTATATGAAATCAAAGGCAGGAGTTTGGGAACAGATGTGAATAAATGGGCATGGACACAAATAACATGCCTTCTTGCTCCCTCCCTCTTTCTCACCTGTTGGCCATTTGCTAACCTCTGTTAAATTTAAGACACAGGGCAGTTTAGAAAACACACTGATCACGACTCCCCTTTGTTTTTCTTGTTCTTTTCACAGGTGGAGATTTGTGGAAAGGGAAGACAGATGCAACATGGGGACATGAAAGAGGCAAAGTGAAAGGACAGTCGTGAATCATCCAGCCCAGACCTTTGGTATCAGCAGCACCCATGTCATGTAAGTCCTGTTCATGAGTGTATCAAGCTGGAAACTGCTTGGCAGCATTGTTGTCAGCAGAATACTATCTTGTCCTGATGAAGCTGAACGCAGTCAAGTTAATCATCTCTTTTGGGGTGGCATACTGTTCAGATAGGATGGTTTTAGAGACCCAGGAAATTAAAAAGTCAGACGGATGCAAATGTGTGTAGTGCAAATGCATCCTTCCACAATTCTGCATATCACCACAACAGTTCTTAACAGGGACTTTCTTAGCAAACAACATATGCAAAGATGATAACCTCCCTGCTGATACTGGCAGATACCCTCCTTTCTGACGGACTCAGTTTCATTCACACGCACAACAGGGGGGGAAAGGATTATTTTAGCACACTTCTTTCTTTCCTGGTTCACATCATTCACTGAGTTTGTACAAATAGGAAGGATGCCAAATTGTTTACAGAGGATCAGAGATGATTTGAGCCAAAACTATCAGTCCAAGTGCCCTCAAACTTCTGATGTGGCTATGACTCCAAAAGCTGTGACTCAGCCCTGTCTCTGCACCAAAGTGAATGTCAAAATGAATATTCAGGACAAAAGCCCTGTTCTAAGTTGTGCTGTGAGCTCCCACTGTGTGCTAGACATGAGAAATTGTCCTGACTCTGTCAGCATAAAACTTTCAAGACACAGGTAATGTACATCATAAATTTGAGCTGAGAATTTAGCTATAAGCGTTTTTCCTTTGAAAAATCTTACTAAGCTCCTATCTCCTTCCCCTTCCAGACCACCCGCAGTTGCCACCCACAAGGCAGTCACTCCGTGGTCTTTAGAGGTCACCTGTCATCCTCAGTATCATTCTAAAAGCATAGGTGCTAAGCCAAAAAAAATCACTTTAAGCTGGTGCTTAATGTCAAAGATACAGTTCATATAATTAGAATATAATTAGAATTTATATTGACACCTCTGTGTTTACTTCCTACTAAATGTCTGCATATTTTCCTGAATCTTGGCTATGTATATAATAACAAAGGTATGACTCTATAGAGATATGGAGATCGGATGTTTGAGGGAAGGGATTCTGCTGTAAAGGAATTGACGGGAGGTACATCCTTGGCTCTGACACACCAGCATGGTACCAGGGATGCTTATGTAAAACACTGAAGCCAGTATCATCACCCAAAATGAAGCTGTGGATCAGGGAGTATTGTAATGGCATTTGCAGTACTACTTCTTTCCCCTTTTGTTTCTTTTTTCTTCTTCTTTTTTCTTCAGTGTTATATGTAGACTGAAACTGCTGAGTAGATGCATGGCAAGGAATAATTTTCAAATCAATCAAAGGAAAAGAAAATGTTTTGGTGATTTCTTATTATATTCATCCTCAGTCATATACTGCTGTATTTTTTTAAAGTATTCCTGAGACTAATGCTTTCCTGCTCAGAGAGCTGAGACCTTCACCTATGCCCTTATCATCTCTGGCTTTGACGATGGTCACCTCCTCTTTTCTTACTTATCTAACGCTCATTCGAAAACAGCTGCCATAGATGATCTTCCTTCCTTACCACTACGGTTAGGGTCACCCCTTCACTGAATCCTCCCCCTGACTCATCGTTTGCAGCACTAGAGGAGCTTGCTTCTTGTCCTCGGTTTCAAAAGACAAATTCAAATTCACCTTTTCTTGATTTTTTGCTCACCTCTCAACCAATTGCTCTTGGCTTTCGTAACATCTTCACTATGGCGATGCACATCTGTAACATTTTGAGGGTTTTTTTTCTGTATTGCATAGTGAGCATGCTATTTGAAACGCTGTCTTTCAGCAGCCTGAAAACCTGCTTTCTCCTCATTTGGCTTCGTTCTCAAGACTTACCTCCTATGCCTCTAGGTATCTCTCTTTAAGAAAAGAAAATGATTTGTGATTGGGAATTCATTTTTACATATATTTTTAAAATTTGAAATATGGTGTGATGATGGTCACGATATACATGTGTCTTAGGTTGACTCCACAATATTATTACTGTTTATTGCTGCTGTCATCTTTGATTTCCCCTTCTGTTGCAGCTTTCACTTGTTGAAGCTTGTCTTAATTTCAGACCCAGATCCTACAACTTACACATCTGCTTACCTTTAGTCATCTGTGTATTCCTATTGATTCCAGTGAGAATACACACGTACTTTAAATTAACCACATGTGCAAGATTTTTGGAATTAAATCATGGGAAATAAAGTTTACTTGTTATTTTTCCCAGCTTCAACAGCTAGCAGCTTCTGCAGGTGGTCAAACCTGCAGAGATTTAAAAACCATTGTTGCTAAAGAAAAGACAGTCGGCCTGAAATCAGTGATATTTGAGAAAAGGTCTTGACAATATTAAGAAGAGAATTTTGTATAGCAATAGTAGTGGTGTGAGCTTTCATAGCAAGGGTTGTTCCAAGACAGTAGAACTGGCAACGACCCAACATTTTATTCTCTTTTCTCGAGGCAATACTCAGATCAGATACAGTTTTCCTCCCTTACGTAAATTGGTGTTGTCAAAAGTATGGGGCAGGAGGGACAGGGGAAATAGCAGTTTGTAATTTTTGATGGGGAAAACCCCCCAGGGTAACTGGTGCTGGGTTGTTTGGTAATTGGAAAGGACTTAGTTTCCTGAAACACAAACACCAAAAGGAGAGTGGAAGTTTCTGAGAAAAAAATCATGTGGAAACTCAGGTTGAAGAGCCATCTCTACTGTGAAGATTGACTACATTATTATAATTTGTTTTTCTTATTTCTGTGTATTTTCTTCACATTTAAACTGTTACAACAAGGGCTGGAAACAACTCAAATTTCAGTCTGCATTAAGTAACATCGTAACTGCACTTCAATTAAAAAAGAGAGAGAGAGAGAGAGAATTTAAAAGTTATGGTATTCTAAATCACATGCCACATGATATTTGAAAATATTTGAATAAATGTAAACCATTAAAATCATTACAATTGTTCGAAAAAACATCTTTTTTTTTTTTTTTTTTTATTTTGCTAGTACAGGCTAGCAGTGGCAGAGTAAAATATGAGAGAAAATGAAAACTGTGAGAAGATAATCTAATGATAGTTTAATTTTGATATAACATTTCATTCTTCAAGAAGTGCAACTTTAAAAACGTGATTCAAGATGTATGGAAGTTAAAGAAAATGTTTCATTCCAGCACACCGTAGACACAGGTCTCAAAATATCGTCTTTCCCAAAAGACAGAAATTCTGGGCTGCCACCATCTCTGCAGCTCTGTGGCCAATATCTGCATTATTTATTTAGCCTGGGAAACCTCTCGGAAGGAGCAGGATCACAGGGCAGCTCAGACAGGGCCAGATGGGAGGAGGTGGGAGGTCAAGCCCTGCGCTCAGCTCATCCCTTGTGGCTTTCCCCAGGGGACTGCTCTTGCGCCCAGCAGCCAAGGAAAGAGCCCCTGCAGCTCCGGGTCCCTGTTGGGAATAGAAACCCAAACGACAGAGAGAAAGAAAAGCAGAGGGAGCAAAGAGTGTAACCTAGTATTTCCCGGCATTGTCTCCTGAAAAGAGCCCTTCAGTCTCAATCTGTTGGCTGCACAGAAGTGCATGAGGTGATCTCAGCCTTAGAAATCAGTAAATTAGATAATTAACTTCTCTGCTAACTTAGAATTATTTTTGCTGATGTGTGGTTTGCTGTTTTTATTCCTATAATCCGTTGGTAACTTAATGCCTTTACGTTTCAGAAAAAATATTTCCTCCTTTTCTAGCTTTGAGCTGTTTGTTAGTATAAAATAACCACATTTATGAAAGGAGCACAAAAGCCCACAGGGGTGAATGCACTGGAGACCCAGAGCCACATTTTTTCACAGTCAAATTTCTGACGTCTTGCAGGCAGGGCAACAGTGATTAGCATGATCTGTTCCCTCTTCAGAGTATATTTATATTTGCCATACAATAACACACATTTTTTCATTTTTCTATGAATATGACACTATCTGCAAACCATCATTGTTCTCTCTGATATGTGCTAAATATTGACAAAGAAACAAAAAAAAAATACGCATGCCAAAACAAGCTGACCTATGGTACAAGAAGAGTAAATAAGCTAATGTCCTTGGAGATGTCTTTTATTATTACTAATTGTTTTTTAGATGCCACAAGTCTCTTCTCAGTTGTGGAAGACAAAGGCTCCTCCAGTGTCGCATTAAATTGGGGGCAGGACCAAGTGAAACGTCCCTGTCCCGAACAGTAAATTCGTGAAGAGGTGGAGCAGGCTGGCTGTGTTGTTAACAGCTCTGGTTTTACTGCAGCTGATGGGTTTTGGAGTGCTTTCTTCTATCCCACATCACTCATCTATGTCATGTATCAGGGGAGAGCAATTACTTGACTACGTATAGAGATATTGGGTAGTACCTGAAAGTATTCAGCTGGTTTGGACGGTGTCTGGAGTCTACCTCTTCATAAAACTCATCTTTATCAAGGCCCAAGAATCTTCCTTTGTAGCTTATCCAGAAACTGTCCACAAGCCAAGAAGTTCAGAACAACCAAGAATACGAAAATGCAGTTAAAAGTGCACGTGATATGCGTGGAGACTGTACGGGAAACAGTCGCAGGAATTGTAAGGCTTGGCAGAAAAAAAAGCATCTTACCCCAAGTTAAGGGTACTTGGGAGGCTTATTTAGCCTTCACTTTGGCCATTTGCTCACAATTTTATGTTATTATTTACTACATGATTGAATTGAAATGTGAATTTGCCATAGCAACCCAGGCTTCAAATGGGGCATACGTTGCTTTCCAAAATTACAGCACCTCCTTAAAAAGGAGTAAAGAATAGTGCTCTGTGTAATCTGAACTCTTGCAAAATGTTATTAGCAAAATATGGCTTTAATAAACAACACATTTTCCCCAATTCTTAGGGAAATAAGGAAAGGTTGCAATTATAAGAAAATATCATATATATTTATAAATATATATATATATAAAATGAGCTATTTCAGCTTAATCCATTTTTGAGGAAAAAATTAAGGTGGGGGATATGCAGCTGGCAATGGTAAGACCAAGGCCCTGTGGGACTTATACATGGTGTGGGTGAGGGTTTCTATGCCACTGCCTTCTTGTTTCACCATAAGGAAAACAAAACAGTGACAGATCATACATTCATTCATGCATTTTACTCCTTCCATTTAATCAGTCCTTTTGCCAGAAAAATAATGGAGCATCCAGCAGATGACATAATTGTACATAAATAAATATTTATTCAAATCCCCTACTTGCAGTCACTTCCCACTAACAAAATACCAGAGTCAGCTGGATTTCTGGAAAGCAGAATGTGTCCAGAAGTTTTGCTAGGTTATGCAGAATTATGCTTGTTTAACTGAGCCTTTGAAAGTCTCATATGTTTTTAAATGTATATGTTTGTGTATGTGTACCTGTCTGTCTATCCATCTGTTCATATTATGTGATACAAAACACTTGCACTTGTACATCCATTTCACTTTTTTCCTATTGTTCTCAGGTAGAATTACTAACAAGATTTATCTTAAGCATAAGCATACATAAAGTTTTTCTGTTGTGGACATCGATTTTATATAACTGATGTACATTTTTTTTTTTTTTTAAGCAGATTTTGAAGAGATTCAGCCTTGTGTATGTTCAGCATGAGAAAAGAGCTACACAAAAAAGGAGCAACCTTCTCGCCGTCTTTACAAATTATTTTTTGTGATTAAAGTGACAACGAAAATCCGGAAAATCACAGCTCTTTGTTATAATTTTTAAAAGCAAGTCAAGAACCCAAGCCCTGGAGCAAACAAGTACTACAACAGGTGAGTTAACACATGTCTCTCCAAACACTTCTAGAGATGTTTAGGAATTTGTTTTCAATAGGAGATAAGTGGGAGCTTCTGTACCTAACAGTGAAGAAGCAGCCCCAAGCCCCTGAATTTTTTAATTGCTAGACTACTGTAAGCTTTCTTACACAATGCAGGCCAGCGTAAAGGATAGAGAAGACTGGGGGCACAGTGGCTGCCAGATTTACTTCTATGCATCTCTAGTGTCCAAGCTAGTAGTCTAGGTTCAGGAGAAATGCAGCTTCAGAGCTTAAAAGGCCAGCAGTGGGACCTATTTTAGACCTGCTTTTTGATGTGCTGCAAGTTGCACCAGAAGCCTTCACTGGCAATGGGAGATGCCTGGATGCGGGGCTCGGAAGAGCTGACTCCTATTCCTTGTACGCACGGGCAGAGTTAACCTATGGTGGACACACCAGCCTTGCTGGGTACCTACAGAATCTCAGTCTGGCTGGTTCAACTCGTCCACTTCCAGACTTTCTGTTCATTGTAAATAGAGACCTGGGAATCTGGACCCAGCGTTTTTGCAGATATTCTTGTCTTTTCCACTTTAGTGCTAGTTCTCTCTTTCGGGATTTTACAAGATAATATCAGAACATGCCTCAAATATCAGCTTCCCATTTGCAATTCATGATATTAACTGAAAATTTCACAGGTTAAAAGCACATCTTATGGATTGGCTTAAATCTATTATCCTTATTTTAGGTTCTTGTAAGTTAATGAAAACCACAGCAGGTTTGAATTTTGTTTTCCTTTTTAATCTAGAGACATTATTTGTTTTGACTGAAAGGGAATTGTGAGAAATACTGATAGACTTAAAGAGAACACATTCAAGTGCTTTCTGAGGACAGCAAATGAACCCTAGCAGTGAGATCCTGCTGTATGCAAGGCTCTAAAATTGCACTGCACAAGTACTTTACTGGGATGTTAAGTATAGGGGTGTAAAATTAGTTACATGTTCAAATGCGTGTAATCCAAGATGATATCCAGTTAAAAATGGCTAATGCATAAGGAAAAAATTATTCTCAAAATTTAAAGGAGTTATATTCCCATCCAAGATTTCTAGTGACATCACACACCATGAAACAATAAAATCTAATAAAGCTTGTTCACTTCAGCAGAAGTTTTAAAGTATGTTCAGAAAGACATTCTCTCATCAGTGCTGCCTGACTTCAGCCTTGAAATCCTAAATCTGACAGCTGTTCACTTCTTTTTTACTTCTCTTTCTACCACACAGAACAGCATCTTTGCTTTTCCTTCCCAGCCTGCACCCACAACATATGCATCAGCCATACCAACACGCTGAAATATTTTATGTAGAGCATTCCCCATATTCACTGGGAAATACCAGAAACTGATGCAAGTCCTGATGTAAGTTTTCAATAAAATAATGAAATTAGGGCCTAGCTAGCTAGGAACAGTGCACATCTGATTTCAGAGCTCCATAACTCCATGGCTACAGGCAGTATAACTTCATAGTTCTCAGAACATGTGAAACTCAGGAGCTACTCAGAAACATAAACTACAATTCCTGGAGGTAAAGTGAAATATCTATCAGTTGTATGTATCAAAATTTGTCTTCTCTGAAAGAATATGCATTACAGAGAGAGATGTCTGATACCTGACATATGGTCTTCTTTCCAGGAATCAGTGCTATGTAAGTATTAAAAGAAATGTTCCATTCTCAACCTTATGCAAAGGCAGAGCCTTTTTCGGCCTTGGCCTTCACAGAGTAAATGCATTAATTTGAATTGTGTTTTTATTAATGCTAAAAGTCAGGAAAAAAGCCAGGACCGAACCCCATAATGCCATTGCTCTGCTATTTGGAAAGTTTTGCTTGTCTATACTTTAAGCTCCCTGGGAGAAAGTCTGTCTTTCCAACGGTTTCAGACTGTGTACAAGACAATAGAAACAATGCTGGAATATAATAAATGCTTAACAATATTAACAGTGCCAGTGGATTCAGTTTGGTCCATGTAATTGCAAAGTGTGTCCAGATGCTGCAATGATGCATACCTTGTAAAGGCATATAATGATAAACAGATAATAAAGGTTGAATTAAACAAGTTGATGGTTTTGGCCTTGTTGCTGGCTGGCAGTTAGGGAGTGTACGTGAAATAAACCATCACCACAATTAGCACTGATTGGCACTCTACCATCCCCAGGGAGATCCAAGATGTTGACTGTCTCACTTCTGGGAATGGTCCCTCTGGGGCAGCGTTCAAAGCATTGACAGATTGGTGCAGTAATGACTTAATGCATAATGCCCAAACTTTTTATCATTTGCCAATTAATTTCAACTTTGGGAGTTGTCAGTTCAGCCCTTTTTCCAAAATGTAAAGGAAAAGTGCTTTTAAAATTATTTTCTCACAGAATAATTGCAGAAGGATAGCCAGTTCCAACACAAAACCCAGGCACAGCTTTATTAGGTACCTAAAAGGAGATACAGGCCTTCCTCCTAATTTATCATCAACATGTTTATTTATCTCATAATGTCCCACATCTCAGGCACTGCACAGACCATCCTCTAAGATCAGCAGTACATTCACCCTGTAAAAAGCTGTTTAACTCAATTCAATTACATAAACCAGTTTAATCTAAAACAACAGCAATGCCGGGTAACTGTAGGCTAGCCTGGGTAAGAATTATCTTGGCTGTGCTGTCTGTTTCTTAACTCTCTGTATTTCAAGTCTCCTCTGTAAGAACATTTGTCTGTTACTTATTCTGAAACTATAGATGACAGGGTTTCCACAAAGGTGTATCAATACCTACTTAATGTTAAAGCTGAACACAGGTGCTTCATGAAAATGTGATGCACTTGAAAATAGACTTTATTGATATTTCTCTGGAGGTCAAAAGATCCTGTGATGGAAGGTGTAATGACAATTCAAGGTACTAGTGATAGCCACTTTGTAGTATTCCCCATTTTCCTGGTTTCTTTGAATTACAGCACACGCAGGTCTAGTTGAAATGAAAAGTTAAGGACACTCCTGATACGGGAACGTGCTTTTCTACTAGGACTGGGCATTGATGGGTAGGAGTCTGTTACAATAAAGGGAGCCAGAAGACAGCTGAATGCAACCTGAGACAAAAAGGAAGTTCTTTGTGCTAAATGATTAAAACTAAGGCACTTTGCCAAAGCATGCATACATCATAGCATGCTACTTATTTGGGTGAAGAAATCCCCCCAAGTTCCACTTCTTGCACACTGACAGATGAGCTCTGAGCCATCAATTATCCCCAGCAACGTGCCCAGGACCACTGCTGTCAAACGCACAGTACAGCCTGCTGCCCGCCGAGGCCCATTTGAGGAGCTGTACTCTGGTTTCTCCTGGAATTACATTTTTGAATGTGTGTGACACAACAGACTGCATTATAATGAGCGCAGAGTTCAAAACTTGGCACCCGTGCCTGCTCTTTTTCCAAAGTCAAGTGTAAAGTCTTAGGGCCCTATTAATGAAAAATCCACCCCATGGCTGGATCACAGAAAAAGGAGGGCCTCAAATTATGAGCAGGATCTGTTATAAAAGCCATGTGTTCATGTAAAAATATGATGGAATATGGGCACAGAACGTTACATGTGGATTTCACTAGATGCATAGGGATTCCTGGTATGCACGTAAATTTATATGTTGTACTTAGAGACACAATGCAAAGGGTCAGGAGGCTGTAAATATGTTTCCTTGCTGCATAAAGTAGTGTGATAAACAACGACACGCCAAAATCCCTTAAACTCAAGGTCGAGGCCAAACTACAGCTTGAAGCAGGACAGCCAAACACAACCATCCATGCAGGGACAGTAGAGCTAAGGAACTCAGCAAATTATGAAAGATATAGCAAGTCTTACTTTCCTTTATCCTGCCTAATGTTTTTGCTTCTAAAGAGTGAAGCCAATCACTCTTGTATGATATATCAACCATGGTCCCTGAACAATCTGGGGACCTGTTAATAGTTTATACCTGAGTATTTGACGTAGGCTGCAGGAGTAGTCAATGCCTGTTATTTTTAGAAAGACAATTAAGCAGTCCTAAAATATTAATGCATGCTAGGAGAATGTTATTGATCTCAGGAAAAATTGTTGTTTTCCCAATGATCTCAGCAAGTTAACATACTCACTTTAATTTCTTTTTACTCTTTTAACCAAAGAGTTCAGGAAAAGATAAGACAGAAGAATTTTTCCATCAGAAAATAATTAATATCTCTAGCCTTAGCCAACTTATGCAAAGCAGACTATTCTTCTTTTTGTAATATGTTTAATTTCCCATACATCTCTGCTCATTCTTTCATGGACAGCCTGGATTACAATAAAGTGTTTTAGGTTTGGTTTTTTTGGGGTTTTTTTGTTTGTTTTTTTTTTTTTTTTTAAAAAAAAGGCAGGCTGGGTTCATGCTGCTCACTTTCTGCAAGTTGTACGTGTAACCTAGCCTGCACTGCTCCCTTTCTCTCATAGCTGCATGTGTGCAGTCTTTGCCTACCATTAATCCCCAGCATGATGGGCTTTGTAAACGAGACAATGCAGAAGTCATGAGAGGACTCTGGGAAGGAGATTTGAGGCTACTTTTGTAAGGCTGCTTTCAGAAGAGCCCTTTCTCCTTAGCATATGCGTCGTCCTGCTGTCGGGAAAGGCACAGAGAGGAGTGAGGCCAGAGCATACAGTCCTTTGGCAATTCTGGATAAGAGCTTTGCTCTTTGGACTATTTGCATTTGCTATAATTTATGCCATCCCAAAGCTTCTAAAGCACATCTAAAGCAGCTCTATCCTCTTTGGTATAGATTCTTATTAAAAAGCATAAAACATGAGACATTGTGACGGAAAACTAGTCTTTCTCACCGACATGACGACTTCAACTGTTCGTTCTACACACGAAACAACGCGACAGCAGCTTTCAGCTTTTTACGGTGTAAGCATGTCACGGCAGCTGGAGGAAGCATTAAGCCAGCTGATTCAAGCAGGGACATCCAGGATCTACAAAGGACATGTAGATCTTCAGCATTACTGATGCTGCTTAGATTTTACACATGGCTACAAGGACAAATTTCAGCTCCAGAAGCAGAGCTTCATCTTGCATCACCAAAGAAATGCACTGCCAGCCAAACACTGCTGGTAAGGATCGCTTTAATGCTATAGAATAAGTTGTGTCAAAGTATAACGGCCTTCCACAAAGGAAAATGGGAACTAAAGCACCTTTGCTCAGATTCTACTTTCATATTACTGGGGTCTTTAGGCAGAATGTGTGCAGGGGGGTCTTGGGAGCTTAGAAATGGAGGGGAGTAGAAACAGTTGTCACAGTCAATGTGTTACATATACCTTGAGAATTCATCAAATGGTCTATTAATTACTGGTGCCAGTGTAACAGAGGCAAGAGAGTGAAAAACTAACAGTCTGTTTGTACAGTCAACAGAGGAGGAAAATAAACACTACCAAAGCTGTAAATATGTCACAAAAGTTTCAAAAACTTATGTTGCCAGGGGAACAGAAGGTTTCATTAAAATTATGACTTTATCTCTGGAAAAGAATTCAGTTAGAACACAGGTGGTTGTCATAAAAATTGTGTATATTAGGAAAAATCACAGTGCTGTCTGTTGCAAAGTAGGAATAATTCTGTCCAATACCTTCTAAGCATCCCAACTGGCAGGTTTTATTTAATAAACTGGGGTAATAAATGCACTGTATAATCACATGATGTATGTGTAATATTACTATAAATGTAAAAAATTCTGTAAACATAAGGGTTTTTTTTGCATAATATGCTCTATGAGAAATCCACTCCATCCTCTGAAAAAGTTTATCATTGAAAAGACAAGACAGGTTACAATTGATGTGCATAGACTGACATAAAGTCCAATTCTGCAAGATGTTGCAGAGCTCGCTCTCTTACTGCTATCACTAGGACTGCAAATTCCTTGCAGTTGCTTAAGCATTTTGCAGGAGATAAGAGTTCCTTACAGTTTCAGAAAGAGAAATGAGTCTGTATTTCAATGGACAGATGGCTCAGACAACATAGCTAATGCTGTTTGGGATTTATGTGGGACAGCAGGATAAATGAGTTCCCTTTATACATCACCCAACTAGAAAAAATGTAAAATTATGAAAGGGCTCCCTCTGTCCCATCTTGCATGGGAGATAAGAGTGAGGAGGAGATGACATTTGGGTTTTCTACTAAATGCGGTTGCAGGCCAGCTGGAGAATGTCTGGTCTTGCATGTGCATTAAATAACATATGTACATCTATGTACATTTTTGCCTCAGATACTAGGTAGGTGTAAACAAAACGGCTGAACAATTTATGAAATCGTTCTTGTCCATTTTTAGTTTTCCCATCCACAAGGTCTGCACATTCTGTTCTGTAAGACATAGATTCTCAGTACAAGATACACTTCTCTTCTGAAAACGGAATATTGTACTATTATTGCCAGAAGGTCCCAAGTAGAAAACAAAACAAAACAAATAAATCAACTGTGATAAAAAACAACAACAACAAAACAAACAAGAGCACTCTTGTCCTGCCATCTGGCAAAACAAAATCCTTCAGGCATGATTTATTACTAAAACCAGCTATGGACAGTTAATAGTGTGCATCTGGATCTAATGAACAAATGCACAGCCAAAATAATTTTTTTTTTTCCCAGAGTTTAAGTGAAGTAATTTATCTGTACTTTAACAAAAGCTTTTATTTCCACATGAAGGGGTGGGCAGCCATTCAATCAGACATGATTGAAATTGTTTCAGTCAAATTGCCCAATATTTTCATGTTACCTTGAAAAAAAAATAGAGCATGCGTGTGCCATTTTGACATAAGGAAATGTATGTCTCTACCTACAAGATGTTTAATTTATATAAATTTGTATACCAATATTTATGATTCTATTATACACAGAGAAAGTAATGCACTTGCATTAACATGAAACATCACAATGAATTAAGCTCATAAAGAATAGAAAGTGTATGTGGAACGAAAAGGCTGGGATATTCTTTACTCAGCTCTATAGCCTTCTGGGTAGAAAAGCTCATTTTGAAAGCAGATGCTCCTGTCTACTATAACAGAATTTCTGTTTAAGTTTTTGAGTGGATGTTCACTGCTTTCAGCTGGCAGCGAGGATTTTTAGCAATGCCTCCCATCGTTAATTGCCCAGATTTTGTTGGACGTGCATCAGTAAAAATGGGAGGACCTGTGCTTAAGGCAAAAGCTCAGTAAGAGTTTCTCTCTGGCATGTATATACTATTCCAGTACCTCTAAGTGATGCAAAGAGGCTCACCAAAGTCAATAGAACTACTGACACGTTTAAAGTGAAACACGTGTGTGATTGTTTATAGAACTGGAGTCCATGATTTTAATTCTCTTTAACAGTGGCTTAACTCTTAATATCATACAGCTAGCAGGCTGCTTTTCCTTTACTCCTTTTTTTCTTGGAAGCATGCCACGATTCTTTTAAAGGAGCTTTTGAATTAGTCTAGCATCACTGCTAAGCAGCACAGCAGAATATCAGGCACTGTTGTGGAGTTTTTCCAATTAATTTAGGATTTGCAGCTAAATATAGGGGACATGATTTAACATATGAATAATCCATGAACCATTAAGGAGCAAAATTCCAGTGGAGGGGTTTCTTTTAAAAAAAAACAGACAAAATGTTTCAAACATATGCCAAACATTTACAGGGTTGTTAGCAGCAAGTAGCTGAAGGAAAGCTGGACAATTGCAAATAAAGCAACTTTAGCTGATGGATCATTTAAATCATCAAATAACGGCTGATGACTTCTTCATAGTCAAGTAGCCTTTCCTGACTTTGTTACAGCCTCACACTCTTTTTTTGTTCCTGAAAATCTCTTATAACAAAAGCCCAATGATCGCTGAAGGAGATAGACCTAGTCAGTAATTTTCTTCTTGCTCTGGAACTTAAACTGACACATTTTTTCATGCAATAAATTAGGCTAGAGCTCGCAACCGTACAGGCAAAATAAATCTTTTGTAAGACGTATTTGTGTTGATAATTGGCATGGCTCTTCTTATGCGTTATTAATTTTCTGTAAAGAACAAATCTCTAGGGTGAAGAAGAAAGCTAATGAAAAGAAGAGAAAAAGTACTTTCATCCTTTTAGTTTAGCTTCCGCATGTTGTAAAGCAATCGATCAGATATGACAACGGGAACTGAAAGAAGTAACATAATAATGAGATATTTATATCCAACTACATAAAAAGATAAATGAGCTTAATATTGACCTCACTGTCTTTATTCTTTCTAAATGTTGCCCAGAGTGGCACACAAGACCAAGAATTATTCAGTGGTCTAATGAGGGGAATTCTGCGTGCCTCCAGCTGGCTCTTCTTTGTGAGCCAGTAACTAAAATGGATCATATTTGGGTACTATACCTAGTTTTGCCCATAATTTACTGTCTGATCTTGGCTAGTGCCCAACAGCTATTTTTTTATATGCAGTTTTTACACTATATTGGAAAAGCCTGCAGTCTAGCTTTCCGTGCTACCAAATAGAAAACCATAAACATATGAGTAGTATCTCAGAGGAGCTACTACCATTCAAACTACTGCGGCTGTAGAAGTCTTCCTTGTTCCCAAAATGACATTCTACAGAACTTACTTCCTTAAGTTATATTTTACTTCCTTCATTATATATCTTAGTAACAGAGACACGAATATATAAGGTATATGAAATATCAGATTCACTTCCTATTTGAAGTACATGAAAGTACTGAAACAGTGCAATAGGATAGTTTAACTGCTTCCAGCCACTGCTTAGGGATCCTGTGATCATAGGTGCTCTCATGAAAGTTCATTTATAATGAATTTCCAAAAATATTTCTCTTAAAATTACAATGCTTTATATTGATGATTTTTTTTTTTTTTTTCAATAACTGGAAAGAAGTAATCAATGATTTTACAGATGAAGGGACTCAGGTTTCTTTTTGGTGTGGTGTTTTTTTTTTTTTTTAGCAAGAAGCATTAGCATCATAGAATCATAGAATCATTAAGGTTGGAAAAGACCTTTAAGATCATCGAGTCCGACTGTTAACCTAGCACTGCCAAGTCCACCACTAAACCATGTCCTCAAGCACCATTTTCAGCTTTGACTGCTTCGAAGTGTTGAACGAAGAATGGCAGATATTTTAGTGGGGGCTCAGCTAATTGTATATCTGGAGGTGTAATGAAGCTCTGAAATATTTCTTCCCCCTGGGAGGTGAGAGTGCTGGCTATTACAATAGCTTACTTCTTTCATGCTTGACAGTTGAAGGGCTTTTTTAAATAACGGCAGGAAGTCCAGAGCTTTTCTATGTACGCATTTCCTTTCAGTATGCCGGATGCCCTGGCACCAGCGAGGCTTTGAAACCTTCTCCTGTTTCTTCAGCACCTGATGGTGATTGTTCGACTAGAGATTTACAGCTGACCTGAAACTCAAAGCTTTCAAATAGCTGAAGTTACAGAAGGCTGAAATGCTGCTGGATTCACCGGAGTGATGATAGTGTTATCAGCATCTGATGGCTGCTGAACAGTGAAATGAGATGGTAATTTCTGCATTCCAGCAGTCAAATGTTCCTACCACCAAAGCCACCAACACAACTCAGAGAAAAAGCTATTTAGAGGCCTTATCTTCTGCACACATTTGCATATGTTTGAGCTCTAACCACATCAGTAACATTACTAGCTTTAGTGGAATATCTCCTGCAATGATAGTTTATCGCACGCGTAAGTACTTGCAGGATGAAGGCCTCTGTTAGTTATCTCCGAGGGGAAGCAGCCCAAAAAGCCATGATCAGGGAATAAAAGAAAGAGACTTCCTCCCCCTGCTCTCAGAGACGGTCCCATCCCATCAGGGCTGAGAAGAATTGTGGTGTGTGGGGACATCTCTGCAAAATTTTTATGGCCTGGGCAGTGTTTTCTTTCACAGAACGGCAGCATCACAGAGTGGCTGAGGTTGACAGGCACAAGCGGAGATTGTCTAGTCCAACCCTGCTAGAGCAGGTTGTTCAGGACGATGACCAGTTGGGTTTTGAATATCTCCAAGGATGGTGACCCTCCTGATGTGTCTCACTCGGACGGGGCAGAAGGGAAGACTCAACCTTCCCCTTGGCCTGCTGGCAACTCTGGCAATGCTCTGCCTAATTCAGCCCAGGGAGCTGCTGGCCTTCTTTGCAGCGAGGGTGCATTGCTTTCAGTAAAGGTGATATAGGTCTATCAAAATCTGGGGTCCTTTCAGAGAATGTAATTGCTCAGACATTATGAGGGTCCTAAGTTGCACATAAAACTCTAAAACACTGCCTTATCTGTCCCCTTCTCTCCCCTCCATCCACTCTTCCTAAGAAACCAGTAGTAAGTGAGAGCCAAGACAGACGCAAGTTCTTTATATGAATGTCTTCATACCTAACGTTCAGAAACGGAGGGGTTTGTTGCTACTTGCTTCTTTAAAGCCACAAGACAGCATCTGAAGTGACACTGCAAAACTGCAAAACAAGTGTTCCTGCAGTTATAAATAAAAGGGGAGATAAGGTTGGAGATTATTTATGTCTGTAGGAAGAAGTTACTATAGAAACATAAAAGGAAAGCCGTGAAGCTTTATTAACTAAGACATAAAAGGATTGCATCGGGGGTAAAGATCCCTGATGTAATAAGAATGAAAAAGGAGAAGTTATTCCAGAGATGAAACCAGTTCAACATCTGAACAATATGTACAGACTGTAAAATACTCTCTCAGTAGTGATTCTTTCTCTCATTAGTCTTTCTCTCATTAGTGTTGTTATTACTATCATCATCAATGTCCCTATTGAGATGTGAACATGTACTGACAGTAATTCCCAGATCTGTAAGAAAAGGCTTTATGTGGAAAAGGGAAGAATCAAAAGGAAAATCCTTTGGCAAAAAATGTCTTTTTTTCTTTAAAAAAAAAAAAAAAAAAAGAGAGAGAATGATAGTATTACACTGTCAAAAAACAACCCCAAATCTGGACAAAGATGGAGTATAATGTCTTTTGTGAAACAATAATAAGTAATAAGCTAGGAAAAAAGAGAGTAAGAATGTCTTTGAGAATATTAAATTATGGTATATCTTGAATTGTCTTCTTGAAATTATTAAAATATTCTTAAAATTAATTTAGTCTGAATTATTGTAACAGAAAAATGGTATCTAACAGTAACAGACTATCAGCATCTTGCTCTTACTCTGGTATATACAGTTTATTGTAGTAAATATGTTGCAAACACGAGTCAGAAGATCACTTGCACAGTTTTTAAAATCTAAAGGAGTTATTTAGATATTAAATTGTGTAAGTCTTGAAAATAAACAAACTGAACTAAGATTTCATTGGTACCCTATATTTGAACAATAATACTGTTTATGCAGGTGGATTGCTGTCTGCCTTCCTAACTTGCTATCCAGTCACATATTATTAAAAAAAGACGTGCCACCCTCCCACTCCTGGTCTGTGTGTTTGTAAGCAAAATCTGCCATGAAAAAAGAGAATTCCTGAAGCCACTATTTACCAGAAATCTTTGTACTTCCCTTTAAAGAGGTAAAAAAATTGTTCAAATTATAAATTAAAGTGTCTACCAAACGAATTAAACATTCTGTGTCCATGTTTAGGATAGTTCATTACAATACATTTTCAGTGTTGCTTAGCCTTTGGGTACTTTACGTCCTGGAAATATAGTAGAATGTTCTAGCAGAATCCTATAAATAAAAGATGTCTATGATTTTTTTTCTTTTTTTCTCTAAGACCCCCACCCCAAACCTTAAAAATTACTTGTAGCTTAAAAGTTTTTACAGTTCATCAAGTTACATTGAGAAGAATGTTTTACTGCTATTTTATGAGTCCATAATATAGAGTTTTATAAGACAATTTTGAACTAAAGCATCTTCAATAAAACATAAAATAACGACCTTGCTAGAAGCAAAAATCTGTAAATAACAGCTATTTCTGCAATGCCTGTGAACAGGTTTCATGTATAAATGTGTACATAGTCATAATACAGACCAGTCAATAAAACAGGGAGCCTCTAACTTTTTATGCTCAAACAATTTAAATGTTACTTTTTAATAGCTTTTGACTCATGCTTTCTTCCTTCACTTCTGTTTAAGGGGATAGGCGCTTGCACTATTAATAATCGCTCTTAGAAAAAGAGTAGTAAAATATTTTTAGGTTAAAACCGATACAGATTCTTGGGCAGGGCAGGATTAGTCAAACGCTTTACGTGACAAGATTAGCACAAAAGATGGTAGAATTGTTTTAAAGATAGATTGTTTAAAAACCATCCTTGCTTGTATCTTTAACGCAACACTTGTGTTTCAGTTATAAAACTGCATCCTGAAGCAAATCCCTTGCAATTTTTCCCAACAGAAAGAAAGTACTACATTTTAAAGGATGTTCTTTAAAAGGTAGGTGAGTTTCACAGTAGTGATTTTATATCAGATGGTTTAAAACCTGTGTTAAGGAGCAGCAGTGCTTTTGGCATCAGGGAAGCGATGTTGAAATCTGAAGCTGCAGTTTGCTTGTGCTTGCAGAAACTGGTATAGCTCTTCTCTTTCCTTTAACAGTGTCTATACTATGTAACAGCAAATGAAGATGTAACTCTTCATTTCATTAAATAGATGGCTTCGAAAAATATAGCCCCCAAAAGGATGATGACTATGTGTCATTTCAAAACACAACACTAACCGTGCCAGTTCAAAGCAGATGTAGCAATGCAGGCAGAAACATTTATTAGCTTTTACATATCTAAAAAGGCAGGCATCTGTGTCTGGCAGGACTCTCCGAGGAGCTCCTTACCATAACTATTTAAATACTGGTTTGATGAGCACTGGTATGTCCAATCCAAGTGAGTCCTAATGTCCAAAGGTACTTCCAGCTCCAAGCAGGTGAGTGGGCTCACCAGGCCGCCCACCCCCTCAAGCCAGGACAGCTCTGGCTGGAGTTGCTTAATGAAACGTTGAGGTGAGAAACTCGGATGGAGCTTCAGCAATGAACTGGGATGGCTGCGAGCTCTCATGGGTCTTCCTTTTTTATTCGTCACGTGTCATGACTGGTTTCCCAAGTCATGGAGTGAAATTGTGGTATCTGAAGCCTTAAAAGCAGAGAACCAGCAGCTCGAAAAAGAATTATGAAAATACCTGAACCGCGGTATGAATTTAGTTGCCGCGGAAATGATCGGTGTACACAAACGATTTGTCTGAAAAGTAGTGGCTTTCCAGGGTTCATGCAAACAAATTGAATTAGCATGGATGATTACAAGCAGGGCTGTGACAATGACTCACCCAAGAAGCTATTGAAACAATAATTTGTGACAAATATTTCCAATTATTTGCTCAACTATAGTCATGACAGTTCCAACCTCTTACGTTGCTAAAATTTATGACTTTAATAGTGCTACAGACTATATTTAAATATTCATTTTAATACCAATTCTAGATATGCTAGTAAAAAAGGGCATTATATCATAGCAGTGGTGAATTAAAAAGTAGAACTATATAAGAAAGTCCTATCCCTTTTAAAAAATATTTTGAAAATAAACCAAAGATGATGGTTTTTTTCTATTCTTTTGTTGAACCTCATACAGAATGTAGTAAGTTACTGAAAGTCTATTGTAAGACTCTAAAGAATGGTTAAAAAAAAAAAATCACAGAAACAATATTCCCCATTATTACTATTTGCACAGTTTACAAGGATTTCTGCAAAACTCTACTGACTTCAGCCCCATTACATTCTGTAGAATCTTCTTGATAATGGAGATCTGCTTTCATATATATTTATATACATATGTATTTGTATATGTGTGTGTGATAATGGATATCTTCTTGACAATAGATATCTGCTTTTATAGATATTTATACACATATATGTATGTATATGTGTGTGTGATAATGGATATCTGCTTTTATAGATATTTATACATATATATTCATGTATGTGTGTGTGTATATATATATATGTATGCATTGCCTTGAGGATTTATAGTGGAACTTTTTTTTTTTTTTTTTTTTTTTTAAGAGATTAGAGAAAATACTCATGCAATAGTCATGAAAGCCTTATCGTGGACTCACTCACCACCTGTTCGCTACAACTGACTTCTAGGAAAAAGAGGGCTTATTGTAAGAAAAGGTTTATTGTAAAAAAAAAAAAAAAAAAAAAATTGCATGTCATTAATCATGAGTAGTATTTTTTTGTTTAGAGCTTTAAAGTATATAGAACTCACAATATAAAAGATTAGTTGCGTATAGAACCTATTACTATCAGTCATGAGCTACAAGACAAAAAAACCCTGTTTTTCTCATATTGTCCTCTGTAGACAATTGCACTTCTTCATACCATTTACTCAAAAAGGTACATTTCCTTTTGGCATCCTGGCATGTTAGAAACCTCTTTCAAGCACATGGAACATCTTGTTTTTCCATTTAAGCTCTCCACTGCATGAAAAAACAGACTAATGGAGAGTTTTTCCTTGGAGAAGGAGGTTTTCTGTGTGTTCATCTGAAACAAGCAACCTCGTGATGCAAGAGCTCTGTATGATAAATAGTATTTGGAATGAAAAGTTTAATAAGTACAGATATTATCAGAGTTGTTCTTTAGCCCCAAGTGAATATTAATGGCATGTGTTTTGTATTTCATGATACACTTTTTGAGAACTCTTAATTAATGGAAAATACTTCCAATCTCAGAAATATGCAGTGCCTGCTATTGAGTAAGATTTTCTGTAAAAGTAATGTGATTTGAATAATTATTTTTTGGCTGTCACTGTGTAGTTACTTAGAAGACCTCAGCTAGATACTTAATACGTTCAGTACTTATTGTTTTGAAGCCTTTTCTATCCTCAGTCAGCCTTCCAAAGGGCACTTTAAAAGCAAGATGAAAAGCAATAAACATAAATAAATAGCAATGGGTTTCTGTCAATATCTAATAACTCTGCTTTTGCATAGAGGTGGTAGCCACTGGATGTTGAGTTCAAAACAGACTGTAACATTCTCTTTCCTAAGGAAGTCCACGATCACCAAATGGTCTTCTCAGTTATGCATTCCTTTATGAACAGTTTTCTTTTGCTCATTCTTGGGTTGTTTTTCTCTTAAAACCAGAGTTATGTTTTTTTTAGATCACATCTATTTTCTAAATAAGCCCAACATCACCAAATGTCCCTTTTTATTATGGGTTCTAAGAACATGTAGACTACAATAACAAACAAGAGTTTTTAAAATACGACAACAGAAAGTGATAAACTGATAGGATGAGTTAGAACAAATCTGTGCCACTGACAACACAAATAAGTATGTAGGAGCTCAATTCAGCCAGACATTGTAAGAGCATGAGAGAAGAAAGCTATTATAGCGTGCCTCTGGTAGTTAATCAATCACTTTGCTTTTGAATAAAATCTTTGGAGGAAATAAAAAAACACCAACCCACCACCTAGAAGTATATTTTAGGCCAAAGCAACAGGCTAAGATTTTAATTATTTTTTCATATTTGGAAAATACGATTTTCCTTGATTACTTTAAATAGAGCTCTCAAAATTACATTTTTAATAAGTTAGTATCTATTGCTTTAACGTGACAAGTGCAGCTAATCAGAGTGGTGCTGTTCATGGCATTAAATTATGGTGTATTTATCTCCCAGGTTACACAATCTGACATTGCGAGGATCTACAAGATACTCCTTGCCTTGCTTGATATTGTGGAGTATTCAACAAACTCCAGTTAGGCAGCTCATCTTACTTTCTGAAGTCCCTCTTACTCACCATTGACTGGTAAAGAAGTTCAGAGAAGATAGTCTAACACAACCACATTCTTGCTTATTTCTAGGGTTTGAATCTGCCATTTTATTTATGCTGAAATGGTACTTAGCTGACAGAAAAGGAACTAATTCCACAGTCGAGTATGAACCAGAATAAACTAAGTTGGCAAAACATAACCAGAAAGTATCAAGGTCCAAACGACTCATGTTGAACAGAACTTATTTCACAATGCCTGACTCATTTTGAAAAGCATTTCAGCTGTGAGGAACTCCACCGAAGTGAAGTGTTTTGTCAGGAAATATGTCTGCTTAAGATAGCTGCAACACTGACTTTTGCTAACCTGTGGGCACCGCGTCAGTCGCTGCCTGGATACCAGGTAATTGGAACGATCCACTAATCCAATCACCGCAAATTAAATCTGTGTGCATATGCACACGCGCGCGCACACACACACACACCCAGACACACACACCCAGACACCCCGATGGGAGATATTTCACCATGAACAGTTTCAAAACAGACAATGTTTCCCCTCGTTTATGAATGTCAAGGCCATGACGATCTACTTTCTGTTCAAAATAAGCTCACTTGCTAATAACCCTCAGTTAAATCACTACCGCGATTCCTGTATTTGGGTATTACATGCTCTGGAAGCTGCCCAAAGACAATTAGAAAACGATAATCCTGTACAAAAGTCTCTCTAAGGAAAAGGATGTAAATTTGTAAATATTATTTTATAGATGCACCAAACCCAGGCTTCAATGACAAACGACTGTGTGAGTGAATGCTACGGATGTGGGGCACAGAAAGTTTTCAAGCAGATTGTATGGTGACAGATAGTGGCAATTCTGTGTAAGTAAAGTACGATAGAAAAGTTGCCAGTATATATCTGCAGGAGACCTATGCTAAATTTAATCATACTACTTATATTCTGTTTCTATGTCATTGCCTATAAAATCGCAGCAGCACAGAGAACCATTTAACTACAGCAGCATAACACACCAGCAACAAGAATTTCTTTCATGAACATGAAAGCGTGAAGCTATCTGTATCGTTCATAAATCAAACTACTTTTTTCTGTAAATAATTGTAATAGAAGATCCCCTTCACGCTGCTCTCAGTTTCCTAACAATATTCCTATCAGAAACTGAAAAATAAAGCAAGCCTCATATGCGTCAACCCCATCTGATGCAAAAAGAAAGCAAGCAAACCTGTAGCCATGCGTTGCCCCTCGGTGTTTGCGCATCCTGCTGGTTGGCTTCTCGGTGGTACTTTAGGAGAAGAATGAGTATCGCCCTGGTCTCCACCCTTGGGCAAGATGCAAGAGGGCAGAGGTCTCGTGCCTCAGTGCAAAATGCAGGCCAGCTGGGTGGAAGTACCTCGTCTGTATTTAATCTGCAGTAGGCTCTGTTTCTCACAGGCTTCACTTGAGATGCCAGGAGGTAGTAAGGTATGTGGCAGGATGTTATCTACCACCTTAGACTTCACGGGAGGGATGAACTGTAGTTAAACAGACTGTTGTAGTGGGAGGTAAGACCCCAGCTGTGGGCCTGTCTTGGCCACCACTCTCTGCAGTGTGACAACAGGAGCAGACAAAGTTTGGAAAGCTGAGAACTGCTCTTCTGGGACTCAAAAAAACCTTTGTAATAACCCTGTTTTTCTATCATGCTGCCTGCTGCTCAGACTAATAGGGGCTGCTCAAACAAACAGAAATATTTTTATAGACTGTGAAGTTAGATTTGTTCTACAAGGAAGTGAAATAGGGAATATTCAAAATATGGGAAAGTGAAGCTGCAGCTGATTATTTGTTCCTTACCATGTTTTCCAGTGGTTTGTCTTGATAAGTGTGAAAATGTCTGAACAGTGTTGTGGTTCTTCCAGCTCTTAGTCACTGAAGCTCATGATAAACTGCATAGCAACTCATTTGCTTTGCCAAGCTTTCTCTATTTACACACTTACACTAGCCAGTTTAAGATCCATACTTTGTTTGTAGCAAAGAGACTAATGCTCCCGGTTATGTTTATGGAGTGTGACCAGGAATATAGAGGAAGGAAAGACAAAACTCATGCCTGGGAGGTTTTGGCACTAAGTGTCTTACACATGCATACAGGTGAAAGTACTGATGGATATTTAATTTTACTTTTTTTAAAGATGCTGTAAATACACCTGTGGCATTTTAGAATCACAACACAAAGACACACATTTCTGCAAAGAGTGATAGAAAGATGCTGGAAGATGTAAAAAATGTAAGAAGTCCTTTACCATTTGAACTAACCCAAAAGTCATAACTTCTTAGGTTTCATATATCAGTACTTACAGTAGTTGAAATTCAACAGATTCAATGACACCAATGAAAGTGCTGTGCGGCTTCTCTCATACAATTTTAAAACTGATTATGCCAATGTAATGAAGCTTAAAAGGGCAGAATATCTGAGCAGTTGGAGTAGATAATACAATGAGCATATATAATCTTTGGTTATAGCACTGCAGCTTTGTGTAGTCTGAGGTGACAGAAGGAAAAGATTCTGTAAAGCAACCGTTAATGCAAAGTCTCCATTAACATTATTTTAAACACACACACAAAAAGGGATTTTTAAAAGTAATATGAGGGAGAAGCTAATGCATATTTTTTCCCGAAACCCAACTCTGAAAGGAGTCTTTGCAAATCAAAGTTTGTTCTCTTTCCTCTCACACACAAAAGCCCTCTGCTATAATCCTTATTTTGGGCGTTTTGCCACAGATTGACATTAGATGAATGCAGAATTATCACTTGAATTTACAAACTGAGAGACAACAGGATTTGCTGACTGATTGAATTATCTTCATGCAGTCTAGCACTTCTGCATGTCAGATACTATTGTAAACTAGAAAATATTTCTCAGGGTATCACTTATGCAAGATACTGTACTAAAGGAGCTAAAGAATTTATACAAACAATGTGTGTTAGAAAGCAGTATAGTTTGTGTAGAGCACATTTTTCAAAGTTTCAGTATTTTTCCCTGTAAGCCTCATACCACATTACTTACGTGCTCCTGCTGAGACAGACAGGCTACGGGATTTTTTTTCTCCTCCACCCCCTACCTGTCAAGATATTCTTTGTTGAGCTTTGTGTCATCTGGCATTAGGAAAGCTTTGTTCTTAGAGTTTAATTCTCTTTTTCCAAGTCTGCTGTGGTGTGACATTTACAAACTAATGCACTTGCCCTTTATGTAGCCCCTAACATAAATCCCATGCCCAATAGGAATTACGGATCATTTTGCTTTGAGAAGTAGTTTCAGCTGTGCTCAAGGAAATTCAGAGATAAACAAGTACCACAAGACTTAGTGCCTTTTTCAACAACAGCTTGCTTCATGTACGCAACTGTTCACCCCTTCCTATTAAAGTGTATATTCAGCATTACATTTACATTTTAATTGAGGGGTAAAGGATCTTTTTTCATGCTCCTGAAGACAGCTACAATAAAAGATTAAAAAAAAAAAAATTTATAAAATTGATCGTATATTTCTGTATGTCAAGACCAAAATCAGAGTCATCCAACCAACAGCTTGTCCCTTTTTCAAATGTATGTTAGTTCATCTAGTAACAGCTACCCTCTTTCCCTATCTGAGTTCTTTTGTACTTACCTGAACAACATGCTTAAAATATGCTACTGCTATTTTCTTTGTACCAGTTTTTTGGTGTTTTGTTTGTTTGGTTGGTTGGTTTTTTTTTTTTTTTTGAAAACCCATAAATAGTAATTGACTCAAAATTTGCTCACACTAAATTCTAATTGCTATTATGGCCATTCTATTTATTTGTATCACACAATGCTTAGGGTCCATTTGTGGCATTAGAAATTAAAAAACGAAAGGGTGGAGCATGTAAAGTACCATAATCAGAGATAAATCGTTACCACTGTTCCCTTCTACGTAATGTCATTCCTATAACTAGGAAAAAATAAAGGAAAAAAAAAGTGTTTTATTTTAAAAATATACAGAAATAGGATAGAGAAGTGAGTCATTCTAAAAACAAATGGAAATGCTTCTTGGAAAATGAAACACTCTGGGTGTATTTGAAACCTGATTGTTTGAAAGAAGAAGCAGCCTGTGTTTAACAAATGTTTTTCCACAAAGCCATGGTGAGTCTCCTAGAACATGATATTAAATAGCAGGGCAGCTATTAAAGATTGATAAATTGCTGTAAGTACTTTTTTTTTTTTTATTTGAGAGTTTGGCTTTATTCCTTCTTGTAAATGTCTCCTAGAAAAATCACTGCAGAATAAGAAGTCGTTTATATCTGATTCTTATAACCTACAATCCAGAATGAAGACTTTTGGTCCAATTTTTAAGTAGCCTCCATATGGAAATCTTCCTTTCATGTTTTTCACTGATTTTTGCTGAAAAATCCAGTGGCTATTTTTTGCTCTTTTCTTCTGTTACAGTAGAAACCCAACTGGAGGTAACTACTGAGATTTTTCTCCACTGTAAAAAAATCTCAGCTCCAAAAGAAGAAAAAAACAGAGGTCTTATAAAAATGGCCCGTGTGATAAGTGGTTCAAATCACTACAGCATCCCCCGTAGCATTTCTAGGCCATTTGTGAATAGCAATATTAATCAAGTGATATTATGACATTTTCATTCAAATTAAAGAGCGCTTTCCCAAAGCCATCAGCAAGGCCTGGAAATGCTGGCTCAGGATGCTGTCCTGCCACAACTGCGCCTGCGCTTCCCCCATCCCGTCCCGCGCAGCCGCGCTGCCAGCAGAAAATAGCTGCTACTTCCAGGGCTGTTATGACATTAAAAAATCCCCTCCTGTGATTTGTTTTAGCCACCTATAAGCAGAGTTAATCTGCTGAGGCACAAAGCTGAGCTCTCTCCCGTGACAGCCCGTTAGTATAAACAGGCTTTCCCGCTGCCCCGGTGATGTATGGCACGCATGGCCCAGCGAGTCTCCGGTTTCGTGGGGGGCAGCCTTCGCACTGAAATGTACAGCTCGTACAGAAGCAGAGCTACTGTGGGGGGAGTACAGGATTCGGCCTGAGGAGATGGGTATAAGGAAGGGTTTAGGCACCCAGAAGTCAGACCGGCATCTGTTTCAGGTAGCACACAGTGGCAGGCAGAGGAGCACAGAGCAGCAAGCCTGCTGTCAGGCGAGCAGCATCTGCGCTTGGCTACCAAGCTCTGCTCTTGTCCATGCGTCCTTTGGGCAGGATGGCTGAGGGAACAGTGAATGCTCATATTTTCCTACGGATTGATTTTCAAAGCAACTGCATTTAACACGATCCTATCCTTGGCAGTGGGATATCCCCAAGCAGCGTGCTTGCTTGGCTTCCTCTGTACTGAGGAGAGCTTAATGAAGCTGATAGGAACAGTGCCTGTGGCTTTTCTGGATCCACCCGTTAGTTTCTGGAGCCACATCAGCCCGAGTCTCCTTGAGGCTGCAGCTGCTGCAGCTATGCCTGGAAATGCAACTCTGCTTTCCTGAGATCAGGCTCCTGCGAGGCTGAGTGGGTGTCCAGGATTGCTCAGTTTGGCTCACTGTTGTTGGTACCCTGTCTTTCCTGAGCCTCTCCTTGTATCTGTTGCCTAACTGAGTTCTTGCTGCACGTTGCAGACCTTCATCATTACAGTGGGTCTCATGCATTCCTGCACTCTATCACAGACTAAGTCTGTTTGTGCATGCTTGGTTTTATAGCGGTACATTTTTCAATGAAGGTAAGAGCTTTTAATGATGAAGCAGAGAGTATTAAAAATAGCATTTACTGCATTAAAGATCTGCTCAGCACTTACTTCCCCATTCTGCTGTCTTCACTAAACCGATTAATATTTTACTTTACTGCTGTGTCCAATCCTTTTTCCACTGAATTCCTGGTGACTGCAATGGGAACGGGAACAGGGACAATGACAGGACACCTTCCCCCCAAGAGGGTCACACCAGTTTGTGCTCTGTGAAAATGAGTGAGGGATGCAGAAACCTCAAAGGATGGTTCATGGTGCTTTTGGTGCGACTCCTGGAGAAAGAGGAGACACGGTAGTACTGATGCAGGTATTATTTAGAACAGTATTGCAAGTATGAGTTTGATTGTGATCAGTTTAATTTACTTCTATAAAGACAAAACCCCAATAACTTCTTACTAATTATTATTCACTAATTATTTCCTCCATATAAATATGTTCTTCTTCAGAAAGTCTCTGCTTCCACACTGAAATCATGCTTCAGGCAGTGGCTATTTTCTGCTCTGCTAACATTGTCTCCATTCTCTCATTCATTCATATGCACATGCCATTTGGTATCAGTTTTCTGTTTGCTGACACAATAAAAGTCACCTAATTAGGTAACAACAACTTAATGTATTAACTACATCCTTGTAAAACCACAAGAAATTTGCAGGACAGGTTTACTGCTGATGTTTTACTACCGTTTGCTTTCATTTCCTTCAGTTGTATTTTGACCCCTAGCAATATTAGAGGTGAAATTCTGATCCACTGTAGAAATCAGTAGCAAACCTGAAATGACTTTAAGAGCATTGGGATTTCTCATCTAGGTCTCCATACAGCAATAAGAGGAGTTGTTCTCATGAGAAAGCCCTGTTAAAACAGCCCTGTGTGTGTAGTAATATTTTATACACAGGACGTGTGGATACACTACTTTTTTTAAACAAAGTTAGAAGAACAATAGCAGCCTAAGTCAAGCACTCAGAATATGGGAAATGCCAGAAGGGAGATTCTCTGTATAACTTCACTTCAGACCCCTCGTGTGCTTTGGTAGTCCTATTGGTTACCGGGTTGTTTTTTGTTTTTCCTCAGACCTCACTGAATCACAGGAACTCTGGCAGATTAGCAAGCAGTTGTTCAGTATTTCACTGTGTGGACTTTGCTTAATGTGCCCCTCTCTATCCCTAATGCTATTTAAACACAGTTAAGAGAACATTTTATTTCCTCAGAATTTATACCATGGCACTAGTCGTTGCTTCACAGCGTATTTATTCTCACAGGACCCATTATTCTCAATTTGCTCTCAGAAGCTGGACGCACAGAAATAAGAACGTCAGAGGGGATAATTTAGGGCGTATGCTCTGAAACACCTATTCCAGAATGTCAAGACCCTGATTATTAGAGTTCAACACCACGTGGCAAAAGAACAACTCACGATTAAAAGGTTCAGTGACTTCAGATGTGAATAGGGTCCCTAATATTGCGGACATCAACGCTATATGCTGTGAAATATCTGAGCTCAGTTGAAATAATTATTATCATACTGGAAGGCAGTTAGTCAAAGTAGGATAGAATTCAGCAACTTCTGTGTTATTCTTAATTAATTTTACAACCTGTCCTCTGAGTGAAGTGGTATAAATGTAACTTTTGTGCCAACAGATCTATAGTACCAGACACCTTGTAAATATGTCCTTATAGAGACAGTAATTCTTTAAGAAGAATAAAGCATTGGGATTACAGAAAAAACTCCAGTGTTCTCAGTAACTCTTATGACTCATTTTTTCCTTTTGTGGAAAATGTTTTGACTCTTTAGAGTGCTTCTCTAACAATTAAAATGCATTTCATTTAGTCATCCATTTGTCAAGATGTTCTGCCTGATAAATATCAAACAAGGTATTTGCTGAATATGTGATGGGTGTCTGAGCATTGGCAGTTCCTCCTCAAGCAAACTGGGATAGGGAGATGGTAACAAAAATGTTCCATTTGCCTTGGGAGATATCACAGAGGCCAGCTAGAAAGCTAATGGGGAAGGACAGTTCTGAGTAAGCACAGTGTCC
Organism: Platalea leucorodia; assembly: GCF_965183815.1. Classification (NCBI taxonomy): domain Eukaryota; kingdom Metazoa; phylum Chordata; class Aves; order Pelecaniformes; family Threskiornithidae; genus Platalea; species Platalea leucorodia. Next base: position 8,719,477 of record NC_138828.1, on the reverse strand, counting down.
TGAGGATGTCCGAATGTTTAAATATGCCATCTGTGAAGAAGTAGCATCCCAGCCACCTGAAAAGGATATTCTCAGGTCCTAATGTAGGACCACAGTGAAAAGATGGATTTGTAAATGGGTATTATTACCTGTGTACCTATAATTATCCATTGTATTTTATATATAATGATACATTTAACATTTAAATGGAAAGGGTTTTTTATTATTTTCTGTAAACATTTCACTGAAGTTTTGGAATGTAATATCCACAGCAAGAACGGAAAATAAAACAAAATGAACTTTACTAGAGTACTTTCCTGAGTACTAGAGCCAAGTGAATTACAGAAAATAAACATGTCATAAGTAGCATGAAGTAAATTAGATTTTAATAGGATTTTTGATATAGTTTATGAACAAGAAAGGATTTTTTATGTGTACCAGAAATACAAGGGAAACTAATGACAAAATGAAGACCAAAAACCCCAGTCACTATACAAATCTAGTTTGACTGGCATTTAACTCTTACACAGCTGGACAGTCAGTTAGTTTTACACTTAGTATAGATCTTCAGGACATCTGAATTTTATTAGTTGTATGTTATGTAAGGGTGTGAGGGAGGAGGATTTAAAGCCATATAATGAATGTGATCTTCACGTTAAATGAGTTCACTTAAGGGTAGATTCAGTGGGAACCTGAGTCCATTCCCACCAAAACTGTCAGCATATATCCCTTTGACATTAGTACGAGCAGAGAAGTGACCTGGTAGCCCTAGCATCTTGCAGAATCCAAATATACATGTGTGGCTTGTATCTTGTTTATCTTAATCTATTTTTTATTTTCAGTTATCAGATATCAGTCTTCTCAGGCTTGAAAGTCTCAGCATGAAAGACAATATCATAAGGTCTGAAGAGCTTGAAGATAAAGTAGCCTCCCTAAAATGTAATGTAGTACAGATGCTCGCAACATGTCACTCCTTCAATTCACCAGTAAATATCTATTAAGTTTTCCCTGAACCTTGAAATGTAGTCTAGCCACTCATTTCAGGCATCTGGGTAAAATAAATCTTAAATTGAATGTTGACCTCATCACCAAATGTCATTTATTTATATTGGATTTCATCCTTTTGAGTGGCCTCTCTGAACGTATTAGAGGACGAGCAATTAAGGCCTTTAAGGAAGGGCATTGGAGGTCGCCAGCGTTATGTATCAGATTTTAGCCAAGAAAACTTCTTTAAGTATATTATTAAATCACAAAAATTACAGATTAATGCTCCACTAGAAGGCAAAAAATGCTGAGTTTGCTTCTGGACTGTTCTCTGATGCACTGGAAGTAAGGCTGGAGATGATTAATCTTGGGACTGAAATTTAAGGCAAAATATTTATGTGAAGGACCCTTAAGACACATTTCTCTCTGTCCTTTTTTAACTTCTCCAGAAGTTCTTGTAATACTCAGAAAAGTCTTTTAAATCATATTTCTTGTCTTGTACAGCTGTAAAATTATTTTGTTCCTCTTGGATTATATAGAGGAAAAGTGTCTTCAGCATTAATAAGAATTTGACTACATGGCTATTACATAAAATAGCCTTTCCCAAACTTTTTTCACTCAAACAACTCTCTAATCTTTTGGAGGAAAATAATGCATATAATCTTACAACGTACTACTTCTGTTCAGTGGATGAGCCTGAGGAGTAGGGTAAATAAATAATGCACTTAACAATAACATTGAACATTTTTTCAAACTGTCACAAGTGCAGTTACAAAAATTTTAGATAAGCCTTGAAGCCATTAGGAATTGGCTCCCAACTAAGCCCGCAGGTACCCAACCCACTCTGTGGAAATAAATGTGCTTGTAGCATTTGGATTTTTGTTTTCTGTTGACCGTCACTGTACAGACTACCTTTGGAGGCTTATGGAGCATAGTGTTGTGGGAAGAATAGGTTAACCAGTACCGAATGTGATGGTAAGCACAGTTTTACAGTTCACTAACATTCTGGATTATAAAATTGAAACAAATTTCATCACACCATTTAGAAGTCAGACTGCACAGAGAACAAGTGGTCATACTGCCTCAGGACACAAGAGACTTCTCTGCCACAAGACAGGAAGTATCTTCAGGACTGGAAGATGACCCTTTCACACCAATGAGTTATGCAATGAAGACATATCCTAAGGGTAGGGCTCGTTAGCAGAACAAGGAATTTAACCTAGGTCTGATTTGTCTTGTTCTCTGATCGCTTCCTTCCCTCAGAAAGCCTACAGAGAAAGAAAGGCTGGAGCATTTAGCTGAGTTCAGACCACGTGAACGTGTTCTTCAGCACTATATGGTAAATTTGGCCTTGTATTAGTGGATTAAATGAGCAAGTACTCATCTCTGAGCTGCCATAAGCTGTTTCGCTTCTGAGCCTCTTTTCTTTCTCATGTGTATGTCATAGATAAATGGGCTGAGGTTGTGAGACTGCAGTAACTGGAGGCATACAGGTAAAATAGACATATTTGGATAATCCTATCAAATTATAACAACGTTTTTTTCTGAACCTAATATCAGAAGGCCCCTCTGGTACCTGAATACTCTTGAAAGCCAATATGTTAGTTTATTGCCTAACTCTGTTAACCCTTTTAGCCATTGTGACTATCACTGCTCTCCGTGTATCACTAACTAGAGCTTTGATGGCACAGTAGCTTACTTCCAAACTTGAAAAAAATGTCTTAAACAACCTTACACCAGGTGGAAAAAGTCACTTAGAAACTGATTGCAGAGGTTCTGCACTCAGTTTACGTAAGTTAACAGCTTCTAAACATTTCTTCTCCTTGTCCAAGTGTGTAAGGTCTCCAATAAAGAATAACAACTCGCTGTTCATTCTTGTTAGACTGTTAAAAAGGTTAGCAAAAAATCTTCCAGCCTTTGTAAACTAGACAAGTTGCCGGCAGAAGTCCTACCAATTTCTCATACAGCAGATTCACTAGTGTGCCCCAAGAACTCACCTTAAAATGATAAAACACTTAGGAGATAAAAAGAAGAAAAGTTCATTTCATATCAACTCAAAACAAAAAAATCCTTATAACTAACTCCTTGAAGGACATGCTGTGAAGGACTCCTTTGCGTATGGACTAGCCACAAAATTGCTGCCAGCACTAGAATATTGCCTGGACTTTATACACAATGATGTAGATGTACATGAAAGCCATTTGAAAAACAAAAAGGAGTTTGAGACCTGTACAGTTTGTCCATATAAACATAGCTGACGTGTAGCTAGAGTTGAGAATGCGCTTTTGGACTGAATCCACTTTCAAGCTTTCGAAGAAAGAAAAAAAAGAAGAAAAGAGCTTTGGAAAATTATTGTAGTTGTTCTAGGGCCTGAAGCCAGCTCACCTTTAAAGTGTCCTAAAACCTATTCAGCCTCTCACGAGATAACAGTTTTCATAACTCTTCTGTGGCTCTCTGACGACACAAAATCAACTTTTTCAACAATGAAAGGAATTACCAGGGAGGCGTGCTAATCTCTAATTAGCACACAGCACATGCAGGTACAACATGGAATCTCTCTCGTCCCAGAGCAGCCAATTTCATGCACTTAACAGAGTCCCAGGGTGTACCAAACCAAAAAGGAATGCAGAATTTAGTGGTTGCAGATTATCTGTCCACAAACTTTACATAATAGCCAGAATTAGGCAGCCAGATACTATGGTATTATGTGCATTAAAGCTGCCACAGGCAGATCTTATTTCAGTTTAAGCACTGTTCAAATCTTACATGAGCAGGTCTGAATGTTCTGTGGAAAACTAAAGGTGTGGAGTCCTGGCCCCACAAATGCACTGGGAAATTTGCCATTGATTTAGTGGAGCCATTATCTCACCCCAGATCTTGAAAACATTTAATACATACAGTACTTCCCAGTGTGTTCTCTGGGGCCAGTCAGTACAGTAAACATTCACAAGCTTTAGCATGAATAGCTCTTGCTGAATAGCTGCCCCTTTAAACGTGCAGGGAGACAGTCTGAAACTCCACCAGAAAGTAGCTGCAAATAGCTGTCACATCAATGGCTGATCTGGTAACGGGCATAAAGATCCATTTTTACCAGACAGAGGATAAACCATACTTTTCTTGTTTTTACTCTAGCATCGGAATTGTGGAGAAAACATTCATAATGATGACGTAGCTGCACAAAAGCAGCTTAAGGAACGAACGAGTGAGGAATGCCACTGTTTCTCTTTTGGTGAAGTTTGTGGAATTACCTTTTTTAACACTGACTGGCATGCCTCATTCATCAGCACACACTTTTATAACAAACTATTATACAACACAGGTGTCCCTTGAAAACTCATGATCTATTTGTTTCTTCAATTCTCTAGCATGAGCATAAATATAGGAAACTCCCTGAATGCTCATGGTAGTCAGTCTTAGAGCAGCTGCTAAACAGCACTTCATAAAAATAAAATACTAACTCTAGCCATTCCCCAGTTCTCCATGCCCTGCTTTTTACTCTTAGGAAAATTCCCAGTTAACCAGGAAATCAGACGCATGGCAAAACAGCCATGCAAAAGCATTCGCATAAGAAAATTTAAGTGTGCCTCACCTGTCGGTCCCGCAAGGTCTCATGCTCAATTTATGCACTGACCCCCTGAGTATTATCCAAGAATCCACCAGAAAATCCTATTTTTTCAGGCATCTAGCCTTGACTCGATTTGATTGACAGAATATATTTTTCCAAGATATTCTTGGATGCATACAGGATCAGTGGCTGCAGTATGTGTGGTGGGAGGTGGATGTAAGAGGTAATCAGAGACGGGGAAACCCACGTTCTCCTCTCTCATGCATGTGATAGGATCAGCGAGGAGAGCAGCGAGATGTTTCTTGTTTCTCCCAATGGTTCAACCTTCTCCCTCTGTGCGTGGGTGTGCGCCAAGATATGTGTGTGTGTGTGTGTGTGTAGGGGTCTGCTCCTCTAGAGGAACATGAATTAATTTTTTTCTGGCTGCTCACTGTGCACATTTGGGAAGCTTTACTTTTCTGAGCTGGTAGCTAAGAACTGAAGCATAGACAAAGCAAATAATGCTAGGACTTGGGAGTGGAGTTGAGGAAACACAAACTTGATCTGCCGAGCTCCCAAGTACCAGTAATGAGAGAGAGAGAGGTGAGAATTATTTGCTGAAATGAAAGGAGCAGTTCTCACCTATAATTTATTCTTTAAAGTCATGTAGTTTTCTAGGTCAAGATCCATATCTTGAGGAAAGTGGCCAAGTTCCCATCTCTCATGAAGCACTCTTTCAAAGTGCTTGACAATTCACTTCTGGGGATTTGTGCAAGATAAACATGTGCCTCGTGGGGCAGTTAGTTAATCCTTATCTGGAGACATTTTGAGTCAGAGCTTCTCAGGACAAACTTTCTCATTTTTCTTATGGTGAACACACGCTACTAGTGAATTCTCTGCTGAAGAAAGGTATTAACCCAAATTTCAGAATAGGGTCCAAAGGGTTTGTTCAACCCTTATTCAAGATAACACACACCTCCTCTGAGAAGGAATACAGATTGTAGAATGAAGCTCACAGTGTCATCTGCCAGATTAGTCCTTCCCCTATTCACTCATTTACAGTGGAGAAAGAGAGAGAGCGCATGTGTATATGTCTATAGCCAAACTTGGGAAAGGCAAGAGATACCACAGGACAAGTAATGAGATTTGTTCTCAATGTAAATTCAATATATGTTTTCATAATCCACATTTCATTCAAAACGAGTCAACTAACTGTTCAGAGTTAAAACAGCAAGCTGGGAAAAACATTTCATGATTTTTCTTTCAGCATGGCTTAAGCCTATTGTTTCAGTGAAAATTTTCTGATTCGGGCTGGGTTTTCATTTCATAATTTTCAACAGGAAGCTGAAAGCAACCTCCCCTCAACATTGTTCTTTTGACTGTCCAGCAAACAAGGGATTTGAATTGCTCCATCATGGTGCTAAAGTATGGCTATAGGCTCTGATATTACCACAGGCAACATTTTTAACACTTGCAAAGAAAATGGATCTGGATTTTAGTTGAAACTTGGGTCAATCTGACAAAAGACAGGTAAGCTTTGTGGCTTTAATACACAACTTTGGCCTAAATTTCAAATAAACCTGGGGAAACTCAAGCTTTGGATTTAAGTGGTTTCATATGTCTCTCAAGTGCAGGTCATTTTCCTTAAATTTCAGTTGAGAGTCTGAGTTTGCTCAATCCTAAAAGTCAGAGTTAAATTTAGGGGTGTGAACCCATCTGGACTAAAACTGAATGAAATATTGGCACAAACCTCAGCAAAATGAAACTGCCAAAACTTGAAACAGCTCTGATATATACATCTACTCAGAAAGAGAGAGAGAATTTAATAAAAGTCAGTAGTTTGTCATAATCATAATCAATTTAGTCTGTTCAACTGGGAGTTTGAGGGAAAGGAAGTCAACGTAAGTCACCTATGGCTTTATGAGCAGTTTGACTAATTTAAGAAAAGTTGACATTTAAATATTTAAATTTTTGCTAATGCTTGGTACATGTTAAGCAAACCTAAGTTAGGTCAAGAAAAATTAAGAGGCATTTTGTTCTAACACTGCATTGGGACTAGAAAGAGGAGAGAAGAGAGGAGAGGGGAGGAAAGGACAAAAGAGGGGAGGAGAAAAGAGAAGCCTAACATTAAACTAAGTTTGAAATCCATTAAAATACAAGTTGTGAACCTCTGAACTGGAAGAATTTTGATGGGCATTGTTAAGTTTGGAGGAATTTTATGGTTTGCATAGGTTAATTTGTTCATTATTCAAAGGGTGAGCTCACTCCATGGTAAAACATCAGGCTGAACTGGCTTATTAATCTCCAGAATTCTTTCAATTTCAAGTTTATTTTCAAGGGTTAGGGAACGTTACTCATATTGTAAAAATGCATAAAATGATACTATTTATCAAACATACAGAACTTCCCAAGTGCTCTAAATAACTGTTTAAAATTAAAGCAGATTGCAGAGACTGAATAAGCTGTTTGATGAAGTAGTGTATGTAACAAACAGCTCTAACTGAGCTTTTATACTGAAAAAAACCTCCTCACAAAAAAGTCTGTGTTATAATGTGACCATTGTTTCTCTGGCTAATTACTGCTGTCTATGCCAGTGAGAAGCCTTGCTATAAAGCAGCAGGAGTGTACACCTCCCATATGCATGGACTTTTTGGAGATCATATAGGACAAGAAAGAGCTGGGGAAAAAAACATACAAATGAAAACAAAGATCTAACAGTTTATTTTTCTGGGAATGAAGTCTGTGGAGTCCATAATACACTCTCTATATTTGTTGGAGTATGCACTCATACATGAGTTACTAATCACGGATAAGAGTGTCAATGTGATAACCAGCCTTATGTGCACAGTGCCATTCAAAATAGCCCCTTTGAACCTCAGACCATTTCCAAACTGTTCAAAGAAAAGTATGTTTTAACTTAGGCTATTTTCATTTTATATTTTAAAAGCACTGTTCCATTTCATAGTGGAGCTAGCCACACAGCCAAAAGCTTACAGATAGCTTATGTGTATTTTGGAAGGTAGAGGAGAAAGTGAGCAACACCTGAATAAAGTAAAAGGAAAAGATACATATGGAGAAAAATTAGATTTCCATCATTGGAAATAGAAATATTTTAGAGATTTAAATGTGTTTATTGGAACTTGGAAAGATATAGCCACATATCAACAGAAAGATCACACACTTCTTGTCCTAGAAGAAGCAGCATAGCTTTCCAATTTTACCTAGGTATTTGTAGTGTTTGCTCCCTATTGTACTTCTACAATAACACTGGCAAAACAGCTAAAATAACTCCTTAGAATAAGCATTTCCCTGAACAGTCTTCATTGCAGTTGGAGTTTGAGAGAAACTTTCCATGGAAAATTGTAAAATAGAGTGCAAGACTGAATACTTTTAAAATGTAAATCCCACATTAGTGAAATAAAAAAGCTTTAAAGCCTTTAAAATTAAAACGAGAGAAAAAGTTGATTATTGAAATATAAACCCTTTTTTGTTACTTGTATTCATTAGATTATGTATGAAATATAATTCTGAGGGAAAAACAGGAAGCTAATAATATTACAACCCCATATATTTTAAAAGCTGCCAATTTAAAGACACACAAATCATCAGCTTTACCAATTTATTCTGATCTCTTCCTGCTGACGTCAACAGAAACGTTGACATAAACTTTGTTGGGGCAAGGATTAGGACATACATAAAACTACAGAAGTTTAACAAAATTCCTGAAGACCACAGAATATATTCCTCTTAGAACTTAGCACATTTCTCTTGTGCATGCATTAAACACATGTTTTATAGTTGATTATTAATTCAATCATCTCACTAGTTATTTTTTCTACCAAACTCCAGTAGTAATGTTGTTCATCATAAAACTTAAAATTTTGCTGCTGTTTTGTGATCCGTAAAGAAAATCGTACCTTTGAAAAACTAGTGCAAGTGGATAGTAAGTGAAAAGTCTTTTCAAACTTTCAAAACACTGCTGTTAATATGCTAAAACACTAAGCAAATCAAGGTTAACAACTAAGAACATCGCATAACTTTATAAGACATTTCTAGCATGTTTCTATTCAACTGTGTTCATAGAATCATTTAAGTTGGAAAAGATGTTTAAGATCATCAAGTCCAACCGTTAACCTAATACTGCCAAGTCCACCACTAAACCATGTTCATAATTATTATTTGTTGACAACTAGATTAGTGCTCTAATGCATCGGTTGCTGATTTATTTTTTTTTTTTTTAATTCCTCTAAAAATGTCCAGGGGAACTTGCAATACTCTTAAGTTCCTTCTGAAGTTTACCGTCTTTGAACAGATCAATAGTTCAGTAGAAAGTGACCTGTAATCCTGTATCCCTTTGTGCAAATCTTTCAGTTTTTTGGGAAGTTTCAACATGCAGTGAATACTGTTCTAGGCAAAACACAGGACATATAAGTGTTTGCTCTTATTGTAGTTCTGCCCGAGTTGTGTTCATAAATATAAACCAATCTTTCTTGGACTTCATTGAGAACTAGCATTTCTGTAACAGTGTTTCCTTGCCTTCTACACCTGGCTTGGGCTGATGTGGACAAGAGAGAAGACAGAATTCTGAGACAATCAAATTCATCACCCCTTCTTTCTGATTTTGAAATCCCACTGGAAATAAAGTTAGAAAAAGTTACCCCAGTTTTTTCATTACATTCCCTGACTAAAAGCCTACCATGAATTTCAGTGAAATGGTTTGAAAAGGCAGTAAACAAAAGAAAATTGTCTGATACACTTAGTAATTTGGGTCTTTGCATATTTTTTCCAAATGTTGGCTACCCTTATTTTATCCCAAACAGTAAGAGGGAATAAAAATGATCTTTTGTTATGATTATTACAGCTGTGCAGAGTTGTCATGAATATGTATCCACATATAAAAATGTCACTTACTTCAAGATTGATAGTATTTTACTGATTTGAAATGCCTAATAACCCTGCACAAGCGGACTTCTTCAAGACTGAGATGTACTTGTTTATCGCACAATAAAGGATGGTATAAGCCATAGAAGAAGACATGTTCCCTGCATGACAAGTTCCCTGTTTAAGAAGGCATGAATACGTAAGTAATTGACAAACAGAAAATGAGTTTCCAGAGTAGGTTGGTGAGGTCGGATTAGCAGAAGAGTTAAATTTTGAGAGAGTAATGGAAAGAGCTGTAGTCCAGTACTTAGTGCAGGAAGGAGTTTCTGAAGCATAGCAGAAGGAAAAAAAAAAGAGAATCAAAAGCATGGAGAGGAGATGGAATATGTACTCATAGCAAAGTAACAGAGGAAAAATGAGATCATTGCTAAAGGAGTGAAGAACTGTGGAGAGCCTTGAGAGGGAAGAGCAACAACAGGGAACCTGGCAAATTCAGTGAAAGAAAGAAGAAAGTGAAATAATCTGAGGAACCCATGGGGGCCAGTTTTCATTTTCACTGGAATGCACAGTGAAAATCACAGTTGTCCATCTAAATAAAAATAGTCCCAAATGTGGCATTAATTCTGATAACAATGAATAAATACTACAGTCAAAACCATAATCCTGTCTGGCATACCACTGCTGAATGAGGCAACTGCTCCACTTTATCTAGGAGAGATGTCTCAGAGCACTGCTGTTTAAAACAATGCTAATGGTCTATTTGCAGTTAAGGTAATATATATGTTCATATATTTGTTCATACATTTGTAGTTAACGCAATATATATGTTCATATATTTGTATTTTTCTTTCAAATTGACCTCAAATGTGAGATTATTTTGTTCATAAAAAGTAAAATCTCTTTTTAACTCCATTTGCTGATCGGTAACGGCACTGTTACAGCACGTGGCAATGTTTTTGCTGGTTACTTTCTCTCCAATGCCAATTATTTGAAGAGGAAGGGCTCCGATAGAGATCACGTTGCAGTTTACAGTGCGTGACCACAAATCCTCCAGCATGTGATCTCCAGCTGGGTTTCAGTGGGGTACCTTGGACCAATCTGTAGGCAGAGAGCCACAGTAGAGATTGTATCTGTGTTGTCTGCCAGTGCACTGATCAGGAAGCAAACTGAAGCACAGCGTATGTGCACAAAGGTGGTTATGAAATGTCTTTACTTCAGCAGCTACCATATGCTCTCCTGCCTTGGGGTGGAGGGGTGAGAAGGCATCTTGCTGACTTGTCTGCTGGAGGTTGGTCAAATGACATCATTACATGGCAATGCGAGATACGTAGTGAAGAACTGGTTTCTTTGGATTCTTTGCACTGCGGGGAATAAACACGCAAAGAACCACGCTGAGGGCTAGCACATGACAGCACTTTCTCCTCTGGCATGGTCTAGAATACATCTAAAAGCTCTAATCCAAACAGTCTGACCATGAAGCAAGTGTGGATTTCAGATCACACTCAAACTATAGTATAAATCTATCAACTTACTTCAGGCGGCTTTCAAACTCCTCTGAGTATCCCCCCCTAGCAATTTTGCACATAAGGTATTGAGCTATGTTTTACATGAAGAATACTATGAAGACTTGCTTTTCACAAAAGAAGGACCCAGGCTTGACAGTATGGGATCCTGTGGCAATTGATGTCTACTGAAGCACACACGTGAATAAAGGTATGGAATCTTTAATAAGTCTGAAACCCTTAAAAACTAGGGTTTTCTTCCTCTTTATATTTTATTTTCTGCATTTCTTCACTGTGGGTAGAAATGATCTGGCCCCTCAAACTCTTATTTTGTTTTTGTATGGAAATATTAGATATTATTAGATAGATAATATTAGATATGATTAGATAGATAACAGTATCTCAGCATATAAAACTCCATTGCCAAAAAGTCATGTATACTGTTTAAAGTTGATCAAAAGTGAGAAAGATGTGCTTGATGATGTGCTGAAAACCTAAATCAACATATTTTACCTAGCAGAAACATGCCGTTCTGAGAGCTTAGTTTGCTTGAGATTTGTACCTTGAGGGTGAGCTCCCTGCGTATTCCTTGGTACCAAATACGCAGTTGCCTACGTGGATCCCTGCTCTCCGAGGAGACCCTCTCAACAAAGCATCCATCTCCTCTGCTCAGCTGCCTATGAAATTTATAGGAGCAAAATATCTTTGAGAGCACTATCCATCACATTTAACTGCATTTGGTTAAAATTAGGTGATAGTGACAGGGCAGACAAACAGGATGCTCTTACAAGCTTCATTTCCCCATGAAATGAGGGTGAAATGAGAAGCTCCTCCACCACATGTGTTTGTTTTTGTGGAAGCCAACAAACATTAAGGCTGCAGGCTAAACAGAAACAGCAATATTGTGTATATCTTGTCAAGCTTTTGCCTATTTCTCTTCATTATTTTCAACAATTCTGCCCATTTTTCACATATGAGAATCTTTTTACTTTCTCTGCAGACCATCAGCTCAGATATATTATCAATTATGGAATTAATCCAAACCCCACCAATGTGCTTGGCAAAATCACACTGATTTTAATTGATTTTGGAGGGTCCTAACATTCTGCAGTGATGTAACTAATATTTGTGCCAGTTCCTTTGGCTGCTGTTAATATATGTCTTGTCATCATGTTTGTTGGTAGATGTTGTTGTTATGGACACAAAAGTAATGGAAAACATAAATCTTTCTCAAGAGACACAAATTAATTCCCCTATTTCTATGTTTTGTCTTTTAAGGCATTGTTTCTTTAGATCAAGAGCAAGTTCATTTTCTCATACTACAATAAAGAGAGGGAGAATACATATGCCTAAATGGGCATAACTGATTTCTAGGCGAGGCATCAAGTATTTCTGGGTGACATATATTAAAGAAGAAAAAAAAACAAAAAAACAAAAAACCAAAACAAAACAGTGGCAGAACTCAAATGAGCGTGAACTATAAAGATCAGCTTGCATTTCTGGGTAAGTAACCTTATTTCATTGTGATTTTTCTCATGTGTTTTAATGTGTCAATCATTCAGGGACTCTAATATCATGATTTCTAATCAGCATACTGTTGACATAATTAGATGAAATTATGCTGAAAAATACTCCTGACCTTTCATTTTTTGATATGAAGGAAGATGTTTTTAGCAGTTGCCTGGGAAAGCTGAATAGCTAACTAATAGTTGCTTGGAATGCAAATTGAAGAAATACAGTTTCCTCCAATTCTCCTGTCGAGCTTTCTGTGGGCGTCCCAGGGCAGCCGCTATAGTCACTCTTTTAACCTACGCAGGAATTTTGGTTGATTTAACTGAGGTAGCTTATTCAATTTTTTCTTCTTCTAATGTTGCTTTGGTATACCACATACAATATATATTTTTCTTATCCTGCAGCATTTGATGTTCTAGTTAAATTAAAAAGAAATCAATTCCCGCTGTGCCTAATTTTCAAAATGAAAGTGAAGAAAAGTGCTCCCCCCCAACCTCCATTACGCTAATAGTGACTTTGGGGAATCACCACAGCAAAAGTTGTGAAGTTTTTGTGGAAAACAACAAATCCCCTGCCAAGTCTGTAGGATATGCAAAGAGGCCGTGGAAGTGAGAAGAGCTTAGCAGAGAGAAAACTAGACTCCACTGAAGGCATGATTTCTGCTGCCTCACCAGGAGATGACCATCAGCTCAGGTAAAGGGAAAGCAGGTAATGGAAAAAATATACAGGTAAGGGAAAAGTAACATTCACTCATCAGCTAAAAGTAGAGCATCTTAGTAGCACTCATTACTGTATAGACTTCTATCATACATCCCCCCTTTGCTTCCTCTTTCTCAGCTGAATTGCATTTCATCTGTTTCCTCTGAATTTCATCTATTTTGTAGAGCACTAATTTTCCTTATTTTCTTGTGTGGAAGATATTTTTGGTCCTTGGTCATACGTGTTATCTTCTCTATGCCTTCTTAGCTTTACTAGAGCATTTTTCACATAGGACCCCAGAGCCTGAGTTTCAAGGCTTAAATTAATTTGGAAACTTTCTTCATATTTTTTTTTTCGTTTGATCTTTTGAAAAAAATTATCATTTCTTCACATTTTCCTTTCACAAAAAAAAAAAAAAAAGAGTATAAATGATGTCTTTGAGCATCTGAGAACTTCTAGCAAATTAGCTTTCATAGATAGGTGTCATCCAAGCAAGCTCTAGATCTATGTCTCACATGCCAAACATTCTGTCGTACTTAAATTACGTACTGCCAACAAATCAGTGCTCACGTAGCGGTAACACACTGAAAACGTATACAAGCACAGAAACATGTGTCATCTTGGTATGGCTGTTTGCCACACACTTGATGCCACCAGTGCTAGAGATGCAGTTTCCATTTGTTTTGCAAGTGCAGCCAAACTGAGAAATGGCTCTCAGGATTTCTTTTAAAGATCAGGTTACAGAGAAAGCGCAGGCTCCCGCAGTGCTTTGAATGCTTAATTATGCCTAGGGTATCCTGTCTAAGAAGAGTTGTTTCACACAGGTATAATCTAAACTGCAGATATGGTAGATGTTAAAATAATCCAATAAATATTGTTAACTTAGTTATTGGCTTGAACTTTCTTACATATATGTGCACGAAACTTTGCAAGGTCAAGCTCTCTCATAAGGATACCAATAAAGCCACAGTGTTTGGTCAGAGAGAAATCAACATTTCACATGTTCTTTGCTCCTGTTTTTTGTTCCTCTATCTCTAGCATCTGAATTGCTGTTAGGTTGAACTATGGAAGCTAAAAAAATCTCTGCTTTTTTCTTTTCATGCATAGGAATGACAAATTCCTTTACTCCAACTAACAGTTCACAGGTGTGGGTTTCAATTTCTGAACGTCACCTTCTCTAGAACGTACCAAAATTAAAACCATTCTGCTTGAAGGGAGAGATCTTTCAGTTATTATTCGATACCATATCTATCAAGTCTCAGTTTCCCCCACACAAATTTCACTCCAAGTACATATATCCTGATTACTACTTGATACAAGTATCATGAAATGAAAGGGAATTCAATGGGAACCATAGACAGCAGATCCCCTTCTCCCCTTTACTCCCTTTTCTTTCTGACCAGTGTTGGAATGGAAAAATGGTGAAACTTAAAAGCTATTGATGGTTGTACTCAAAAGGCACAAAACAAATTCCTAGCAGAGATCAAAATCACCAAGATCAAAACAGTTAGGAGAACAAAATCATAAGAATTTTTTCCTTTCCCTCCTCCAGAGCAGATGAACAAAATTTTGCACAAGGGAGAGAATGTAAAGTACCACTGGGCTCAGCTGAGTATAGCAGTCTCTTGTTCTCAAAATAGAAATGTAGCCATACCCCCTTCTATGGCTTCTTCTCTCATTCTTGTATTTGCTGGTTACAATGGGCATACACATTTGCCAAATATTTCTGCTACAATGACTAGAGAAACATTTAGATATAAATTGTCTACCTTGGTTAAAATAGTTCTTCAGTCCTTCTGATGGATCTGTTTGTCTGGAGACTTGGGTAAAAGGCATATGGCTAGCAGATTTTCTTCATAATTTGTGGTGCTATAATTCCATTTTAAGAAGTTATACAGGAAAATTCAGTTTACATCTACTTTACCAATACAACAAAAGAATTTCAGCTACAGCACTACAGTACTTCCTGGCTTCATCCATATCAGGAATTATTTAAGGAGGACCTTTCCAAGTTATTTCATTAATTTGTCTTTCTAGATACAGCTGAAGAGAGAGACAGATGAAAAGCATTCGCTTTTCTCAGTTCAAAACTGAAGTTTTTTACTGCTGTGACTCTTATATATGGCATCTGCCAGCTGCTGATAAACAGTCTATCAATAAGGCATACAAAGGTTCAAGTTGATTCTGATCTCAGCCAGCTGACTTAATCCTGCCACATATCTAAAAAAGGTAGAACATATGATATGTATGTTGAAAAGTAGCAGCCTAATAGAAATGAAGTAATCTGGAGTTTATATCACTTTTTGGTTGGATTTGAATTTTTCAAATGCAGATCAGGCAGTGATTCAATCTGAGTTTTGTTTCATTTGAACCCAAATTTTAAGAGCTGAAGTTAGGATAAACAGCTTATGGATTTTGCTCATCCCTACTGAGTAGTAAAAAACAAACAAACAAACAAACAAAATCCAAACAACCCAAAACACCCAAATGCCCCTTTTCTTTTTCAGACTGCATGTTCCAGAATTCTTGGCCCTGTTTGAATTGGTTCTGTTACTTTTTAATGCAGCATATTCAAAAGAAAAAGAGGAATACAAATCTCCCTGCCTTGGTAGAAACAGGAAGTCTCAAAGTCAGAGGCCATTTGTATCACCGCAATCTACTGAACTGTATCTCATCAGCTTTAAATTCTTCTTTCTTAATCTCTCCATCTCAGCTTCACAAGCTAATCTCTGCTTCTTTTATTCTAAAGCAGGAATAAAGGAAAAATATAGAAGAGGGAAAAAAAACCCCAACAACAAAGAATCCAAACTATTCATCAAATATGGCTATCTTTGTCAAAGCTTTTGTCTGCTGTAAACTTCTGTCAGATAAGGTAAATGATACACAGTCATCAATTCATGGTCCAAAAGCATAACAAATAAGAAAACTTGGGAAGCTTTGGAAAAAGAAATAATTTGTGCTATGTTAAGGGCATTAAAAAAACATGTTATAATTACCAGCAGTTAAAGCCTCAAATGGCATTTTATCCTCCATGGAGAAAAGTACTCTTTCATTTTATGTCCGTCCCCCCCCCCTCATGATCAAAAGCTGTGTATCTGTCAACTTCAAACCATATCTATGAATTACAGTAAGAGAAAAGAAGTCACCACCCTGGGAGTTTTGCAATGAGAAAGAGCAGATCAGAGAAGTAAAATGGAAATGGACTCTACACATACTTTCCAGGATTTCTGACTTTAAATCTGCACAATAATTTAAGTTATTGAATGTGCAGAGAGCATGAAATCATTGTGGTTTACCTAGAAGTGATTTTAACTTAGAATACAGGGAATACAAGACCTGCTACCTGCTTTTAGCTGCAGATGCTGATAATTCTTGAGATGTACAAGGAAAATCGATTCAGCATTTTACATGTTATATCATAGATGTATCTGTATAAATCAGAAGGTTACTTTGAGCTGGCTATGGGACCCAAGCCAAGGTTACCTATCAAGAGATAATATACTATGAGACTTTCAGGGAGGGTACAGAAAAAAAAAAAAAATGTTTGAAACCTCTCTGAACATGAAGAGATAGGCAAGATCCTAGTCAGGTGTCATTGCTATTAAATGAGTCTTTACCAGTTCATCCTAGTAAATCCTTTCTATGCAGTAAGAAGAAAAGACATTACTTGAATTACCTCCCTAAAAGTCCATACTAGCTTGGTATCACAGAAGGGAGGATGTTTTGGTTTTGCTTTGCATAGATAAGTAACTCACATTTTTAATATGTACATTTCTTTGTAGAAGAACCTAATATAGGTTTGCAGCTACAAAGAGGATGGAAGCTTCAGGGGTTGCCACATGTAGAAGACAAGGGGCAACAGGTACAAGTTTTGGGAGAGGTTTTATCTTGACATAAGAAAGAAATTTTTTACAGTAAGAACAATCATTCACTGGAACAACCTCTTCAGGGACATGGTAGAGTCCCCATTGCTGGAGGTTTTCAAAATGCCTTTGGACAGAGTGCTAGATAATCTCATCTAGGCTCCCTTTCCCACAAAAGGTTGGACCAGATGATCTTTTGAGGTCCCTTCCAACCTGGGCTATTCTATGATAGGTGGTGTTCTGTGGAAAGGCCTGATGGCATCCCAGACACTGATTTTAGGAGGTAGTGTGCTCCCAAGGGCATTTCCCCAAGGAAGAGAGGAAGACCAAGTGGAGGAGTGTGGGTACCGTCAGAGGGAGTAACGGTGACTGGAGGCTCTCCAGATCCAGATGACTGAAGAGTCTTTAGAAGCTAGTGATCACTGCACACTGTCCATGTGGAAGGGTACTCGTCCTGGCTTTTAACATCCCATAACAAAATGCAAGACTTCCAGACTAGACCTCACTGAAATGAAAAAGAATTTCAATATTGATTTGATTTCACTGAAGAGCTTCATTCAGATTAAGAAGTAGCACTGGAAATGGTCAACTGTATGACTGTTTTCTGCGGAGTGACTCCTCACTGGCTAATTATGTCAGGACCAATAGACCATTTTCCACTATAACTTATACATCATATTGCATGCTGTATCTATTACTACTTTCAGAAGCTACAACAGGCACCATTCTGCATGTTTTGTAAGTTTAGAGTACACATTCCACAATTTTTCATTCTTTTTCCATTGCAGACATTGCTCAGGGTCTGGCTACACACCGTAATATATTGTCCCATAGAGATAGCCGAGATCTCTCTAAACAAATCAACTTAACGTGGATAGCCCAGCTGTGTTAACGCAGTACTCATCCAAACTAACGTTTGCTGGTTTGCTACTGCTGCATATGTGATATCCTGCAAAATTTCTCATGCAGGACGTGGCAAAAGGGAAATGTGGAGATAAGATTAAAAAATCTGATCTAGACAAGGATCTAATGCCCCCTCTTTAGTTTCAGGATTCCAAAGGTTGATGTTGTGACTCAGGACTTTGAATCTTCCCTTAGGAGGTAGCACTGAGATACAACACTCCAGTTAATTCTAAGGGCAAGTTTATTTTCCTGAGGCAAAAACTATCTCTAAAAGGGTTTCCTCCCTCCACTGCAAAAACAAACCCTAATTACACATTAATTCTAGTATATCTTCCTGTTTATTATAAGTCAAACTTACGGGATAACGGAAATAATAGAAATCTTCCTTTTTCATAATTTACTCCTAATGGAAGCTAAGAACAGCTCCCCTGAAAAAAACTGCTGAATTTTAGCATCTTCTAAATGAACTTGAATCAACTGATAGATTACTATAAAATTCTTTGAAGCCAATAGATCCTCTGAGCAATAGAAGTGATCTTTGAATTATCTTTGGTGGAAAGCTTGAGAGGCTTGACCATAGATGCATCAAAGCTGGTGGAGTTTTTTTTCATGAAATGATAAAATGTGAAATGGATAAATCTGGGACGGTACTAAAATCCTTCAACAGCAGGAAACACAGTAATATTATTTTGAAGAAACATCACACAAAAGAAGGTTAACAAGCATGTGTGGGTTTTATAAAACTTTTATAAAGAAGTTAGGGCAAAATACTGCAGCATTTTGAAAAATTTAAAACCATGTATCTTTACAGATAATTGAACCAAACCATGCCTGCCTTAAAGTAAAATACAAATATTGATTCATATTTCAGAAAACTCATCTCTAGATTTCCATGTATTATCTGTAGCAGATGTTGACTGAGTGATTGGCCACACTGTTCATATTTGGTTAGAGCAAATATTCACAAAAACATCTTTGTGTCATGTCAGCAATGCCATGCACGCACACAGAGTTGCACGTTTCGAGCTATTCAGACGTGTAGAGAATGAGAGTAGAAGGCAGAGCAAGAAACACCAGTAGTGACTGGGAGAGAAATGTAAGGAATTAATACATTGTTATTACTGCAGAGGCCTCTGAATCGGCAGTGTCAAATGTAATTAGATAATGTCTGAGATCTTGCATTGGATTCACATTTACCACCTTCAATGGGTTGGTAGTTCATTCAGATCCCTACCTCACACAGTAAGTGCATAACTCCTCTTTTCATGATGTCTCACTTAGTGGCAACAAGGTGAGGCTGGGATCTTAATACAAAACCAAGTGCTAACAAGTCTCCTCAAAACTGTGTCAGGACAGACCTAAACTCTGGGTGATATCTGAATGCCGGACCAAATATCGCTGACTTCAAAAAATAAAATAGCAGACAAGAAACCAAGTGTGTTGTTCTGAAGCAATGCAGTTGCCTGTAAAATAGTTACAAGTTTTTCATTATCATGCAGTCATCATCAAAATATGTGCCTTGGCTTGAAAAAGCAGCCCACCAGCGATATAAAAAAGGGAAGGGGAGAAAAAAGCCCTTTCCATTCCTCAAATGCAGTGTCTTTGTGGTTGCGTCCCTGGCTGTCAACACTTTCCTTCCCGGTTGAAAGATTATTAGAAAAACGGGGTTCTGCCAGTGCCAGTGGCCTCAAGAGCCTCATCATATCATGAGGATAACCCCAGAGAGAACACAAAATCTAAACATTGGCCATACAGAGCCCTTTTTAGTCAGGGTACGCACACATGCTTCAGCCAAGTTTACCAGCAGGTGAAGCTCATATGGCTGCACACAGCCAGAATTAAGAAAAGACCATGAGAAACTTGGCAGATTTCATCAGACCTTCAATGGAAAAAAAGCCAAGGGCCGGCAGGGGAAAGGTTCTGGATGCAAATTCACTCCCTGTGTTCCCTTTTCTTCCTGGGCATGTGTGGTTTTGCCTTCTGGAGGGGGAAACTGAGGCCTATGAGACAAGAGGTGAAAAAAAGGGGTGAAGATGGACTCCTTGGAAGCTTTTCTCATGACATAACTAAAGGTCTCGTGGTCATATCTTAACCCCGTCCCTTTGGAAAAAAGCTTACAACGCTTTTATGGTTTTTTGCTCTTGGACTAAAAGCCTACAGCTGTTTTGAAGGTTGACATAGTTCTAGCAGATAATTAATACCATTTCCATGTAACTCACCAGTTAAATCTTAAACAGAATGCACAAGCTGTGACATATTACTGAAAAGAAGCAATGCATATTGGACAATTGACTTGGTGGTGGCCTTTAATGCTGTGCCCTGTTGGTGTGGTGTCTGTGGTTACCATTTTTCATTGGAGAAATGTGAAACAGTTCATGGGCCTGGCAAACATAACTATCACAGGCAATTCTGCTTCTGCTTGCTTTCATCTCGTGAAACAGTTGCATTTGCTTACGGAGTACATATAGATTTATAGGCATATATGCAACTTACACTGTGCATACATGCATATCTATTTTTACAGAAATATGCATAGGATACAGAGTAGGTCTGGTTGCAGTCTGGTGCACTTTACCTCTACTAGACAGCCAAGAAACAGGTAAATTAGTATGCTCCAAAACTAGCTAGTTTAAATCTATCTTGGCTATCCGCATTACTGGAAGTTCTGTCACTGCAGTGTGGATATACTCTTCAAGTTAAAGAGTCATTGTGAACACTAATTCAAAAATGCAGAAATTGTGTCTTATATGAATTCTTCAGTATTTGGTAAAATTAGTTCTGTGATCATTTCTGTCTCTCAATTCTTTCTTTAGTGTATTAATGGAAAACAGGCATGAAAAGGAAAGCAAGCACAATAGAAGTAAGAGGTTGACTAAATATTGCAACATTTTTTTCAGTATTTCCATAACTCTAGTCAACCAACTTAACTGTAAATTGCCCTATATATTTGAATCACAGGTAAAGTTTCTCCAGTGAAAGCTGTTCCCAGCAGAAGTCCTGGTTAGTGCAGATTAGAAATACCACTTAATGGCATTAAAGTAATCAGTTCTCACTAACAGTAACCAACCAACTGGCACAGTCTATATCACTGGCAGACAAATTTGTCACAACTTAGATAAAAGCAACAACAAAACAGAACATCCTACTCCAAACAGTAGGGATGAGAAATACACCAGGAATAGCCTCCATACAGGGAAATTTTAAGAAACATACTGAGGAAAGTTAATGGATTCCCACTGTTCCTCTTGGCTTTTTTGTTGTGAATGTACTGTTTGAGGGAATTTTTCCTTTTTCCAAGTCTTTGGTGGGGATATGTCAGTGATCGGGGCTTGCCCAGGATGCATTCAGCGTGGACAAGTATGGCTCTGAGCTATTGCAATCACGTTATGCTCCCCTATGTTCTGTCCATCAACTGACTATAATGTGGCTGGTTGGCTTTGAATTGGGATTATTAGTTTTGAAAGCCTTTAAGGTGTTGGGCCTACCTGGCTGAATTTTAGACACAGAGTAACATATCTGCTCTTTCAAGAATCTGCTGACACTTCTGAAATTGGCAGGTGGCTGTATTTTTAACTGTGGGGAGCACCACAATCCCCCTAAAAACTGATTCTATTTATTCCCTCCTAACTTTTAAAACCTACATTTATATCTTTTCTTTAATTTCCAAAGGTGTTCTCAGATTAACTACCGTTGGCTCTATATTATTACTACCCTATCCAGTCATCTTTATTATTTTTCTTACTGGATCCCTTACATTGTTTTTTCATGTTTATATTTTGAGAACGTGGCATTATATTTTTGTTTTACTGTTTATAAACTTATACAATGTTTGTTCTGTGGTGCATGTAGATAAAGCAAATGTGGTATGCTGAAAATAATATTGGGATTAGGTAATTAGGGATTTTTCAATGTTGCCTTCTCTCTTGGGTTCCAATATAAATCTATGCATTATTTCAAACATGAATATTTCTACTTGTGCAAGACTTGAGAAGTGACCTTCTTCGCCTCTCTGCTGCCACAATCAGAAAATGCCTCCCTCAATAATGCAGCCTGCACGACTGTATCACTTTAAAATTTTATTGGCCTTTAGTATGAGGCCAATACTGAAAGAATGACAAATGTCTTTCAAACTGTTTATACATGCCTGTTGAACACAAAAGAGCTGGCATTGCTTACTTCATTTTTTTAAGTGGTCTAACTCTTCAGCTCCAAATGGATATTTTTGGTTGGTACTGGGTGCAAGCTGGAGTAGAATTTGAAACAAATGGTTTCCCACAAAGAAATGAATTGAGAAAGACAGTGATTGTGAAGGCAGCCTCAACAACGTCTGGGAAAATGCACACTGGTTAGCTAGTTTTACTTGAAACAGGGAATACGTTTTTTCTGTGGCAGAAGGTCTGATTGCAGTTTTTGTGTTGAGAAGTTGCTTATTACTTGATACAAATTTTCAAATTTAGCACAGAATTAATGAATCATAGAAATGTTGGTTGGAAGGCATTGCTAGCCATCATCTACTCCAACCTCCTGTCTGAAACAGGACTAAAGCCAGTCTTCAATTGAGTCAGTCGCATCTTTGTCCAACCAAGCCTTGTAAACCTCAGAGGAAGGCGAGTCCAAGGCCTGTCTGAGCAGCCACAAGTAGGGACAGTAGCTATCACCCACAAGACTTAAAAAAACAAACTGAAACAAAAAAACCACCCAACAACTTAAAGAGCACTTTCAGGAAATGATAAGACCTTTGCTACTACATTGTTCTCTCCACCCCTTTAACCTCTGGGAAATGTTGTTTCTACTTAAGACCACAGCTTTTCTGGTGTGCCACCATTTTGTCACCAAGAAAAGAATGCAGCAGCAGCACAAAGTGGTTACTACTGTTTTATTAGAGATCCTCATAAATTCCAGCTGCTGACCATGTGTTCCATCTTTTTATGTGCAAACTCACTCTCATTTTAAGAAATGCTGAGCACATATGTGAGTACATGCTCTTGCAAGTCCCCAGGCTTTATATTTGCATCATGCATAAACCCTCAGCATGTGACTTTAGCATGAAAGATCTATTGGACGTGCCCCTGTCACCTCGTAATCACTGTATCTTTTTTTCTAAAAATTAATCTGACTTTAAAAACTGATCAGGTGATCATTAGACTATTTTACTTGAGCATTATCTAGCATAGATAATCTGTGGAGAGGAATGAGGAGATAGAGATTTCAGCCTGTAATTGTAGTAATTTGAAGGGGAAAGGATTTTGCCCTAACATCTGTGGCACTGCAGGATTGGAATTCAGAGTGAACAGCAGAGGGCAAGTAGGGCTTTGTTCAGAAAAGCCACCAAGCTTTTCACAGGGCATTTGTAGTGACGGTTAAAACCCAGCAGGCCTGACATTAAACCTAATATCTAGCTAGTATTGCTTGTGAATGCTAGCAGCTGCTATCCTCAGAAGACACATGGTCATTTTTTTCCTAGTTAACTTCACTGCAGTTTGGAGGAGATATTTTGTAAGGAGATTTGATCCATTTGCTAGTTTAACTTTTCGACATCCACCCATAGTCATAAAACCTCTTATTTGGATACTGCCTGCCCAACGAGAATAGGGCGAGGACTTTGGAAGTTACATTGTAATTTTAATACAAAAGTCAAAACACTGTAGATAACTGTGGTATCTTAAAGGGCAAAGTATAAACTCTCCACCTCAGGCAAGCTAAGAACTAACCACTGAGGTATGAGAACCTCAATATGAGGAGCTGAACTGCAATTCAACAGACCATCAGTCATAATCACAGAAATTGTTCTTTTAATTCCTTCACCTATGCTTAAAAAGGAGACCCTCTTTAAATCTTATCCTTACATATACTCAGTGAAGTCATGTGTATTAAAGCACATCAAAGAAACAGAAGTGAGCCACTAAGATAGGGAGTCATCCGCAGCCCCTGATGACTAGAGTAAATGCAGCCCCAGGCACCTTTAATGTCAAAATGAGCTGTACCCCTAAGAAACACGGAATGAAAACATACAGTGCAACACTTGTGTAATCCATCAAATTATTACCTGCCACCTTTCCAAGAGAGTAACAAGCATCTAGAATGATCTGAACACGATTAAACCAGCCACTCAGTACTAGCAGGGCTTTTAAAGTAGGGCAGATGAAAGCTGATTTCTCCAGGGAACAGACAAGAAATTGAGGAAGAAGGCTACATGCACACAAGTAATGACTGGGCAAAGAGAAGTTGTGGTTTGTCTCATGTAAAATTATTTAAAAGCAAGGGCAATATTCTGTTTGCAAGTTGCAATAGTGGCCTAGTTGGTTAATAAAGTATCGCAAAATTCTTCAGAAAGCTATTTAAAGGTCTGTTTCCATATTGCTGATATCTTGTTTATGTACCAAGGACTGAGGCATTATGGTTAAATGACTACTTCAAAAGATATACTGAAATACTTCATGCTGCATTATTTTCAACAGGATTTATTTAGGATAAAGTTGAGTGTTGTTTCTTACAAGAAAAATTTATTTTAAGAAGAAAAAAGAGGGAGAGACAACCCTTTGATTAATACTAGTAGAATTAAAACTAGGCCAAAATTCTGCCAGAGTTAGGAGTAGCAGGGTTATAAGGGATTGAAATACAATATTTTCTGAGGGGAAAAACAAAATTTTTATACAAATGACTGGCTTTGGTTTTCAGTCTTAGAATGAGGTTTCAAACAAGGGCATTGGATTTTTGTTGCAGCATGATCTTGTTGCTAGAGCCCCTGGGGGCTGTGAAAATGCTGTAGGATCCAGGATATTCTCAGCTCTTGCGCAAAGGTGTATCCACCGGCCACTTTCTAACTCTGTGGCGGGACAAGGCTACAAGCACACATGGCAAAGGAGCAAGTTAGGGCATGCACCAGCCACTCCATAGGGGCCAGCTGCATTGGGGACTCACCAGTCCTGCTCAACAGGACTAAAGGCCTAAGCCAACTTAGGTCATAACACCTTTGGACTATAAATTAATATTTGAAGGAACAGCTAAGATCACTCATACCGACCAGTACAGATGGCGAAAGTTTTAGATTATGCATAATGAAGATCAGCCATTTAGAACAGCTCCTTCTACTCCATCCTGAATTATTGCTATAGTCTGGAAAGGGAAGTTATCTTCTGGCTCTTTGGAGTGACGAGGTCAGAAGTACATAGAAAAGAAATAATATCTAAATGCAGTGTAAACTTTTGGCATGCAAAACAGAACTGAAATAATTTAATGCGGATGCAATGTGAGGACTTTTCTTCTCATTATTTGCCAGAAGGATTTGTATAATACGTGACTATTCATCTGCCAAAACCATATGCATCTCTGACAGAAATCACATTATGTTTTGTGTCTTTTTTTACATGGACTGACAAACACAGCCTTCATCATTGCTTTTTTAGTACTGGAAAAAATTAATTTGGTCAGTATTTTTTAAAACCTGAGACTGTTCCATGTCTGTTTTCATCTTTGGAAAAAAATTGAAGACAGGTTTTTTTAGAGATAGCATTTTTTCCTTCTCAGCAATTGTGTGCAATTTCACTAATTATCTGCTACTTTTTAAAAGAAGCGCAAAGGAACTCAGCAACTTCCATACCTCTGCTAACTTTTAAGCCTGGCTATTTCTGTACTTGAATTTAACTTACAAACTGAGGTAAACGCTTTTGCTAAAAAGAAGGAGAATCGTAGACAATTCCTAAAATTTTAAGTGTCAATTTCCTAGAGAAACTTACTGCTGAAAAAAATATGTAGTTCAACCAACTAGTTATGGTCTTTAAAAAAACCCCAGTAGTTTTTGGGGATTCCCTTTTCCGTACCTTCTCCTTTCAAATATGGTTGGACAGTGAAGCATTGCTGTCTTACTTTGCTCATGTAAAACGAAATCAGATTTCAGTCTTGTTATCTTGCCTCTCTTTCTCTTGAAGACATGAAAGACTTTCACAACTTGCTTTTGAGACTGATGTTTCTTTTGCACTAGTTTTTCATTCTTGAAAGATTATGAGCATGTGCACCACTGGCATTTGTTTGTAACACTGGCCTCCTCTTGTAAGTTTGTGCAAATTGTTTAGTCTTGAGATGGGACTGAGGAGTGCTAATTTCTTGTTTTCCTGATGTGCCCTGAAGAAGGGTCTGATTAATGAGCAACTCTTTAGGTCTCTAGAAGGGAAATCCCTCTAAAACAGATCTTATCAAAAAACACAGCTAGGGCTCTCGTTAACCCCCAGCAAGTTCCCTGAGACTTGGCTGACATCCTCACATTCCAAAAATCTTGAAGAAATTTGCTACCTCTTCCCCTGCAGAGTAATCACGTGTTTAGGAGACCCCTCACATGAACCAGATTAAAAGCAGCAATGGACAGATCTTTACTGGAGAAACTGAAAAACACAGGAAAAGAGGTGCCAATATGAAAGAAAGCTTAGAAAATATGGAGAGAAAAAAAAAAAAAAAGGAAAGAAATGTGTGTTCGGTTGACCCTCCCTTGTTCTAGAATAACAGGATTTCCCTCTGTAGGAGTTTTGCTGAGAAAGAAGAGGTCAATACAGCACAACTGGGCACTGCCTAGGGATGTGAAGGCTCAGTACAGAGCATTTTTCTAGCTGAACTTACTATACGTAATTTCTAAACAGCTGTTAATCAAAAAATATGGTGTGCCTGTGTTTCTTGCTACCAAGACAGCTCATAAAAGTTTGAGGGTTTTTTTGTTTGTTTGCTTTTTTTTTTTTTTTTTTAAGTATCAGGTAGTCATAGTGCAATATGTTTTTCTCTCAAGTACGCAGTGAACATATTCTGATTACAAACACAACCCCATCAAAACCATAGATCTTTTTGTGAAAAATGCCATCTTCTCTGTACAGGGGTAGTTTTTCATCAAAGCTGCATTTCCATATTGCCATCAATAACAGTACCACTGGCTTCAGAACTTCAGGAGACTCTAAAAAGTGAGGATTCCTATCTTGCCTCATAAAATGCAAATTACACTCCAGATTACTATGTTTTGGTTGAAGGTTTTGGGAAGAACTGTTGGACATCCAAAAGATGTAACAAAAATGTGACTTGAGAGGAAAGAGGGAGGGTTTATAAATACATCTATGTGTAATTTACATTGGGAGAGGAAATATTCCTGCAGTGCACATCAAAAACGGCTGTTTGCATCTTTCGAACCTATTAGACCCTCTCTATTTTCAAGCTTCTAGCTTGAAGAAAATAGGCAAGATATCATCATCTTTTTTTATTTATCATTTCTTTAATTGGGAACCAGACTTCTGTTTCTTTTTAAGTGATTTAGTGCTCAAATGACAGCAAAAATTATAAGTGCAGCCTTGAAGAGAAAAGCGCTAACCATCAGTTGTTGTTGGCTTCATTCTTCCTGCTATACAGGAGCTTAACTAATGAATACAGTTCTCCTGCTCTTGGAATAACAAATTCAACATGAGAAAATTGCTCAGGGAACTTACAAGCCAGAGTTACAATGTACAAGGCAGAAGACTAACAGGAATCTAAATGAAGATGGTAATCATTAAATGATCCCTTCTTTGAGGGTTTACATTGGAAAGCCTTAGCTGGCTTAGATATTTGAGCCAAGCCCCTTTAGCATAGAACTCTCTGGTGAGTGCGAGGAAGCTGCCGGTTTACTGTGGAGTCCCTTGAGAGAAGGTAGGATGTAAAGGCAAGTGTTTTTTCAAATATTACTGAAGTAAGTTTCATAACAGACCTGAAGAGGTAGCAAAGTTATTGTTCCCACTTGACAGATTTGGAACCCAAACCACTAAGCAATGAGGTCATTTCTGTGAGATCAGACTGCAAGCAATGGCCCTTGCCATCTTACCTAAGAGCCCTAGCAAACAATTTCTTCCCCACAATTATTCTTCAAGGCAAGACGATATTATCCCCCACTTTATAGCTGGAAAACTGACACCCAAAAGATTTAGCAACTCATTGGAGATTGTACAAAAAAATCTTTGACAGGTCTGGAAACTGAAACCAGATCTTCTGAGCCTCAGTCTGACACCTTAAACACATGCCCATCCTGGTTCCTGTCCTTTTGTCTGTTACTTAGACCAATTTTACCTGATTTGACTTTAAAATATTGACATACAGAACATAGCCTGCTTATTACATTCATTTTGAATGCAGCTGGTTGGATAGCAGCAGCAAAGGCTGTGACAGCCCACAGCACAGATGTGCACCACAGAAGCAGAATTTCAGCAGCATTTTGGAAAAGAGGCATGTCCCATGCCTTGTGATTCATTGCCTAATGCAAAGAGCATCAGAGCTATATACCAAAGGCACTATATACTGGTTCTCTGATAAGACATACCGGATTGCTTCTTAAAAGATGAAAAGGACATTTGATGCCAAAGAGAATCTCTGTATTGTATCTCGTGAATAGCATCCCACTAAACCCCTCAAAAATCCCAAACCAAAACCAAAAAAAAAACATTACAACAAAGCCAGTTGGAGGAAACATACTCTCATTTTCTCTCTCCTCTTGAACTAAAAGGCCCTCTGGGAAGTTGCCTTCATACCCCAGTCAACAAATGTAGAAAATCGTAAAGATATCTTAATTGAAAAAATAAATGACTCACAACAAGTCTGGGCTATCTCAATCCAAACAACAAAGCAGCTCAGTTTATATAGGGAAGACTGATTAGTGGAGAAAATAGTTATCAAACCACAAAATGACTGACCAGGGACATCCCTGCTAAGAGATTTGCTTTCCTAACACAATGGCCCAGATTGTTTGTTCTGGTCTTTATGCTCACAGAGCAGCGCAAGAGAGGGTGTGCAAAATTAGGATAAGGCACTTACTTAGATTCCTCTGTAATTCTGGTGCCAGTCGTGTAGCCCTTCGTGTATTGTCAGGGAGCTCTCTATATATTCCCTGGGCCACTGCAGCAACCGGGGTGACAGACGAGTAGAAATTCTCTGGCCACACTACCTACTTTCCTGGTCACATTCCTGGTACTGTAGCAGTGATGGAAAACATCTGTTGAGGTTGTTTCCCTAAGAGCAGAAAAGACCCATTTAACCATGGTTGAGCTGTGGATCTGGATGAATAAACAGTGTTTGTGCAATTGTTTAATAAACTTTCAGAAGCAGTAAAAAAAATTTTTGTTATCTTACTTAAAAACTGAGGGGAAAAAAGGAATGAGAAGTGGGTATAAGTGGATATAATCAGAGGTCCTTCTGACTTTTTGATGTGTATGTTCTCATGGTATTTTTCTAGACAGTGACTTCACAAGCTTTCTGAGATGAGTGAATAGCTATTCCTCTGAAAAAAAAATATGCAGTCCCTGAAGGGATGTTTTTGGAGCTCTCTCTGTTCTTGTAAGGTTTGACATCTGGAATTTGGTGGCCAGCACTTCTTACCAATAAATGAAATGCAACTAATTTTATGAAATGTTGTGGAATTATCATTCCTATTTACTGAAAAGTCTCAGTTAAATACTGTGAGTAATAAAAGAAAATCTGGGGAAAAACATATAATTTGAATAGAGCCTATATTGCAATCTGTGGTAAATCAACATCAAATCTCAATCTAACTTTTAGATTCATTACCAGTTCATCATGCAAACAAAAAAAACGTACAAAGATACATTGCCCTTTTACTGCACTTCACAAAAAATGTGATGGAAAGGACAGGGTAGAAATATGTTTACAAAACTAGTCCACATAATCCACATAAGTGACTAATACAAGTATACATAAAAATGAAGGTCAGAAGAGAATTGTTTCCCAGAGTAATTTGTCTGACATGAACTGACCCAGTACAACAGATGACTATTCAGTGTGCTGCCTCATGTATAATTCAACTATTTCCCAAAACATAAGAGGAAAAAAATAAATAAAAACAATATGAGGAAGCAATTGATATTATCATTCCCCCATTGTTCTCTACCCTGTAAACCAAAATAACTTGAAGGACACTATGAAATCCCCTGATAAAATATCAAGGAGACGTAAGCCTCCAAAAAGCTTTTTGCTAAAAAAGCTAAAAACTAGAAGACATCAAGACTACCACATAGTTTATTTTCCCAGGAATATTTTTGGAGCTTAGGAAATTTTCTTTGGTGGTAAGCTTCACATACAGGACATGTCAAAAATGTACAGGCTGGAAGCAGTTCCACTCAGCCCAGCTGGGCTCCAAGCCTACGTCAGGATGAGGTTTGTACACAAATATTTCTTCTTTGCCCATGCCTTGCTTTCCCTAGGAAGAAAACGCAGGCACCTGGGTGGGAGGGAGCTGCAGAGCTGGGGCTGGACCTCCAGCAGCAGGCAGGACCACGGGGCATTACAGGGTGCATACCCACCACATGCTCTGGGATAGGCACCAGCCTCTCAAAGACATTCACAGTTGACAATAACAGATGATTAGACGTAGACACGTCACTAGAGCACCTCTTTTGGCCCCCAGTTTGCCCCTGGAAAATAAGCTTCGAATGAAGCAGGGCACACTTCATGGTCTCTAAAGAGAAAGTTAAACAAGTTCCCAAGCAGCTGGGAGAGAGCCAAACCTGAACCTTAAATGGGCACATGTGATGCCCTCAGCGTAGTGAGGAGCATGGATGCCTTATAGCCAAAACCACAGAGCCCCTGTGCTGCCAGGGCAAGCAGGAATTCTGACAAGATTTATCATTTCTCTGTTGTGATCTAGCCCTGAAGGCATTTCATTTTAATACAAAGTAAGCACTTGTGATGATTAAGAGAAATGTACAGTTGGATCACTTTGTTGTTCAGTGGCCAGTCATAACATAAAATTTGCTGGTTAGTGCAGAAATACAGCATTTCAGCCTATATGTGGTTACCGTCTGCTCCAGCATCTGGGTCGATGCAGCGAGCTCTTTGACACGGACCGACGGTGCTATTTTACACCCTCGGTAGCTCCCCTCCCGGCTATCCTCGCGCTGCCGCCATCACCACACCCGCACGGTGCCTTTCTCTCCATAAGAAGTGTTTACATGTTTGAGGGAAGCACAAGAGTTTATCAAAAAGGTTTACACAAGCAACTCTTGTCTTTTATCGTCAGGGCCCAGAGCGCTTCTCCCTGTCCTGGAGATTTGTCTCAGCACCGGCACAGCTGAGGGAGGGCCTGAGGCACTGTGGGGAGGCTGCAGCTGGGGCCTACCCCGAGGCTGGCTGTCCCAGGCCTGCGCCTGACCCTGCTTCCCTGCACCAGGCCTGATCCTGACACCTTGCCCGTGGGCCGATGTCCTGGCCTCAGCCTGTCCCCAGGGAAGTGCCTGATGCCTGGAGTTGCCCCCCTGCCCGGGCTGGTGGGACAGGCCCGGCTGCCAGGCCCTGCCCGGGCTGGTGGGACAGGCCCGGCTGCCAGGCCCTGCCCGGCCAGACCCCTGTGGGGAGCTCCCTCACAGGCTAGCCAGCAAACGGGCATGAGGTAAACCGAGAGCAGCTCTCAGAGAGGCTATGGAGCACCCAGCCTCATGCTTGGTGAGCACTTTTAGTGGTATAAAACACATACAGTGCCTGTAAACAAGCTGTGGTGGAGCAGAGCAGTTGCTCAGCTCGCAGCATGCGCAGCATTGCCACTCCCCTCTGACCACCAGCACGGCAGAGGCAGGGGGGCACAGGAGGGGACATGGCCTCTTGGGGGCGAGAGCCTTTGCAGCTGCTACAGCGGGATTTCCCACCCGGACTCCCCCAATCTGAACATAAAAATCCTCACTCTGTCTGTCTCCCACTTCCTTCCTAAATCCGCTGCCCTTCCGAGGCTAGTATCTGTACGTGTATGCCTCTGTGCTGTTTGTTTATCCCTCCCCCTGTGGAAGCAAGCTGCAGGACCTACAGTCCAGACATCTGATTTAAATAAGCATCCAGAAAGGAGGCTGGAAAGCTGGCACGTTCGTTCGCACAAGAGCAAGCTCCTAGGCAAAAGATAGGCAACGTCGCCGAGTTTCAGCCTGTGGCGTTGCAGCGTGCTGCCTCATCGAAACCAGGGAACAGGGAACCGCTCCTCACATTGCCCTCTGCGCAGTCCGCTGCTCACTGTTCAGCTGGTTCGAACAGCAGGCCCAAACCCACTTGCCCATTAACGCTGCACTAAGCAGTGCCATCGTGACTTTTTTTAGAGAGCAAGGCAATCGGCAGACTTATTTTGCAACCTAAGAACGGCACATAAATGGTTCCTCTGGCTGTTTCCATTTGTGATGCAGCTGGCAAGAAAAGCCTGCACAGCACTTACACGGGGAAGGGGATGATAAAAGGAAACATTTGCCCTTAGCAATGTAATTAATATCTAATTGCATTCAGAGTTATCAATTACATTTGTATACATGCAAAAACATATATATGTATATATAAAAAAAGAAGACTTGGGAGCATATAGGTAGCAGAGAGGAGGAAAAGGAGAGATTTGAGATGTACTTAAAAGTAGATTTTAACATTTCTGAAAATTCAAGCTGAAAAAACAATAGAAGGGATTCCTACTGCTCACAGTTGACAAATGGATTTTTTAGATAGGATTAATGGTCTGCTTACCTACTCGGTGTCTGTACGGCCTCCAGGAAAAACAGAGAAGAGACAGAACTTCAGATGCTGTTCCTCCTGCTTTTCCTTTTCCACTTTTTGTTTTTTAAACTGCTTTTTCATTGTCATTGCTCTGACCTTTCTGTGCTTGGTTTGGACCTTGTTCTGCCGTTCTTCCTTTATTTCTCCTACTGGCACCTTCAATGTTAACACACTTGTTTCTCTGTTGCCACTTTCAAATTGAAATCAGGTGAGCTGGATTGGGTCTCCCTGAAATACAGGTGCTCCTGTAAGTACACCATAATTAATTCCCCCTGAGATGTTTCAGTCCTTAATTATCCTCCTGCTTTCTGTTACTATGTGTTCACAGATATTTCTGGGTATAACAAAAGACTCCTCCAATGCCTGGTAATAGCGTAATACAAAAAGAAAACTTGTTGGGCATTGCATGTGGCATTCCTTGGCTGCTCTGTGGCTGGGCGAAGGTGTTAGGTGCTACCCGTGTATAATACCACTCAAATAAGAAGTAGTTTGGATAGATCACATATAGACCTATTGATTTTCCTCTTTGCTGGCCAGTGAAATGATTTAAGCCTTATGTAACACCTTGTTTCAATGAAACAGGAGCTAACACTTTGAGATGGTGATAGATGATAACCTTTTACATGTAAATGTATACTTAAAACCCCCCAAAATCCATGTCTTTTTATCCCACTTTTCCCATGGGAAGAGTTTTTTCTCAGTAAAAGTTAGGTTTTCTTATTGGAAAAAAAAAAAAAGGAAATTTGGAAAATGTTGGGTAACTACTCATTTATACTTTAGAAATACCTACCCAGTGTAGGTGTTGATGGTGCCCAGGAGTTAAGAGGTATGTGTTAATATCACCGAACTTGCAAGATTCTGCAAGTTATTTTTGCAAGCAGGAGAGGAGCTCAGATTAGGAAGGCAGA
Organism: Platalea leucorodia; assembly: GCF_965183815.1. NCBI lineage: Eukaryota > Metazoa > Chordata > Aves > Pelecaniformes > Threskiornithidae > Platalea > Platalea leucorodia. The sequence continues at coordinate 8,686,173 of NC_138828.1, read as the reverse complement.
CAGACTCAGTACAATCGTGTGGGCAGCAGGCTGCTCTGGTAGGCACTTCACTGACATACACGATGACATGGCAGTACCAAGGAAGTTTCCTTTTTTTTTTTCTAAGTGTGTTCACATAAACAGTAGGGCTTCAGTTCTTCTCTGACACTGTCAGAAATAGATTTATTCTTCCTTCTCATTCTTGGAAGCCAAGTTAACCCAGACAGCCTGAACAGATTTCCAGGTTCACTAATGACCTCACAGGAATTGAATAATGAAATCATATCTGCGTCTTTACTGAATAGAGACAGCCCAAGCTTACACAGATCTAATTATTGCATTTCTTGAAGATAAATTGCAGCCTTGAAGGCGTCTTGCAATCAGTTATCAGGCATAACTCCATGGGCACCAACTTTCATTTTTTTCCAGTACAGTGATGTACTGCCAATGTTTAACAAGGGGCTCCCACCAAAATTCCCCTATTAATCTGTTCTATACCCTTGTGTCCCTGAGGCACATATTCTTGCAGGGAAAGAAAATAGTAATGAAGAAAATCTATTCATTTATTTTTACATTACTGTTTAAACATTTTCTGAGAATCACAGCCAAAGAGGAAAATAAAACCACTTGGCAAACAAACCTCTATTATATGTACTTTTGCAGGAAATGTTTATACTTCACTTCATTCCTGTTAAAAAAAAAAGAAAAAAAGAAAAAAGCTGGAGCACTTATAAAGTGGTGTTTGACTTGTGATATTAGACTTGGTAGCAGCAAAGATGTGGAGTTACCTGTCTGTGAAAAATTGGCAAACTCACTAAGTGCATCCTTTTAAAAAGTATAAGAAGGGATAAAACTGATATTCTCAAGTATGACAAGAACAACAATTCGCTGAGTGAAGGTGAAGAGATTCTTCATGAAATGAAGTGATCGCTACCTTACTGCATTGAACAATTCTGTCCATTCCAGTGGAGCAGAGGAAAGCATAACTAAGAAAGAATAAAAGTCACAGGACCAGTCTGTATTTTTAGACAGAAATAATTCTGCTTTTTCTTTTGTACAAGGACTGGTCACTAGGTAATATAGTTACAAGAGGATGAAAAGAAAGAACCAGATTTAACAAGTATCTAAGGGGTGCCACAGTTCCATTAGCGGTAGGAAATCATCCCAATATTACTTGCAATTTGGCTGCAAAACCTTAACACGACTCTCAAGAAACACCAGGGATTTGCTCCAGTGATGTTCACTTTTTCCCTTTTTTTCATCCAAATCTGATTGTGTTTTCAAATTGGCTAATCTTTTACTTGTATTTGCCTTAACAAGTAACCAGAGATATGTTTTTAAGTTTTTATAGATTGATTCCAAATCGCTACTTTATTTTTATTGTTTGTATATCTGGTAGGAGTGTTAGTGTCCTTATATGGATTAAAAGGAAATGGAACATTTAATTTTTTTTTTGCTTTAAAAACCAAAGTTTTTCTTACTCTGAAGTGACAAAATACATATTTCACTTGGAAGTTCAGAGCTTGCATGGAGTTTTCTATTATTGCTCATGTCTTATTTGACTTTTTAAAAGAACTGATGTGAAAAATATTGGGATGACATGACTACTCATCCCGATAATGAGCGCTGCTTCCCCACCCTGATAATTAACAAGTAGCCGCCCATTATTAAGCAGACCAAATATTTCAATAAAAGGTCCTGCTGAGTTGTCTCTGTTCTGAAACAGATTTCTCTTGAAAATTGAAATAATGAGGTTGCCTTAAACTGATAAACAGCTCAATCAAGCCCACTGCACTGGATCCATAAATCTTAAGCAGAGTTTAATTACCAGCAGAGTTTTCCTGACAGAGCCAATAGAGGGGCCTTTTTCTCTAGCCTGCTGACTAGTTGTGGTTCCCATGCTTCACGTAAATCTCTGTAGACCTGCCTGCAAGGAAAACAGTTTGAAGTTTAGACATCAGTTAAAAGGCAGTTTGAGGGAGCTGCAAAAACAGTGCCCCAAAGGTGCTGTTGAACATTGCAGACAGACAGCTGACAACAAAACATCCAAGCAAGTAATTAGCAGGGCCAAATCACTTCCAGTTAGGCATTGGAACAGCAATCCTATGTGGTCTCAGAGGGCCATTCCCTTTGAAAGAAGATGATCACCTTTAAAAATATACCCTCCCCCCTACACAGAGGAAGCGTTTCAGCATGTGGGAGAACGTAGGAAGAGCAGACTATGATAATGGGGGATCACATGCAGCTTTCTGCAGTGGGCAGTATATCTCTTCTAGTGCTATGGGAACATTTACGAACACTTAGAACACATATATCCTGATCCTGTCTGGGGATACTAAGAGCAAGATTTAGTGTGTGAGAGAAAAAGTCATGCTGAAGTAAATGGGATTAGCCAGTATTTCTTCTTAGCAAAATCATAACTAAGACTGAGTTGGCACTTCCGTCTGACTGTTCAAACACAGTAGTAAATTGGCTTTAAAAATTTTTGGACTAGAAAGACTGGTAACTGCAGTGCTTTCTGGATCAGAGAAAGGTCAGAACTTTAGAAGTTCAAGTCAGTCAATGAGTCAAAGCAGAGATCCTTGCCTCTGTGTCTTCTCTGTTAAGTAGGAAATAATGTTGGATATTGCTGAAGTAACGGTGTCTGACTGAAAAATCCTACACATACTATCATAGGCAAACCATTAAGTCCTCCCATGCTTTTCAAAGGGCAAACAAACAAAAAAAACAGGTTTAAATAAAAGAAGAACCCAGATTTAACAAAACCTTCAAATACAGTTTACAGCAAAAAGATGCAGCAGAGGTATAAGTCTCTTCCATACTATCACCATTGCTTTAGAGCTCCCAAATTCTGGAAAACAAAGGTCAATGAAATCTATAGAAATACAGCTTAACATATGTGAAGACTTTTGTAAGTTTTACTCTGTATTCAGTTTAAGACTTAAGACTAATGTGTACAGCTGAGAAAAAAAAATATGGCACATTCGGTCTTTGCATACAGTGTATTAGATTTTAACTGATTTATTGTTCTGCTGTGTGGACTTGAGGGAAATCACTGTGCTGTGGTGTTTCACAGATTATGCAGAGTACAAGCCGAAATATTTGTTATGAAAGCAACTATTTGTTATAGTTGCAAATCTTTATAAGCCATGTTGGCGAAAAGCAAATTCAATACTACTGGAAACCTTCCCAAGGAGCTGGAACACAAAGATATTCACACTAACAGATGAGTCTTGTACCACATACCTTCAGCACTCAAAACTGTTGCATGTCTAACACATATCAAACTCATTAATGGAACGTTTTTTTTACTGGGTGGGATTCCAGTGAGTTCAAATGAGCCATGAAAAAAACCAAACATTATGGAAAGGCTTCCAGTTTCACTAAGAATGTGCATTGTTTACATCTTCCCTTTCAGATCTCCTGACTAACTTACTTGTTTAATAACCAAACCCCAAATTTCAGCCTCTGTTTGTAGTCTGAAAAAGTTTGAGGCTCTTTCTTCCTAAAATTGTTAGGACTCTTGTTAGTAATTTGAGTATGAACAAGAACAGAGAGTGCGTGTATAGTGAGGATGCTGGAAAGAGCTTCTTTACATAATGTGTGTGCTTGTTTTTTTGCCACAAATGGGATGCCAGCATTTTTGGTTCCCGTGTGCCAGTACTGAGAGCTGTATTGAATCTCTTTTATTACTCAGACAGGAAACTGCAAATAGTCCTAATACCTGTACAGTCTAGCACCTGCTATTTGAATTATAGGAGTACTTTTATTAAGTGATCATATATACACTGTCTTAGGAATTGACACAATTTTTCCTAGCACTCTTCAGTGTGGCAGGTCTAGGGCAGTTCTGCTCCCATGAAGTCAGCTGCTGTTGCTGACTTCTACATGGGCCAGTCCTTAATATCTTTGAAGATGCTCTCCTGGATTCCCGGTGAGCTTACCCCAGACATGTCTCCACTTTGTGAGGCTCACAATGCACTTCAGTGTCCACAAGCCATTTATAGGAATTTGCTGCATGTGAGGAAAAAGTTATTTTGTATGTCCATTTCAGACTTCCAAAATGCCTCTCAAGTGCTTACCACAGTGTGTGTGTGCTTGTGTAATCTTCCTACTTCTCAATTTCATTTTGAGAGAATGTCTCTACAGATTCCTAACCCCCCTCATAAAATCCCTTCAAGATTTTCTTATGGAATAGACATGAAGTATAAAAGTCAGGGTTTTTCTTTAATAGTTCTTCACAGTCTGCTAAAGGGGAGGCATATGGTGCATCCACTTATATACCTTTCCTCTCCAATGAGCCAAACAGAAATTCTAGCAACACTGTGCCTTATAAAGACTTCTCCTGACCTTTTATTGATGATATAATTAAAAAGGTACATTCAAGCTTAGTGAGTGTCCTCTCAGCAGTGGAAAAGTCCCACTGTCTGTGAGTTCACTGGCATGGCTGTGAAACTGCAAGAATATCTTTGCGCTTCCCAGAGACCAAATGTACGTTTGATTTGAGGGTTGTACTCAAATCTGAAACTGTCTGACTTTTGGTGAAAGATGAACACGTAAAGAAATGGAACAAAACATAAAGGGCACCACTTTTGCACAGAGGGAAAAAGAAGGTTCTGTTGGGTATGTGGGGAGAACATCCACAGTAAAGCTCTCCCAGCTTCGTATTTAAAAACTCATCTATACATCTGAATGCAAGCATCAACCAATCTACTTTGTGTGATGTTTAACATCAAAATTAACCATGAAAAAGGACCCAAGCTTATTTGTGATTGTCATTTTAGATCACAAGCCAGAACATCAAGCAGAAGGATGATATTCCAGTACTCCAGAATGACATTTTTGACTTTGCCTTCTCCAGGAACAGGTTATCACAGCTCCACTCAGTTACACACTCTGACATCCCAGTGTTTGCACAGACATGCACTACTGCCCCTCTGAGCATAATGGCAAAAGGCAGACTTAGCTGGTTAATACCATAAGGTAATTTAGCTGCATTCATTATTTTGATGTAGTGCTCCAAGTTGTGAAAAGCTCATGACCACTACCTCAGAAAGAAATTTATGAGATCAAATGAATTTCAGCACTTGAGCCAAGCAATCAAAATATTAAAACTTTGCACTAAGCAAACCTGTTTTTTTTCCAAAACAAAAAGTATTTCTTAGGGTAGCTGTTGGTATTGCAAAAAAAAAAAAAAAAAAAAAAAAAAAAAAGGACAAGAAATAAAGCTGGTGTGTCATTTTCCAAAGATTCATATAATTTTAACTTCACAATTTTTAAAATTCCTCTGTCACTTGTGACATGATATTTGCATGAAATCAGAGCCACCTTAAATCATATCTGAGTTAACAGTTGAACTTCACACAAAGTGTAACACTTGAGTATATGGAAAAGATTTCCTCATCTTTACTTAATTCTGGCCAGCTAGTGATGTTTTCTTCCAGAATGAAAATGTCTAATCTGTCACAGAGTCATCCAGTTGCATTATAAATGTTTTCTTAAATGGCAGTTCTGTCTTTTTCTTGCTACTTTGCTAACCACAAATATTTGTAATGTGTTTCAGAAGCTTAATTTTTTAGTCAGGCTCTGCTATAGTCTTTAAATGTAACCTTGCCATTTTCTTTTCAAACGTTATACCATTATCAGCAGCTATTGGAATGTAAAGTCTCACCGCCATCCTGGCATTCATTCCAGATAAAGAATTGACAGACTGATTAATCAAGCCTAAATGCTATGCAGACTGCAGAAAACAGTGGTGCTGTAGCTGGCACAAATGGACAACAGTCTCAGAAGAGAATCTCCCCAAGATGTGGTACATCGTGTAACACGAGGGGATCTGAGACACAAATGGGGAAAGCTTATACCAACACTTTCTTGACCACCAAGCAGATGAAGAAAGACCTTGAGACTTCCACATTAGTGCTTGAGCTCATCTTATAAAGCAAAATCCTTTGCAGCATCCAGGGGCAGCAGGAACTGAGCCTGGAAATCGACACCCGCATTCATAGGAGCTTTCCCAGAGCACAGAAAAGTGGTAATAAATTAAAGACGTAACATTGTTTTAAAAGAGAGCAAGGGAGAGTTTGAGCTGACAAAGCACAGCATTTTTACCATACGCTTTGCCTACGCTCACTTGGTACACCACTTACGTGAGGCAGCACAACATTTCATTAAAAGTAAATGATACACTTGTTCAGCGCAGAGCTCACATAAAAGAGCAAGGAGAGAGAGCCACCACTGCAATTCTCTGTGCCTGGGTGATGCTAATTATTTATATATTCTTTTGTGGAACCTGTCATTCCCAGCCTACAAACAGAACACTTAACTGGCTTGATTTGTTGAAGCAGCGTAGTGCTAGCAGGGCATTACATAAATATGAAGTAAGTAGCTCTCCTAAACTTAGTATGTCTTGAAAGAGAGTATTAAACTGACGATTGCCAATTCCCAGCTGAACTGTGAACCGTTTCTCACTTGAGCTGATGAAGTTCAGTTCCAATCCTTGCCATTTCAACCCAGCAGGAAAGAAATGTAATTTCAGAAGATAGGAACAAATTCACAGTTGAGGAAAATAAGTACGCAGTATCATGGATGCTCTGCCTCTCTATGTATTCACTAAGATTTGTTGTTCCACATACAGTCCAACAAATAAACATCTCTTCTTGCTTTCTGTCTTCTGGGCAGTGGAAGATCTGGCTTCCACATGTTCCTATAACACAGTCAACTGGAAAAAGTTGTAGGTTGTTTTGTTTGGTTCCTTGTTTTTTTTTTTTTTATGGGACAAAAATTGCATTCCAGAAAAAGTGTTTTAGAAACAGAGACATAGCAAACCCTGTTATAGTCTCTGCCTGTTGCAAGAAGGTCCAAAAGATGAATTAAAACTTCCATTCAGTGCCTAGGAGGTGAGTAAGAACACCTTTCGTTCTTGTTCTTGGCAATTTGCCTCTTCCAACCTGACTTCCTTTTTCAACCATGAGAACTAGAGACCCTTCCTGAACTGCAAGCTCTCACATCAAGCGCGTTCTCTGCAGCTACTTGGTAAGGTGGAGTCCGTATAATCGAAAAGAAAGTGCTGTGTGTGCTCAGATAGGCATTTTACTGGACGTTTACTGAGCATGCTGGAAACAGCTCCACAGAGGGAAATCTCTGCCCATTGTGCAGGTCTAATCCTTCTCATTTTATTCGCCTCCTTTCAGTATACCTTTACTGATCTGTATTCCTTCTCCAACCCTCAAGCCCCTCTTCATTACTAAAAACACTTCTCTGATCCTCAGCAAGCTCTGTCATTACCAAATCAATCTTCCTAATCCAGAATAGTTTTTCCAAGCTCATTTTGTATATCCACAGAATACTTCCTGATCTCTATAAAGAGCCGATTTAAAGAGCACAGAAAAAAGTCATTTAGTCCGTACTTCAAAACCTAAGAAATATGTTTCCTGATCCTAACCAATATCCCTTTCATTACTCACGCGCATATAGATTAGTTTAACAATCCCCAACACTTACCATGACTTTCTCAGTCAAAATTATTCAGTTTCACAGTAGCTGATCATAATGAGGCCTTTGGTGTTCTGTACCATAGTAGTTTGACCTTTCCTAGGTTGCCTTAGTCTTATTAGGAATTCTGAAGAAATACTACATTTCATACCTTTTTAGACAGCAGGTGTTTTTTAGTATTTCTTAAAGCTTATTTGCACCTGAGGTAGCTTTATTTCAAGTTCTGGACAATGATTCATGCCATTGTAATTTATTTGAGCCTTTAGAACTTATCCCTAAATAAATTAAAAATAGAAACAGTCCAATAAACTAATGCTGTACATGCTGTCCCCTTATTTAAAAAAAAAAAAAAAAAAAAAAGAGAGTTACAAGAAATATTCATTCTTCAAATGGGATTTTAGAAGTTTTAAGAGCATGTAAGAGGTGCAGTGTTCCTAACTGCAGGAAGAATAACTTTAGTTTTCTCTCTTCATTCTTTCCAAAGAAAATTAAGTTAGAATTTAACTTTAAAATTTGGGAATTTGCCAAGCATTGGTGCCCATTCATTTTGCTGAACTTCCTTTTATGCAGTGTATTCTTTCAGTGGTGACTATGTCAACAGATTTCTGTTGTTCTTATTTTATTCAACAGGAAGCATTTTTTCTCTTTTGTATTGTATTTTGGAGGTTTCAATGTTGCAAGTGCAGTTTCAATATTCCATGTGTTGAACAAATGACAAAGGACAGATGTTAACATTTAAAACATTGCGATATGGTACAAGAAGATACAAAGGCTATCACAGTTTGCAATGCCTGGTAGACTAAGAGTAATGACTACAACAACAAAAGATAGATTGATTTCTTTTGTAAACAGCCTTGAAATCTGGGGCCATATACAACTGGTCAAAAGTAATTTCAGGGGGTATAGTGGTTTAAATGCATTAGCAGAATACTTACTGATGGTTATTTTCTTTATAATATTTACTGTTCAGTACAGCTAATGCAAAACACTGCTAGAGTCACAGTGGGGGATTTGGCAGCTAGAGAAACTTGGAAAGTCTAGCAATTACAGTTTAGGAATGTGCCATGCACACAAAAAGAAAAATGCTATCGTGTATACACAAATAGCAGCATGAACCCAATCAAGAATTACTATTTCATCATCCCCATCTACTCTGAGTCAAAGTGTTATTTTCTTAAGATAACAGCACTCAGTAGAGTCAGATATTCTAATTCAGCTATTCTAATAGCATTTCCAGCAGATAACAAATACGAAACGGAACTCTATTCTCTTCATTTCCCAGATAAATTTACTTTCCATACGCCCAGCGCTGCCATTCACACTGCCCTTATTTTCTACATCAGTTGAAGACCATCCACATGCAAAATCTGCTTGAGTATCAGTGCAGGTAATATTTCAGAAATGTTTTAGGAATTTCCAAGCCAAGACATGCTATGCTAGCAAAGCTTGAGCACATAGTTCTTCTGATATTTAGCATCCTTATAAGAAGATAAGTGTACAAAAGAAGGAGGTGAAAAATGAGAAAGAAGCACCTATTTTACCTAACTTAGCATGTGTTGGGCATGAAGTTTGAATCTCCTTCACAATTCCATTAGTCTACAGTTTCTTTCAGGAACAGACTGAACACGACACAACTCCACAAGACCAATGACAGCATGAATGAAATTCAAAAAGTAATTTTCCTGGCAGGGAGCGGAAGAACATCATCCAAGAAAGATATTGTCTATTGAGTGGTGACAACGACAGTGATGGTTAAAGCCCTGAGGGCTGAAGATAGGTACCAGCCCAGAAAAGCATATAGTATTCATAGCGCATTTGGGAAAAAAAAAAAAAAAAAGAAAAAAGAAGAAAAAAAACCAGGTATTAGGGCTGTGAAGACAACCATTTGAAAGATTACATGTTTGCTATCAACCTCACAAACTCAGTGCTTCACAGATATGTTATGCACCACAGGGCTGAACTCAGAGAAGAGAGTTGGCTCTGCTGCTGCATCCCACATCTGTGCCTTTTAAGTGACGAGAATCTGTTCATTAGCAGTTCTGTGGTAACACCAAAACCTTATGCACCAAGGAAAACATGAGCAATTCGGGATGACCAAGGACAGTGGTAACAGCTAGGTTAGTGAATTCTGGAGAGATCATGACTCCCAAAGGGCCCGAGCTTTAACCTCTTATCTTTTTTTTACCATATCTGTACTGAAGTTGGATGCAAGCACAGCTTGGAACTGCACATTCATCCATTTTGGGAATTACTTTTATATGAAGAAGTATAGTAGCCAAAAAGAGGAAAAAGAGTCTAAAAGGCACTTAAACATTTACCAGCAACACACTTTTAAAAGTGAACGTCTGAATCAATAAAATACATACATAGTCAACAGAAGGTAAATAGGTTCCCTCTAGAAGGGGACTTCATAGGCAAGATCATTTGTCTGTGAAAATGCATTAAGAAAAAATTAAAAAAGGTGACTTGACAGGATACAAAATAACAACTGCATTGCATTAGATTACAGGATCATTACCCCTTTGCCAGCTGGTAAGAGAGTGCACGATTTGCAGGTTAGTTTCTTATTTGAGAAGTCAGGGCTGCAGAGAATCCTACAGTTAGTCCATATATTTTTTCAATGTGCAGTCCTTCTGTTTTCCTGAGCTGGAAGATGTGAGACCGCCCAAAACCAGTGCTCTTTCACAAAAAAGTTGTCCTTGTAGCGGCAATGAGAACCCGATTTTTTTGGATATCATATACCATTCACGTTTCCCTGTGCTTTACACTTGGAAATTTCCTAATACAAAATTGCTCACCCTTGAGTGACTGCATGGTCTTAGAGGGAGCCTGCTATTAACCCCATTCTGTGACACAGACAAAGCCCACCCAGATAAAGGAAAGAGCGTTAATATGTGGAACACTTTGTCTAAATAGCCTCAAAAGTTACTTTTCCCTTTTCTCATGCAGAGCTTTATCCTGAGTGCATAAGCGCTGATGATTCAATCCATGATTGGATTCTGCATAGTAACTTTGCCACACTCAGAGGTGTGAGCAGCGGCAAGAGACACAAGACCAATCTTAATTCTTACTGGAAATATACCCTTTGCACATTCATGGTAGTCGTTGATCAAAGGATCACAAAATATCATAAGGGAAAAAAAAACCCAACAGCCTTTTGCCTTTTTTTTTTTTTTTTTTTTTTTTGCAGTCAGAAAGCTATCCTTTATTTCAAGTTTCAGTTGTATCTTGAGTTTTTCAGCCAAGTTTTGTACCCACTAAGTGGAGCATGGACCATCCCTTTAACTACAGGAGAGAAGGTCTATTATATAACAGAATAAATAAGTTGTCCCTTCTTCTCAGGGAAGGCAGTGGATGAGCCTATTCTTGCTGTTCATAAAGTAAGCACAACACACTGATCGGTCTGAGAACAACAGCTGATTTGGCTGAGAAAGATAGAGAGGATCAAGTAATGTTTTAGATCAAGCTTTCAGACACTTTGAAAAGGTAACAGGAGGGTTTATTCATTCAGAGAAATCTGTGGTTATTCAAGTAACTGAAAGCATTTAAGGAAGGAATGGCATACAAAAGAGAAACATTAATTGGGCCGATCATAGCACTGTAGATCTATTTTTACAAAACCCAAACACATTTATACGTAGCCGTTCCTTTGAAGCATTTTAAAGCACCATTTCTTTCTTCCTTATCTGCATAATTGACATCTTCATTCAACTTCAACCAGCTGTTGTGTGAATTTGTAATCATTTTATTTCTTTCAGGGGAATGCTTAGTCTTTTGAAATCAAGGAATAATTATTATTGCAAAGCAGTTTTCCTTTTCCAAAGGGACTGCTTTGGGGTCACCGCTGCTTCCAGCCTCTCCGGGCAGGAGAACAATGAAGGCGTTGTTGGTGCTGGAACGCCGTCCCTTCCAAGGGGGCTGGCACTTTCTGCGCTCGCCTCCGCATATTGAAGTGAATTGTGCCACATCAAAAGGCTTTAAATTAGCACTTCACTGCTTGCAAGTGTCTGGAAGCTAATTTTAAATCCTATGGGGCTAAGAACATTTTCTGCATCCTTATGCGCAGGTATACCCCTCAGAGTATAAGGTGGCTTACAAACATAAAACAACACATTTATGGTTATTTCCTCCCCTCATTAAACACAATTTTTAAAATGCATATTTTACAATTTTCAGCTAATCACCAAAGAGAATATGCATTATGCATTTTATGAGAGGTGAGCAGCTATTACTCTACTTGGGAGAAGGCTAGTTTTCAGTGACAGGACCAGGGATTATCATGGAAGAGGGATAGAAGCTGCAGAAAGAACAGCGAGTGTTGCTGCCAGTAGTAATCATACCAGTAAATGCTCCTACTGACTATCAGACATGCAAATGGACTTAGTAAATCCAAATGACTCTATAAGCCTGATAATTAGCGTGAAAATTAGATTTTTAATGTTGCATCTTCTTTGCATGTTCAAAAGCTTGACGTGTAATCTTGAGACATACAGAATCTCTATCCAAACACTCAATTGAAATTGCAAGTAACTGTAAATTTAAAATACTCTTCTTGACTCAGTAAATAAGGAACAATTAAAAAAAAGTTAGAGAAATCACATCTTTCTGCACTGAAAGTTCATGATTTAACCTCATAAGAACATTGTTTTTATATAATACTTTTATACAACACGAGGCAGAATCTATTCTTGCAAGAGACCAGAATTTACACCTGCTTTCTTGTGCTCCTTGTTGATTTACATTTCAGATCAAATATGGATTAGAGCAGCCTTGAGGTTCACCCTTAATTTCTACCATAGCTCCAGTTACCAGTGGGTGAACCTGAGCACAGATAGCTGAAGATAAGTGCCATCTTCTCTTCTCCAACACAATCTGTGAACGTCCTCTGAACCCAGGGCACAATTACATCTGGCTTTATAAAGTACCTCTAACATTAGGACGTTCCTGAAAATTAAATGACGAACCAGTAAAGGCTGCTTTGTAGCCCAAATGGAAATGAAGAACAAGGACCACAGGGTCACCACCAACTAGATAGTCTAAATAACAAGAAGGGTGCTTAGAGTTTGTAATACACGTGAAAGTCAAAGTGTGAAGGAGTCTGCATTTAGCACAGTTTCTTTCTAATACGGGTTTTATTTCTGGAATACGGCTGATCACTTGAAAGAAAGCTTTATTTGATTCTTGACCTTCTTATCTGGTGATAGTGTTCTGCCTGAAGCCTCTTACACTTTTTTTAAGTAACAAAAATGGTGTTTTTACTTAAATGGTCAGTGTAAAATGTGTTCAATGTCAGATAAGTACTAAACAGAAGAAATTGAAATATGAGCAAAGTAGTTCTACAGAAATTTTAACAATCCAGTCTGTCACTCCAATTTTTTTTAGGCCAAGAGCTCACCAAGTACACTTCCAGTATTCTGGTCTCTGCCCAGAAGAATGACCTCAGTGACTCTATTCTGAGCCCTAAGACTTAGACTTCCACCTGAAACACTAACCTCTCCCCTGGGCTTCCTGGCATGGGGCTTAGGAGAGAGGGCAATGGTCACCATTTCTATGTCTCTAACATCTGTATTGATTCATAAGTTCTGTGGCTTTTTTCTTTTTTCCTTCAGATATAAGAGTTGCAAGAGAAATTAATGATTAATCTTGTATTAGATAGTGGTTATTGGTTGGTAAGAAATTGCATGATACCATATCTATTTCTTGTCTGGAGATCAAAAAATACTGACGTGAGAGAATAATTTGAAGGATTAATTCCTGTCCTGGCCGTCTCAGCAAAGAGAAGATGTTAAATAAAATTACAGGATTTAGACCACCAAAGAACCACAAAGCCTTTCCCAAAGTATTCTTAAGGAACTGAAACATGTATTGGTTTATGACAAAACTGAAATGCTCATCCTCTTGAAGTGCTCTGCTGTGCCCCATGTACCATGGCTATGAATACAGCCATTGACAGTAACGATTCACCAGCATTCAGGTTTGGGTACTCAAGTGCAGTGAAAAGGAACCTGGACTACCTAGTTGTATCTTTGAGCAAACATATAAAGGATCAAAATACCTAAGTAAAACCAAACAATCTCTTATGCAAAAGTGTTTGCAGTATTTTCTGGGCACTGCTGCCAGGGAGTGAAGCCTCGCAGTCCAGGTTGGCCAGAAGGCAGAGGCATCCCTGGGGAGCGTGGCAATAGATTTGTGCCACTTCTCACACCTTTTCCATAAGCAAATGCTGCTGGTCACTATTAGAGAGAGTTTGGTGGATTCTGGGGGGACTTTTAACTTGGCTTTCTTAGGTTTCCCTCCCCAGTATGTCAGATTTAGAGCTCCTCTTGCCAGGGATGGCCAGGTAGGCACCTACTGGCAGCAGCCGTTCATGCACTTAGCCTAAGCTGAGAAAGGTGCCTCCCTCTTGCTCTGCAAGGGACCAGCAGCCACAGCAGGCTTTAAGCATGCCGCTCCAAACAACAAGGTACAGACAAACTGGCCTGGCACAGGGTTGAAGGCACTGCCTCACCCAGTGACTGCAGTAGGGTATGTTAGGAGCAGGGTCTATAGGCTGTGTCACGTCCTCTATGACATGGTCTACCAATGCCCAAGTCAAAAGCTGTTTATAATAAAGGTCTGTGTAAAGAATGAATGCTGCCTACAGCTATGAGGGTCAACAGGGTTTTCCATGCCATGGAAAACACCAGCTATGTCCCAGTCAGCAGCACTGGAAAGTAGTTTTATGATTTTCTTATTGGTACAGAAGATCTTGTAAAACATGTAAATAAGGTTTGCATCCCAAACTGCGTCTTTAAGGGATGTGAACAACGCACGTGATAAGACGATGGGGCAAAAGGAATGGCTGACAGGCAGCATCAGAGAAAACACTGCAAGGAGCAACAAAAGGTCACAGAAACCGCACGACTCCTTGTGCTCCACAGCTGTATACAGAATACATAAACAGACTTCTAAAAACTAATTAAATTCAGAAGTGTATTTTGAAGAATATCGTGTCAAGCCAGAGACTGAGACATTGCTCTTATTCATTAGCACCCAGCGCAGCCCAGCATATGTGCCTTCCAGCGGGTTTATAGGCCAGGGGAACTCTCTGCTATTTCAAGGCACAGATGGCCCTGTTTTCCCCTCAGCCTGTTTACCTGACAATCACGGTTGGTGAAAGGAAGCCTAGTCATATGCTAATTCCACCCAGGCCAAAAAGAATATGAAGTTGCTGGGGGCCCGATCCTGCACATGTTTCCCCCTTGCAAGCGTTAAGCACTCTGCTCCGTGGGTTTGCAGTGCGGGGACAGCTCGTGGTGTTCGCTTGAGGATCCTGTTGGCGGGACTGAGCGCTTTCGTTTGCGCGTAGAAGAAGGTTACTGTTCTTGGGATTCATATTCCATCTTGTAGCACCTTTTTATTAAAAATTACAGTTATTTTAAGTCCAATAAGGTCCAGGGCTGAGAGACACAGACCTAGCAGCACACTGGTTTATCTCACAGGCAAGTCTCTGTGCCTGCTTGCCCCATCCTGACAGGTCTTCCTGGCACTCAGCTGGTTTCTCGGTGTCTTTACAACAGGAGGTTAGAATGGGAGCACCCAGTTTTTCTTATCAGCTCACCAGTGACTGACACTTAAAATAAGCCGAAGCTGGATGGCACAGTACTGTGGTATTTGATTGGTTTAGGGGTAGTTTGAATCCTAGTACAGGAGTCACTTGCCTCACTAATTAGGTCCTTGGTCTCTACCCTTGAAAGCGGGTACAGCCTACGCAATCCAAATTTTTGTTAAAAACCCTCATTGTAGGTAGGTGAAAAGTGGAAAGGAAGGGCTAAATATGAATTAAGTCTAATACCCCACAAACTATCTTGAGTCCCACTGATGTATATGTGAGATGTTCTGAGGAAAAAAAATTAAAGAAGAGCAAAGAGGGTCACCCGCTAAGGTTCATTTTTATAACCATTGTATAAGATTTCTGTTTGAGACTGAAAGTACATTAAACAGTCATGGTCTGTCAGTGACCTTATATTTAAGAGCAGAGAGGTAATATGGGATTATTGGTAACACACTATTTTACAGGGCATCAATAACCATGTGTAAGAAATTACCATAGAATTACGAAGTTATTACATGGTTATTTGTGGCTTTGCCAAATACAATGTTACTTGATCATCTTTAGATTAATGGGGTGTTGATCGGGCTTGGCCATTTACCTCCATTCTAGGTCGTAAACCTGATGTTAGCTGAACTAAGTTCCCAGTCTAGCAGTCATGGCATTTAACATTTCTTTCGCTCTGCAAAAATAGGTTGCTGTTAGGAGGTATGATAGGCTCTGTCCCGAGGAAGCAAATCACAAAGTGCTCTGGTTCTTAAATGCAGACTATTTCAGGCATAGGCTTTCAAAAAGACTCCATCAAACCTTTTCAATAAATACATGTTATTTTATATTCCCCACAGTCTGTAAACAGATTCTCAAAGTTCAGAAATGTGTATTTTCCCAACCTATTTGGATTTTTCCATCAAGAGAACACTGCTTGCCACCACCCTTCTCTGCACTGTGAGTGGAAATAAAATTAACGAGCTAAATTTCATTTAACACGTAACTTTTATGAAGGCAGCATTCTTGCAAAGCACAGACCTATTGTTCGTTAAATCTTGGTGCAGGCAGAGCCAACAGACACTAAGTTTGGATTTGGAAGACTGTAGAAAATCCTTATATACACATATCTGTGTGCATATGTGTATTTATTTATATATGTGCCTACATACACACATATATACACATATATACCTACATGGTAATTAACATTTGCTCATGGATGCTAGAAGAAACTATAGGTGAGCCAGAAATTTAGACCAGTACACTGCCCTTGTCTGTTTAGAAATTTTTGAAAGAAACACCAAGCTGTGGACCTGAGGCTTTGGCACAGAGGCTAGCCATAACCTCTGCAGTTTAAACACTGACAGCAACAGGCTGTTCCCTCCCCGGCTCTCTGTTTTTCTAGTCTTTCTCCCAAAACTTCTCCAAAACCAAGGCAGGTTGAGCCCAGTCCCGGCACTAGCTATTTTCTTTACTTTATACTGAGAGATCAATCACAGGGCCCTCAGCTGACCAGGTCTGAGAGAAGCATAATAGTACCCTACAACAGTCTAGAAAGTTCACCGCGGTGTAGGCTTTATGGTCCTTATGAGTGAGAGTTTAAAGCAAATTTAAAGATTTTAGGGTAGATACAGAGTTGAAATTCCTATGTGCTTAGGTTGGCTTTATTGGTATACCTCACAACAGCAATAAAAAATAAAACAATTTCTAAAAACCGAGTGCAATTCCATAAGAGCTTGACCTTGCCTTCTACCTCATTGATTAATAAGTCAAAATGCTGTGGTCACAGTGCCTTATGCTCATTTTGTACTCACTTTACAAAGTTGTAAATTGCTATGATACACAGTCTGGGTCATATATAGAAAAAAAAGCCCTCATCTGCTGGCCAGCAAGGGTCATCCTATACCTCACATGACTCTTATTACAGTCTGACATGTGAGAAAGCATTTTTTTTATTTAATCAAAGACATGCTGTGAAAGAATAGGAAAGAATGCCTTTCCCTGAAAACACCTTTTGGAGAAGCAGCAAGGATTCAGCAATGCACACGCAGTCCTCTCAGCTTTTATTCTGCTCTGCCATTTGTTCCCCATGCCATCTTGAACAAACTAATTTCTTGGTATCTCAATCTTTCCCAAATCCCGAATGCAATAATAATGCTTCCTGTCTCTATCAGTGAGGGAGGTAATTTGTTCATATCTGCAAGCCAGTTCAGCTTCTCGGATGAAAAGTGCTATTCACACTCAGAATATGATATTCGGAGCTGAAAATAATGGTTAATATTCAGCTGTGCATACTGTCTATAACTCAGCTGCCTTTTTTCCTTGCTCGAAATTTAAAGCTCTGAGCTAACTGAACACCTTAGCCTGCCCCATCAAAGTGACTGTCATTTTTCATATTGTTACAGCTGTAATTCATAATTTCGTTTCCCTAAACCTATGAGGAAACAGAAGGGACAGAGGAATACCCGCAGCCTCGTTGCCTGCCTGTGGCAGTTGCTGTCTCCTCTGCCGGGAGGCTGCTGCCCCACACCAGGAGAGGCGAGGGGGAGGCTGCAGGGAGGGCAGGGGCTCTGGCAGGACTGGCAGTGAAAGCTCTCATCACCGTCTTTTAATCAAACACACCAGCCCTCCTGTAAGGGGGGGCATCTGTCAGCAGCTCTGGCAATTCACTGCCGAAAGTCCTGCTTGCACTGTAGTCTAATTCAGGAAACAACTCTTCTTTAAGAGTGTTAATATTGGCATCCAGTACCTGATTCCAGCTTATATTTTAGCAAATAATTTCTCTTTCCTTTCACCAAATTCATCCTCAGTGGAAATTAGAAATATATCTTGCCATACTCTTGGAAATTCCTGAATAAATCAAGGGCTGGGTGATTTGAATTTATAACAACACCATCCATCACTCCTTGAGCTCCACAACACTAATTCTCTGTTTCTCTTCCATCTGAAAGTAACCTTGGGGATTAAGTACTGGGTATAAAATCACCCCACATTTGTTACCAAAAATATTAGGAACATGGCAATTTCACCTACGTAAATTTGTCATACCATGTTGTCTGAAAAGTACAATTTCCAGATATGGAATATTTCTAGCTATTATTTGTGTTGTACAGATTTTGAGACTAAAATACTAAAGAACATGTGCAGTTTGCAGACCCTCTCAATCCCCCCAAAATTCCCTGTTTAATGATTTCAGTTTTGAAATTGCAAACCTTGAAACATTAAGGCACTTCTTACTGGAGTTACTTCACCTGAGTAGAAGGCACAGGGATTTGAACGTGGCTTAAGCACATTTAAAACCCAAATGCAAAAAAAATGTTTGATGTTTGTATCCCAATAAAAAAGGAATAAATCTTGTAGGAGAGTTCTAGCTTGATAATTAACTGTCAAATACAGAAATTTAAGAAAAAAGATACAAAAGAAGAAGAAAAAAAGACTAATCAGACAAAACATGATTTTTTTGAGATCAGGTTAAATAAAAATTTTTAAAAAGTTGAGCTGTAAGTTGTTGTAATATTAAACTAAACAATAAAGTGTTATTTGGTCTGTTAGTTTTCCTTATAACTTACTGAATTTAAAAAATGAGAGGAGAAAAAGAACATTTGAGTATTATATAGCAAGAATATGACATATTAAAGATCTCGCTATGTAAGGGTGAACATACTGAATGTGCAGGAGAGCAGGAGAGGTGACAGAAATGAAAGCGTGGAAATAGAAATTATTACATCCCACACAGAATCGAACTTGGGGAGCCTTAAATTATAAATGCCTCAAGCCTCAAAACCTGCAGCTTTCTGAGGACTTTGCACACCACTGCTCATCTGTGTCAAAAAATGATGCGTTCGGGTGCAGAAAATAGCTTGGGAGGCCGATTACCTGGGTCAGCTTCTTAGAGGAAGAAGTTAGACTTGTTGAGCTGTTGCTTGGGTTGCCATAACTGAGCTCTGCTCGTGCTTTGCCTCACAGAGCTCCTTGAAAAGAAATGTGTCCATACCCAGCAATTACTATGGGGCAGAAGAAACCTGTTAGTGTTGCAGAAGGGGACTACTTTTCCTATGAAGGAAGGACCACCTGCCTGTGGTCTTTGTCATGGTCTTTTCTGATTCAGTGTAGACTCTAAAATGGCCTCAAAATGGTTTGACAGACCCTAAGTTATATTCAATGATAGCATGATAGCCATGTATAGTGTGTTATATGCACCAATGTTAATGTCAATAAGGCTATAACCAGAATTATATGCAGAATTAGGACTCCAACCTGGATGAAGTCTGTTGTAGTCTCTGTTCATGCTATTTTCCACTTGGGGAGATAATCTTCATCTGGAAAAGGAATTAAAAGCTGCACGTCTTATAATGTAAAAATGAAAGACATGAGGTCACGTCAAAAGACATGAGGAAGTTAAATGAGAGAAATGGGCAGAACTTTCAGTCCAGCCTTTCATGGAACTCCCTGTAACTTCATATAACAATAATTATGATATATTTAATAATTTCATGTAGCCATAAATAAATATTTTTCCCAGAAAAAATATTATGTCTTGAACTCTATGCGAAAGAAAGAGGGAAATATCTAAAATGAAAGCCAGGCATATTTTATGTAGATTACAGTAATAAAATCTCAACCTCTGCAACCATCAGAATCAATGTTAATGTAGGGGTCTGACCCAAAATTCAGTGGAGTCTAGGGAGAGATTCGTCCTGACTTCAATGGGCTTTGGATTAGGTCCTGCAAGAACAGCCAAACCCTGCAAAAATTTGTTCTGCCAAGTTCAAAACCAGATCTTTGAATACAAATAAAACTGAACCTCAATATCATCTCTTCTTGCAATAAATTCTTCTAAGTTCATTGGGTAGATGGAGCTGGGATTTCACAATACCTAAAAGCTCCAGTTCCCACATTCCAACAGAAATAAAGAAACCTGGTGGGGCGTTACTGGTTCCATCTTTTCTCGTCTCCAGGGAATACTGAAGACAAGGCTCCTCACTCTTTGGTGGAACTCGCTCTCCGTTCCCACGTGAAAGTGGGTAGGAACCTCTACCACAATTACAGTTCACAGGGTGGGAGAGAGATGAAAAATGCATCCTTCTTTTATTTGGTTTCCTCAGAGATTATGGATATAAATCCTGTGCCCAGATGGAAGGGAGGCTTTCTTTTTTTTTTTTTTTTTCACCCTCTCCACAACTTCTTGGCTCCCATCTCTTACTTGGAAGTCAGTTTTATTTATTTGGGGAAAGGTGGAGGCTGGACAGTTGCGGCCATATTTCATATATTTGCAATCCTATGACTTTAATTGCTCTGTTTTTTTCCGCTCATCATTTCCCTTCGGCATTCACTCGTCACTGCAAAAACAATAAATCCCAAGATTAATCCCCTGGCTCTGTAGCATATTGAATGCACTTAGTGTCCTCTGGAGAGCTGCGGCAGCCATCACACCTCCCTGACTGCTCACTGTGTGAGCACTCGCTGTCTGCTTCATTCCCGTCTGGCACGTGCAGCCCTAGGGCTGAACTGATAAAACCATATAGATGGTCTCTAACATACCTGGCAGGCGTTCAAGTGCAGGTTTATTTAGATATTACAGTCCTGTTTGATAATGTGGGTCAAGGGATTCTGCAGGGATGGCTGGTCTCTCCATCGCTGCTGGCCTGCGTGGGTGGAGGGTTTAGGGCTGGGTTGGAAAAACAGTGATCTTCGACAGCTTTTACTAGCTTTTTCATTAGTTGAAGAGTAATATATATCAGCAAGTCTTGCATTACACAGGGCAGATTTTTCTCAACAGCTCTTCCTGTGGTATTGCTCTGCCAATAATACTTTAATTTAAATTAAATAGCATCATGAGAACTCACAGTAACCTGGCTCACCATGCTCCACAGTTTTGTTTAGGTGAGACAAAGGGATGGTGCTTCTACTTTCATTAGTCACAGTTAAGTCTGAGTATCATCTGTCCTCTGTTTATATATGAAAACTAAAACCGTATTGGATAATGCTTAACTACATTTTTCTCTGCTCTCTTTTTTTTTTTTTTTTAGATTGTTTCATATTTAAGATATCTTTTGTTCTGCAAAGTAGCAAAATCTGTAACAAATATTTCTGTTTTCAGGAGGATCTGATATTGACTTTTCTTTACCTGTACCTGACAAGACATGTTTTGATTTTCTTTAAAAATTTAAATATGTGAAGAAATGATGGAAAAGCAACACTCTAGTTCCTTCCCCATTCCGCTTCATTCATTACCCATAGCTAAAACTCATAGCTCACATTAATTTAGAATAAATTACTTGGGGGGGGGGGGGGGAGAAAAAAAAAAAAGAACCATGAGTGAGCAGGAGATGCTATACATAAGGCTCATGTGTCCTTTGGTAACAAAAATATCTCAGGGGGGAGGCATGTCAGATTTTGTGAGAAAATCCACTGTCATTGCTATTAAAATTATTTTAGTTGATTTCAGAAACATGTATAAAAATAATTCCCACACAGGCTTTCTTAAATGTATGTAATACTGTAGCTCCATAAGCCACTATAATACCTGGGTTTAGCACTCATAATCCCTACATTTTTCCTGTATAATGTATGCATAAAAATACACACATACACATAGTTTTGCTGTTTTAAATGGAGGCCATATTTAAGTTTACTTTCTGTGGGTCAGGATTTGAGTTAAAGCAATAGGGAACATAATGCTTCTCTCTGGTTAACCTGAACAAACATCTCCGCATGCAGCGTTCATGAATTGACTTCAATACACTCAGCAGAACAGCTTGATAATTTTACCAGATCTGATGTAACACAAATTTAAAATATATGGTCACTGGCTAAAGGGCTGCAGAACAGATGACTCTCCCCAACAAATGTATTCATTGTTGACTTCCTCCAGTTTTAGCTGCCAGATAGTTTATCCTATCCATCAAAGATGTTTCCATTAAAACTGATTAGCTGCTGAAAACAGTAAAGGGGACACCGATGACTTTTGTTATAAAATTAGCTTTTTTTTTTTTTTTTTCACAAAAAGATCATTAATTTCACCCACAGCTATTTATTTCTATTGCAAAAGCAGAACCCAATCATATATAAGCCAAAAAAAGGGGAACTAAAGAGAGAAAAAAATAACACCATAGACCAAATAAAATGCACTACTAACAGAATTCCGATTATAAGCATATACCCTTACTTTCCCAATACATCTGGAGTAAATTTCTGTTACTTCCAAATACTAATTAAGAACTTTTTCTCCCAAGATCTACATACCTGTATTACATAGCATTAAAAAGCATTGGAGACTAATTTTTTTTTCCTTGGCTAAGCCAGCACAAATCATACTAAGGAAAAGGTATAACCATCAGTTCAAAGACAGCTTTCAGACAGTGACAGCGGGGCACTGAGGTACCCAGGGCAGCTCGCTGCTCATGCTGCCAGTGTTTACTGCCTGACAGACCCTCTTGTTCTCTCCCCATTGACTTGCAGATTGCTCCTGCAATAGAAAGAAGGCAATTTCTATAGGAAAAGGCACTTATTAGGTTAAATGATACTATTTGCAGGGGGTAAGAGGGAGGGAAGCATCGCACTTTTCAGGAACTCGAGATTTTTTGTGCAAACAGGCAGAGAAGAGCATCCTCTTGACAGCAGCCTGCTTCTTCCCTGGCTGCGTCAGCTGGTGCAGTACTGCAGAGCAAGGCTTGCTTCTGCTGTGTCCTGACTACGGCTGCTACGCGACCCTGGCTCTGACACGTGGAAGCAGCTCAGCTCAGTAATTTGCTCAGAATTAGAAAGAGGAAGCTCAAGAAGGCATAGCAGACACAGCTGATGTCCAAACATTTGAAAAAAGAAAACTTCTCATGGAGGTAGTACTTTCTGTAGCCAAAACTACTTGGTTTGCTGTGAAGATTGCTGACTCACTGTCTTTTATTATTTTAATATGTCTCTATTAAACTAACAATGTATTAGTTGCCAAATCCTCAGCTGGGATAAATCGTCTGATTTATCAGCTACCTTCACAACACCCTTTTTCTCTGGCCTGCAGTGTTAAATCCTGCTTCAGCTTCATCAGTAAAAGCCTTTTCCAAGTTAAAATGCTGGAGGTAAGCAGAGAAAAAGCCTTTTCCTGTTGTTGCTGATACTGCTCAGAGGCTTAGCATGGATTTTCCAGGCTAAGGATTTAATTGCAATGTCTAATCTGAGATGTCTTTAAATCTTGGATGCTGTTCATTAGACAGATATTTTCTACTTCTTTTTCCAGAACTTAAGCATCACAAAAACAAGAATGTATAATGCTGGAGCCTCAAAAACCCGCTCTAGGCAAGTCAGCAAGACAATGGTGTTCCCAGATGAGATATTTAAAATCTGAAAACAGTGTTTCGAGGAATCTTTGCCAAAGCACTTTGGAACCCCTTTCTACCAATGTGGCATACAATAGGCTGTGACTGAAAGAATGTGAAAAACAAAAGATTCAGGACATGAAATGCCTTTACCCCAAACAGCCTGACTGAATAACAAAATAATTATTCAACATTTGTTTTCCATAGTGTCCACAATGTTGTAGGCACTTCTCCGAGGCAGGAACGTGCAGCTCCTGCCCAGAGACCCACCGTGTCTGGCTGAGGGGCTTTTACCACACTCAGCATGGAGAGGGGTGGTAAAATTTCCTTCTAACACATACCTCTGGGGAGAAATCTGGTTAAAACAGTTCTGTTACTATTTCATCCCTCTTTATACTTTAAACACTCATGAAAAATAGGACCGAAACATAAGAACATGAAGAAATGTTGCCTGACACTGAGCATCAGTGGGCAATTAGGTTTTTCTGTAATAGAATGTACTCAGAATCTCCTCCAGCTATTTTATTCACAATTTTATATAATAAAATATAATAAAACACCACTTTATTTTCAATTCTTCTATTTTTAATAATATAAACAAAAATGAACTTGATGATAATCCCATTTCTCTAATTGGATTGTGAAATCCTGCATATATTCAAGAACTATTTGGCAGCCAGTCAAATCACTAGCAGAAGATCCTTATTTTTCTAATTTGCTGCAAGAGTCTGAAATCAAGTTCTTTCCATATTTACTTTATGTGGTGAAGCACATCACTAATTCCCAGATGAGTCTCACAGGTATTTGGGGCATGCTGAGTGTACTTCTCCTGTTAATCAATCTGTATAAACTAAGGTATTTGATATTTCAAATCATCCAACACACAGTTTCTATTTCTTAACTTTTTTCTTCTATATAAAACCCTTTACATCTCTTTTTGGAGCCCTTTCATGCCCTGACATTTTTTTCGCCCCACTCTTTCATAACTTTTCTAAGGATGGTTGACCTCTCTGCATTTGATAGAGAATCAACATGAGTACAATTCCTGTGGATTTACGCTGGTATAAATGGTGGGAGAATCAGGTCTAGTGTATCACCATCTCTTCTCAAGCTACTCTTTCTTCCTCCTCAATACTTTGGAAATTATACTATTTTCTGCTGTTAAATCTTATCTGTGTTCCCATTCTATTCAGAAACAAACAAAACCCAGTTATCTCTGGTGAAGTGCTGCAAATTATAACCTTCCACCCCAAAATGATATCTTAATCTTCCAGGAAACAGCACAGACAGACAGCGTTTGAGCTTTGGGGGATAGTAGTTCACTGTGGCATGTGAAGTTGGACCAAAGGACATGTGAAGGGATGCAAGGACTGAATAATTAATTTTGCTTCTGATTTTTTACATTAATTCACATAGAAGGGTCTTAATGCAACTGGCCTCAGGTGTTCACTCTTGAAGAGCTCTCTATCATAAAGATGGGCTTCGTTTTCCACTTTTAGTAACATAAGTACATTGTATTATATTTAATAGCATTCAGACAATACTATAAGCATTAAAAAATATGTAGCTTTAGATCTATGCAAATATGCGCTTCAGTTTGTATTCACTGTAAGCGCTGCTGCTGTACATGCTGTGAGTGAGCGTATCGGGACGGCAAGGCGAGGAGGTATGCACCTGATCTGTCTCTGTCTCCTTTTCCACCGAGAGCTGTCAACTGGCAAACACTGAACACAAACGGGCCGGGTGGTGCTGACAACGTCCCTCGCCCCCATCGCTAACTGAAGCGGGTGTTGGTACCAGCCCACCATGACCGGCAAGCTCAGGGATGCTGTGGTGGGGATGCTGGGGCCAGCCGGCCCCGTGGCTCAGCGGTTGTTCCTATGTTGTGGAGGAACAACTTTCTGTTCCTGTTACTCCAGCTGTTTAAAAGTAATGCATCCCAGAGCCGAAGGAGGGAAATTGCAGGCCCCGGGACGCGAGCGCTCGGCCGGCCCTTCCTGGTGCACAATGGCAGGAAGGCGCTGCTATGGTTTCTCTGGGGCCTGGGTGGCCTGATATAATGCTGCAAAAGAAATACAGCGAGCGTGCGCAGCAAATCCGTATACCATGTGAGCTCTGTGTTAAAGGGCAAATAATGCTAGGTACTTTACCAGCTGCATTATGAAAATGTCTCATCCTCTGTCTGTAAATGTTAATTAACCCTGTGGCATCTTCATGCATAAAACCCATTTACCTTTATCAAATAACCATTACGCTTATGTATTCATGCTTTCTTTCTTCCCTCACATGTCATCATACTGAACTACTATGCCTACTACTAAGAGAAAACATACCATGGTTATCCAAGCAATTTTGTACAGGTGAAGAGCAGTGTCGGCTCTGCCACAGAACATTGCTAGTGAACCAAGGGAAAGAAAACTGAAGATAAAACAGAAGGCAATCGGTACATGGGACGGGTGTATGTTATACAGGCACACAGAGGCACCAAAGTGAAGCTCCCCTATAACAGTACTCTGATGGTGAGTTTTAAAAACTGTTACGTTACTCGCTTGATGTGAAAACTGCATATAGAAGCCCGATTTTGCCACTTAAAGTGATATAAAGTGTGGTCTAGGTACTCATGATTGATAATTTTAGCTGTATGCTCACCCTGCGCTCCCTGACACAGATGATCAGCCTATATCAGCTCTCAGCATAACCATGAATAGCTGTTGTTCAGACATACATATGGATTTGCTAAGTAGAGGACCACTACAGTGGGTGGGTTTCACCGAGGCAAAGGCTGCCGTAGCCACAGTTTCTCCCACCCTGGTATGAAGCGGCAGAAAGGAGCTGTATCACACAGAAAAAATAGAGACTGCATTCAGTTCCTGGTAACTTTGCTGCCTGTTTGAGAGCTTGTAACATTTCAGATCACAGAGGTAAGCGACTTTTTTTTGGTCAAAAGCCATCACTAAGATACCCAGAAGGAGGCAAGTGATTCTAAATCCTACCGAGTCTCAGCCCCCTGCTCTTTCTGACATACTCAGTGACATAAAGTATATGGACCTGTAATTAAAATTACTACAGAGGCAAAGCAAACAAACCCCGAGGCCTATTAGAAACATCTAATCATGATAGAAAAATTGCACTACAAAAGTATGATAAACAAAACACTTATTATGAGTACCTTAAAAACCAATGACAAACGCAAGATTGTAAAGATCAACAATAAAAATTAAATGTAAAAAAAACCCCCAAACAAATGTCTCCTAAATTAATGACAATATTTATAGAATAGATCTAAGCACAGACCTAATATTTAGCTTTATTTAAATTTTGGCTCCCAAGAGAATTAAAAAAACAGCTGGTATTGTTGATCTAATAGCGCCATGTCGGCCCAAGCAGACAGTGTAAGAACTGTGTGAGGTTCAATGTCAACAAGCTATAGACTTGGGAAGATTGAGTTTACTATTTTATTTTATGTTTAAATGTTGTGCTGTGATGAGAGTAGAATTAGATGAAATTCTAAGGCAAATATACAGTTTAAAACCTAATTCATTTAGTCAGTTTAAGTAAAGGGAGAAATATATATCACCCCTCTCGTTACAACCAGCTGAACTGTATATTACAGCATCAACAGAGAGCGTCAGCTGGCTTGGCTTCTGGAGCTCGGGAACTTCATTCTTTGTGGTTCACTTTGGTCTTCAGGAGGGATCTGGAAGACTGAGTTAGAAACAGCAACATAGCAATCCTAATTCAGTTCTTAATTAGTCACCTATTCAGAGGAGGTAGTTTACTGTCTGATTTTTGAAAACCTGCCAAAATCAGGCTGTCTGTCTAGGTGCTTATATGTGGATTATAGTGTCTAACTTTTGGCAATGGAAATAGCATTTAGGATCCTTTCTCTTCTAAATAAACATAATTAAAAACAACAACAAAAGGAACCAAACCCAGAAAAAGATTTTGTCCTGGTGTAGTTAGCCAAAACGGTAATTATCTCCAGTATGACACTGTGGTCTATGAAGTCTACCATTCAGTTACAGCTCTCCACTACCTTTCTACACACTATGTACTTATTCTGTGTTCCTGAGAAAATATCTGGGGCTTGTTCAGCATGAAAGGACCTATGTGAGAATCAAGAAGTACAGGTAATGACATTGACTTAATAAACAATAGAAAAAGTCATGTTTCTGACTGCCAAACAAAACGTGAGCTCCAGTTCATGAAGTTTTCTTCCTTTGGCACCCTGCATGCAGTCTGGTATAGCTGTGGATGTCGGCTCTGTCTGACTGCAATTCCTAGACCTTTTCTGATTTGTGTCTTTCAAGTAAGGGACCAGTGAGCCACTACCAGAAAACTAAAGTAAAAGCTTGTAGCTTTTTAGACCTAGCAAGGATTACACTTAACAGACGTCTCCAGAGAAAGCCTGTGCAATTGAAATTTGCAGTCTGATATCTAGAAGATATTTTGGTAAATTGAGACAGAGCAAGCAGGGGCACGGT
The DNA here is from genome assembly GCF_965183815.1 of Platalea leucorodia. Classification (NCBI taxonomy): domain Eukaryota; kingdom Metazoa; phylum Chordata; class Aves; order Pelecaniformes; family Threskiornithidae; genus Platalea; species Platalea leucorodia. The sequence continues at coordinate 8,658,325 of NC_138828.1, read as the reverse complement.
GGGAAAATTAAACACAGAACTACGTGCTAACTATGCTTTTCTCCACTGCATTAATCCCTTCTCTCCAAACCAGTGTGGCACTGGCCCACGTGCTGTCATTAGTATCTTAGTCTGGTGTATCATGTGGATAATAACGAACGCTGAAGAGTCCAGAAATCTTAGAGAAGACAAAAAAGACTGATACCGTTATGTACATACAGTCTGTAGTCAGAGCAAGAGGACAAGAGAGCAGTTCAGCATCTCCATACATCCGCCAGAACTCACGAGGACTTTGCAATCACCTTAGACAGCTTCATAGCTTGCCAACATATATTTATATTTCTAAATTTACACACATACATATATTAGTACGAGGCTGACGACAAACTAAAATCTGTTTTGTTGGTGCCAAAATTGATTCCAGATTGCATGTATAGAATTATATAAACATCTTACATGTCCAGAGGTTGTGGAATGTTTAGGAGGGCAGGAGAGCAGCCAGCTCCCCCAACCAGCACAGCACACACACAAAAAACACCCAAGGGACTATTTGAGTCGCACTGTACCCAGGCAACAAATATTTAATTAGAGTGACAAATAAGATGAGTGGGTTTAAGCTGTCCCCCCTCCTTCCTATGTTAAGGGAACAAAGCGAAACACTAGGAGGGAAGCCTCTGTAACGCCCCAAACGCCTCCCGCCTGGAAGGATGTTTCTTCCTTCCAGCTTTTCCAGCTTGGCTCTTTTCCATCTCATGTGGAGCAAATGTCAGAATAATCCTGACACGGAAATCTCTTAACCATGCTCTAAAGTCTGTCTGCACATGGGGGAAAAAAAAAATCCGATACATGTGTCAATATGGGAGTTTCCTGAGTGACAAAAACCTGTAGATAAATACTTCTACCTGTCAGGAGTGCCTTCCCAGGTACACCACCAGCATGCTACTGCTATGACATAGCTTCTGATACCATGCAGTATCTAATATGCCCTTTTTCTTTTTTATATTTATTCATACTGAGAGCTCATAATCTTTTATTAAGATGCATTTTTTTAAGATATAACAGAAAAGTGCTTCTAAAACCCATTTTATAGGGAAACTTTCTTTTTGTTCCTATTGTTGCATATCTTTATCCCCTCCGGAATGATTTCTCAGTGATATATAGTGCTAGATGTTCTTTACCATCAGTTTCTTGGCATTAAATTGCACCCGGTTTAGTTTCTGACACATCCGGTTGAACAATAAAGTTTTTGGAAAAATTTGAGCCCTGACACACAGGAGCTGTACATAACTTTTCTTTAATGTTCCTAAAGGCATCTTTTGCATTCAGGAGACCATTTAATAGCACCAGACTTACTTTTTTTTACTGTTCTACCTTCCCCCTTTTTTGGATCAGGTCAGTGAGAGGAGCAGAAACTATGGAAAATCTCTGGGTTAAATTTCCTATAATATCCTTGCAAACCAAAACTTTTTTTTTTTTTTGTCATCTGAAGATGGACATGGCCTCTAAAATAACTAGCTGTCTTACAAACCTGGGTTTGACCTTCATTCTTCAGCATAAAGATCAAGGATTTTGTCCTATTTCAGGAACAACAGCTGATTAATATAAGCTTGGGAACGACCCAAAATCTCACTCAAAGTATTTTTTCAGGTCTGATAGTAGTTTCAGTATATCTTGATCTAGAATCTGCCATATTTGCTATAATGCTTAGACACAGGCGGAAAAATTAATTAGGGTAGTCCTAATTCAGCACTAGCCGTTGACCTTCCAAGCACAGGGCAAGCCTCTGAACTACAGCCAAAGTTGGGCACGGACCCAGGACGAGAGTTATCAGTGCTGTGGGCAAGTGCTGGGGTCCATGTTCTCTTGGGAGGAGCAGTGGCACCTGGAGTCATTCCTTGACTCCCAGTCCCATGTACATACCTTGTGTCATGAAATACATTGGCACACAGCATTTTGCTCTTCTCTGGACAGCTGGGAAGAAGGACTTTGGGTCACTCTGTAGCACACACCTGACGTGTAGCCTAGGGGCAAATGCTGACGCACTAAACCCCACTTCTTCAGCTAGAAGGACATAGCCAAAGCAATATTATGTATTCGTACTGAGCAAAGTTTTCATAAAAACATATAAGCCCTTTCCTTGTACCTGGCGATAGGGTCACCAAACAAAATTTTTCTCAGGTCCTCCAGTTTCTTGCTTTGTGAATGCCAGGCCAAAATAATATTGGGATAATACGTTCTGTATTATGTTGTACAGTAGCCAGCATGCCATATGCCAACTGATTTTTTTTTTTAATATCAAAGCTATCCTCATTACATGTTGAACCACGCAAAAGCCTATATTTCCTACATACACTTCTAATGCATCGCTTATAAAAGAGAAGCTAACATGTTGCCTGTGAGCTGTAATTAAATCAATAATTCCTTGTGGAGTTCTCATTAACCAGTACAGCAGGAGCAGCCGTAGCCTGAGGTACTCCTTCCTGCCTGCAGCTTTGTTTTGTTTTTCTGCACATCTGCTTCCTATTGTGCCTTTTAATACTAACACCTTGAATGGGAATTATTCCCCTAGGCTTTCTGGCTGGCCACCTTGCTATTGTTTTTCTCCTTTAAAAAATAGTAAAAAAACCCCAACCTAAATGATTCAGTTCTTCTTCATAAAGCACTACTGTCCTCAATGAATCTTTATGATATATCATATTTACATAATTAATCCTGAATGAAGGGAATTTGATATTTCCTCATGAAGTTTATTGTTACACATCATAAAAGAAATAAAATTTGTGATTCTGTTTTTCCCCTTTGATATAAGCCAAACTGTTTTTTTGTTCAAGATCATCCTTTATGTATGTGTGTATAAAGGCAGGATGGCCCAGTGGTATAACCCGATTTCCAGAAATCTAGGTTCAGTTCCCTACCCCAACATAGACTTTGTATGGTACACTTTAGCTAAGTCATGTAGAGTTTGCTTTTCCTGTATTTTTAGATCCCTATTCCCTGGAGAGGGCTGGATAACCTGGAGTTTGTCACTGGTGACTCACCAGAGAGAAGATGGAGAGGGTGGTACTTCCCATGGTATGCACAGGAACCAGCCCTCGCAGCTAGCTGAAAAGGAACAGATGAGCAAGAACATGTCTCAGAGAGCAGTTTCCCCTCATACTGGTATCTTTGGACTGCAGGAAGGTGCTCAATACATTAAATTAATTTCTGTCAAAGATTCGCAGCCTATTTGACCATCCATCCACTTCAGCAACGGATAAGAAGATAGTTTTGGATGAAAGTGGCAAAGTGCCTTTCAAGGCAAAGGCTGGAAAAATTGCACAGCATGTTCAAGATCCTCTGCCAGATGCTGTTCAATCTCATATCAGACCTCCAGATGCTTTCCCTAACACCAAGAAACCGGCTGCTGCCAAAGTAGGGGTTTCTTCACCTTCCTATTGAGCAGTTTTTCATTGCAAGAAAGACAGTTTTGCAGAGCTAGAAAAGAGAGTAAGAGTTAATATGGCCTCGTAGCACACTCAGTAGAGAGACCAAAGTCATGGATTGTAGTTCTTACCCTAAGAAGTGTTTACACTTTAACTGATGAGAGTTTAATCGAGAGTACAATGACCCAGCCTAAGTGCTTCTGCACCCATGTTTGCTAGGAAAAAAAAAAAAAAAAAAGGCAACTCTGTAGGTCCTTTCCCTTTCACAGGCATTTCTTGCTTGCTTGGTAATCAACCAAGCAAAATATAAACCATCTCAGTCACCCTTCACACTTTTAGCTTTGATGGAGTTTGGACAGTACAGGCAGAGACTTTTCAGAAACTACATATGCATTTCATATCCACAACCTATCACTCCGTCTGCTGTCCATTCCTATGCTCCTCCTTGTGCTCCCAGCATAAGCATTGCTGGAGACAGGGTACGGGACTGAATAGCCATTTGCCCTCGCTCTTTTGTGTTTCACACCTTGCAGTGTTCAGCATTTGCTGAGAAGTAGAGACAAAGACTAAGTAGAAAAGAACCCTGCTAGGTTTCTGATTAGCATGGGAGCCAAAAATGCTTGGACTGTTCAGAAGCTATTTATATTTTATAGATATGGTTTTCTCACACTTACTACTTAATTGCATTATAAAAGAATTCCTCCGCTGTCATGGCTGGTTCAAAAGCAGGCAGTACCCAGATGTTATGCTCTCCGTATGTGAGCGAAACAGAGAAGCACTTCACTCCCAGACGGGCACAAATTGTGTCTGTCTTTCCCTTGTTGTTATGAGGTCTAGTATATCAGACAGGATATGTTGGAGGCCCCAGTTCAAGCACACAAGTCACTTTATGCAAATGTTTATGAGCATTACTGAGTAGGAATGGCTTTGCCATATTAGGAGCTAGGAAAAAGGAATAGTTTGAATAGTATATGTCCAAAACAATGAAGATTCAACCACAGATGTCTCAGCAAAACTCTTGAAAGGAAAACAAAAGTGCAGATAGGAGCAATCTTGTTTATCAATGAAGTTCATGAACTCATTTGGGAGAGGGAAAAAAAATCCAACTTGAAAATGTATTCACAAGGGGGAGAAAAGGGAAAATGTTTTATTCTAAGATCACAGTGGTCAGATTATGAGCAGTTTAATAGATTATGCTCATACAAAAATGTTTTTCATAAAAGGATGGAGTCTTTCTGACAAGGTGTCTCCTATAGTAGTCTGTTTCTTTTTCTGTTATAAATGCCTGGTAAACTTAAGAAGGCAAGATCCTATAAATAACATTACTGCTCAACATTCAGCCCTTCAAAATTATACCAGGCTTGCACGGCTTTCGAGGCTCCATTTCCCCTTCATTTGTCACTCCTTGCACCACCTTCCCCTTCGCTCTCCGCGAGGTGCCAGAGCTTTGCGCATCACGCGCCAGCAATGCTGCAAGGCGATGGATGGTACCACGAAGCCATCCCGTGCACAGCCCCATGAGCGCAGCTCTCTCAGCGCAGCACTGTTTTGCAGGTGCTAGATCAGTGCTACATCTGCTGCGCTCATGCTGGGTTTGCAGTCTTTTCTAAGGCAAGCGGAGCTGTCGTGTATGATGTTGGTGCCGACAGAACACAACACATATTGTAGCCTGGATGTAACACATTTAGCTCTGAAATGCATCAGCTCTGCTCTCTCCATAGCAGTCCTAAGATTTTATGGATTTGAGGGTTTTCATGACACATTAGTTGATCAGGAAAGGACTCTTCCTTGGCCAAACAGGGAAGGAAGACAGGCTAGAAAACAGCATTCAACATATACCTCACTTTTTAAGAGAGTCTCTTCTACAAGTCCTTCCCTTTGGAAAAGTAACATACAAAGACAAAGTGTCAAGATTATGAAACCTTTGTTCAGAACACTTTGGGTCTGGCTGGTTTCTATTTATAAATCACAATAATGGAAACACTGCAAAAAGAAAAGGCCAACAAGCTGAAAATTAGAGCTGGAAGCTGCTAGGCTGGGAGTTCTGGTCCCAGTGGTTTGTGGGCTGTGACTTAACAGTTCTTCCTTTTTCCCCCCTTTCCCAATTGCTTACTGCTTCCTCTGATCTGTTTAGTTTTGCAAACTAAACATCAGCTGTCATCTCTAGCAATTTGGTCCTCAACATTTTTACCTAACAGTCCAGTCCTTAAATTTTCCATACTTTTGCAAGTTCTCTTTGAGGATGCATTTGTATTCCCCTGAACTTCTTTATCTGACCAACTATGCTAGAAGCTTGCAAAATATCTTCTAAGAGACACTTGGTCTCTTAGATGCTGCCAACTCTTGTTTCTCTGAAGCTATTGCATTTAGTTTGGTTTCCAATGCGCTTTTTGGAAGCTTTTAGTTACAAAAACTTCAGAACTTTTCCCATTGTGTTTGGTATTCATGCCCCCAGGCCTGCAAGAAAAGCAATAAATGAAGACATATTCAGATGTTTCCAGACTGAAATTCTTGTACAATGTCCTTCAGTTCAGAGCAAAAATTTATTTTACATAGTTTTCTTCACTAATTGCTTGTATCAACAGCCTGCCTACACTGTGTTTCCCAGCAGTCTAGTTTGCTTTATCGGTTCAGCTGGGCAAGTTATTCATAGACGCTGTGAAACAGAGTAAAAGAAAGCTACTCCGTGAGTATGGCCCATAATGCATACTTTGTTCTTCAGGAGCCTCACAAACTTTAATTATTCTGCATTGACCATACCACAGTGCAGAAATAAAAACATTTGTTCTAAGATTTTATCCCTAAGGTTTTCTGACTTTTTTGGCATCCACAAATCACCGTGACAACTCCAAAGTCCTTCAAAGTCTCTCAAGACGACATATCAAAAGAACTGTGAAAAGTAAGGCTTCAGAAAACGTCTGACTCAATGTCTTTCACTTCACTGCTTATTCTTCAACTGGCTATGACATTCTTAAAGAATAAAAGTTGAAGAGCAGACCTCTTTTCTTCCTCAAACTCTTTCCTAAAGACAGTGCTGTAGTGTAAGCAATTTGGGGATGTTGCGCATGCTTTCCTTCAACTTTCTACCAGAGAAATAATTTAGAAGCTATAAATAGCACATGTGCATGTAGAAACAAGTTTACCCTATAGGCTTAATTTTATGTATAATTCCAGTTGCTTTCTGTGTTTTGTGTACTTTAGAAAGCAAGCTCTATACAGTGTATGATTGCTATTCTAAGTTCCAATAAAATATAACAAAATAGCACTAAATCATTTTTATTTGCTGAAATGTCAAAAGGGCTTTAGCTGACATAACATTGCGGAAGACTGGCTGCGACTCCCGCCAAGTTAAAAGGTACCATTTTCATGGAGGGACAGCACAGATGAGAAACTCTGTTGCAGTGCCTTCCTCACACTGCTTTCATTTTCCTCAGCTGCCTGACAAAACATTTTTGTTCAACTAGATGTGGATGGAGAAAGCTTGCAGACTTGCAAGCTTTCAGTAGGTAATCAAGAAGCAGCGAGTGCTTAGCAGCACACACGACTGGATGCTGACCTTAATAAAACCGCCTCTTCACAGGCAGGCCCCAGAATTTGGCAAGCTGTGCTTCCAGTCGCTAATTAAAAAGCGGCTGAGCCAAATGTGTTTGCACAAGTGTCATGGTCACACTTCTGTCTTCATGCTAGTTATGTGATCAGCATCAGAACTGCTTATTAGAAATGCTTCTAGAAATGCTCTAGGAGCTTAGGTTTTGAATTTTGGGCGACAGCTACTTCAGCTACATGTACAATTAGAGGATGCATAAATGAGTAGGCAGCTGCTTAATTTTCTCCATGTCTGTGAAAACAAGGTCAACCAAGCGCATAATGGATGCTGAAGAAAAATGACAGTCACTGTTTGTGTATTTCTGTCAGGATGAAAGATAACATTTCACAACTGCCGTGACATATCTCATTTTGAAAATCAGTCCTTAGTTACTTTCCTGGCGCTACAAGCCACCTCAGTTAGGCAGAGCTAATGTGCTATACAGGAAAAGATCTTCAAAGATTTGTTGCTCCAATACCTAACCCATGAAACCTTTTCAGCTTTGTAGGGCCTTGAGAACAGCGGGAAGGGCCTCGACTATGCTAGATGTTCACACCAGAAAGAGAAAATATCTCTCCATATAGCTTAGTTGTGGAAGAGTGGCAGTTCAGGCTTTTTGGGTTTTCCTGCCTGGCCCAGGTAATTTCCAATAGGCCTAGCAGAATCTGTGTGAGAAGAAGAATGCCTAAATTATAAAGGACATTATAAAATGTCACATATTATTTATTTTCAGAGGCAGTATGACTGGCCTTGGGTTTTAGTCTCAATTATCACGAATTTCACTGACATTTCCTTACTCGTCTCTGTAACTGCTGCTTCTGTGCAGGGCATGTTCGGCAATTGCATTAAAAAAGGTACTTCTGTGAATTACAAAATCAAATCTTCAACTTTGTGACAGGCTTTTAAAGAGCTGACACCAAGCTGTGTGAGGAGACATGAAAGCAGCTCACTTCTTACCAATAAAAAAATGTGAAAAGGTGGATGTAACACTGGTTATCCATTCCAGTCTGACACCTCTTATGTTAAAGCTTATTCCAAGTAAAAACTGTCTTTGATACCAAGATTTAAAAGCTGAATGTAAGTGTATTATGCTTTAATCCATGGAAGATCAGGTCCCAGTAATTCACTATTTAGAAAATGTGTAATACACAACCTAAAACTCGAAGAAATATAAAGAAAGAATAGTGAGACCTCAGTAGTAGTTAAAAAAAAAAAAACAAAACACCATGACAAGTGCTTATTTTTGCAATACTAATAGGGCAGACAGTTTCCTGATAGTCCTTTCAGAGGTGAAAATTCAAAGGCAACTTCTACAACTCATCAAATCTAATTAAGAAACAATTAGGATAATGATCACCAGACAGTTTTGGCAAGAACAAATACACCTTCTTCCATCCATTCATCCTTGCCACTAGAACTGTTAATTATTACAGCACTTGAGATGTGTAATTCTGACAATAGGAATTAATGCGGGACAGTATAAGGATATGATTGATGAAAACACAAAACAGCTCAAGGTTTTGTATTCCTTGCAGTGCATTTTGTGAGTTTGTGGAACTCATGGATAAATATAGAGTTTTTACTGTGCCCATCACCTGAACCCCATACTTTTCAATAGCTGGATTTTCTAAAAGCTTTCCAGTAAAAGCTTCTGTTTCACTCTTTATTCTAGAGAGCATAACCTCAAAACCATACTGCTCTAAGTGGGTACTTACACACTGTAGATTTTGAGAACAGCCTAGAAAAACTTATTGGTAGAAACAGTGAAGTTACTCTGAAGAGTAGACATCCACAAAGAAATTGTACAAGCCGACATAAACAACTGCCAGTAAAACTGGATACTGAATGAGATCGCTCTGTGTTCTGTATATGTCACTTGTTTTACAGAAGCCATATTTTGGATGTTCTTTAGAGAATTCAGAACATATTTTATAGGCTCTTGTTCTCCATGTCTCTTCTGTGAAGTCCTGTACCACAAAACCATATGAACAGACTTCAGAAATAGAAAAACATGTACAGCTGACACAAATACCTCCTGCTTTCCAGATAGTACGCCGGTAATTAAGAGCACTGCTGTACAGACCTTTAGAACAATGATTGAGATTGCAAGGAAGATCATGGAGAGACCCAAACTATGTGGACGAGAACTAGATCAGGATACAACAAATTCCTAGCACTGAAAGCAATGGCTTGTTGGATCTGAAATCTGTAATAAACCCAGCGCCAACTATCGCAGCAGACTCTAATTTGGACCAATATATTTATCTTAAATAAAGACCTTGTGTGAGAGGGGGCAATACATATGTTTTGGTTACTTTTCAAAGGCAGCTGTTGTTAGACAGAGGCTCAGTGGTTTGAGTGCCCCAGAAAGTGTCCTAGCAGAAAAACATTTTGTAGGCGAAGAGGTCAAAAGTGAGTGCCCTTTAACACAGGAGGGCTCAGTTTATCACATGACCCTGCAATTTGTCATGCAGACATCATTATCTCAATACATCTGTTACAAACGCTGACGTACGGTATATAACATGTATACATGCAGCAATTTTTTTTTTTCAGTATTTCATACTGTATATGCATGTTTATAAACTTATAGACAGACACGGAGGACACTGTTCTTTCTCTGTTTCATTCTCCAGGATCACACTCATCAAGCACACAACAGACACTGGCAATGTTTCTATATATATCCAGTTTTGACATCAAGAAATTAATTGTTATTTTACAGCACTATCTTAGATTGCTCGTGGCCATGTATGTTTCTTCCAGTTTGTATTTAAGCATCTGTGCCCACAAGCATAACTGGAAAGAAGATTCTCCTTTTGGCTCTTTGTCTCAGGATCAATTTTCTCCACAAAACATCCCAGAGGCCTTGATAATGCCAGCCTTCCCCATTAACCTACCAAGAGAGTGAACTTTGAAAGGAAAACAGGTGCTCCTCTTTCAGCTCTTGGTTGTTTTGCCTACTTGCTGAATGTGCTTTTCTTTTGCAGAGCAATTGGACGATGATGATAAGAAATGACCAGTTGCCACCGAGTGGCTACTGACTGCATAAAACCCACTAAACCTAGAGAAACATTGGAGGACATTATTCTCATTTCATTTGATTACAGGGTGAAATTTAAAATGTGATCTACACAGAGAAAAGTCATCGCTACCCAGACGATCATGGACGAGCAAGAACGTTTGCTTCAGAAATTTGAATCAAATGATGCTCTCCAAGAGGACTTTTTGGCCTTTAAAAAAATGTAATTTGTGGATTGATGATAACTAGGCACAGTACTGACATTAGCTTCCAGACACCGCTAGACAATAGGAAAGTACAGGAAATCCATACGTCGAATCATTCTCCTTGGGGGATACACTTTGTCTGACCTGGAAACCACACACTCAGCCCTGTCCAAAAGAAAAAGATTAGTTGCTGAGGTAGGTGGGCTCTCAGTACTACCTTGCCTGAGCCTGATGACAGCCTGTTAAGGACGGGTCCTTGTGAAAAGGGAGTTGGCTTGAAAACAAAATATTATAGAGAAAACATTACTATTTGAGTTCCTTTATACTTTCTGTCTAAAAGCAAAGACCACATACTTGGGCAGGATGCAGAATTAGCATCAGTGGGAGCTGGGTTCCCCTCTTTAGCCATTAGTATGTGACTGCAAATTTTATGATGTTGCTAGTACTCTATATCTTGCAACAGTCTCATCAAATTCTCATTAACATTGAATCTGAACAAAGAGGAAAGAATAACTGTCCATGAAATTACTGTGAACTCCTAAGTGCTATGTATTTGTAGAGGGTAGTCTCTTCTAAGTTTCCCATTAATGGGGAAGAAAATCTGCCAATATATTAACTGGCTTACCACAGTCCTCAGATTTTTCCACTTTGACTGTATTTGAATAATATGGTTTGGGGTTAATAAAAATAAAGAATTATCTGCATTTCTAGTCATCTCTGTATGCTGGGTTCACATCAACAGCCTCAGAAACTTCCAGCGCCACTGCTTCAGCTTGTATAAGGAAAGTAATCACCCTCAAACAATTTTTAACTCCTGTTTTCATTACACAGGGCTTCTCTGCTCCTCATCCATGTTTTCCACCTATTCTCTCTGCTCATACATTTTCTCCATCCCATAACAGAGTAGTTCCAACTCTGCATAGCCAAGCAAACAGGCATTTGGGGTCAGGGCAATGAGCAAGAGAAACCAGTGCACTGCAGCAACCACAGTACAAGCTTCAGCATAAAGGAGCCCCGATAAGCAACGCTGTCTCCTGTGGGAGCCCTAATTCTGGGGTCCCTCACCCACGACCCAGCGCCAGAGGTGCATCCAGAGGCAGGCAATGTTAATCACCACCCCATGTCCCAGTGCATGTGATTCCTTCTACAAAACGCCCTCATCTAGCAGGGCTAAGAAGACTGGTGAGATTTGCACACCTTAAAATGGCAACTTAGGTTTCTCCTTTGAGATGTTCATAGACTTTTATAGCAGTTTTCTGCCACCATTTCTCCTTTACTGGGGCTTTCCTGTTTCTCACTGCTAGCTTTCACACTTTCTCCTGTGCTTTGGCCCATGAGCTCTTTAAAAGGGACTGAATAACTTTTCCCACATGACAAATTGGCGGCACTGGATCGTTATTATTCTTTAGGTTAAACAAACAGTTTGGGTAGGGAGCAGGTCTAGGTTAACTGAGGTAACAAGAAGAACAGAGCTGCTGCTGAGTCCAGACACTTGGTGGGTGGCATTTGCTTGATTCCCTGTTGCTGCTCTGAATTACACAGAATTGGCAATACAAGTGTTTTGCAATCAGGACCAAAAATCTGTACATTTTTGGCACTGAGGTCACAAATTAGAGTTTGGAGTTTTTTTCTGGCTTTCCTCTTTCGATAGGAGATCTAGCAATTTATTGTTGCATTTTGTTTTTCTTTCTTAAGTAGGTCTGCTTTTCTCACAAACATTTGACTTAGTAAGTCAAGGCTTGAAGAGAAACATACTGCAGAAGATGTGCAATGCCACCAAAAGTCTCAATCTGCTCCAGAGGGGACTTCCCACTTGTAGCTTGGATGGATCTCTGTGGAAAGATGAGGCATTGCCTCCTTTTAAGGACTGCTCTGGTCTCAGCAACTGCTTATTTGGGGAAATCTCAGAGGATTTATCCTGGTCATTGCTTTGCATAGGGATGAGCTAATAAAAGTTTCAGCTTTTGTTTTAAGCAAATCTTTGTGTGTGGTATGAGACTTGCTGCAGTGTCCGGACCAGATGGCAAAGCTTTATATAAGTCAGACTTTTTCAAAAGACAGGTAAGTCCCTTGGCAACTGCAAGGATGAACGGTTGAATTTCATTGTTTGTACAGAAGCCCATAGCACACTTTTAAAGTAAACCAATCTAGAACCCCACAGAGTCTCTCAGCTTGTTTACTTTTAGACTCCTGGAAATTTGGGGTAGTTGTTTAATTGGCTTGTTACTTTACTGTCCTGGCAGCTCCTCCAGTACCTTTGCTCACCATATACTTGCAGAAAGGAAAACAAGAAAAAAAAGAAAAATTCAGTCCCATAAAGATAGCATGATAAATGTTGCATCAGCAGTTTTCTAAAAGGATTTTGGTGTTATCAAAACTGGCAGACATTAAACAGACAGAGTCACAGAATAATTGATATGGGCGAGAGGGTAAGCATTTAGTCTCCCTGTAGGCTAGCCACCTGTGCAAACAGCACTTGCAACTTCTATTTCAGTTGCTGGCTCCTGAACAGTCAATTATTTAGGGCTTTCCAGAGATTTCACTGGTGGAGAAAAAAAATATCCAGGCCTGTTTTTGAAAGGTAGCTTTATCAGCATAGCTCAGTTGTGCAATTATAGCCTCTCTCTTTGTTCCTCTTTAGGTGACTGCAGGTTTTCAGCAAGAGGGCTCTCCTTTGTTTAACTTTTGAGGGAGCAGCAATAGTACTATTCATAATGTTCCCATATTCCTCATACCCTGCACGATCCCTTCTACCTGCAAGCTCTCTGCATATGCTGCAGAAGAACAGGAGGGATTCAGAGAGCCACAGATCATTTTATCCCTCCTTTTCCTCTCAAGACAAGAAAACAATTCCTGAGTAACTCCTAATGGGTGATTTCAGTAATGACTAAATACCAGTGCAAATAAACTACTCGGAAAGACCTTTTCCTGTAGTTGAAGCTTCCTGGGGTATCATTCAACAATAAAGAATGCACACTTAAATAGAGGAGTCATGAACGCAGAATGAAAAGACGGACATGTTTATCTCATATTAGACATTAGTGTGCATGATAAGAACATCCATATTATTTTAGGTAAGGCTAATAATAATAAAGAACCCCAAACCTAAAAAGAGCTATATGTCCTCCTATTTTGTGGAGAAATAGAACTTCTAAATGCCAAATAATACATTTGTCATCCTGGTTTATGATTTCATAAGTGCCTGTTGCAAGATTTCTTGTACCCATGGCAAAGGAGGATATTTGATTTCAGAAACTTTTGATAATCTATATCATGCCTTCTTCTGCACTCTCATGGGGATTTTGGAAGAAACTGTGCTGCTTTTTTTAAATGAAATTAATCATTTTAGACAAACATAAAATAATTCATGTGGGAAAATACATTCCTATACTAATGTATAAGATGTTTGGCTCTGATCTGCTCATTAGCACCCAGGAACAATGCTTAGCAGTCAGTGCTGACAGCTCAGTTTTCAGTAGTGGTCAGGAGATGAAATATCAAACCACCAAATATGCTCATACAGGCAAATATTTTCCCTGTGTGTTCTTCTCCTTCAAGGATTGTTTACAAGTCGCACACTCATAATTAATTCTACCTTCACTTTGCATTTGATGTCTCTCAGAATGAATTGCTCAGATTTCTTCAAGTTGTTTAAACACTGGTCCCCAGGACCCATCATTGTTTGATTTCTTTGCCCAGAAAGATACGTGCCCAGCCCCTTTATGTCCTAACAGTGAATGTTTTCTTACAAAGTTTTTGAATGCAATCCCAAAGTCACCTTAACGAGTAGTTCAGGATCAAAACTGATGCTGCTTTTGACCAGCCAGTATGCTATTACACTATTTGTGTCATTTGACTTTTCATCATTCCTGAGTTGGGTTTAAGGGTTATTTGGGTCAAAAGTACAATGGTCCAGGGACAGGGGTTATCGGCACGGCTGGAAGCGCTACCATGACACAAGAGCAGCTGCTGACCGGTCCCTGTGCCTGCTGGCCATCCTCACAGGAGAACTCGCCCTCCCTTTCTCTCCCCAGAAGGTCCTGGCCCCTCTTCCCCTGTTGCTCAGCAAAAACAAATCATTTTTTAAACATGTTTTCTGGTAATCCCGGAGACAGTACAAAGCACATTCTCTAGACCAGATCGTGGCATGTTTTTCTTGTGGGAGAACTGAAGTCCCATCTTTCCAGTAAGCGAGGCGACAGATCTCATGCCATCAGTCAAACCTGTGCACCATCTCCCAAAAGACTACAACCTGCACAGGGCTCTGCGCATTGTCCTGGGTGCAAGCTCTCCCCAAAACAGCCTACTTCTTATCAGCAGCTACTTCAGAGCCTAATATCAAAACTAAGCTAAACATGCAAGTAAAAAGAAAAAAATATGAAACTATGTTTCCAATTTTAGAGCTGAACCAGTCTTTCTGACCTGAAGAAAGACTACAACCAGAAAATTACTGGCAAGTCACTTTCACGCCAGCATGGTGATGCTTCCCCATAAACACATTCAAGAGCTTTATATAGCTCTAGTGACTCAAGGGATAAAATTTCCAATATATTCCTCAACAGATTATTCACAGTTCACTTAACAAAACAGATTTATTATTTTTTCCTTCTGTTAGCCTACATATCCCGTTGCTCAGTTTCATCCTACTATTCCCGGCAGTACTTCATTCAAATGTTTATATGCCATGTTCTCCTGGCATATGGCATTTATGGTATTAGACTTAACACATGCCCTGTTATCACCAATGAAAAAGAGCACACTGCATTATGCAAGCAAGGTTTAAACACCTTTTAGCTGCCTCAAATTTACTCATTGTTTCATTTGAAATATTTTTTTCTTGAACCACTGAATCCCTCCCAGCCTAGGGACATTTCTGTATGTGCAGCACTCGGGATGCATTTCTCAGTCTCAAGGGGTCCTACCAGAAGATCTGCTGTGATGCCTACATGTACGTTATCTCCTTGCTTGCGGAGACCTTACAGCCTTTTTCTCCTCCATGCTCCATATATGAAAACAATGCACACACAAAAACCATGTGCAAGCCTCTAACTTTCCAAGCAGTTCCCTCTCAGCAGGGGTCTCAAAAGATCTTCTGATTTCCATCGTGTCTGCTTTTCTGGGGGCTGTCAAGCCCAGCTAAAGTGCTGTTGATCATATAGCTAAGACCGCAGACAGAGAGGTATGAAACAGCATGAGGGAGTTAAACTCTGACTTTCTGCTTAAATTCAGCACAGTTGTTTTCAATAAGCAAGGAAAGCTTCAGCTAAAAAAGTCTGTTTTCTGCTAAGAGAGTAAACTAAGATAAAAACTTTCCAGCAAAAGTAACCATTTTCCGTGCAAGTAAAGGGAGGCCAAAGTGCATCAGTTTTGTTTGCTTCATATGTCTTTTTTGTGGGATCCATCAGGCAAATACTACACTAAAGTATTCATTGAGCACAATACTAACATTTGGCATCCATCCTCCATCAGCTGAACTTGTAATCCTTAAAGAGATTTACGTTGTCCAATCTCCCTTGTTTTGACTGGTCAAAATCAATCTTAATACAGGGTGCTGGTTTCTACCAGATGTCACTCATCCCTAAAGTACATTGGTCCTAGAGCAAGCATACTAGGCAAAATCACAGCAAGATGAAGATTACATATGCTTTAAAAAAAAAAAAAAAACAACAACAAAAAAACCCCAAAACACGCAGCAATGAGATTCAGTCTCATTGCAATTCTTCAACCCAGCACTGGTATTCCCCCTCATAAAATAACAGATATTTTTACTTTATTGCTGACATTTCTATCATGCTTTGGTTTTGTCTGATGGGTAAACAAGTACTCCCCTATTCACTCCCAGTAGTTTTTGTAAGTGCCTTTTTATGTGTTGATGTATGTTGTAAACTAAACACAGCCTGGCTCATTTTAAACTATATTGTGAAAATACCATGGGTTCATTCCAGAGGCTATCAGATGGGAAGTATAGCTTTACAACAGATTTTATCTTACACTCTTCCTTTTTTTAAAAAATTTTTTATTTCTAGTCTTGGTGTCCCTTTATTGACTTTAGAAGACATTGTGTGTCCACATCTTCTTCTTACTCAAAACTCACTTTCATGAAGATCACAAGTTATGACCCGCAGCATACAAATCCTTTTCCCTTCTACCACCAAAAAATAAAATAAAAAAAAAAATAAAAGAAAGCATTTGCTTAACATTATTTTCCAAAAACATTGCCAGTGAACAGCAAATCATTTTTAGCCTGATGAAACAGCTTTGTATCTGTCTTGTCAATGGCAAAACTGTGAAATTCACATCAGTGATTCATACAGTTTTCCAATTACTGGAAAATAAAATGGTTAAAAGCATAGGAAAGCAGGTTCATATGTAGAAATATTACTTCCTAGATGTACCACAGTGTTTCATTACACACAGTTGCAGACATGATATTCCACATAATGCTGGCAGATGAAATAAGCTTTGTGTTTGTTGTAGTAAATGAGACCCTTAATCTCAGGTGTATATGACTTCTAGCTCTTTTCTCTAAAAATGGAATGGAAGACCTTGAAAGACCTTGTGGGATATTCACACTCTCAAGCTTTTCACATCTCATGCGAACCCTTGCGGGAACTGATGTTCCCTATTCAATCAAAAAGTCCTCCTCAGAGGACTTCAAGTCCATATGCAGAAGTCTTTGTCTCTCCAGTAACTATACAGAAAGATTAAGCTTTTAAATTAGACTCTGAGAATTAGACTTCATGGAAATCCTTAGCTCCCAGATAAATATCACAAAAGAAACAGCCTTTCCCCCCGCCCCACTCCTAGTTGCAAAATTTGTTAATTCATCTTCTTCCATTTGTGAGGCAGGACTCATTCCTTCAGCTTTACACACATGCTTCATCGACACCAGTCACATCAAGAGAAGAAGATATTAGAAGCATCATTCTGTCACAGTTTCTCATTAAAGATATTTTAATGGGATTTAATTGTCATAGTATATTTTCTGTGTCCTCAATCTGAAATGGTGGGCTTAGCCCCTCCCCCCAGGTAGCTAGAGTTAATAAAATAAGCAATCCTTTTCTGCATCCTTATCTGCCATCTGGGGCATTGCTAGGGTCAGTAATTCTTTATACTGGTGGAAGCACAGATGGATTTGGGGAATTAGGGCTTCACACAGATTGTGCTGTAGATTCTCCCAGAATATGAGCTTTTGTTTTTAAACAAATTAAGTACCTCCTTCTCTGCTTGGTTGCAAAGACCCTTTTCCAATATCCAATCACATACCCATGTAATCCTTTCGTTATTGCAGCCCCAGTAACTACCACACTGGGAGAAATGAAAGCGAACCTCTTCCTAGAAGTGGTGGGCTGGCAGGCAGGCAGCTTTGCCTGGCTGACTGAGCCACTGGGCTGGGATGGAAAACTTTTGTGTAGCGTCTGGCTTGACATATGACTCACATAAGGACCACAGATAGATACAATATTTGACTGCTCTCTTTTTGTCCTTTTCCTGCTTTTTCCTCACCATGTGCCCTTCTTTGCCTCCTTCCCTGCTTTTTCCTCACCATGTGCCTTTCTTTGCCTCCTTCCCTGAGTCTCTGGGAAGTGCCTGAACCTGAGAAGGAGCTTTTGGAGTGAGATAACTAAGGCAGAAAATTAATCCTTCACCAAATGGTCACCTGACAGCTGCTAGTCATCAGTTCTGCTTGGATACCAAACTACTTTTACTGGGCTTTTCCTGCACATCTCTTCACCATTAACCTATTACGTCCAACAAATTTCACTGCAACATTGTGTTTTTAAGGAGCTAATTTCAACTGATGTGTGATATTTGCATGGTTTCCAGAAAACATACAAAACAGACAATTAGCCATGCTTTTCCTGGTGATTTAGAGTTGCTGATAAGTTCTACTTCCATTTTTAATGAGTGCTGAAGAAAAAAAGCCTTTTTTTGAATTATTTATAATGTCCATGGAACAGAAAGTAAGCCCGCTAGACCAGAAACAATGTTATTACTCTTCACGTAAGTTACAATTTTAATAGTCAAAATGTATTAAAGTCATTAGAAAGCCTAGTAAGCTGGATGTTTTTACAGTAAGCTCAAAAAAGGTTACAGTCCCAAAAGCTTCCCTCGTTTAAACTACATTCATCACCAGTCTGGAGACAAACATGCATTTAGACACTTCGTCTGGCTGCAGAAGTGTTTTCCAGCATCTACTATTTTCTGTCAGCTAACAGCACTGAATCTTCCAAGTGCTGAATTTAATGCTGCAAGTGGAAACACTATTCCTGCTTTCCCTTGCTGTCCCAATGCACCCTCCGGGCTGCAGCCATGCTGCTGATCCTGGGCTGGGATTCCCAGCAGCGCTGGGGCCCCGGCGTCAGGGCCGATGGGAAGGTGGCCACCCCAGATGATGCCCTGCACCCTTCCTTTTCCAAATGACCAGGGGTTCCTCATCTGCCTGCAGAGCCTCCTGAACCCCCTCTGTTGCTTTTCTGACCCCGCAGGCTGTATTGCACATACTGCTCCATCAGTCAATACACCACCCATGTGCCCAGCTGAGACTGCCTCCTGCCACACACAGCACCAGGCAGCAAAAGGCAGGCAGGCACCCCTGGGCAAATCACAGCAACGAAGGGTGAAACAATTGGTATAAAAGTAATTTTGATTTTTCACTAGGCCACAATGAGGAAAGGAAGCAAGCAGTGAGGTGATATGTGACGTTTTGGCCTTGAATTCAGCGGATACTCAGATCTTGGTGCATATTATTGCAGTGACCCAATTGCAAGTGATTAAGTTAAAAGCTACAAAATATTTAACTCTTCTGTTTAATCCATTCCTACAAATCTTATTCAGTATTCTGGGAAGCAGAGGGGTTTTTTTCATACTTTACATTCCATTACCTGAGTAAGTAAAGGATTAAAATAACATCAAATTCCTCTCATTCTTTCTCTTGCACAAGGCTACAGAAAGTAAACTCGTCACAGGTTTTTAAAAGGAAAGCTGAAAAATACCTGTACAGCAGAACTTCAGACTTTGACCATGGGAGCTGATAAACTAAATTTGTTTTGCTGTGTTTGAAACAGTTTTGTATACTTGAAAGCCCTTGATTGAGTATCCAAGGCAGAAAATTAAATTATCCTGATAGTCATCCATTTTAAGAGGTGGGGAAGCATACCTATATGGTCAGCTGCACCACTGCTCAGCATTCACAAAGAGGGCTGCTTGAGGTGGTGGCAAACTAGAAGTCTAAAGGACGATTCCTCTCCATACACACAGAAAAGACAAAACGACTAATGCTCTTAGCACGTCCACATTTCCTACCTTTGATTCAGTTCTGAGTCATCAATAGGCAAAAGGAACTTCATCCAAAGAAGCCCACTTAATCACAGGCTCCTAATTGGAAGACACGCCCCTGTTTCACTCAGGTGTTTCACCCATAGTCTTTCTGTGGAAACCTCTGTCCTTAATGGACCTTGAATGTCATTGGTAGTGAGATATGGGTACATCAGAATGGGTACATTAGAAGATACCACAACAGATTCAATGAAAGTACTGATTTCGTTTAGAGGCTTGTCAGAACCTAATCATTGATTTCTGTTATTCAGAAATTTTATACAAGGAGAGGAACAGTGTTCTAAAGCAATTGCTGGTAAAACTTGCAACTGATAAAAGGATTAGTGGGGTAGCAAAAGAAGAATACAGATTACCACTCGGAACAGTTTAGCTCACTGGGTTATATGATCACATATTAAAAACACAACCTATTGAATCAACTGAATGCAATGTAATACCCTTGGGAAATGAGGAGACAGATTATACTTATGGAATGGTGGACTGTCTTGGGAAGCTATGACTCAAAAGAAGATTTACAGGTCATCATGGATAATTACCTCCACATGAGCTCCTGGTGCAAAGCTGCAGCAAATGTGGCTTCTTTTCCTTAAATATACCTAAAAGAGGAATATTAATGAGAATGACAGTGATAGGGCATCTTGCAAAACCTCGTGTTCAGGTTTAGTGTTGCACATCAGGAAGATGTAGCCAGGACCAGTGAGAACTGAGAGATTTCAGAACTGGAACAGAGGTTTTTTTGAGGTGAGGCCAAAGGAGCCCAGCTTACTCTAAGCAATGAAAAGAAAGCAAGAAATGCCTTGACAGCATAATATGCATGGACAAGAGGTTTAGTGGTGAAGGTTGTTAATTAAGACTTCTCTATTAAAGCCCTACAGTGGCTAGGAGCTAAAGTTAGACTAGTGCAACCTTGAAATAGACACCTTCAAAGCCGTGAAGGTTAAATATTAGAATGGCTTACTGAGGAGATGGGTGAGCTTTGACATAAGATCAGATAACTTGGTAAAGTATGCTTTGATCAGTTTTCAGGAGAATTTCTTCATCCTATGTATGTGTTAAGACTGGGACAAGACCTCTCCATTTATCACCTTTGTTCACTTTCTCTCTGAAAAATATCTTTGCTTGCAATACGCTATCACATTTAACAGCTACACATTTGTGCAACAACTGTAATTGAATCCTGTTCATGAAGGCTCTCTACCGAGGTCAAGCAGAATTATTTTCACTTGAGGAATAAGTCTGCTTTGTTCTTCCTTCCCGAGCATCAGAGACTGACTGCAGCAGGAGACAAGGTGCTGAGCCTGGGGGACAGGGCTCTCTGACAGCACAGAGAAATCCCCTCGGTTTGCTGAATGTTTAGTGCATCATTCTCAGGGCTCTACCTATTTGGGGACAGAACAAATTTTCCCACCGGCCAGATGTGGGGAGACATTTCTGGCTTTCAGCTGCCTCCACAGCACAAGGGTGGGAGGAAACCTTCCAGGGGATCCATCTAGCCATCCAGTCATTCTCCCAGCGGGGTCTTTGCCTGTGGAGTCATGTTTTATGCTTTTGAGCACTAATATACAGACTAACTGAAGTCTTTGGTCTTGACACAGAATACTTGACAGACGCATAATGGTGTGTTTTACAAGTCTGTACTAACTGATCTTGTGATCTCTTCTTGGCCTAAGGAACAAATATTTAGGTATGAAAACCATTGACTCCCCAACACACACCTCCTCTAGTGACCTATGTGCTGTGAGCAGAAATACCCCAGGCACTTATTCTTTATGAGCCTTCAGGCAATTTGAAAACATCACCTACACAATTTTCCAATCTTTACAAAGAGTCTGAACCCAAGAAAGAAACATGGGGATCATTACTGAAAAATAAAACAGGCAGTGCTTTATGTAACTGCAAGGTATACAGTACCTCTGTTCTTCAGTTGCACAGTAATTGCTGACTATTCAAGCTCATGGAAAATGCCATATGTTTAAAGCAAAGTTGCATGAACATCTCATGTTCTTTAACTCACAGTGCTGATTAGATAGCCCCATTGCTAACTTGAGGTTTTACTAAGTGCAGTCACCAAACTGGGGGCAGCAGACGACAGCAGAGCTGCAAAAGCTTTTGCAGGAATCAGAACAGATTCTGTGATCAAACAGGCCAAGCCAGCTCTATATTTTACAACTGCAAAGCACGACTAAAGCACATTTACTGGAATGAATACAAAGGGGAGGCTATACTGACATAAGCAAATAAGACCTAAAGTAAATACCTGGGAAAAAAATTCCTTTTTTTTTTTTTTTTTTAATTTCCATTAATTGAAAATGAAGACAAAACTTTTGCCTTCCCCTTTTCAGGTGTTTTTTAAAAAAACATACATGTAGGGATTTTATTTGCACTATAGCAACATAGGTGTTTTTGCATGATCTCCTCTGCTCCAGTTGCAACCCCAATGGAGAAGCACTGCAGGTTTAAAGTCAGTCTTAACTATGTAAGGCTGGCACATGAGCATATTCATATGGAACCTGTTTCAAACACTGAAAGAATATGCTCTTTATACTTATTTGAGTATAAGAGGTTTTGATTTTAAGGGATTTGGGGGCAGCAAGTACATTAATCAACTCAACCATTCGATTGTGCTCCTCACAGTGAACACCAAGCGTGCATTCTGTGTGAAGAGTAAGAGAAAATTACTTTTAAAGTGGGCAGTGTATCTAGTATAGACCTCAGGAAATAGACCTTATTTCCCCAGTCCAAAGATTTAGTGAATTTCCCATTTTGCTTTGGAAATTTTTAATCCTTTTTGTCTTTTTTTTTTCCCCCCCTAAATTAGCACTTGGTAATTCAAGGTGAAAAACTTTAATATCCTTTCCTTTTTCACAAAGATGTCCTTAAAATTACAAGAGTTATTTCTAGCTACTTAGTGGTCTCAAACAATTTCTGTGTGATTCCTGTGAGCGGTTTCAGCTACAAGATCCAGTGAGTAAATATCCACCCTTTCAGTCAGACCAGAAGGAAAGCACTGCAAGCAGAAATGATATTTGAGGATTGTATTATTTTTTTTCTACTACCTAAGCAAGCAGACAGAAACAAGAACTGCAATATTTTTATGCCTATGAATTATTCAAATGTTCCAATACTTTGTTTCAGAGTAGTTTTACTACCTGTTGATGCAGTCTAATAACGATGGAGTGAACTGGAAGGGGAACACTTCTTAATTATGTATTTTTTCCAACTTCACAAACTATTTGATTTAATCTGTAAAACCTACACAGGCCTGTGCTTTCAGAAACAGGTTCTAATTTTAGATGTACATGGTTATAGGTAACCAGATTTTAATTACCAAGAATTACAGCAATTACAAATGCTGAGTCAATTGGGTTACCTACTCTATGCACACAAACACTGCTTGGGTCTTCTAAACACTTAGTTTTCTATGCAAATGTGGAGATAGACCAGACTTTGGAAGGTGGACTGATGATTTTCTCAGTTTTTGACCTAGCTGACATGGGCAACATTTCAAGACTATACAGATGACCTCTAGAGTGAACTACAGGAAGTTTATTTCAGGTTAGGTTTCGGGTATTGCATGAAATTCTGGTGTCAAGCCACTTTCTTTATCTGACACGGCTCAAGCCCATACAGAAAGGTCAAGTAACTTGCCCTAAGTGACAAAGTGACTGAGTGGCTCCTAGACCTCTGCTCCCAGCTACTAGACCTCCCACGCTCCTCAGCTACGCCACACAGAAAGGCAAGAGCCTGTGTCATTAGGAAAGTGCTATTGCCTCAAGTCACGTCTTGCTGAAACTGTGTGCTAATGGTTGGGGGGGAGTAAGTATCTAAAGGTACAGAAAAGCACAACTTTTGCCCTCTTCAACAAACCTGCCAATGCCTGTTTTTCCCCTCCTTTCCCCACCCATCTGGTTCAATAGCAATCAGTACATCTCCCAGTGCTGGCAGTCTGACTCTGCGTCAGCACCTTTCCAAAGCGAGCAGATTGCAAAATACACTTCTGCTGTGGGGTTTATTTCTTTTCAGTTGTAACCTCCTGACTCATTTAATAGACTAAGTATCTGGGATAGAGACCAAAACTTTGTAGCTGGATTCTGTTTTCTGTCCCCTAGGGCAATTAAGTCCTTCCAGCAGTGTGAGCTTGAGACCCCTCTAGTGTTGCCTGCTTGATCCAGGCGGGATCGTTGAAGGAGAGAAAGAAAAAGCCTAGTGTGTTCAAGTTCTTATGTTCCTGGCAAAATATTTTTGCTTTGTTTTAAAAAATGTTCTTAAAAGACCTACACATATAATATTAAGCAGTTAGCCATTCAGCCCCAGACTTTAAGTGCATTATATGGACAGGTTAGCCACAGGACTCCCATTGACTTTAATGGCAGTTTTGACACAAGACCTTTTTGCAGGCTATTGGTAATCTGTACATTCACACACACTAGAGAAAGTTTGAGAGAAGTAAAATGTCTTGAGGGGTTCAAGTTAATGGAAAAACTCTGTGATGTCATGACAGCACAGCTCAGATCTTATATTACTCTTGAGTGTCTGAGTGGATTGGTGATGCAGTGAATCCAGAGCTTTTGTATGAGAATTTACATGCTGTCTTATTTCCACATGTCTGAAGTGTCCTGAAAATTCTCATGCAGTATTTCACAAGTCTTTATGATGGCAAATATGTGAACACAAGAGAAAAATATTTCTCAGGCTGTTTCTGAAGGTAAAATGCAATATTACTTTTTAAATTAAAGCTTTCTTTGAGGGAATTTTAATTTATTAATAGCAGTTTGCCGCATATAGATAGGGGCTATTATTTCCCTAACCCCTCTGAATATTTTGCATACCACCAGAGGTATTTTTTTATTGGCTTGTGCCATAAATCTCAGTGTCATGGGTCTTTTGTGCATACTAAAAAGTTAAAGAGGTTCATCAACTCAGCAAAAAACCACACACAACTGCAAAGCTACAAAACCAGATTGTTTCTGAGATTGTTTGAAAAAAACAGAATTATGGCTTGATGGGATAAGTCTGCAAGAAAACAACTGTCATTAGCAGTAGACATTTATAAGTGATTAGGTATGCTTGTTAGAATGATCTTTTGGAAGCCAAAGATATCTCACTTCCAAATATGATGCAATACATCTCTCTCTCTCAAAGGATTTATATCTTAATTTTAGACGTGACACTTTAAGTGCATAAATGGATCAGCTCAAAGCAGATCAATTTGCTCATTGAGAACATGAACATTTTAGCAGTGCCACTGTACTTCCTAGTGTCCTCGTTGACTCTGTTTTTGAAGATACTACAAAAGAAGTAAGATAAAGAAGCAAGGTTTTCTGTCAATGCTCTTCAAAGAGAGGGGAAATCAGTGAATGGACCGGATTTAGAAATTATTTCAAGCAGACTGTCACCCGCAGAGGATTATGAAGAGGTTACTGTACTGTACAAGGAAGGCAGTCAGCTATACAATGTCAGTCTAGATCGCATACTAAGCAACAGAAGTAGCTGAAATTTGATAACATGTGAAGAAAGAGCTGGTAGATTTATTCAAAATGTGGAGCAACCTGCTTACATGAAAGCACAAAGAATAATTTTAGCAGATGGTTCTTCAGGAAGTCTCAGAGAAGAGAAGGTCACAGTCATCAGAGCAGGAGATGCCCAGGAGATAAATAGATTAAATGGAAGGAAAAGATAAGATTTTGCTGCTCTGTGGAAAAAACAATGACAAAATATTCTTATGTCATGCAGGTGTAGTGAGAGAGAAAAGGAGATGTCAAATAGGATCAGCTGAGAAGAATGGAGTCTGTTCTAAACACCTGAGAGGGGAAAAAAAAAAGGTATGCTATATATGGCTGTGTCTAAATAACTGATATAAGCTGCAGTGTTTTCCAAGATCCTCTTCACCAATTATCTATACAGGAGACCTGGCCAAAATGTACTGTACTGAGGCTCTCTTTTGGCCAGCATTTCTGCATTTAGTTCCATGGAAACTATGGTATGGACAGGTAGGAGGAAAAGGCCTCAAGTGCACATCCAGATCCCATCCCAGCTCTGTGCTGGGATGTGTCCAGGACCTGCACTTGGACCCAGAAGCTGGGAAGCACTGCCAAATCCTACAATATTCACATCGTCTTAGCGGAGCACAGGAGGATCGTGAAACCATCAGTGTGATGCAGCTGTGAAAAAGGCAAAATGTTCTCCTGGGATGTAACAGGGGAGGGATTTCCAGCAGAGATAAGGAAGCATTAATGCCTTAGAGGGGCCTCATCTGGCACGGCGTACTTAATGTCCTCTACATTGGAGGAAAACTGGCTTGCACAGGAAGAAGTAGAGGCAAGAACTACCCGGGTAAAGGAGAGACTTTCACTGAAAAAATAAGTAAAAGACTGAGCTGGACATTTTAGCCTCCCCTTAGAGGGGAAATGATCACTATGTTTCAGTACTTGGGGACATAAATACCAGTGAGTTCCCGTCCACTCCCCAGAGCTTTCCAGCACCCCCTGCTTTGCCTGGCTGGAAGATGACGGCATCACTGCCAGCTACAGCTTTGTCAGCTTGCTGCTGTTCTTCCCACCGTGGCTCAACAGCTATTAGGGTTGAGGGGGACTTTAAGGTTTCCCCAGGTGGAGGCATTGCTGTTTGTCCAAAGTAGCTGTGTTGTTCAGGCCCATGTTGCTTGCTCTCTCCATAAATTTAGCTACTTGACCACGGTTTTGGTTTTAATTTTTTTTCTGGCACATGGCATTCAGTCCCACAACACACCCAGTGTCTCAAGCCAAGAATGACACTTAATTTTCAAGCAGCCTTATTGATGGTATTATAGCTAATATAAATTATACTGAAATATTTAAAATAGCAGCAAAGTAATTTTGTTGCCCAAAAATAGTATATGAAGAACTTTATATTTTCTTTTAATCATTCTCACTCAATAGATAAACACTTTGCAAGCAATTGTTTCTAATGCAAAGCCAAGTCAGGTGTTAGATAGCAGAGGTTATTAAATATTTGAGTTTGGGAACATTGATAATACACTGAGAAATGCTATGTTTTCACTCAAAAAAAGGCAAACCAGCCAAAACCACCCCTCTCTAATGAGCCTGACAAGAGCTAGACACATTTTAGGAGGAGACACATCTGGGGCAAGATTATCAATTTGGGCCTCCAGCCCAGCCTCACTTGCGGGGCCGCCAAATTTGCCCATCTGTGCATACACTTTGTGAAGCATTTGCCCTATGCAGAGGGCCTTCAGCCCAGAAAGCACCATTCAAATTCCACTTAAATCCTCAAAATGCAGCCTAAGACAGACTTAAGTGACACAGGCCCCTGTGCAAACTCTTTACAGAGAACTAAACTGGATCATTTTTCAAGCATTGACACCTGCGTGCACAGCTGATAGATTCTCACACCTGGCTAAACAGATGATTGAATTTGCACCTGGAAAATCCGTTGTAGAAATTATTTTTGCATGTATAAATTGTATGCTGTTATAGTCTCTATAGGAGTTCATGCCTGGAAAAGACCGTGTGCAGAGCTGGTAATTTTAGGTAAAATTACCTCTCAGTGCACAGGACAAAAGAACAAAATTGGGGATAAAAGAAGCAAAATTCTTATCCTGTGCTTCTCAGATATTATAAAAAAAACCCTGCAAGCATGTTTCTCCCCCCTTGATTCCATCGATACTTGAAAACCACTTAAGGCTACAGCATAGCTCAGTCATGTATTGGCCTCTGTCTTCTCCAGGCTTTGCCAAACTCATTTTTTTAAGTCTTTGCACCCTACAGTTTTGTATCTTGGATTTCTCTGTCTGACTGGGGCAGACAAAGTTACAAGCACTCTGGCCCATTGCATCCTTCCTCTGACTGATCAGCCCTATTTCTTCTCCCCAAATGAGTGAGCAAAAGCTGGATGGCACAGTGGCGATCCTGAAGCGTGCCTTCCCTGCTGTTGTCGCAGCACAAAGCTGTGATGGGATACACAGGCGCGTCGCCAGAATGGCTGAGCTGCTGGGATGGAAAATTAATTTCACAAACACAGACCCCAGAGATTCTAACTTAATAACATGCAACTGTATCCTATACCCATGGACGACCAGTGAAGAACCATGCCTACTCCAGACCGTACCACTTAGCACTGCAAAAACGAACCAGAGCGGACAGAATATCCTCCTCTTCCTTTGGAGCCATTCTTTTCCTCAGCTCCATCAGTACTGGATTATATTTTCATCTGTCAGCTCTAAGGCACCTCAGGTGCAGGTAATACCGGGTGCCTCCAGGATTTGCAATGAATAATTTTGATCATTAAAACATTATCCGAAACACTCTGCTGGCAGCAGTGCCTGGAAACAACCCATGCAGGAGATCCCAATAAGGCTGAAGACATGTCAGAAGAGGGAATCTACGTTTCTTTGCCATTGCTGTTGCTATGAGAAGAACTGTAAGAACTGAATGGAGATGAAACAGAGCAGTCAGAAGGCTATGACAGTCAAGGAGCACTGGGATTGCTTGGAAAGGCTGTGAGGAGCACCTCCAAGAATAATAGGTAAGCGAGACTGTGCCGCACAGGATCTCCTTCACCTTCCAGTACCTTGCCCAGCAAACTAGGAAATGCCTGGGTGCAAGCATCAGTTTGGAAACGCCGATGGAATTTTGCTCGAGCAAGACAAAATAGAAGGGCTCACCCATTAGGTGTGAGAATTGGCAGCCCAGCTGCATGGAAAATGTAGAGCTGGTGGAGGACGTGGATGAAATAGAAGTTACTCCGCTGCGCCAATCAATCAGTTAACACCTTTGTCAGTTTGTGCTACCCATATAACTTAAGTGGGATATTCAAGTACAGAGGCTAAATATAAATTTATAGGAAAATGTGATGCCACATTCAGTGATGCGTCACTTGGGTCTGAATAGGTCCCTCATTTCTAAGCTCTTCCATCTAGTTACTTCCCAAAATAAATGTGAACATGACAAAGGAAGAAATGGGAGAAGGAGTAGGAAGAAGGATAAAGAAATATCTTTTGTCATTCATTGGTTGCAACCACAGGAAAAGGGACACAGCTCCTGTCTATTTTGAGTCTCATGACCGGATTCTTAGAGGCAGCAAGAAGTACAACAAAAGGCTGCAAGAAAGAGATGGAAAGGGGTCTGATTCCTTTTGTTTCATTATATGAAATGAATGTAGAGGTCTATGGCTTAAGGGAAAACAGGAAAACAAAAGATCCACCACATCCAGGCTTGATTAAAAAATAAAAAAAAAAAAAAAGTAAACCATAATTCTACTCTGAAAAGTGACTGCAAATGTGGTGCCTTGGGACTAAGCACTATGCTCAAAACTATTCCTATCTGCCATTCATTAACATGTCAAAATTGCTGATTTCTAGAGCATTACTTTCTGTCAGTCCTGAGATGCAACCAGAAATTTCAGAGTAAAGCTGAATTTATTTTCCCTGGTGAGTGCATCAGATTAAATTAAGTCTCCAGTGGATTTGCAAAAGAATAGCTTATTCAACATTTGTAAATGTCTCTGTTGGTATTCAGGAGAATTAGAATCATCTCCTCTGTTTTTCTGCGAAATCTGCAAGGCTATAGAGGAATAAAAGTTACACCCCCTTCCCCGAAAAGCCAGCAGTTACGATTTCAAACAAAACCTAGGAACAGATCTGCTGAAAAAGATCTTAAAGTTCAGGATTTTTACATTTATGACTAGATTTGTGTCTGAAAACAGTAGTTACATTTCATTGAGAGGCACACTCCATCCACGGCGCAAGCGGGGCCAGCGAGGATGCAGCCCCTCGCAAGCGGGGTACCTCTCCAGTACCTCTGCTCCATCCCCTGCCCCACGGACATTGTACAGTCTCCCACACGTGGGGCTCTGCCCCAGCTGCATGGACCTGGAGCTCAGCCACTCTCTGGGGAGAGGGAAGAATGTCATGGTCTTGCCAGGAGCCCATTGAGCCTGGGTCCTCTGCAACTTCATTCAGGGTGCTCAGGTCAGACAAATTTATGACTCCATAGTCTCAGCGTTTGCTTTATCCAAGGAGGGGAAAAATGACAGGCTTTGTGTATTGCTTGCAGATACCAGGCAGGAGGCTGGGAGCATTTTTCTTCCCAGCTCTCTTTTACCCTTCCCCCAGCACCTCACCGGGCTTTGGCATCCGAGACTCAAACTGCATCATCAGCTTATTACATCTGACTGCTTTATTTTTAAAAGTCCACAAACACAAAAGGCTGCTAAAGTTTTTTTCAACTTAGCTTAACATCTGTGCCCATCAGCTCTTGTGTTTCTTTGTAATAAACTTATTAAAATTGTGTGTTTTGGTTCTGTGGATTTATTACTTGGATGCTTTTCAAAGTCTTAATCTTGTTTTTTGAGACCTTAAAATGTTAGAGAGTTTGGGTTAATCTTTTTGCCTTTTATATTATCATTTTGGTCCACTAAAAATAAAGTATAAATAATTGGCTTTACTCCTATCTGCTCTGCTTAAAGTTTTGATAACTTAAACGTGGGCAAATTCTTCTTTGAAACCAATTAAACTGAAGACTTTTGTGAAGAACAGGACTTGAAGTGGAAGAAACCAGATACAATATCATATATAAAATAATGTGGGATTCCATTCCTTTTACCACAATAATAGCCTTGAAGGGTTTGGTTTCACAAATAATTCAACCCTGGTGAAAGTGATATAACTCAGCTGAAATCAGTGGAGTTTGCAACAGCTCTGAACTTTGATTCACTGTTTTGCTCAAATGGTTTAAACTTTCCTCGGCATGTGATTTAATAAAGACAAAATGGAACTGTCTATCCTAGTAATTTAATACACCCTGTTTCGAGCTACAGATAAACAGAAAATACTATGACAAGTCTACATCATCTATAGAAATATACGCTCAAGAAGGAGGCTGTTCTGGGCAATCCTTCTAAACTAAAGTATATGCTTACGTATATGCTATTGCTACCATGAGAGACAACAAACAGTGGGGCTATCTGGATCTTGAGTATGATCATTTTCCTCAGCTTATGTAATTACGACATTCCCTGGGTCGTTGCTGATGTGCCCTCCCAGCCAGGCACAAGCCCTCATCCATGACTTGGCAAGAACCACCCTGGACTGAAGGGAAGAGGAGATGCTCCTTTAACCTTTCCGCTATCCTGCCCTTTCCCGCTGCTGCCGGCCCAGCGTTTAATCTTGCAGACCTAGCAGGACCAAGGGGTCAGGCCAGATCCTGCTCACCTCTTGAAGGATTCCAGCTAAGAGAGCTTCCTTTAATGGATTATACCTCTATGACCAGAAACGGAGCTCTTACCAGTCATTGCAAGCCTGTGTGTTTCATACCAAGAAGCTGACCCTGGGGCAGCTCATCCTCCCCAGCTGCGGGGCCAGCACGAGGTGGAAGAAGAGCAGTGGGGACCAGAGGGGGTGGTGTCCGCTGCTGTACAACAGCGCCACGTGATAAAGCTGATGTGCCAGCCAGAAGTTTGCCATCACTGGCCCAGATTAATTAGAAGTATATATGGTTTAAGTATGTATTTCAAAATATAGAAGGAGAATAAAAAAAAATACAAGAACTGAAGGAGCTGAAATCTTAATATTTAGATATTTCCAAATGATTTATATGTGATTTATTCCTCTGTGTTTATTTGAAGCTCCGTAGTCTGCTAAAGAGCAAAATGACATGCCTTATTCCCAGATCTTACACCCAAGGCTGACACTACATGGAAAGTGCAGTGCCATTTGGTACTTCTGCTCGCTCAGCCAGTTCCAGGCAGGTACAAGAAAACCTGGAATAAATACAATTGTTCATTCTTCAGAGTGCTGGTATGGTTTTCAGAGGTGTACACACGAAGTTATTTCTGTGCCTTTGCCATTACTGCCATTTCAGAGAGTAACTGATGCATGCAAAGGGCTGGTTATAGGCAGAACTAACTGCCTGCCCAGGCAAACACTGCGTTCTGGCATGCCCACGATTAGAAATCAGACCTTATATATTAATAACTGGAAGAGCCAATACCTTGGGGCAAAGCAGACATTACCAGGAAGAGGACGTGAACTTTCTAGGAAATAACTATCTGGAAATGCCAGCAATAATAGAGGGACTATTAAATATACCATACTTGCTGTCTTGCTTTATTCACAGAGAAATTCTAGAGGTATTAATTAGGCTAAATGAAATTTACCTTCAGTTTTTGAACATTAAATTTGCAAGTTACTTATAAGAATAACATACCCAGGCATTCCCGTCAGTAACTCCAATAATCAGTCATTTTATATTTCATTCAAGAACATATCTTTCCTATCAGAAATATTAAAAGCAAGCAATAAACTACTGGTTTTATTCTGGACTCTTATCAATGAAACGAATTGACTGGTTTTGATGGACTTATACCACTAGTTGATTGGTACAAGGAAAATCAGAATTGGCCCTGTATTTTTTTTTTTTCCCCAGGAGATACCTTTAGAGAACAGCTGGCAAAAGTACCTGCAGCATCTGTAATGATTTATAAAACTAGTGTCACAACTGGTATGTTCATTCATGAGGCAATTCCCCAGCCTAGGAAATGGCATGGAAAAGAGATAGGAGCTCTTCAAAGAGCAGCTAAAAATAATCAGTAGGCAATGCCAACTGTGATAATAAAATTATACAGAAGATTCTTCAAAGAACAGTGTTATTAAAGGTTTCTCTTAAATGACCAGAAGCAAGACCTGTCCATTAAGACTGTAGTTATTATTGCCGAGATAATTAGCTTCTAGAAAGATTCTTGGAGTGTATGTAACTTCCTTTCTTCTAAGCAGAAGTAACATTATTTCCTCTCAGAAATCAATTTCATTTGCCTCCTTTACTTTATGGCCAAAGTAAACATATAAGAAACCTCAGGGCCAAATTTTTTTTTTTTTTTTAAGGCAAAAAAGGACCCCTATTTTTTAATGTTTCTTACCAGTTTAAAGCCATACAATTCAGCACATTCTCCCCATGGAGGAAAAGGTTTCTAGCTAAGCAGAGAGGGCAGATGTTGCAGAATCAGAATTTAGGTGTACAGAATAATTTTGGCTGTCACAACTGTCACTGTACTAAACTTACAGCTGTCTGGCCACCACAAAGATTCATAGCCATGAAGCATCCAGGCCTCCTATATACTATAAGCATATATATACTCTGTGAGCAGCTTGCCTCAGGTTGTGATCCTTAAAACCAGATGATTTAAAAGGTGCGACCTCAATATAGCATGCTAGAGCAACAGAATTGGCAAGTGCCTAAAACTTTCCAACATGAAATACTGAGGATATGAGTGAGATTTAAATTCTACATCTCAAGGACCTGTGCATCTTACAACACAGAAGAAGAAACAATGCCTTCAGCTGTGATAGGACCACTGGTATCACAAGCCTGTTCTGCTAAACATTGCAACAGATTAAGAAAACACATGAACAGTTTTTGCTTCACACCTGAGGTGGTGATCTTTATCATCTCTGAAGCTCCTAATTTGTCCAGATTGCTAATGCAGGCACGGGGATTACTCCCCTTACTCCAAACTACATATTTTTTAAATTTAGAGACCAGAAACTCCCCACCAGAAATCATAGCAAAGCACAGAACAGGGACCATATTTCCTTCTACTTATTCTAGTAGGCATATGGAAAGACATTCTTAGATCCTGAAGTTAGAATAATAACCTCTCTTTCATTACAGGGGTGAGTCAGTAAGAAAGAATTGAAGTTTTAGCTTCAATATTAGGACAGTACCTAGGATATTTGTCCTCAGCTTCAGTTCCTGTTCTAAGCTCAATTTGCTCCTTTTATCCACTAAATGTGGAACAGAAAATGCCTAGATCTAATCCAGGTGTTCCAGAGGATGCTATCATTAGGAAATTGTTTGTTTTCATTCTGTTGGTGGCTGTAGTTGCTATTATAAAGTGAAGCACAGCTGAATCCTTTTAGCTCATCATCCTTCTGCTCTGGTGGGGCTTTCCATTGCCTCACTAGTCCACATCAGGCTATTTCTCTTGGGTCATTTACTTCTGGTCCCATGTAGCGTTCAAAAATCAGAGAGGAGATATGCTGTCTTTGGTATCTGAATTCCACCTGCTGTGCATGCTCTAACGTGAACCTTTGCACAGCTGCTCACTACCTGCAAGAGCCTGCTTAAAGTATGACTTCCTACACTGAACCTCATAGCTACAGTGTAGAAGCAGGGAACCTTTCACCATGGGGTAAAAGGTATTAGTAGGGATTGCTTCCACCTCTTTTGGGGATATGTTTTAAAAGCAAGCAATGAGCGTTGCTATATTTCACATGAAGTCTAATGTGGTAGATTCACCTGTATATGTACATATATATTTGAACACTCAGTCAGGCATGAAATTTAAGGAACACACATCTCAAATACTTGCAAGGTGAAATCAGAACTTGAGCTTCTAAAACCAAAGCACATCTGGATTGCAGAGGTTTATAGGACTGTTAAGCAGTCAAATCTGCATTTTGAAGGCTGGAATTTCAGGTTTGGCTACTAAATCCTACGAAAAACCTGCTGGAGATGCCCCCTGCCTTTTGTGGAGCTAAGTCTTCAGTTTTATAGAGCCTGGGGCCAGGAGATAAATTTTCTGGTCTGAGTTGCTTCCTTTCTCTCCCAACACCCACCCCCCTCCATACTCAGGAAGGAAAACTTCTGCCACGTACCCTGCTCTCTTTCCAGATAATTAGAAAAGCTGTATCACAAATTAACAGTTCTTCAGTATTTCTCTTTTTCCCCAGTTTTAGTGACTCTAGGCTCATTACTGGAATAAGGCAAGTGGGGAGGATGCTTGCTCACTGTATTTACTGCTTTCCTGTTAGTATGACTTCCCACTCCCTCCCCAAATGTTTTACCCATTCACCAAACAGTGAGTGCATGGGGCAGTGCATATCAGTTACGAACATTTACCCTTTTCCACTGATCATGGTATTGAGTCCTACTTTGCTCACAGCAGAGCAGTGCAGCAGAGAAAAGAGCTGCTCAGAATCTTCAATAAGAAGGACTCAAGTAGGAGCACTGGATAGATATTGAGTCTTACCTCCAGGTCAGCTCCAATGCTGCCCATAATAGGCATTTTTAAAGTAAATGTGGAATTTTGCCCCAAGACACTTTTTGTGACCTATTCTAAATGTGCAGGCTTAGTTTATTTCCCAGGGTATCCATGTTGCAACTTAAATTCCACTGTTTGGTCCCATTGATAGAAAATGAAACCATTGTTAGCACCCAACACTGATGGCATATATCTACTGAACTACTCTGTTCTTTCTGCTACTGGGCTGTTTCTCCTAAGACAATGAGGTCAGCATGCTGGTCGTCGCTTATGTGGAGGCACACACCTCTGTTATTTCATTGCCCAGGTGCTAAGCTGGCACTCAAGCCTTAAGCCAGATGCTTTCTTTCAGAGTACTTCATTTCATTTTCCTTGTCCTAGTGTGAGGAGATTTCTCCCTTTCAATCCCTCTAGGACTGGTTCACCCAGGGTTATTTACTTTCCAAACACTGCTTGGAGAAGGCTGTACAAGTCCCT
Organism: Platalea leucorodia; assembly: GCF_965183815.1. Classification (NCBI taxonomy): domain Eukaryota; kingdom Metazoa; phylum Chordata; class Aves; order Pelecaniformes; family Threskiornithidae; genus Platalea; species Platalea leucorodia. Next base: position 8,623,258 of record NC_138828.1, on the reverse strand, counting down.
GCCTCTGGCACATTAATTCTCAACCACCTCCCAACAGTCTGGGGGGCTGAAATCATACAATCATTTAGCTTGGAAAAGACCTTTAAGATTACCAAGTCCAACCGTTAACCTAACAGTGCCAAGTCCACCACTAAACCCTGTCCCTAAGTGCCACATCTACGTGTCTTTTAAATACCTCCAGGGATGGGGACTCAACCACTCCCGCCCAGCTGGGTGTCATCTGCAAGCTTACTGAGGGTGCACTCGATCCTCTCGTCCAGATCATTGATAAAGATATTAAAGAGAATGGGCCCCAATACTGAGTCCTGGGGAACACCACTTATGACCAGCTGCCAACTGGATTTAACCCCATTCACCACAACTCTTTTTTTTTTAGCTAGTTTTTTACCCAGCAAAGAGTATGCCCGTCCAAGCCATGAGCAGCCAGTTTCTCCAGGAGAATGCTGTGGGAAACAATGTCAAAGGCTTTACTAAAGTCCAGGTAGACAACATCCACAGCCTTTCCCTCATCCACTAAGTGGGTCACCTTGTCACAGAAGGAGATCAGGTTGGTCACGCAGGACCTGCCTTTCATAAACCCGCGCTGACTGAGCCTGATTGCCTGGTTGTCCTGTGTGTGCCGTATGATGGCACTCAAGATCATCTGCTCCATGACTTTCCCGTTTCAAAAAGAAACTTTTTGACTGAGATGTCACTAGTGGACAAGTAAAAATTATATGGACGTCAAGGCTGAGAAAAGGCAAAAATAGGGAGGAAGAGGAGCTTAGTCAAACCATAAGGAAGTGCATAAGGCAATCAGCTCTGACTGCCAACGCTGGCCACTCAGCTTTTCCTATGGTGAGCCACAGGCTGTGCTTGAGACTCTTCAGACCTATAATAAGCCCCCAGTCTTTCCATAATTTTCCTTTCTCACCTCTCTCATATCCTTTTAAATCTATATTTATAATATTTTTTTAAAAGGGGTGAGAGAAAGGAACAGGCAATCAGTTGATCATTAATCTCCCATCTTACTGTCAGAAAGGAAAACAGTCTTTCGACAGAGTTAATTTAATTATTTTTATGGGAGACTTAAATCTCATTAAGAGCATTATTTAGTAACAGAAAATCCCCAGGAGTGGAGGCACTGGAAGGCAAAACTAAGCCTGTCTTCAGCCGAGCATTCCCGCCTCTCCTGCCCCGGCACTCTCTGCTCCTTGAACAGGGCTCATGCAGCCATTTCCACCTCACTTCCAGGGACAGAAATCACACCAGCAGAAGAAAAAGAGAATGGGGTGCTTGAAAACTAAGCAGCAGAAAGTGGATGTAATTTAAAAGCCACGTAAGAAGTCTCATCTGCCTTATAGTAAGTTAATTTGCTTTAGCTCCCTGAAATCATGGTTTACTTTGTGATGATCTTCTCTTTAAAGGCTTGGATCAACTGTTAATTGATTAACTGTTAAGCAAATATATGAATGTCTGGTGCCCCTATTCCTGGTATCCTTAGGCAGGTAACAAAGGAAAAAAGCAAATGCTATCCAGACAGATTTTGCTTAGAAAATACAATTCACTTCAAATGAGAATTAGCTGCTTTCCAAGAGGCCATGACAAATAGAAACTCTTACTCAGCCTCTCCTAGAAGATAGAATTTTTCACTGAGTCATAGCAAAACAACAAAGATTTCAAATGTGAAGAGAGTGGCTGAAGTATGAAAGGGCTTTTTCAGCACATGCACAGCTTTCTCTCAGGACGTGAAGTAGTGGCTAACTACAACAGTAGTGTGGAGGTCCATATCTTTAAAAAAAAAAAATCTCCTAATCTGGCTGCACTGGGTACCACCCCTTTGCTGCTGTCTCGTAACAGTGAGTTTGGTAGCACATGTACCATTTTGTCACTCGGCCCATAATGAGATGCTACGTGGTGTCACACAGATGGTTGGCATTGGGCTCCAGCTGAGAAATGGCCCAAAGCAATGTCACCAAGAACAAGTTTAGCACCTCCGCCGATGGGAGATGCTTCTAGGTGCTACAACGCTAAAGTGTTTAAAAGCTCAGATGCCTATTGAGGTCAATGTATGTGTAAAAGACAATAAAGAAGCTGCAAGTTCTGGGTTGCTGTGAGTCCTAGAAACACAGAAGCAACAATGTCCTCCAGTCTGCCAAAGGAGACTTGACATGGACATCCATATCTACATCCTTTGAACAGCGCATTGCAAGGGATGAAGCACGTGGGGAAGGCATGGGGGCGGTGGGGAAGCACGGCTGCATCCTGTCAGTATCTAGTGGCTAAGCACAGAAAAGCAGAGACATAAAAAGAGGAGTAATGTGTATGAATAAAGTCTTCTGGAGGAACAAAGAAAACTCTGCCTGGAATCTGGCCCTCATGACAAAACCTTAATCCATAATGCTTGCCTCAGCCTTGTTCCAGAGCTGGCTTTATTGACCTAAAATGCTAGGCACATGCGAGAGCGTTTAAGAGAGGCATGTGCTTCATGTCACACTTATCTTTTAGAACAGGAAAAAGGAGGACAATTGGTTTTCTTCCATGTTTCAGTTTCAGCCAAAATCTGAAAGGAATAATAGAATAGTATCTAGGTCTGCTCCTTTAGGCAGTTTTTATGCTAGATAAAATTCAAACCAGAAACTATCCTACCATAAAGACAAATGCAGAAAGATAAAAACTTTGTAGCAGAAAGTGGAAAATTATGGTTACATACTGGATTTCCCCGTAGTTATTTGAGTATCGGTATGAGAGTCATGAACAAAAAGAAATTGAGCTATAACATTTGGAGCTGGACTGACCATGCTGAAAATTTTGATTTGGGCCCTGAACTTCTGGGTTGCTAGTAAAGAATGTCTCAAGGCTGAGAAAATCTCACACTGAAAGAATGTGAGATCAGGTCAGCGAGGGAACACTTCCTTGCCATGGCATGAAAGGTTGAATCCAGAGGCATTAACTGATTCAAACACAGAGCTGAATTGGGATCGGAGTGATATCAAAGCAAGACATGTTTTCTTCAGAAACAGTTGCCATGCTGAAGCTTTCTGCTCACTATTTTTAATATGAAGAAACTGAGTTGTAATCCAGAGTTATTATGTTTGGTTTATTAATTTACTCTGTTTGCTCAACCTCATATGTCAGGAATTTCAGAGCATCACCAGAAGTACAGATGTCAGCTGTTGGCAGTCAGTGATTTCTGGCTCCTCAGAGGTCATTTTTCTCTTGGATTCCCCCTGTGAAAGGTTTGAAATTCGCCATTGAACAGTATCGCATTTCATGCCTGCTTGCTACTTCAGGTCCAGGAACAAAATTTCTTCCGAACAGTGTAACAGTGAAAGTCAGAGAGGCTGTTTGCTTTTTGATGTTGGATGGTTCCTTCGTATAACTGCAGTGCCATAAACTGTTTGTACCTGTGATCAGATCACACATCGTAAAATAACTAACACACGCTTCTGCCTACAAATGGATCAAAAAAAAAATAGGAACGGCATGGGTTTGGTTTTTTTTCCAAAATAGGAGGTTAACAATTAAAAAACAATTACTGATGTTGGATTTCAAAGTAACATTTTATGCTGATTTTATTTTTACTAGCAAACACTGGGTTGCTAGATACACCCAAAGAAATCTTTTTCATCCCTGTATTATCACTTCATTACATTTATGGACTTGGAGCTTAGCTTGAACTCTGCAGGACTGAACTGCAGCAATGGTACTCTCTGCTCCACATTTCAAGGTAGCTACAAGGTTAGGAAGTTCTGCATTTGAAGGAAGTGAATCTGGCTTATGAGAAAAAAGGAAAGTTGGACTTAAAAAGGTTATTTTAATACGCATTGAATAATTTACAAAATATGAGCAGTTGATGGCATAGATACGGAAATGAAAGAGAAACCTCTCAGAAGGGCTACAGGTCTTGCTTGTGCTGCTCTAGTAGTGAGCAATGATAAGGCTCTTGCCTTATCACACAAACACAAAACACACAAAAAAATTACTAAACTTTGGTATACAAAAAAAAGAAAACTCGTGCTTTTAGTGGAAGCCTTTCCTAAAGCGCTGCTACTGAAAAATTCAGCCTTGCAAGAAGATCACACTGGATGTCAGTGGCACACAAACTCGTTTTCTCGCCCTGGGGCAGGAGAGACTGAAGATCGGGAGGGCTGCAGTGAGCATAAGGCAGATCCGCAGACACCTTCTGTGTCTGACCAGCAGCTGTGCAAACCCCCTTTGTTTTGGGAATAAAGCACTCAGCTGGGACCAAATCATACAGCTCACTCAATAGTTCTTGCAGTAGCATGTCCATGAACTGCCTTGTACACAGAGGTACGCTCTAAGTGTACATGTATGAAAACTATCTTGCTGTATACTAATATGTTTCAGTTTAAAACAAACACGGAGTTTTATTGTGCTTTACAAGCAGAAGTAAAGTATTCTTTTGCTGCTATTGTAACTACAGCCCAAAGTTTAAATGTCTTACCCTAAACACAAAGTATGTCTGTGTGTCTAGAGTGAAGACCCAGGAATGACTCCCAGCTCCCAATATAAAGTTCTTTTCACACTGAAAATCTATGAACAAACAACCATTGAGTGTACCAGAGGTCTGTGATTTCACCCAGACAGAAATTTAATAGAGACACTTCATCAGTTCTGGAGACATATATTTTAAAACAGCAACATCACAACTACGAAATTGATTTTTTTCAAAAGGTGAGAAAGTCCACAGCCACTTTTCTGACATTTAACCGAACAGCTCATCACGCAGATGAACTTAATAGTATGGTGTTATGTGCTGATCATCTGAGTTATTGCTGATGAGCATATTCTACTATCAACAATAATTAATCAGTTAGCTTTAAAAAGTTAGTATACAGTGTTTTTCACCTTCAATAAATCAAGCTGTATAAAACATAAACATACGAGAGAATGTTTATAGATGGAAACTCTGACCTAAGGCTTTAAACAGACTCAGACCACCAGAGTTTTGTCCTCTTGTGATTCACATGCCCTATGCAAATGGTTGTCTGCATGGCACTGGTGGCTCCTCAGAGCAAATCCCGAGCAAAGCCCTCTGCGGCAGGAATCTTTAGCAAGGAGAGTGACATCTGATGTGGCAATGATACGTCTTAAGTCAGCAAACAAATCTTTGGACTCAGAAGAGCAATGTTGCTCAGTAGCTGCCCTGATAACTTCCTGACATAATAATAAGCATTTGTGAGTGGCTATACAGACAAATGCCCACAATTCATTTCTTAGCAGCGGCACTCATTCCAACAGAAATTTTTAGCTAAAAGGACAACAGAAGTAATGGAGCTTTTTTCCTACAGCTATTGGTTGGGCACTAGGGATGAATGGAAGAGGAAAATTAGGGAAAGGCCTGTAGCAATCAACAAAACTAAGCCGGTAAAGTCAGAATAGGTATTATTTCAGTGGGGAAAGAGCTTCCATCCAAACAGCATAAAACCAGTTTTGCAATTTAAGTAATACAAAGTGCACAAAACACCAGCAACAGATTATGCTTATATTATTTTTTTTCAGCTTCCCTTGCAGTGGGGCAATTAATCCCCTTGAAGGAGCTGGCAAACTCAGGGTGTCAGACCTATAGAGTTGCATTAACGGGAAGAGAAGGGGAAGGAGAGATGGGACACAGTTGGCGAGTCCATTTAACACGTCCTCACAACTTTACTTCAAAATACCATTAATGCATTTTAAGAAAGTATATATTTGTTTTTGCCACTGGAGCATAGCTTATACAGCGTGTTTCAAGACACACTTCCATTAAAGCAAATCAACCCTAAGCAGAGGAAATCTGTCTGAGAGATTTTACCAGCTAATTTGAGATTCACTTTGAGGTGACCTCTGAGGCAAAAGTGTCCACTTGTGCTCTTCTGTCAGAGCTCCTCGATGAAAAAAGTGATCTGGTATAAGTGTATTTATTTGTCCTGATTTTGTCAGATAGCACAGCTCACAGCCTTAGATATTGATTTACACCACTAGCTGGTTTTGAAAGCTTCATGCTACCTTCTGGACCTACGTGAATTAACAGCAGTAAAGGTGATTTGCTTGAATTGGTCTTTTATACATAGACATTAGACCCTCTCACAGAAAGCTTTAAAACCATGTGAACATCTTAGTCTCAGCCCAGTAAATCAAAAAGACATTCTGAGTTTTAAAATTTATGCTTTCTCATAATAAAACCTCCAAGATAGTATAGCAAACTCCTCCTCTGTGTAAGCATGTGGCTTTTAGTGATCTGGTTTAGAGGCTGAAGTTCAAGACGTAGTCAGCGTGTTGCTGACATTATGAACAAAAGCTAAATAGTGGTTAGATGTATAATAAGTGTATATGTATACATATTAAATCACATATATAAGCTATATTCCTGTGAATATATTTCTGTTGAAGAATAACATTTGTGTTTCCTAGGGTTTTTTGCATGTGATGTCACATGATAGAAATAGGTATAAATAAATATTAAAAAATAAAATATATATAAAATAGAAAATAGAAAATATATAAAAATATAACTAAAATACTGTTAAAAAGTAAAGAAAAAGGAAATCCCCTGGATAACAGCTACCTCAGTGCATAGAGAGAATGCGTGTTTTCTCAACGGGCCTTTCAGCCCATTACTGAAAATTTTCACAGTGTGTATCTCACCGCACTCCAAAGGTCACAAAACCCATTCCCGTCAACTTCGGCCGAGGGTGGAAGCAGACCCAGACTTGTTGCATGGGCAGCAGCTTCAGGTGAGGATGGGTGCGTGCAGGTGCAGGGGACACCCCGCTGGCTGCGGGAGCGGAGGGTGAGCTGGGACCCTGGCTGCCCGGCCACCGGCATCCTGCTGACGGCAGCAGTGGTGGCACAGGCGCCTTGCCCGTGCACACCAGGCTGCGGTGCCTGTCACCAGCTGCAATCACCAGCTAATTTTTTTGCTCTGGCAGAGCTCTGTATCCTTTGGTCTGCTTACAGAAACATATATAGGTGACTACGGAGTCTGTAAAAGCTGTTTACATGACTTTTACGACTTTGTTTTTTAATGGAAATGGTATATTCTGTCATTTTGGTTGAAAAGGCCCAAACATTTACTTTGGAAAGAAATCATAAGGAGCCAGAGCTGCCACTGAAATGCAACAAAGATAAACATTACTTTATGGTAATTAATTGATAAGGCATATAAAAAAGTTTCAAACAAAAACAAATATCTTGTAAGCCTGAGGTAATTTCTTTTATTTCTCTGCCATGAATTCCCTCTTTATCCTTCTCACAGGGAGAGAACAAGTGGATTCATTTTGGTCTCTGGCACAACGCACATGTTATAAACACTATTTTTTTATGGCCTCTTTAGCTCATTAAGGTATCAAAAGTTTCACTAGACTTCATTCTGCGTAGGATGCTAGGCACTGTTGGACATTGGAGGCTTGGCAGAGGCTTCTCGTGTTTTACTTGCCAAACCTCTAATGAGAAGTTTGCCTTTGAAGTTTTTGCCTACTTGTTGTAGGACCACTCTATCCTATGGTAATCCCATTTCCAACCAAAAAAGCTTAACTAGAATGAGGTTTTTTGACCCATCTACCTCTTGGAGACAGAGATTGTGTAGCCTTATGTCGGGGGGAAAAAAATACAACTCTCTGATTAATCTGATTCCTGTGTCAGCAAATGGGTGGGTTGTTGCTTTTTCAGCAGCTGTCCACTGTGGAAAACATAGCTCTAAATCAGTTGGTGAAATTAGTTTCTGTGTTTCTTATGCTCTTAAAAAGGAGCAAGTGAGAAGCCAGGATCATATCTACACCCTAGAAAAATCTAGCAAGAGTTTCATCACAGTGAGGCAGTTTTTTACAGTCATGACAGAGCACTGAAATGATGATCTTGGAATCATGCTTAATGGACAAATATGGATTACAATTTGGATCAATATTCCATATTTTTCAAGAGAAAGCTTTTTATTAGGCTGTTAACAACCAAGTTTCAAATATCCCTGGCCTGGAAATGAATAGTGGTACTTCATACTTTGCCAAAAGCTGGGGAAAGTGGTTGGTCTTTGCATGTGCTACGAAGATATCCAGGAAGACACGGGTTTTGAATTAATTTGTTCTTGAAACCCAGCAAAGAACCCTTTGGTGACCCGTACTAGAGACTAAAGCACCACAACATTGCCAGAACAAAATTCACAAGTCAGCTCACTTAAAGGCGATTCAGCTCAGGTGTCCCTATTCACTTACCCATGCAAATTGTTATTCTGTTGTTTTGTACTGGAGATCTGGACTACTCCTCATATTGTGGATGTCAGATACAAGGAATTGCAGTCTATGAAGAATGGACTGCAGTTATCCAAGGAAAAGGAAAGAAATGTGGTCTTATGGGGGACCATCTGAAAGCCCTCAAACAGGATAATTAGTTAGTAAACCTTATGAATTGATTATTCCTTCTCCATTCTGGTTGGCCTTTAATAGAAATTTTATCAATTTCTCCCTTAACCATCTCTTCTTCTTTCTTCTGTTGAGCCCCCCATCTCTTTTTAAAGCCATTTCATTCTTCTTTTTTCAAACTCTTTAAGTCTCACTCTTTCTGCAACATGCACAGCTGGTTTGATTTACTGAATATCAACTTATTTCTATGATTCTGGATATTCTCATGTCAAAATTTACTGAGGATCCATCCTGTTGTTATGTGAGATTGCTGTATCTATATTTAGATTTTTTACTTCCATAGTATTTGAATATCCTGGCAAAAAATCAGTTTTGTAGCAAATAAAAGTTGTTCAGAATTACTGGACGATGGCAGGCCGGTAAAGACTCCATTGTTTAAAATCAGGAGATTTTTGTTGAAAAAGGAAAAGGTTTTGTGCATTGTATCTTGAGTGAGTTTGCCATGAGTTTTTTTCCAACATGTTGAGTATGGAGCATTTGGATATTTGCTTTCTGAACATGCTCAACAGCTCAGGCCTCTACACGATTTCTTCATTTAAAGAACAAAACCTAAGGCTCCTATCATCCTGATCACTGTCTTTCAGAACACAGCAAGCATTAGGAAACATATTTAAAACATTATATCTGTGAAACCTGAAGAAATTAATTTAAACAACGTTCATGGGAAAGACGTATTACAAATGGAGTTTCACCAAATTAAAGAACAAATGTTAATAAAAGTCACACGAAACTACATGAGATGAGAACATTTTGCTATCCCATTCATAGAGTGATAATAGAAAAACAATAATAGAAAAATACATGTTAAAATAAAAGCGTCGTAAGATTTGTTCGTTCTCAAATTAGTGCCTAGATTGATGCACAAATTTACGCAAAATCATGAAGATATATATACTATTCTCAAAAGCTGTGAAAAAGCTGTACTATAATAATTATGCCTCTTGTGTAACAGTTAACATTTTTCTATTTTATAGAGAGTGAAGATATGTGGTTACTTCTCAGTCATCACATTAACATTACTGTTTCTTCAGAGCTTTTTCTCTGGCTCCATACACTTCATGCCCTAGATACTACAGCTCCCAGTACTTACAAATGATTTACACAGATTACACAATGCTTCATTTATGTATAAAAATTATACAAATGCACTGGAGTATGAATTGGGAAAACAGAGTCCGCTTCATGTAGTACATTTTCCAGTTTCCATAGTATTTTCCTAATTCTGTCAAGTTAATTCATGTACTGCTAGATACTTGACGTTTAAACAGACTCCGATTGTTGGTTCAAGAGAATTATAATGAATGTTATTTGTTCCCCTTCATTATTACGCATTTGTAAATGGCAATAGTCATCTTCCACCAAAGGAAAATAGTTTCCTATGATAGGAGAACCCTGGTTCTTTTCCTCAAAGCTGAGTGGTTTCTTTCATGAACAGTACCCTCATAAAAATTAACCATAAGAGGGAACCAAGAAGACATACAGTAGAATTTCTTAGACCGACCCTGACAGTATTTTGACAATAGCAGTACCCTGATACTATTGCTGATACAAAACTTCTTTTTTCCAGTCATATCTTTTACTGATCCTTCCTACTCTTCCATTTCACCTCTCACCAGAGTCAGTGAGTGACTGCACTGGGCTTTATATTGCTGCCAGATGGTATTTCAGTTTAAATCATTGAACTAGCCAAAGATTTGACCATACAGGTTATGCTGAAAAATACCGGAGGCTGTGCTCTGCTGGGATAAATAATCACGGAGGCCTGCATCCCAGTACACAAGGTAACAACCAGTGAAGGTCTTGGCATCTGTCAGGCTCAAAAAGAAAAATTTGGAAGCATATCTAAACCATCATTAACAGAGATCAAACATTTTCCAGCTTTTCCTGGGTGGTTATTATAAAGCTTACCTCTCCCTGGGTATTTCTGCCCTGTCTTCCTCCTTTCGTACAGCTAGGAGCATCAGGATGCTCATCTGGCCACCAGAGTCAAAGCACCACACCCTGAACATCATCAGGACCCCAATATCCCCCTTTCTCTTCTCCAAAATGTCCTCATTCTCCGTGCACCCACCACCTGCACCCAGTAAGTTTGGTGAAAGGAGGGTCAGACAGGGAATCAGTAGAATATTTTTACTTGCAAGAAAGCATAAACAGGGTGCTCATAAATAAGACTTGAGCTTGACTTTGAGACTGGAAGTTGACCTTTAGACTAGATATTTTAACATGATCTTTCTGCTTATAATTAATGCTGAGCCTAGTAATAAATGTAGCACACTTATTTTCCTGTGCTTAATGTCTTCACCTGGTGCATATCTGCTTTCATGATGACCATAAGCAAAGTCCCAAGTTCACCCATTGGGCTTTCCCCGTGCTGTGAACTCCATGGGATGGGACAGCTAACATCATGCTTCCCTTTCACTTGGCTCCCGTGGCTGAGCCATCTGCAGCCAACAAGGAGAAGGCCTGTCCCATAAACAGAAACATGTTTCAGATGCGGTGAACAGCTCCATAGCTGCACTTTCAATATATAAAAATATTAATTAGTTTTATTTACATCTTTGGATTTTCACAGCTTGCATTTGTAATGATGACCATCGAGTTTGGCATTTCCTGGCAGTTAAAGACCTGTGAAACTCAGGCCTGGTGGTTTCGCCATACCTTTTACCCCAACTAGTCATTAGCTGTCAGGAAATGCCCTCCCCTTTGGTCATTACTCCTTAATTATGTTCATTGATTCCACCTGTGAAATGCACCTTGGGTGCATTTTAAAGCATTATAGGAGTGCGTCGATGAAAATATTAGTGATGACCTTTTTTTCTCTCTAATGGGTGCTGTATGCTATTTGAACTTTTAGAGTTAAGGCTATTTCAACTTTTTTCCATTATATAATTCTCCCCCCTCAATGGTTTATAACTCTGCAATAAAAATTCACTCAGTTTGATTCTTGGCAAACAAGGTTTTAAGCTGGAAAAAAAAGTCACTAAAGCCAAGTTGGAGTTTAAAGAGTGTAAAATATAAAGGAAACTGAATTTTCTTAAATACATTTTTGTGCTTGTATAAATGAAAAACAGATTAATTCTTTATATTTATTGAACTTTGATTGCCATACACAAAATAAGTTCACTGTTGAGTGTGTTTTCCTTGGTCCAAAAGTACAGGTATGTTAGATATATTGCTTATTGTCAGACTATGGAATGGAGAAAGGTGGTACCTAGGAAAGAAAAATAATCATATGAAAAATCAACTTGAACTTGAAATAAAGCTCACAATATGAGGTTTTCCCAAGGTTGTCTACTTAAGTAACGAAACAAAGCATTCATTTAAGTGAAAGGCAATCTATCTCCCAGTCTCAAAAATTCAGGGGCCCGTTTTCCTCTCAGAAACACACTATGCATGATATGTCATAGTTTTATCTGGTTTTTTATTCATCACTAGGACATCTTCAAGGGATCTACCTGAAGCAAGATGCTCTAATACATTTCTTGATTGCTTTAGAAACACTTGTGAGATTGGTGACATAGACTGCAAAACAGCCAACACCTCTGGATAAGTGCATCTAAATAGACTCAATAGTACCGTGGCAAAAAGGAAACCTGGAACACAAGATGCTGTTCACAAAACATTACTTTGTTGTGGCTAAATTTATCAATGCCATATAAGACGGATGAATTACTTTTATCATTTTGATCTCAGTGAGGGAAGGTGCTGTTAACAGAAAAGCATCTCAAAGTGCCCAGAAATTGGTCATTCAGCTGTGTAAAACAGGTAAATGATGTTTCAAAGCCAAGTAGAAGAGTCTCAGTTCGCAAACACATGAAAGACATCTCATTCGGTATCTTTACACAGTCTGTTTTATGGCTCTCTCCTGTTTAAGCACAGGAGCTATGATCTCAAGTTATTCATGAAAGGATTTTAGCTGATATCATTGTAAATAAGCGCTAGGCCAGAGGCTTAGTTAGAATTACAAAATTATTAAGCATTTAGTTCTATTAGCGATCTTCACATATGAAAAATAAAAGTGACTGAGATGGAAGCTAAGGAGAAACACGAGCAGAAAGCCAAGATCTAAAGTGAACCCAATGGTGTCGGGTCCCATACCGAACTCCAGAAGTACTTCTCTTTTGAAAGATGCTCTGATCTCTCAGTGGAACAAGTGCTCCTCTGTCAGTCAACTGCCAATATTTTGTTTAGGGCCCTCCTTATTTTCAGAGCAAAGAGGCTTTCCAGCAGTCTGTACTTTACTGCTCAGCCAGTCTAGAAGTCAATTTCCGGGACTGAGCGACCTTCACCCATCCAGTTATGAGATTAACTGTAAATATGTCTGAATTTTGTCATCTATTACACTATGAGCAAAGATGAGCAAAGTCTGAACAGCCAATTATCCTCTTCCCTTCCTCTCAGCCTTAGCAAGCATTTCCAGTTTCATATGAAGAAAGTAACCTTCTCTTTTTTTTTTTTCTTATGGTTGGTGATCAATACCATTAGGATGTTGAAAGCTGGAAAAGAGCACAGGAAGGAGAGAGCAGCAAGATAACTACAGTTCTGGCTACCATTTATTCCCATACCGAAGGCATACTGGCTTTTCCCACCTATGTGTTTACTTGCCTTTATCACATTATCAAGTCTCTAAAGGAGCTGTGGTCATATGGTACTTTCAATCAAAGAACTTCAGGTTTTGGAAGCTGAAGACTTCCTCAATGCAGTTTCATTACGTTCTTCCTCTTCAAAAAACAAGCCTTTATAAAATACCAATGTAGAATGGAAAACTACTGCTTAATGGTTAGAATAAAGGTCCAAGAATCACAGTTCCTGATTTTTATTGTTAATGTTGCATCGTTAACGTTGCCACACAGTTGTTCTCTGGCTTTAGCAAGTCATTTACTTAATTTGTCTTGGTTTTTAGCTTTATACTTTACTTTACACTGATGTAAGACGTATGATGTATCTAATATACATTATGTAGCATACGTTATATGTTTTATAAATGTAGAATAAATAAATGTGCAAGGTAGCCATTGTAAAGAACTCTGAAGACCTTCAGTAGAGGTACATACGTGCAAATGATTCAAAACACATTTAATAACCACAATTTCAGTATTTCAAGCAATGTATTTCAATACATTATGTGCCATTGATAACTGAGAATTAAAGGAGTACAGTAAATTTACCCAAGAGTTATAATCTCATATAGATGTTTAGTGTTGCACCAAGAATAAGCTGGTGGAGTATAGTCCATACTTTTCTTCAGAGATTAGTAATCATGAGAAAGTAAGAAATGTATTCCATTTTGTACTGTTTCCCACAACAGTCTGACACAAAATATATTAGGAGAACTTTGGCAAGCCTCTAATATAGTAAAATATTCAGTTTACAAAGCAGAAAGTGTGTCCCTTTTTCTTCCATAAATCTACTATAACAGGCACTTGTGGCAAAAAATACATTTTTGAACACAGAGAAAACACAGATTACCGCATAATCATGATGTAATTGGTTGAAAGCCACCACGGCTGTTTGCTGTTGCAAGCCATATAAAAGGTTTTTGACTATTTTAAGTTCAGGATGAAATGAAGTGAGAGGAAGCCTCCACAGATTTAACTTTGCTGGAAGTCACATGAGCAAATGAAATGAGATCAAGTTGTAAAGCAAAGGCAAATTGTAGCTGGAAAGATTTCCTCATGGCTGCTGCATTACTAAGCTCAGAGGAGAACTAAAGCAATGTAGACCATTACTACATAGTTAGTGGGCTGAATACATTGCAGATATTTTCTACCGTGCACTCTTACATCAAGTTAATAAGGTAGAGATGGTAGCTCGTTCACTGATCAGCATAGCAACCTAACCTTTAAACATACAGAGTACCAACACAGAAATTAATCCTGTTCCCAATGAGTGCTGTACATCTGGTTGTTTCTATGAACAAACAAGGGATTTTTCCAGGAAGAAGTATTAGAAATCACTCACAAATATGTTGCATCGATCCAAAACACTTATAATCATTTGACTTTGGGTTTGGGCACAGGGTTTCCATTTGTACACACACACAGGCAGACAGATCCTCCCCGTCTCCCTCTCCCTCTCTCATGCTTTCTTATAAAAGCAGTTGCTATTTCCTGACTGGCTTTCTTCCAAATTTGTGAACTAATTTAATTTGGCACCTTTTAACTCATTCGATTATGCCCACCACAAACCTACCCTAGGAAAAAAAAAAAAAGAGAAAAGAAAACATGGGATTGAAGGAAGGAGGTGGACAGAGGAGAAAACTAGAGGAACCAGGGAGCCAAGTGTACCAATGCTGGCATATAAAACACATAGAGCTACCAAAGAGTATGCATACTGTGCACAATGTATTTCCGCAGAAGCAAAGGTGTGAGCTAGAAATGGTACGGCTGTGCTTGCAGGGTACGGCTGTGCTTGCTTGAAGGCTGCCTGACCCAAGCCCAACGTGGCATCTACGTGACATTAGTGCTTTCGGGCCCCAAGTTAGCATCTGCATACAACCTTCCTTGGAGCAGACTCTCCGAGCATCGTTATGTGGGGCAGATTAATCCCCTGTCTCAGGAGCCTGTCCACCCCATTACAGCATACTGCCACCGTCCCGCATGAACGGGTGGAGAGTCCTGGGACTTTCTGGAGGCTTTCAGATGCCTCTGCCCAGGACAGGCGCTGTGGGAAGGGAAAGGCGTCCGCACCGCCCTGCCAGGGGACAACTCCCCCCTGGCAGCAGGGAGGAAACTGCAAACAAAGTGTGACCGTCACAGATGGGCTCTCGCGCTGGTGTTGAGTCAGCACAGCTGTGCGCTCCACCACCTCCCGAGCTACAGTCCAGCTGTACGGATAAAGCGTCCCAGTGTCACAATCAAGGAAAGGTGCGGCTGCAGCGAACAGCCATTGTGTTTCTTTCCCAGGAGCTCTTAAGCAGCTCAGAGCAGTCCTTCAAAAGAGTAAGGCATTTGGTAAGTGATATAAATAGTCTGAATTTGCAATATCTCCTTCCATATTTCACTGGATGACCAAGTTCTTTACAAAGGCATTAAATATTAAGACACATTTTTTGCTTAAAAAAACCCAAAACTAAACAGATATTTTACTGCAAACTATAGGTTTCTCATACTACTAGGAAGAAAATAACTCAGCTTCTCAGTCTTGACTGTGTAAAAACACCTCTAGAGAAAGACTCAAAATACCTAAATTAGATCAACCCAATTGCCTTCTCTTCAACAACTGAAGGATCAGGATCCCTCATGCAACTGATGTACAATTTACGTGGCATGATATTCATAAGTTGTTATATGCACCACCATAGAAGAATCAGTGTGACAATATTTCTGTACTATTTCCAGGTAGAATAAACTTAAACAAAAGGTATTTAAAAAAAAATAATCCAGAAAATCCGGTTGTATGACTTCAGTTACAACTCATCTGCCCAAGGTTGCCATTATGATCCCTCATTCCCATAACACGAAGACACAACAGACTTTTGTATCCTGCCTATACCAGCCTGGAGGGGAAATATTCGAACATCCTCAGATCCTCATACCCTCCATTGCACATGCTGCATCCACTCCAACCTAGCTCACAACATCCTTGCTGTCAGGACTGCCATGAAGAGCCATCCGTCTCTGTGCAGGCAGTCCCTAACCCAGGCATGGGGGTCAGCATGCTTGTGCCATGCTCAGGTCTCAGCTCCCCTACAGCAGCTCCTCCTGGAGATGCTCGCTGAGTACAGTCACGGTCCTTGCAGGGACAAATGTGGACACACAGACTGTGAAATCACGAAGCAGGGGTCTGAAAGAGGGACAGCCGAGTGGAAAGGGCCTTGGTTACGAGTACTGAACATGGCACACAAGTGAGAATAGGAGAAGTCATTGGCCAGGTTTGTGCAAGGATATTGTGTGGTACCGCTCTGGACATGGCATCTCACAAGGTCCACAAGGAGGATGTGGGAGACTGGCACAGGTGGAGCAAGCAAGGAGTTAAGATAATGGGTACACAGTCAAAAGCATCTTAGCTTTTCCACATGTGCAGAGAAGTTGGGAACCCAATTAAATGGGTGGTATTTGGTTTCTCAGAGTACCTATGGTTCTGCACTGAGTCTTCTCAGCAGTTAACCACTTCAGGATCAGGAGCGGAGTTATTTAACATGCCACATGACAAATTCAGGAGTTGCAGCTTAAGTGGCAGAAATAACTGACCCACCCAGCAGAGAGCAAGGCTTACATGAAATTATATGCGAGTTCCCACTGGGACGAGGCTGGGAAGGCGCGCATGGCTGGGGAGGGGGCACGTTCTTCTGATGTTCTGCGACAAGATTATCTTGTATAAACAGTCACTTGAAATTCATCTCTGCATGTTATCACAGTTAGTCTTGTCAGAAGCGGTGTCTGAACCAATACAGTGATATTATACAGGACTTGCACATTTTCACAGTTCCAAAAATTCCCCCTCTCCAACAAGGCCCACTCCTTAATGCATTAAGATTGTTGTCGCAGTGAACTAATAAAAAACTGAAACAAAACTCCCCAAACCACTGCTGCCTTGTAACCAGAAATTCCCACAGTTACCTGTCAACATCGTGGCTGGAAAAACATGAAAGATTTTTCTTTTTCTTCTCAGTATGACACAAAAGAGAAAGAAAGCTGGTTTCTGGTTCGCAGCTCAGAGCATAGCTGCGCTTTCTGGGAACGGTCCATCTGACAGGCCCACATCGCCTGTCAAGAGGAAAGCCATCCCTTCTCCGATCTGCATCAACCTGACAGGTGTGTTTATCTTTCTTAAAATGAGGTTCTCTTCGTTTCATGAAAATGGCAACTGTAAATTATTTTTGTGAATTCAGAATAACACAGCGAACAGGTGAAAGGTCTCGGGAAAGACAATGCGGTCTCTCGGACAACACGTGTTCCTACTCAAAATATCGAGAGAGTTGGAGCACATTGTTAACAGTAGGAGCATAGGAAAATGGTTTTACACACACAGAGGAAAAACAGAATGCAGCTTTCAGTCAAACATAGTACTGACACCACTATAACTAAAAGTGAACGCTTTTCAAATTGTTGCCTATATTTTTTCAAAAGCTTGATTAAGCTTTATGCTCAGATCATCAGCCACTGAATCCTAAGCTTGTGCAGGATAGCTAAGAGGGGAGTTATATACCTGCTTGCAGGAAAACAAAAACAACTGAAAATCTCATGACATATGGACTGCCTTACCAACAAGGATGTATGAATCCTTTTTTTTAATGTATATCTGTAACTTTTAAATTCACATACAGGAGACCCTATTTAAGGAATGTCACATAAAGCTTACAGAATTTTCTGATTTGTTTTCATCAGGAATGTTTTATCTGAAAAACAGACTATGTAGGAAAAAGCTCAAGAGAATCCCTAAATAATGTGTTCAGTAGCAAATGGTGTTGGGTAACTTTGTTAATTAATGTCACTAACACCTTTGTCAGCAGAGTTATTCTCTTTCTTACCTACACTGACATACCTCTGTTTTAGCAACACAATGTTCTTAAACTTGGAAAAGAAACTCAAATTCTAAAATTTCTCTTCAATAAAGCAAAAACAACATAAGCACCTTTCCCAGTCACCAGCTCACAGTCACCTGAGTCCACTGTAATCAACTTCCATTAATGCCAGTGGCCCTAATTTGAATGTTATCATTAGGAAAACTTTCATTTTATCCTTAGATATAATGTGAATTGGAGAAAAAAATAAAATAGTTTCAAGAAGTATAATGTTAAAGCAATATGTTACTACAGTGCTATCATCTAATAGTTGCAGATTATAACTTGTAAAGCTGTAATATACAGAGGTCCCTCCTCATAAAATTGATAGAGGTCAAAAATAAACATAAGTGGGTGCTCATCTGTATACAAGTACGCAAACCAAAAAACCTTCTCCTTCGCTTGTCAAATTTAAATTGTTTACAGCCTTCATGACTTTGCAATACCTTTTCTCCAAAGAAAAGCTTCTTTACACAATACCTTAATATTGCTATATGACTAATAAACCCTTTTTGCCACTGTTCACATACAAATAAGTTTAAACTAGATTTCATATGCATATGTGTCTCTTTGTATTTCTTTCAGGAAACAGTAAAATGAAAACTGAAAATTATTCCATTATACTTCACTTTATGTTGAAAGTGCTTTTTTTTATTTTTTGCCAGAAACAATTCTTCTTGAAATCCTCAGAGTGCAAGGCTGTTTTCAATATGGACAGAAGCTTTGGGGGAAATTCTCTGCATTTACTGAGGCCTGGTAGTGCTGGCAAAAAAATCAGGAGCAGCTGCAAAAATTATGAATGCAAAATGGGGCAATGCATCATAAAATTTGAAGTCAAACATCTCCTCAAATTGTAGAAGTTGGAAAGAAGAGGCAGCGATTTACACGCACCTCCTCCAAACCAGCGCTTAGAAACCCGCGAGTGCATCGCAGTCGCACTGACCCGAGCTGGTAAGAACCCAGAGTTTGATGAGAGACATGAGGCTCTGAAAGGGCAGCAGGGCACGCGCGATCACTTTTCTCTCTAGCCTGAGTACAGTCTCAAGGTGTTTGGTTACAAAAAAAAGGTGCCAAATCATCACAGGGAACAGACTATGATGAGAGCCATAAATCTATTTAGATTAACTGAAATTTTCACCATTTGGCTTCAAGTAGAAGAACTAAATATTTTTTCTTGCAACTAATCTGTTTTGACTCTATGAAAAACATTTTCATTGCAGTAAAGTTATTAAAGTCTTAGCACTTACTGTTTTGTAGTTAATGTAAGAACTTTTTTCTCTCTGCCTGCTAGTTTATCTACAATAAATTTCTTTGCACAGGTCGGCTCCTCACTCTAGTTCTCTTATTACTTAATTTCAGAGAATAATTTATTTTAAACCCCAAACCAAACATAGGATTGAAGAGCAGAGGTTAAGAAATGGAATAAAAAGAAAACAGACCTTCACCTTTCATTATGCTTGTCTTAAGTATCCGCTTTATTAAACTTACTCAGTGTTTAAGTCTGGTTTATTAAAAACCATCAATGTTTAGCTTATGCTATTTTTAAAGCAGTCTGTACTGTGTAGTATTTAATAGGCTGTCCAAAACAGATGAGTTGGGTTTTTTTTGAAAAGCAAACAAATTCAGAATGCTCCAAGATATCCATTTGTATAAAACAGTTAACATTCACATAACCTTGGCCAATGTCGTATCAAGTTAATTTTATAAATCAAAATCTGAAGTGTGTTTATTGCATTTAGTATGGCTACTCATTAAAGATATAATCTGGTTCCTTATTAGAAATCTTAGCACAGATTGACGTTTACATCAGTGTTTAACCACGCTCTTTATCCGTATAAAAATCTCTTTATGCTGTCAAGATCATGTAAAGAAGCACCTGTCAGTAGTAACCTGATTTTCTGTTCTACCCTTAAAATCTTGGCTGACGTACCAAGAATCACTTTATAATCAGCTCAATTATTACCACTCAGTGCAATCAATGGGAACTTTGTTAACGATTTAGATGAGAGCAGGGTTGGTTTATAGTGAATTTAGAAGCAGGGTACAGCAACAGCCACTGTGTTTAAAATGTTACCTCTGAGCCATCATTCCCATGATGTTCACAGGGAATGTTGCCAAAATAAGGGACATGGTTTTGGCTATCAAGTGTTATTAAGTCTGAAGCAGCATAATTGTAACATCTCCACTGCATCATCGTTTTTAGAAACAGGCAATTTGGTATGAATCATGTGCATCTCTTATTTGGTATTGTTTTTCCCTTTTTCTTTGTATGACACAGTCTGGAAAGCTACAGTGAGAGAGAGAATGCCTCAATCCAGCCAGTAAAGTCCTGGTTTCTGTGGTCCTTATAAAAATGAAAAGACTACTTAACACACGATAAGAGCAGCTATAGGTGATACAAAGATCTTTCTCAGCTCTGAATAGCCAGCATCTATAACTCTAAAGACAGCACAGGATAAATTAATTTGTCTAAATGCAGGGCACCTTGTGCTGTTTTAGATGCTGCAAGATGTGACTGTCCTGCAACCTGGCCAAAAATGCAGAGCAGTTTTTGAAATCAGTGCCCCTGCCCAAGAGGTGCCCTCATACAGCAGCGGCAGCCCCAGCTGAAACCTCTATCTACAGAAGCCAGGCAGCTCCTCCAAGACCACCTCTGAGACAAGTCCCTTTAACCCCCGTTGTGGCTCCAATGTCACTGCAATGCCAACCTGCTCTCAGCCTCCCGGGAGCGGGCACCAGTGAGTCTGCAGCCGCCAGGACCACATGGAAATTCACTGGTGTAACCAAAAAGGGCATCACTTGGTTCCTGCAGCCACCCTACCTTTGCCCCTAGCCACAGTCATTTCATTGCTGGCTGGTTTCCTAGCTCCTGAGGGTGATCAGCAGACCATATGGTCCTTACAGGGTGGGTGGGTTGCAGCCCATGTGTTTTCTCCTTCCCCAACCTGACTTATGCTTGGCTGCGTTCAGCACCTCATGTTTGTTTGGCAGGACTCCTCGGTCACGCTGTGGAGCTTTGCCAAGGCCAAAGGGCAGTGGGTTTGGTGGGACACATCTGAGGAACCCCTCTGCAGCCACCTGCAAGGGCCAGCACCGTCTCCAGGGACAGCCAGGGGCACCTTGCATGTATAGGCAGGCGCTGTAAGGGATACTGCCCATGCATTGTCCTTTCTTGTAACTAAGCCTTATGAAGAACAGCTTGCTGAAAGTCCATTTCCCTTCCCTGTAGAAATACATCGGTATTTTACAAAAACAAACAAAAAGCCCCAAACTTTGTTCCATGTCAGAATGAAAAGTGGACATTTTTAAATTCCCAGTAGATAAAGCCACGTTTGAGCAAAACCAAATTTCTGGACCTCACAAGTTGCCACATAGCAGAGCCGTTGTTGCCCTTCAGTCAGCTCTAATTATGAACTAATTGGGTGAGTTTTTGTTTCAGACATTTCTGTGAATAGCCTTGAACTACAGAGTCATAGCCAAACTTCTTAGTTTAAAAAGCTGCTCCTGCCTTTATACTCAAACATATTGCACACCCTTTTGGAATACCCTGGAAAGCAGGTAAATAATTCAAAATTTGTAGCTCTCCAGCTTATCCCCAAATCTAATGTCTAGCACATTACAGAAATAACAGTGAAAGAAAATAAACGCAAGAGGGAGAAGTCATAAAAACAAAGCTCTATGAGGTTCCCGTGTAAGGTCACCAGAAGAGTTGAGAGTGTTGTTTTTCTTCTTCCTAATAGAGGAGCCTAAATTTAATTTCTCTTTTCATTTTCTACTTTCCTCTGCTTCTTTCCTCTCAATCTCTGTCCTCCTCCTCCTCCTTTCTTCTCCTCCAGTTTGAAATTCCATTCCCGGCCATATGTTTCTCATTGTGATCCACCTTCCATTTTTGGTCATACAGCAAAATGTGGTTTGAAGATCCAAGAAAGTCAGAGTGTGTTGACACAAGGACGTTGGATTCTAGGTTTTGTCAACAGTGAGCTAAAGAGCTTTGGGCCTTGAATCAATTTTAGCCTCCTTGACCAGGGAAACCCTGCAGAGAGTCAGACTAAGATCAACGAGAACAGATTTTCAAGTGAACAGAGCCATATAAGTATATCTTGCACAACAGGGGAGTGTTTTTTATTTTCTGTATGATCTGCCCTTGCCTCAATATTAAATCCAAACACTACTCAATTTTGCTTGGCATGCAGCTCTTTGCAATAAAACCAAAAAGTTTTGTTGTAGGTGATATACAGTAATGAGAGCCTTAAGACAAACCTGAATTTCAAACATGAGATGGCTTTTTTCTAGAAATTGAGGTAAATAACAAACCTGAACAACTCCAAGGTCTTCTATTCTGAAAGCAGCGTGGCTGGCAAATGACGGAGAGTCCCACTCCTTTTCCAGATGACCTGGGGAATTTCCTGTTAAAATACTGTGCTCCCAGACGTCTGGGCATGTGACAGTGGGTCCACCGGCTAGCAGCTGAAAGACCATCCCCTACCTTGTGATTCAACTAAAAACATGTGTATAAGGTTGGGGAATGGAAGAGGGTGTAAGGGAAGGAGAATTACACTGATGTTGACATTATTTGAAATTTGCTTTAATTCATGCTCTGCCAGATAGCTGAAGATTAATCTCAAACTGTTTGTTTTAACGTATCATATTTCTGACTTCCAGCTAGCTATCAGCTGGTGTAATACAAGCTTTAATTTTGGCACCACCAAGTCTTCATTGTGTTTACATTTTCACTCACACTTTCTTTGGTTTTATCATAAGCAATTTCATGATTTAATGGCACTTACTTTCCTGGACAAGAACAGGTGTAGTTAATTTTTGGAAATGGGAGAGAGACTTTTTATAAACTACCTATTTTCCATGTGTAGTTGCTTGCAACGTCAGGGGCTTGAAAGATCCCTTAGTTACACAGCCATTTTTGAGGGAAAGTGAAAATGAAACAGAGGCTTATCTGTTTTTAAATTCTGGATTAAGGATCAGGCTGATGTGATTAAATCCGAAAAGTTTTAATCATTTTTCTAGCTAGGACTCCAAACTCCACATTGAAAATATCACACTTATAATATAGCTCTATTTGAGCTAAGTTAAAGCAGGAAATGACCAGGAAAACACTGGCAATATATTGTCATAGCAACTAGTAATGAAAATAGATATTTTGCTGAGCGAACAGAGTTATTCTAGTGCAATCCATCCTATGAAAGAATTTGGATTAATTCATTTGATCCAAATACCTTGAACCACTTCGAAATATTGCTTCTTTGAACTGGTGTGCACCTACGTAGGCAGAGACCAGGGGTGTGTGAATTCAGACTAACTGCCTACAGTAACCCTTTGCAGATCCTGATAGCCATGGCTAGGAAGCACTCACTGCTGTCGCTTCACTGGCTGCGTAGTCAAAAGCCGCGTTCCCATCTTCCCTAGGACAGGACTGGCTGCAGCACTCGAGTCTCTTCTCACTCCCTTTGTCCTGCCAAAGGAAGAGCTCAACTCTAGACTAAATTTACAACTGCTGGTCTCGTTTTAGGATCCGTGGCAGGTTTCCAGGATGACCTACTAGTGTGTTCAGATGCCTCCAATAAGTTGCAGTGACACACCTAAGAGGAATTTTTATAAAATTCATGTATATAAAGCTCAAGGATTCATGTTTTACATAAGACAATGCAGTCTGAAGGTTCAGCCTTTCTAACCAAGGTGATAATGCTGAATCGTCCTAAACTACGCTCCAAATATTACAACTCACAAAACACTGTAAGACCTCACAAGTGTGGAGACACACAAGTAGGAGCCAAAATACCTTACAACTTCTAGCCAGCTTTCTTGGCTTGAGAAAATTTCCCAGCTAGAGAAAGTTACTCTAATTTTGGAGGACACTAGGGAAATTCAAACAGGAGCAATACACCTTGAAGATGCATAAAACAGTGAAAATGAAGATAACATTTTTGCGCCTATATCTACAGCTTTTATCCTTTTGGGACATGGAGAATTCACATATAGCATCTGTGGGAGAAAATGAGATATGTAGGGGTAATGAAAACAGAGAATGAGAAATTATAAAGAAGGCAATAAAAAGAAAAGAATAGAAGACAACTCCTAGACCTCACACAGCCTCTGTTAAACAATGGGAAGAAAATCTTTCAGGAATTCTGTAAGACCTGAGAAGAAATAGAGAGACTGTTGGAACAAATGGCTGCTGGCTCAAGTTCCACTGAATGACCTTGACTGTGCACATTAGAGCTAGTTGTTACATCAGGCACTGAAATATAGAACAGACCATAAAAAACTCTGAACATTTCCTCCCATAAGATTCCTTTGTTATAGGACTCTTTTGTAGCATTTAGTAACAATTTCCTCTCTGACTAATGTTCTTGTGCAAATTATAATGCCATTATGTTCTGATGCGAGCTTTTCCCTCATTTCTTAGTTAATTCATCTTTATAGAAGTTCTTCAGCTGCCAGCCAGTACTGAAAAGTTATTAATTTCAAGTGACTTTAATAGCACATGGGAGCTGAGAAGTTTAGCAAACTCTCAAAATATTTCTTTACCAACACTTGACTGAATATTATCTTTGTCCACCAATTTCTTTTTCTTTGCTGGAAATCCTTCACCTGGATCTCTGCCATGGTCCATGGCTTTTTCAGCTCTGACAAGGAAGAATAGATAGGTTGCCAATAGGAAACATAGGAAAGATTGAGACCGAACCAGCTTTTTATCCCCTGTTTGCATGGTAGGTCGATCATAGGGTTACCGTAAAACCTCTCCTCCATTCCTTTCTGCACAAAATGTTAATTTTGTTACACACATAGCAGAGCCAAGGAAGTCAGACAAAGCAAGCGAGGAAAAGAGCTGCCCAGACTATTCCTTCCTGTGTGGTTGGCCACATCCAGCTATCAAAGTAAAGGTGTTTCAAGACAGCATGAACTTACTGCTCAACTGTTATTTCTCTTCTGATTGTCTAGAATACTGCTCTCACATTTTCTTCCTCTGTGCTCTCCGTAAGCCCTAAGCACCCTCTAAATTACAGTCTCATGGTGCCAATACCTTCACAAATTATTATTCTCTCTGCTTCACTAGCAGATAACTTGTGCTCAGTCTGATTAAAAACCTTGGTGAAAGATGTAATGTCATTGATGCACCAGAAGGATTGACTTTGGGAATTCATCTAATACTCGCACAAAAGGTGGCAGAAAAATGTTTATAAAGCAACTTGTAGGAAACTCAGGTTGCAGGAGGTACCAGAGCGCCTGTTTGTATGTTCATGGTTGGAATCATGTCCGAGATTGCACTATTTCTTCTAAATAACTCTAACAATAATAATAATTAAAAAAAAAGATCTTGTTTGCTTTAGAGTATCTGGCATTCAGTACCTGGCAACCACTCGACTGAAGAAGAGAGATACCCTTTCCTTCTGAACAACCTCAGGGGAACCCCACAAACAGGAGCTTACTCATCCTAAAGAAAGTTCTCTGGGGAAGGGAATATTTCATCCTTTTGTATGTTTCCAAAAAGATTCTTCTGACTGGCTGTGAAAATCAGCATGATCTCTCTTTTCTTCTGTTTAGCTTTGTTCAAGTTTAACACAAACAGCTTAAATTCTGTGTGGTTACTGGAACAAAATATACTGCCAAGGACTGAAACTATTAAATCTTTTCTTTTATCTGTTCCTCATGAATATCACATGCCCAGACAAATTAGGCCGTTCATAACAGTCTGAGCTTAGTATTTTCCCTTCTAAAAAGAAAATACTTGTGATAACATATGTATAGATGCACCCCTCCACAGTGGATTTATAGCATTTTTTTCCAATGATGCTAATTAAACAGATTCATAAAGGTTGCAGCTGAATACCATTAGTCTTGTAAGACATATGTATTTGCCATGATGCCACGTTTAGAAGCTTGCTCAGGATCTTCAAATCATAAAACGATGTATCTTCTTTTTAACAAATTAATTACACCAGGGGACAGTTTTGGGTGGCTGGGAGACCAGTTAAATAATATGATCAGCCAGGTGCTGCTCACTTAGTCACCCCAGGATTAATAGTCTAAGTGACAGGGGTACTACTCCTTCACCAACAGGGGCCATTACATTCAGCATCCACATGAAATGAATAAAGCAACCCACACAAGAAAGAGTGGTAGAGGAGAAAGCAACATGTTGCACGAGCAACATGGGAATTTAATTCAGCACTTCCTCTTACTGAAGGGCAAGGACAAAAGCCAGAGCATTTCGGGATCCACTTGGATGAAACTGTCTCACAGGACTATGTCCAAATGGATCTGATGCAGCCCTTTGCAGCAAACCAACCCCACACTAAATATGGGATGGACCACATACATCCCCTGCTCGGATGTCTGAGGAAACGGGCACAGTCTTACCAGTTAATGTAGACACAGCCTTAATTCTCAGGAAGCAGCACATCCCTCATAAGACATGTTGTTGGAGGCTAGTTAGGGAGCAGCAAGTAAGAGTGGAAACGTATGGTTCTTGTATGAGACTTTCCTCTGCCTGTCTCTACAGACATCCTTCAGTGCTGCTTCTTCTGGATGCCTCTTTCCTTCTTTGAGCTGGCAGGAGCAATAGGAAGGAAAGCAATGTTTTGTTGAATGCCATCAGTGAAGATAATCCTGTTTATCACTGCAGGGGATTACAGTGACTGTAACTATGATCTGTGAACTGAAGCAGCAATGAGGTGTCCAGGTTCCCGTAGTTGTGACTCTCATGTGCTCAAAGCAATGTACATCTGACTGCTGCTACTGGTCATGCTAGGTGAGTAGGAAGGCATGATCTCTCTCTCTCTCTGAGGGAAATGGCTGAGGAACTTGTTGGAAAGGACCATGAACAGTGGCCAGATTGAGCAGTAGGCAAGATTGCAGTGGTCACAGAGCATTTTTCACCTTACGCATAAATAAGTTAGGTGTCTGAAGTAAAACTAAAGCCTGATCAAGTACAAGGAGAAAAGAAAATGTTATATTGAACTCATCGTGTATTTTTAAAGATGAGATCTAAGCTGTATTTAGTCATATTTTTCCACAGGTCCAAATAATGCAGGTAAAAATACAGTATGTAAATGATTACTTTTGATAAGGAGACCAGGAAGGGAGAGGCAGAAAAGAAAAAAAAGAAAAAGCTTGGAATAAAAGAAGAGCAAGCCACTAAAAACCATGTATTATGGGAGGTTCATATGGAACACCTAAAGTTCAAAGCTTCCCTCTCTACTGAAGTATAGTTCAGCCTCGTTGACTAAAGATCAATTCTGTGTATGATTACTCTGTGAGTACAGTTTGTATGACATTAGCGGCTGATAGACTCTGTTAGCATGGTCTTGAAAACCTAAATGAAAAATAATCATTGTATTTAGCATTTTTTCTATTAAACAAGCTAATCACTCGAGATTCTTTTAATACCCATCACTCCAGCCAACTGACTCGTTTTTTTGTTGTGTGTTATTTTTGCAGACATGGAAGCCTTCACAGCCTTACAAGAAGCAACAGCCCTCAATCATCAGTCACACCACAGCTAAATAATAGTCTGACACACTGATCTATTCTTTCCTCACTGCAAACTGTGATAAGAAAGGACCATCTTGCTGTTTCTCTTTTTGTGCAAGATAAGAGCCTACCATCTAGCCTGCTCTCTGCGGGTAATCCAAGAGCATAATACACATCTTTCTAGCAGGAGAGCTACAGTCTCTAACAGCAAATACATCAAAGTGTAAATCTGGCTACTCTGAAATCGTAGCCATAAAGTGAAAGTCTGTTTAAGGTATCTTCTATGTTACATAACAGAATTCAGGCAAATCTCTGATGCATTTGAAAGTACTTTGAAGCCTTGTGTTACCCAAAGTTTCTTTGTCATAGTGGTGTCACACACTCAGTATACCAGGTGTCAGCTCTTGTGCTTGGATTCCTCCAATTTTTTCATGTCATTGTAGCAGCAGAAAATCATTTCAGCATGCTGAACCATCCTACCACAAGATCAGGGTAAACAAAACTTGGAGTTTAGCCACCCCGAGGAGGGAGGGAGCAGATCTGCTGACAAAAGCAAAGATTAACTTTAAACTGTCTCCTCTTGCCCCAAAACACACCAACATCTGGAGCCCTGCTAGTGACCCCTGTGCTCAACAGGACACATTTTGAAAACCTGAGCTCTGACTTTTAATGGTAAAGTTGCTGCTTCAGATCCTTTTCAGATGAACTTTAGGATATCTGGGGCAGAGGGAATATCTGTTGCACTTGTTTAATATTGTAGTAAACTCTCTTACAAGCTTTACCTTTGTAGTGTTTAAAATTAATCATTTGTTTTAAAGGGTTTCTGAGCATCTCACTTCTTAGTCCTGGACCTCTGACTAACTCAGTAGACTTTGATTTCATAGTATACAGCCAATAGGAAGGGAGAAAACAAACGGAGTTTCTTTCTGACAGAGATGGATGCTATTAGTAAGGGCAAAACAGGAGGAGGAAGCTGAAAGGATAACTCACATTGCTAAACTTCATGCAGGAATGCCTAACCATGGTAATGAAAGCACATGCAAATATTATCGTGTTAATTTGTTAATATTGCTGTTTAACTCAGCATATTTTGCTTGGAGTTGTCTGATTGATAAAGTGCTCCACGATTACAGTTCATCCAACAGATATTAAGAATCTTGGGAGGGTGCTGAATTTCAATTAGACAGGATTTTAGGTTTTTTCCTTAACTTTATGCATCCTTCCCTCCTGTATGTGCACTGCTGAAAAAACCAAGAATGTGGTCAAGTCAAAGAAACACTATCTTTGATCAATATCCATGGAAGACTTTTGACTTTAAAGTTATTTATTTAAGATGAGGTTTTGCTTTGGAATTGGAAACCTCCAAATATATAAACACTGTGTAGGTTTAATTCCTTCAGTATTCCAAAGAAGTTCACTTGAATTGTCTAACAGCACTATTAAGAAATTATCAGTTTACTAATGATTATGTAGACCTCTGATGGAGAAGGAGAAAGAAGAATATACACATGTACTTTTATTGTTCCCTTTAGACCTTCCAGCATTTAGCACATTTGATTTAGAGTTTTTAAATAAAAAATGCAAACAAAATAAGAGCGGAGCAAAAAAAGAAGCTACCTTAAAATGAGAAAAAGCTCTGCAAATAAAACATACATGCCAACAAGGAGCTAAAACATTAATAGTGATGTGGAGGGAAGGAGGATAAAGTACCAGTGTCGCGTATTCTGGGATTTAACAGGACCTTCACTCTGTAGGCGACACTCTAAAAGACTCAATATCTAGAGAAGCCACAGCCAAAACCCTGACATTTTCAGCTGCCCTCTTTAGTTCAACTGCTAAATAGCAGAGCAGAGAGATTTATCTATCAGTCTTTGCCTGCTTAACACAAGCACTCTGTGAGCATTATAAAAACCATGATAATTTTTTGGCAAGATTTTATTGTGAGGGCCATTTCAATAGCAACTAATACTTGTCTAGGAAAATCAAACTGCAAGCATATTGATGTCCACTGAACTGATACTTTTTTATTGCAGACAAAAGAATCCCTCTTTCAAAATCAAGGGTGATTTTTTTTTTTTTAATATATATACAATGATAAGGTAGTATCATGCTGTATTTATCAGGGTCATAGGATCTGAAAATACAAAGATCAGGAAATCATTTAGACTGCATCTATACTAGATTTTTTTTCATTAATGTTTCTAAAGGAAGAGATACTTTTGCTTGCATAAATTAGTATGAAATTCATTAGCCTTTCCTAAACAGGTAAAAAAAAAAATGTTAAATCTGCATAAAATAATAATAATTAAGTTACTACTTATCCATAGAATTACTACTTTCCTGAAGAAAAAGATATTTACCAGAGTAAACCCTAACTGCTTTCATAGAAAAACTAGCAACAACAACAAAAGAGATTAATGCAAAGATTTTAATAGCAGCATTATTGTTGCAGCTGTAATGGTCTAAGGGCATAGGAGAGGAATCATTAGTAAGAAGATGCAATATCTTTTTATTAGACTGACCGACACAGCCATAAAACACTGAAAAATCTTGGACAAAGAACACATAGCTCGGAAGAAAAAGAAAATCCAGAAATATGGTAAATCAAACATAGATGTCCTCATACCTCATAGAGGAGCTCTTCGAACAGAGCTCCATCGAGGCTGCCAATACCATAAGGTTTCACCCCAGCCAGTGTTCAGACATTGCACAGAAAGGTGTGCCAACAGGGATCTAATTAAATACAGCTGTACCTGGGTATGCTTACCACTTTAAAAGAAACATATTAGCCTGTTAGAAGAGGTTATACTTCATCAGAGCTGGGACAATGAACTCCAGGGAACAAACTGAGAGAGATGTCACTCAGTGTGATTTGTTCTTCTGGAATTTTATTTATGACTGCTATACTTAAAACCACATTGAAGTGCTGGCCAAAGCCAGACTTAAATTTAAATTTGGATTAACCCTGACTAAAGTTTATCCTGAAGAGGATGACTTTGTATTTATATCTGAGACTCAAGTAAACAGTTTTCTCTCTCGTCCTGTCCCTGCACTTGAGCTATGTGGAAGAAACCGAAGTCTACTCATCTACTAAGGAAGCAAAAACAATCGCAATGATTTATAGTCAGACAGTCCCATTCACTTGTAATGAAATGTAGGTCCTTATTATTGAGATAAAATTTAAAACCTGAAACTAAGGTAAAAAGTTTTACGGTCATATCCAACAGCTCATGCACTTTGTACATTAAATCAAGATGGTATGCTACAAAAGAGTGGCCAAAACCAGGATTCAGTCTGGGAGAAAAATGTAATGAGGGATCACTAGACCATCAATTCTGTCTAATATTATGAAAAGTGTATCTTTGAGTTCAGTTGGCCTTTCCTTCCTACACATGCCTTCAGCAGGAGCCAGCTCACAGCTCTCATGAGTTTTCAGTCAGCTTGACATACGTAAACATAAACACTTGCAGGATCAAAACGGATGTGTATAAACATACAAACAACAATTTTCAGTCAGTCACACGTTCAAAACAGTTTGTTAATTTCACTTTCACTACATATATACATTTTTGTATATACATAGACACAAAAAACCCTATCCTGTTGCACAAAATGCTAGCTTTATACAGGTGCAGATTCACTGATACTACCATATCTGTGCATTTAATTTTGACAAAGGTGACAGAAGAAAAAAAAAAAGAATAAACAGAATTCTCCTTTTAAAGAGCCAAACGAAAGAAATGCTTCTGAATATTAGAATTCATTTAACCCTAATTTCTTTGAAATGCTGCTCACAAGTATTGCAGTGCTATCTCCAAAGAAAGCAACTGAATTGGGATGTTGCCCTGAAGCACATTTTTTTCAAGTTACAAAATCAGAAATTATTGAATGCAGTCGAATTTATAAGCTGGTCACTGTGAAGGCGATGGTAGCCTAAAATCAGGCTAGAAACTATACAGCTGGGGAATTCACCAACCATAATTTCCATATAAGAAGGGAGAATCCTGAAAGGTTTTTGTTAAAATATAGGCTAGATTTGGCCTCAATGTAAAGAGTTCTCTTAAAATACATTTCTACATTTTTCCTTGAATCTGTGAAAACTGTGTTGAATAGGAACAGTGTCCAAGAATATACCACTCCGTTAGGAGTGCCAGGTGCTAAAGATAGTTTTTGTGGGTATTAAGATGGAAGCGGTATTTCAGAGCACTTAACACCATGAGTGCTGTGAAATGGTAGAATATTAAGTCTCTGAAGTTTTTGGTTTTTTTCCGGTTAAACAAAAACAGAGGGATTAGAGAAAGACTGTATTGTTAGAGAAGGAAAGAAGACAGCATTTCCCTCTGAGAACGTCCAAGCAGCATATCTGACCGTAGCATTTAGATTCACGTTTTGTTGGGTTGTTGTGGCCACTCAGTTGAAGAAAAATGAGTTTTGAAACTTGTCAGATCATCACAAGTTTTGAAGTTTTCATCATAAATGAAAGTACTGCAGTAAGACACTTTTTGTTCTTCTTTCTCCCCTGACATAACAGGTTTAAGTAGATCACAATTCTATTTGTTTTATTATAACCTGCTTAAACCTGCTGTGTCAGGGGAGAGAAAACAACAGAGGATAAACAAATAGCACCTCTATTTTGTATACAAAGGTGGGTTTATATTTCTGCTGTAATATACATTAATATTTTCTGTAGAATGACATGTTAAGTGCTGAAAGAACTGAAATAAAGAAAAATTCTTTGTTCATCAGGAAAACTCAGATCCTAAACTTCAACCCGTGGCCTTCTGTCCACATGGCTTTAACCCCTTCAGATTTTTGTTTAAAACTAAGAAAGCAATTATCAATTGTGTTAAAATTTTCTCTTTAGCTGATGCAAAGGAAAGAGTCTATTAAAACTGAGTACCCTGTCAAAATGCCCACTGTGATGAGAGGCTTTGTCAGAGACATTACTTGACTGACAGAGGAGTTCTGACTGACAGAAGCAAGGCGGGCATCAAAGGGGACAGTCTTCACATCCCAGTTCCTTGCTGACCAGCTTTGCTAGACTTGAGAAACATTAGTAACAGAGATCCAAGTTTAGTTGTGCAAGTAGTATTATCAGAAAAGGGAATAAGATTTCTTCCCTTCTAATTTACATATATAACACCACTAATATTTAGCAAGAAACACCTGATACCCTACAAAATTACTTCCTCTAGCCACTGGAGTTTAACGCATAAACATCTGTTTACAGTGACAACCAGACAAGTAGTGTTACTGGTTTATGGTAGCTGAATGGTCTTTTCTGTCAACTAACTACAGCTGTAGTAACTTTAGGGTTTATTGTTCATGACTATGCAAAATTTAACTGACCATCTGAATAAATCTTCCTTTCTAAATTTCTGAGTTATAAAAGTAAGGGTTTAACTCTGTTACCTTCCTCTTTTCTACTGAATATGCTGTAAAATACTTAAAAATGAATTATTGAGTAAATTCTCAAACTGAAGTTTTTATGTAAATATTCCACATGTAATTTATAGCATTCTTGTTTGTGTAACATTCTAGCTTATTGGCATTTGTCCTATGAATATACTGTTTTGGAAATTATGCACTAGGGTTATAAAACATTGTTCTCCCAATACGCCATTTTAAGAAAAAAATAACAAAAATCAGTCTTGAAAGACTTGTCTGGTAAAATATTTTAAATTTAAAGATCATGGTGAATATGTACTTTCATGAGGTAAGGAAATAATAGCTTGTTATTAGAGCAACAAACTTTGCAATTGTATAGGTATTCAGTGAAGTCTACAAGGCTTTGGGACAGGCATGAATATTATTTATATTACAGAGACCTTGGAAGTGCTAACCAGCTCATAACTGACAGCAAGAATAGCCATGGTCTGAAGAAATAGCATCCAAGAGAGAAAAAACAGGCAATATTGAAGGAAACTGGAAAAAATTATGGGAATTGTCCATGCTCATCTAACTTGCCAATGAGAACCAATAACGTCCAAATCTCAGAGCAGGTTATTTGTCCTACATATCACTGATGCTGAGCCTTTGGTGTTTTTCACATCGATGCATAGGAGTGTTTGATCCAAGTAGGGAAACACATACAAAGCAAAACCACATGCAGAGTCAAAGTAAAAAAATACAGAAATCTTGCTTGCATGGGAACCACTAAAATATGTTATTGCACTTCAAGTCAGTCAAGCATATTTTCTGCAAATTAGCCATGATTTTATTGTGCATTTATCGCACATACAGCTCAAATATTTGCAACAGTGTTTGAGCAGGAGCACGGAGTGTGCAAACACGCTTAGTAAAATACTGAACATAATTCAGAAAAAATGGTATTGTTTTCAGAGTGCTCTCTCTGCTCAAGAAGAGCAGAAGGCTTCTTCATTCATGTAATGACCTTTTCTAATCTGATCCCTGAATCTTTCTTTCTCTGCATTCTCTCAAGCCTATCTAAGACCCCAGGAAGGTGAAAAATACCAACAGCCATGCTTTCGTCCAGAAGGAAAAGGCTGGAAGGAAGAAAAGGTAGGTGTCCTTATACTAACTTGAACCTGGACATAAAGTAATAATAACAAAAGGATTCCATATACCCAGAATAACAGGGGACTCATTTTTTTTTTCTGCCAAGTTGTGATTTGGCCACAGCTTCTAACTTGATTGACAAAAAATAGTGTTTTATCTTCCCAATACTTTAAAAACACATGTATCCGATTTAAAAACACACAAATCATTTCCAACAAACAGGCTAAATAATGGATGAAAAAAGGACTAAATGAGGGAGAGAAGCAAAATAAAGGCTAAACTAAACTCTACAGTAATTATAGTCTTGAAAGGTCATTGCTATACATAAATCATTACCAGTTTCAAAGTCATATCAATCTCACAATTATTAATGCAGGCTTTTAAAATATCAATGATGTTGTGGTATCACTAATTTCCATTTGTTGGTTGTTTACTCTCTGCAAGCTAGCATTGGACTTGTGCTTTAAGTGCTCAGTATGATCTTGATTCTGTAATAACAAAAAAAAAAAAAAAGAAAGAGAAACTTTCTCATTCTTCATTTACTCCCTCCCATATCTACACTCCACTGGAGATGGAAGATGTCAATTTGAATAAGGTGTTTTTCCCCCCACAGGATATAAATTTCATCATGACACTGAAGAACCCTATAAAACAATGAAACTGTTGAAATATGTAATTCTTCAGATCCTTATTAATAACATGTAATTTAAGCAACTCGGACAGCAATTTGAGCAATGCTAGTAGTCATGTGCTGAACAGAGTCTTCTTAAACCCATTTGGCTTCAGGGACACTTAACCATATGCGTAAGGCTAGAAGGGATCAGGATTTAATTAAGAGCGCAGTAGACATTGAGCCAGCATTTTAAAAGCATTCAGGCCCTAGGCTTCCTTCGATCACCTTTTTTCCCCTCCAAATCCAATCCTTATGTCTCAAATGTCCCAAATACTGACACTGCATTTTCCATGTCTGATAGGTTATTATGCTCTCTTCACGCTATTACTTACCTGAAATTCATAAAGGAGAGCTGCTGAACAGGGTGCTACATGAAAGAGAATTACACAATCATGTAATAAAGGAGATATTACAGACAGGCATAGGAGGTAGAGTGTGTTTTAGATTGTTAGGTGTCTCCAGAACAGTGATTTACATTTCCATCCCAGCTTTCATGCTACAGTTTTGAAAGATAACCTGTGTAATACAGATACCAAGCAAACCTGAAGACTTAGAAAAACAAAGTAGATTCTATTTTACAGAATAACAATCGGCTTCTGACCTCAACCGTGTGGGAAAAACATTTCCCCTTGTACACCACAGCAGAAATCATAGTCTTTGGGACTAGGTTTGTAGGAGGAGCATCTTCAGTTATAATCGTAACCTAGCCAAGCCTTCTGCAGGTTGTGTGGGACAACATCCATTTGCTTTCAAAGGAGATGGTACTTGGCGCTCTTAAACACTTTCTTGAACTTCTCCAGTTTCTATTGATCAGTGATTTATTACATTGGTATTGGCTAGGATTTCATATTGGTTTGATACTTTGAGTGTTGAAAAATTAATTCAACCTTCTGAGCAAACCAGAGCCATCTAATTGCGCCCAGCATCTATCAATACTAAATTACTCTAGTAAGTCAGTTCTAAAATCTCACCATCAGACTCCATTTTGCAGTCTACCATATCCATAAATTCTCATTCCTCCCTGGATCTCCTGTTTTTTTTCTCACTCAAGCTGCAACCACTGCCTCCCAGCACCTTCAGCATGGTCCTGTGCCCCATAGAATTGAGCAGTGCGTCTGGCTCTCAGCTCAGGAAAGCAAGTGATGCCAGGCTCTGACCTGGTACTGAGCTGATCAAAGCCTCACCTTGAGCTAAGCCTTACCTCCTGCAGCCCTTCTTATGTCTGCCTTCACTCTCCTGGGTAAAACACATACTTTAGCTCATACTCTTTATAAATACGAACCTTAAGACTCTCTCAGATTTTTATACCTACTCTAAGAAATGGGATTATTATTTCTGCAAGCCACCTGCCCTGTTTCCGCTCACCTCGGCTGCCGCTCTCCCCGGGAGCGCTCGAGGGAGGTCTGGGCAGGAGGCACACACCTCGCTCGCCCCAGGGACCCTCCTGCTCCTGAGCAAGCTGCTCTGCCAGCTCAGCCACTGCCTCCTGGGGAAGAACAGCTGTCCCGCTGTAAAGGACTGGTTTTAAAGCCCCTTCCCCAGCAGCCTGGAGGATTAAGAGTGAGAGGAAGGCAGACAGACAGCAGCACACCAGGCACTGCGGAGCATGGCTTTCTGCTCCCTTGCTCTGCCCAGCAGGCACGTTACACAAGTTTGCTCAAAAGCTCCTGCCTGAAAAGAGAGCCACAAATAAGGTTTTGCCCTCTTTTGAGGTCAGCTGTTCTTGTTGAATCTAGACTATGTGGCCTTGTGCTTTTTTTGTAAATTTTCTGACTGACATGATGAGGCAGTGTGGTGCCTTCTCTGTTCACCTCTCAGATCTCAACGTCTGAATAAGCAAATTAAAGAAGTCCTCATTCTTCCCAGACATCAGACAAAATGATATCACCATCAGCCCATGTGTAAACAGATTTCTTAAACCTTTTCAGAAACTAATCAGCATCAGTAAACGTTTAGTTTCCTTCCTCTAGAGAAGTCCTCTATCTTAGACTGGCAACGCTATTTGCAATAGGAAAGGCAGACAAACATTTTATTGGGTTTAGTTTCTTACTACTTTGTCTACCCAAACAGCATTTGGATGGCTTAGCTCTCTCCCAGCTAGTGAATAACAGTGCTGGCAACTACAATAGCCCTTAACAGCAGATTAGATATAGCCCATACTACTGCTACAACAGTAGTCAAAGCAAGACTTGCACATTTCTGCCTCCACAACCTTATTCCTCAGACATGCCTCAAGGTGCTGACTTTGAAGCAAGTATCTGATGCATCTAACTCACTCCACAAGATTGGCAGAAACACAAGAGAAACTGCCCACAAGTCACATATACAGGGCCCTTTCCCCTCCCTCTCTCTGCAGGGAGAAATGGGGCTGGGATCAAACAGGAATAGTTCAGCTGCTAAAATTGGTTACTACAGGAAGGTTAGACAGGTATGGCCCCCATCTACAACTCTGAATAACAGCTAAATTTCCAGCGAATTGAAATGTTTCATTCTAATCCAAGTCAGTGTAAAGATATAAAGTGAGGTGAACTACAATATGCAGTCAGACATAAAACCTGCATGATTGTTAAAACCTTAATTGAATTTTAAGAAGTAGGTTGTCTGATATTTACAGCTGTCAGAAGGAAACACAGCAAAATACATGCTTGTAAACTGCTATCCTAGTGATTTAAGTACAGTACCTTATCAGCTCTTTTGTCTGGAATGATAAAGACACGCCAACCTTAGTAACTAAGATTAAAAACAAGCTTAGCTTAAGTCAACCACCATGCAAGCAGACAGAGTTATGTTTCCTTTCAAATATCCCCCTGTCCAAATTATAGAGGTAAAAATCCTTTTCTATTAATCTGTTACAAGAAACAAAAAGAAATTCTGAAGGAGGGGAAAGAAATGAGGAGAAAAAAATGCTGGAGTTCAAGAAAATTCCTAATGCAGAGAAAAGCAAAAGATATTATAGTAGTAGTAGTAGTAGGAATAATAGTAGTAATAATAATAATAACGACAACAACAACAACAATAATAATAATAAAAAATGCTTCATTCCTTACAAAAGCCTAAGCACGAGCATCCTCCTTCCAAGGTCCTCCTGGCTCAGCTTTATAATATCCGTGGATGTTTGGCTTTCTCACAGTGCTCAGAAGAGCCACTGGTCTTCATCAACACCTCCCATGCTGATGGGCTGCAGGTGGCTCCTCTCCCTGCACCAGGCAATTGCGGCAAAGGGAGTTTCCCTGGGAAGGGTTCATTTTTTAACCCTGCCCCTGCCAGAACCTGCTTGTAAAGGAATTTGACCCACCACTTCCTCAGTTAAGCCATGCATAGCCGAACAGCACTAAAAGGGAAGACAGAAACTGGAAGCAAGCTACTGTTCAGTGTTTAGGTTGCTCTCATTAGCAGCAAGACCTCAAAATGACAAAACCGTCCTCAGTTGCTTGTAGCATCTACCTTGCTCTGATATCTCTTTTATAGATGTTTTGAAAAAGTCCTGCACAAGAAGGGCTGTACCTCATTGCTGCCAACCCCAGCACTGT
This sequence comes from Platalea leucorodia, assembly GCF_965183815.1. Classification (NCBI taxonomy): domain Eukaryota; kingdom Metazoa; phylum Chordata; class Aves; order Pelecaniformes; family Threskiornithidae; genus Platalea; species Platalea leucorodia. The sequence continues at coordinate 8,585,146 of NC_138828.1, read as the reverse complement.
TCTCCGACACTCCCTGCCTGGCGCTTGCACGACTGTATTCCTTTGACATGTCAATATCTCCTCACCATATGCAGACCTTGCAAAGCCTTGCAAGTGGCGATCAGCTAACCAGCTCAGGCTACACCTCCCTCGGGACCCCCAGGAGGCCCCGGCACCAGGCTATGCCCGTACAGGGTGTGGGGTGAGCCCTCACACTGATAGGTGCTGCCTTTGCGCATGCAAGCTCAACCTCGCTCCACCTGAGCTCAAAACTGGCTCCATGTGACCGTTTCCGATGTTAAGAGCCTGACGTGAGTGCAGTGACTGGGAAAACATGTCCCCTTCTCTGACATCAGTTCAGGCACACCACTGACACAGTGCTACACCGTCTGGGCAGGAGGTGGCAGGGGTTCAGCTAGCTGGAAGTGTCAGCGGAAGAATTCGTGTCTGCCTACACCTAACTGCATAAATTTGGCTGTGCCACATACCAACACTTGAGCATCCTGACATCTGTCCAGGACTCAAAACCCTTTATTCATTGAAGTGCAAAGGTATTTCCATCCTGTTACAAGTCATAGGCTTGGGCCAGCTCTTAGAGGGATGAGTAATGCCAAGGTGGGTATTTTTGCTTTCAGAAAAATAATGTAGCTGTGCCCACTTTCCCTTTCCCTCATTAACCGAGAAGCTTCCATCTAGCATGTGAAACACCTAGATAAATTTACCCTTCTTCTTTCCTAAACCCCCTGATTTTGGTAACATGGGACTGGAAGTCCCTACCCAGCCCTTTCAAATCTGGTCCTTCACATTCAGCAGTGACGGTGCAATCAATGACAGATTTTCAGGAGTCAGCTGAACACATACGTCACCAGCCACCACAAACCACGTGTCGTAATGCTCTTCCCAAAGCCCTCTAAGCTTAGCACCAAGAGTTTATCTGACAGCAGTGCTTTCACACTGAGCTGTTGGAATTTGGGATAGAAAAAGGCCCTTCCACTTTACACGGAATGAATGATGCAACCAGAGGATGGAGTGCAGCTCTCTAAAGCAGGTGTCATGCCTGGAGGGTTTCGATCCCTTACTCCAGTGATTACTTTTTTTTAGTGTTCAGAATTCATTGGAGCAGGCCTTGGATTCACTGATTCCCTCCTCCCGGGAAAACGTTCTCGCTACTGAGCTGCTTGGCCACTCAGCTTCTCTCTCTGATTCAATGACGGTGCAATTAGTCCAGGTAAAAAGAAACAAAAATCCAATGAAGGTGCAATTAGCAACCATGTGGGGGTGTATGGGTGGGAGACACAGGCTGAGGAGATAGGGAAAGGTGTGCTGAAACAGCAGTTCCTGACTGGCCATAAGAAAAAATAAGCGTGCCTTATTAAGACTAGAGTGACTGGTCATGCTTGCGAGCGTGATTTCAGGTATATTGCGAATTAAGGACTGGAGCCTTAATACAAAACCATACAATTTATAGTCCCTGCAAGTCAAATGAAACTTTCAAAACTCTGTTCAGGGTGGGTTAAAAGTCCATAGTTTTTAATAAAGAGAGACATTTGCCTTTACAGAACTGGGCTCTTGGTAACTATATTTCTCTGCTGCTTTGGTATGTGTTTAGCCTGAAGCTATTGGAGGGCTCATGCAGTTCACAGCAAAGTCCCTACCACTTGTTTGCACCCAGCTGTCTCCTTTGCTGTGCTGGGAGAAGTGCTCTAGGGCAAGTGGACAAGGAACTTGAGAGGAGGAGACTCATTCATGAAAATCAGTATTGCCTTGAGGGGTCTGCTTCAGGCTGTGGCACTAGTTGTACCCACAGCTGCTAGAAGGGAAGGTGTACCCAAATCGGAGGAGACAAAGTTATAGATGCTCCTGACTGTCTGCCCTTGTCATGGTGAGGGTTGGCTGGAGTGAGGACTGCAGAGAGGCTGTCCCCTCTCTGCCAGAGGAGTTGGAGGGCTTTTTATCGAGCGGCCAGTGCTGTGCGGCCTGACTCACATCCCTCCCCAGCCAGCAAAGCAGGAATGGGAGATGACTGAGAAGAGAGTCCATGTGCAGACCGCAGTTTTAGGGGAGGAGAAAATGTGCAATCAAAGAAAATCACAATTAATTCTCTTTGGAGTTGTCAAATACTGTCTATGCAAATTATTCCAACTAAGGAAAGTTAAAGGTTTTATTTCACAGTAGTGATTTTTTTTAACAGCTTAGCTGTCTAAATTTTTAAAAGACACCCCCCCGAAAAAAAGAATCCAAGGAAACAATTCCTCCCCCTAACATTAAACTAGTGTTTTTCAATTCCTAGTGTAAAAACCAATCCCTTAGGAATTGTAGTGAATGGGACTGGACTCTGGGACCTTTTGCTAGTGCTGATTCCTGATGTAGGCTCTCCCACTCTCATCCAAGTCAGGAGAGTGGAGAGTGGGAGAAACATCTTAAATATAAGCATAGAAATATCCATACTGATTCAGAGGAGTGATCCACTTTATCCTTTCTCTCAGATAATAGCCAGTGGGAGAGGTCTCAAAAAGAGAATACAAGCAGAAAAAAAGGTCCCCAGGGAAAGCACTGTGAATTAATGGTTGGCTTATGCCACAAAGCACTAAGATTTCTATTCTTTTTCTCTTTTTAATCCTACACTACTTTTTAATCCTGCATAATGCGGATGTGAATTTACATAAATGCCTAAACTTTTTCAATTCCTGTCAGATCCTTTGCATCAGTAATAACTTCTGAGAATGAGTTTCACATATTTGTTATAACCTGCCAATACCTCTAAGAGTGTGTTTGTGTGTGCATATTTTCTAAGTTTTTTAAGTGCTGTCATTGTGTTTTGTAGATGATTCTGTTCAATAAGCCAAGAAAAACAGAAACAGCAGCAAACAGCTATTTAAAAAGAGAATAAGAAAACCACCATTGATACATAAATTTGGAAAACAAGGGGAAAGGATGTATCGTTTTATGCTGCAATTTACAGAATCATAAACCTTGGAGAGAATAGAAATATTACTATCATTCTTTCAGCAGTAAAATAGCTCTCCCTTCACCAGTTCCTCCCGTGGATGGCCACTGACTGACTTAGCCATCTGCTCTCACTGCACCGTTTTAAAACTTGGGTACACTGGACACAGCCAGAGATATAGAAAATTACCTGCATTTACTTTTCACCTCTCAAATTCCGAAGAGAAAAAGTAGGAATTTAGGTGGGCTCTTTCTCAACGTTCATAAGGGACTACAACACCTACATCTCTGTTTCTGAACAGATATCCCTGGCTGGAAAGAATTCCTTTCTGCTATTCTTGAACAGTGGCTGAAAGCCTGGCACATGAGTATTTTATCAGTTTGAAAGTATTTCAAGGCTTACTTTCTCTTAGACTTTTGGGGGATTGTTACTGAAGAATCCTTTGCCAGGTTAAATATTTGTGTTTGGTTTTGTGAGGCCAGAGACCCAATTTGCTAACGTTTCATACTAATCCAACTACCATAACCAAATGGAGATTAGATTGGGACACTCTCACAGAAGTATCACAAAAATTTGCTGTTGTTCTATCTGCTTCTGTTATCACTGAGGATAATTTTCCCATGCAAATGAAAGCTACCAAAAAAAAAAAAAAGAAGAAAAAAAATCTCAAGTTTGCTGTGCTTGAATAATTCCTATAGAAAGGCCAGCGCTACCCATGCAGCATCTATCAGAGAGCTCCGACAGGACTGGCAACAGTCATTGGTCTCTGTCTACTGGGAATTTAATTCCAGATGAAAACTTTTCTTTATCCAAAGCTTAGATGTTCAGTTAAATCATTACGTATGTACTTTATATTACCTATTACACATGACACAAAATATTTGCCTGATTTTAATTAGACCAATGTTATTTGACCATTAAGGGGAAACAAGAATTAGATCAGAGTACAAAAAAGAACAAGTAACATTTAAGCAATATCAGAGTGTGGCTGTACTGTTACCGAGGTGTCTGTTGGAGTAGTAGTGTGGAGGTTCATATTTACTGTCTTCCAGCAATTTTCACATTAAATTTGCTTGCCTTAAAGAAACAACAGTGTTAAAAAACCAAACTGCTTTTAAAATGGAGCTGGACATGTTCAAAAAAGGGTAAGAGTATATCAGCCTTGTGATAGCCCATCTCATAGCTGGAGGAGGTCCCATATAGTTATACATACAGGTAGCATAAGCCAGCCTGGCTTCGCTGAAATCAATAGGCTTGCTAGAGTCACAGCAGGAAAGAATTTGCCACATACCTTTTCTAACTGCCAGGTGCTCAACACATCCAGCAGCAACTCAGTTGCTGGATCAGGCATCGAATATCAAAATTTTAGTAATATATTTTTATATTATGAATTAGTTACTTATTGAATATCTCCTATGAGGGAAGCATCTTTCTTTTTGTCTGTGTTGCCACAGTGCCTTGTCTTCCAGGGCAGAAGGACACAGCTAATCTGAGTTTACTTACCAGTAAGTAATATTCAGTGTGATCTCAGCCCATTTTGAAGTTGACAAGCACAGAGACTTTCATCCAATCATTGCCAAACTGACTTTTAATTACCAGGAAAATATGTTCCTAGATCTACCTATGTACTTCAGTGACTCTGACTAGATCTGATGTAGGATGTGCTTTTGTTTTCCCCTACAGGTTACAGTCATTTTTTTCTGTTTAGAATTGAAGTGCTGACCCATAATTAAGAGCTAAACAACAAAGGATTATTTTGTTAGGCTTGGGATTTGCAGAAAACTGTTTTACACTGGTCTGTGGAAAATCTGAAGTGAAGAAGATGATGAGCTGGCTTCATTAAGAAAGGCAATTAACACCATACACATTGCATAAGCATTAGGAGCATTTGGACTGTTGACAGTTTTTGTCTCTTCTTCTTGCCCATTTCCCCCTCTTTGCCTGCTTGCTTTAAAGCTCCTTCTGCAGAAGATCAAAGCATCAGTAGCTGAATGGATGTTAATGGGTTGGGCCATGCTTTGAAAAACCCCTGAAATCTTCACTGGTGATTTTTTTTCCCCTCAGAAGAGTGCCCACCTGAAAGTGTATTTGACACTATTAGCAGGAATTCCATCTGCCTTCCTAGCAAACCACTTTGTTAGCAAACACACTTTAATATTTGTGAAATGGCCACCAAACACCACGTTACACAACCTCTTCGATCCTATTGCAGAAAAGGTACTCCAAAGCAGGGACTTTCCACAGGGTTAAAAGGTTTCTTCCTCATAGGTATGCACCATCCTTTAACATATGTAGTTTAAGTATGGTCCCAAGCTTGCCAGACAAGTGCCTAAGCCACCCTGTGCAGGAGGATGTAATCCAGGAGGGCTTGCAGAATACGACCATCTGAACCCAGCAGCCAGGAAAAGATGTTGCTCAGTGCTTTGCTCCAAAGGCAAGTAAGTGCTTTGAGTAAGTGCTATGAGTAAGTCAAGTACCCACTCACCTGCCAGGGGTGCAGGGGTGGCACTGAACAGCTAAGGCTTGATTTATGATCACACCTTATAAGTGTGGCCCTCATGAAATGTTTCACTGCCTTCAGACTGATTAATTACAACCTTCCCTCCCTCCCTTCCCAAATTAGTCACTAAGGACTCTCAGTCTGAACTGAAATAAAGCATCAGTTTTAAGATCATCATCAACCTCATGCTCATCAGCTCACTAAAAACCTTAAATCTAAGCAGATTTCTGCCCAAGCTTGGAAAGGCAACAATATTAAAGACATAAGGCACTAGCGTCCCAGTCCATCTGTAACCCCCCAAAACCAGAGCCCCTCTGCCAGGAACGATCAGACCAAACCCTAGCTCTGATTTCCTGCCTTTTTCCTTCTTATTAGGCTATAATGTCATTATATTATATTTCACGTCTCTAATTTTGATTGACAAAGACAAGCCTAGAAAGAGAAGCAGGACTAAGTAAAATAGGGGATCCGCTCGAGGGTCAGGATGCATACGGTGAACAGCTGTATCACAAATGCTGAGGCAGGCTGTGAATGAGCTCATGCAGCTGAGGCTGGGGCAAGACAGCTTTTAGGCTACCCAAAATGTCACTGCAAAGTAAACCCTCTATTTTCCCAGCTGAATCATAGCCGTGTGGTTAGAGACTGTGGTAGAAATACAACAGGATACACCAAAATGAATAACTATGGTTCAGGTCATGAAATCACTGCAGCACATCTTAATTTCACCCTGCTGCCTTTACCAGACCCTAACTGCAGAATACATCGGCACTGCATCTCAATGTATTGCAGTGTGCAATGGGTAAACCCTTGAGTAATTTATCAAAAGTTTAGGTGTTTTGTTTATAGAAATGGGTAAGTGCTTGAAAGTTGGGAAATTCTTTCCAGTCTTAATCTGAATCATCATAAACTTCCTTAAAAGGTAAGTTTGGGAGCATGCTTTCATGAAGCATTTCTGGTACTTTTAGGACCTTATTCTGCTCAGAAAGGCCCAACAGCTTTGGGCCTTACTGAAACACAGCTTTTCTCTCTGTATTTCAGTAATGCTGTCTTGCCAGAACCTTATTCACTGCAAATGGTCAAGAAGCAAGCACATGCCTGTAGAGAATATATATACAGATAGGTAAATGTACAGTTATTTCTTTTTATAATATGTTCACCTATTTAGGAAAAGTAGATTTTCAAAGTAAAATAATAACATTTGGTATTCCAGTTTAAAAAAATTATCACTTCTTATTTATTTCCTTCAAATTGGTTAGATTCTTCTGATGATGTTGAATGAGCACAGAAACAGAACTGCCCAAATTTTACCCATAGCACACTAAAGACTTTTGAATGATGTTAATGACTCCACTATGGAGTCACTATTTTGGTTTCACCGTTAGGTTTAATTTGAAAATCAGATTCTCCTCCTGGTTACCTCAGTACATGTCTGAGATAGCGCAGCCCGAGCTACTTAAAGCTACAGAAGTGCAGCTGTAAACCTGAGCAAAGCCCACACTATGAAAATTCGGCTGTCAGCAGAGAGCAGATAGATTTCGGAGCCGCCACAGAGCACGCTGGCTTGCTGTAACACACTGACTCTCTCAGGTTTCAATTCTTCTGCCTCCTCCAGTCTCTGCTGATTTCCTATCCGATTAAAACACAATCAGCGTAACAGAAATATTAAAAAAAAAAAAAAAATCAAGGAACAGCAAACCTCAGTAATGTTAGGTTATGTTTAACTGGTAGTGGCTGAAAGAAGTCAATGAATCTCTGCAGTGTAAACAGTATTGAAAGAAAAGTTGTAGGGAGAAACTAAGACTCTGTCACTTTAAAAGTTATTAATTACGAATACAAGCTTGGCTGCTGAGTGAACATTTTATTTTGAGAACCAAGGCTTGAAGGACCAGCAGTGCAGTTTGTCGTAGCAGATACACTATAACACAGTACAAATAATCACGGCAATGCCGGCCTTCAGCACCATCTATTTATCAGCAAACTGTATTTAACCGAATGAGCATTTTTGCTTGCGGAGAGGTCACCTCTCGAAGCAGAGATTAATTCTGCTAATGGATTTTCCTTACCTCTGTGAAAAAGGCACTATGTGCTTGATGGTGATACCCAGCACACCAGTGGAGTTTCACACGATGTGAGACTGGCAACAAAACGTTGTGCTTTGCTTTTCTTCGGTGGGTAGGGTACCACGGTGCTGGACGATGTGCTGCTGGGCACTGGCCTCTGGGCAGCCCAGCGCAATACAGCATTAGCCAGGCTATTTTAGCAGGACCATCACACAAATGTAAACACAAAGGGTTTCAATACGGTTTGCATCTGATTCTGATCTCAGTTATCTCAGTGTAAATCAGAAATAATTCCCATGAAGCCAATGGAGCTCCACTAATTTAAAACTAATCAGAATGGAGGCTCAGGCTGAGTTCCCCCTCTCCCTTATTTTCTGCCAATCACTGCCTTCTAGTAAGGCATATTTTTTCCTTATGAGGCTACAAGCCTGAGGTAGATTGCACAAACCAGCACTGTTGCTCTTTGTCTCTGCGTGGCCGAGAGCACCAGCGTGGCTTGGCAGCCCCAGCCCCACTGCCCCTGCCCACCCCACCTAGGTGATGCTCACCATTCATGCCATTCAGATAACTCAACCTCAGAAGAAAGCCGGCAAACACGTTTTCCAAAGCACTGACGGGTGCATAGATGCTAGAATGTTCCCTAGACTCAGTGCTAATACCAGTTTGTCTCTCTGAAAAGTATTTTTTCACCCTTGTTTGCGTTTCAAGACTATAGAAATGCAAGGCACTTTGACTGATTTGGTGCTCTGACTAGCCCAGAATCTGATTGTAATTAGTCAAGAAGGAAAACAAAAGGATAAAAAAAAAAAAAAAAAAAAAAATGCTGCTAGTCTAGAAAAGCATGAGGTAGGAGTGGTAAGGACGTAGAGGAAAGGCTTCCAGCTGGGTGATGTGGCATCAACCCAAAACCAAATGGGAGTTTTGCCTCACCTTTCTGTAGGCTGCCAGGCCATACAGCAATTGCGTTGAAGCTATTGTAGATGATTAAATTGGGGCAGCTAATTTATGCAGTCTCAGAGGTGGCCTGACTATAATTTAGTACCGGGAATTTGAAAGCAATTGCTCTCAAGTTTCTGTTCCCATCCCTGCCACCATCTCAGACTGTTATCAAGTCTGTTGGTGCTTTTGGGATGAGGTTTTAGCTTGATTATCTCCCTCCCTCCTGAAAAATGCAACCAAATATTCTGTGGCCTGGTGTGATGCCAACAGATGCCACACGGGTAAAAAAAATAAGGGGGCAGCAGAGGAGAAAGTCATGAAACAGAAGGGGAAAAAAGGGAAAGAGCCATATGAAGAAACTTACTGCAGTTTGCTAGTTCCTTGACAGATGAAAATAGCTTCAGCAAGTACTGTTTTGGATGGTTCATTACTGTTTTCTCTCACCAGCATTTTGTGGAATGATGTTAGTGGAGTTTTACCAGTCATACTGTCAATATATACAATGATAATACAATAATAAACATAGAGAGTCATGACTCCAGAGCCAGGCTGTTAAAAGAGTAAAGCTTTGGAAACACAATGGTTTACTGAGGGCAGTGTCCTGCCCCCCCCCCCCCCCCCCCCCCAGTCCCAGCAAGCTTATTTATTTTTTCAGGGTCTTCTTATCATTGAGTATTAAAAACAACCCTTCCCCTCCAAAAAAAGAACCACCCAGCAACACAAAGAAGAGTGCTCTTATAAAGAAAATGTGCAGATAGCAAGAATAATATTGCTATTTTTTTGCTATTGTAAGGTCAAATGTTTGCTCTCAGTTAATCCATAATAAGTCTATCTTTATTTCAATGAACTCATTCACAATATAAACGCCAGCAGACTGTTCCAACAGCATTTATAGAAATAAGGCACTTTTTGACAACACTCTACTATGCTTCCCATTATTATGAAACCAAAAGAAAAGTAATTAGGTCCTGATAACTCCATATTTTGGAATCACTAGATGCTGGCTTAGCTTTTTGTTTTTATAGGAAAATTTTGTGCAAGGAACTATCTAACTTGTAAGACACAGAAGGGCTCTGCTTTATTTAATGCTATATAGGGGCCATGCGGGCAGAGCACAGGGCTAATGTGGGGCTGCTTTGACAGCCTTAAAAATAGCAATCACTGCTTCCTTGTAGTCATGCACTCTGATATATCATCTGAGTAAATCGGAGACCTGAGATTGGCTTTAACAAGCATAAAATTGATAGGCTGAAATCAGCGTTTTGAGAGCCGGTAGATCCTGGGCTTGCCTAAGAGCCGAGGGCTGTCACAACTGCTCACACCAGGCTGCAATGGAAGAGGCCAGCACGGACACTTTTTCTTTCTGCATGGCAGACTGTGCAATCAAACCTGCTTTTTTGATGGTCCCTTTCTGTCTGCTATCTAAAGAACGATCCCTCCAAGCAAGGCAGAGGTTTCATTAGCCAAATGTAACAGCTCTCCAAGCTAAAACCATCAAAACTGGGGACAATGATGTGGAACATTTTGTGATTAACAGTATTGAACCTGCACACCAAAGAAGCATATAATTGTACTCCATGGCATGAAACACTGAATGGATGTTATTATGACTAGTATTATTCCCAAAACACATAGGAGACTTCTTCCCAAAGCCTTAGGTGCCTTGACACAAGTAGGCAAAGCAACACTTGTGCTATCAGTCCTTTAGAAGTGACAAAGCTCTCACAAAATTCACATACCCCCATGCAGCTCTAACCCCTGTTAGCATCAATGAAGCCAAAAAAATCTGCCTTTAATTAGCAAGGCGGGGGGGAGTGGGGAATGGTCACAAAGAGAAACACAGTCTCTTCACAACACAACTTTTTCTCATTGCCCAGTCAAGCAATGCTGAGCACCGTGAGGATCTGCTATGGACTAGAGAGGGTTAAATTTCTGTTTCGGTGTGCTTCCATCAGCATTTTGCTAAGTGCAACATTTTCTCTGGAGTTTTTCCTAGATTTACAGCTTCTAGCTATAATTGATCAGCCATACACAGATCACGTAAACTGCTAAAAGTAGTGCAGTATAAACAAGTGGAAAAAGTAATCCAAAGCCAGGAACAACTGAACAACAAAATGTAGATCAATTACCCCAGTTCTTTGCAGACTGTGGAACTAGGAAATGCCTAAATGCTGCTCACATATCACTGCTTATATCTGGGATTTGGAGCACAGAGTTTGGAGGATAATTTGAGGAGGAACCAGAAGGGTGTCTCGATAGGGCCCTATAGCCTGAGTTCTTTTAGGTGAGATTTGCTCTGGCAAAGGGCGGTACATCCTCCTGATATATTATTGAGATGAGGTTCAGACGAGGAAGATTTGGTAGTTTTTAAGTGTCAGTAACTAATGATCCTCTTTGCTTTGGGAATGGAGATTTCAGTGAGAATGTAGCACTTTTTAAGTGGGGAAAGGAGGGGAGGAGAGGATAAACCACAGCTGGTCTCCTTAGGGAAAAAAAAAGAGAGGCAAATCTGCAGTGGGGAGCTCCTTAAGACAGTCTTTCATGCGGTTCGGCATCAGACGAATTCAGTTACTTAGCTATTTCAGCATTTTTGGTTAGTGGGTGACCAGAGCATTATGGTGTAAAACATAGCTTATGTATATTTTTCTCTTTGTTCTTGATTCTTGACCCCAAATCCCGCTGGCCCAGGGAAAAGCTAAGTCATTAGATATATTAATGAAGGCTGCTGCAGTATTTTTGTGCATAACTTGAAGAAAGGAAAGTTTTGATGTTTTGAGCTGCATCCTGCCACTTAACCCAGTATCACTTCTCGGGTGCTTCCATTTCAACCTATGAATCTTTGTGGATGCTCTTATCCTAAGGAGGGACTCTCAGCACCTAAATTCAGGTATGAAACACTGTCCTGCGCATGCATCTCTGATTTCTGTGCCCAGGAGCCTGGGTGTATGATATGGGTTATTGCTGCAGCACACTGCAAAGAGCTGCCTGCTGCCTGACCCCAGACACTGCACTACATCCCAGAGAGGTAGCCCTAGGTACAGCTGGGACTGAAGAGACTATTTTGTGGAATAATGAGAATTCCTTTAAGGTAAAAAGCAATGGCATCTGTTTTTTTTTTAAAAAAAAAACCAAAATGAAAGTTCTCCTCTGTCCATTTTGCACATACATGTTTTCTCATGCATAGGAACCTGGAGTGCAGCATTTTACAGAGCTCTTTTTATAACAGCTGCTGTAGAAATAGCACCAAATGAAAAGCAGTATACAAAGAAATTCATTAGACTGTTCTGCAAGACTGAGAGTCCAAAAGAGACATTTGCTAAACATGGTGTGTCTTTCAGCACAGGCCTGGTGGAAACATGAAAACTAGGATCAGCAACTACCATAAACACACGTTACTTAAAGCATCTGAAGACAAGCAGTTTGTTTGCTCTCACTCATTGCAAGGGAAGGAGGCCAATTCTGGAGGTCCTTCCAAAGTGACACAATTTGATGCTGTGCGCTTAGATTTCAGGATAGTAGCTATCTCACTGTGCACAGTGAGTCAATAACAAATACTGAAATACATAATGACTCTAAAACACTGCTGAGAAATTAATTTGCGGTTTATAGCATTTTAAAGACAAACTTGTCCAAAGCATGGGTCATCTGCTACCAGATCCAAAGCTGCTGAGAAACTGCTTTTAGAGCTCATAAGCTTTCTGCCATTTACCTGGAAGGCTCACTCTTTTCTGTAGGACTGAATGAGCCCATAAAAGCAATGCCCTTAGCCCATTGCCAAGGCAGGAGGGAAGTAGCCTGCAGCAGCTCTTAGCCTGGCAGCCAAACCAACAGCAGAAAACATTCAGAGCAAGAACATCGTGTTGGGATCTTGTACCAAACAAGATCCCCGTGGAGTCTGTGTGTGTGTGCACCTCTGTGACCATCAGGTAGTTTTACTGCCTTAACGTGCAGCAGCCTCATCTCTCCTTTATTTCTCTTCTCGTTCAACTCTGGTCGCTTGGGTTACCTCCAGCAGCAAAGTCCCTGCTGCGCTGTGGCTCTCACGCTAATAAAGCCTGCCGCTTTTCACCAAGCTGGTGCCCCTCACACTGCTTTGAGATTGGATGTGGCTCTGGGCAGTCCTGGTCTGGGCACTGCCGGTCATGAGGAGCCCTGCTGGTTCCAGTCTGCTAGCTGCAGTGAACACTGGGGGCCGTACAAGAAGCCAGGTTTGGTTCTCTTCTGCTTGATTAGCTTCTGGAAAGCCAGCTGGGAAACAGAGATGTGGTCATGTAAATCAGCTCCAAGTGGGCTGCGAACATAAGTCCTGCATTGGCTCAAAAACATCACAGAGGCTCTAGATAACTGGTGGCTGGATTCAAACTGTCAAGAATAACCTAAAACACCTGGATACCTCATGGAAGTTTAAAGATCTAAACATTTGGGATCAACATAATTTGGAAGTGATCAGACTTTATATGAGCAACAGAACATCCTTGCAACATAGCATAGTCTCACCAGACCCTCACATCTTACCCCACCAGCAGGAGACCTCATAGCTTTGCTTGTGCTTATCTTTTTTATTTTGCTTTAATTCTGTGGTGAGCAAGTAGGTATGGAGCGCTAGTTTGCATCCCCAGCAGAAGAGATGCCAGGGAGCAGCGAGGTGATGCCTGAGTCCCAGGAGCACCCAGTCGCACTCTGAAGGGCCATTCCCTTGCTATAAATGTCAGAAATCGGGGATAAAGAGGAAGGAATGCGTCCTACCACAGCTGCTCCCAGGGCAGCAATCTTTGGTGACGTATAGAGTGGAAAATGTGTCAAAGTGGTTTAGCATGAAAGAAAAAAAACATGATGAAGAGAAGGGCGGCTGAGTGACAAAAGAGTCATGAAACAAACATCCAACCACAAATAATTTGATGGTTTGATTTGTTCATATTATACTGCTGACATGGCATGTTTTTCCCTGCTGACTGCGCTTGCCGTATCAGCACTGAAGTCTGGCAAACTTAGAGACTGCTTTCTCTGTAACAAAAGTGATTATAATCAATAGGCAACTCCTTACGTGTCACCCACGTCTAGATGCAAGATCAGCATAATCAAGAAAAAGGGACCTTGAAAATCAAGGTCACTTTGGTATGGTTTTCTGCAGCAAAAGAGGGGGACAGCCTCTTCGGTGCAGCTGCAGCAATACAGAGCTGCTTGCCTTTCACACCCTCACAACTCAGTGCTGGCTGTGAAAACTCAGAAGCTGTTGCCTTTAATGGTCCCATAGCTGGGAAATTGGCCGAGATCCTTTTGCTGGCAGTGGGATCTGCATAACCTTGTTAAAATAGTTGTTCGGGTAACCTGCGTCTTCTGAAAACGGGCTTGTATGGCCCAGATCCCTGGATGTACAGCACAGTGCTGATCACAACAAGACTACCTGGGATCAAGTAAAAAGATTAAACAAAACCCAGATCTGTGTGATGGCTGACTATTTTGGCATCAAATCGGGTCTAGAAGAAAGAAAAGCGAAAGAAAAAGCTCACGCTGGAAGCTGAACCCTGGTGCCTTTCAAAGGTGGACAAGGATTTCTCTCCTCCATGTGGTTTTTGTCCAGCACGGAAAGTCATCTGGAAGTTGTGCGTGACCCTCCCAATCATGTTTTAAGCCTCAACAAGCAGGGGAAAGAACCCACTAGAACAAGAAGAAAGGAAAGTTCAATAGAGCAATTAAGGCCATAAAGGGCTGTGGAAGAGGCACCTTAAAAGATTTTTTTCCACAGAATGCTTAAAGTTTACAAAAATGTAAAGGACCCCTTGAAAACATTAGGTTGCCTGCTGCTTTTTGTTTAGGAGCTTCCATCCAGCCGTCACAGGAAAGATACACAGCCTCTTGGAAGTTTCCCTAACAGTTCTCATTTTAGGTAATGTAAATAACATTTTTTACATTAACATCTTATTTATGTAGAATCTTCTGTCTCAGCAGATGTCCTGCAGCTGTAGGTGTATAAAATACAGCGCAGGGCTGGAGGCTGGGTGGGAGGACTAATCTCTTCTTTATACTTACGCAACTAAGGCAGTTCAGTGGGGCTATGGAAGTGTTATCAGACAGCAAATATCATACGAGAGGGACATCAGACCCAGAGCTTAGGCTCTATTTGATTAAGACACTGTTTGCCTCATCCCTTGATGTCTTGCATATTATATTTTTAAGTCAAAGATGCAGAAGAAGTCTAATTAATTATTATTAGAGAAGAAAAATCTTTTTTTAGTTAACAAAAGAGGTTCACAGGTGGCAGCCTTGTTTGCTTCAAATCTGTTTTTTTATCCCCTCAGGGATACTCTCATGCCATGGTGGTCAACAGACATGCAGCAGTGTGGGAAAAAAACAAGTTCTTCATCCATATAAACCCCTTGCCACTCAGTGAAAAATGATAGCATTTATGGACCACTAACGTTTGTAAGTCACCTGCCTTTTTAAGGAGCTGGAGCATCTTGTCCAAACCAGCAATTACCTTATGCGTCAGTACATGGGTTTGAAATGCAGATTTCCCCTGGCATGCTGTTTCTCTGCTTACTTGGGAGCCCACCTGTTGCTTAAACCTTTTCTGACTCGCTCCTTTAAAAGTACAACCGAAGCCTTCCTGTGTGAATTCGGAAATACGGCAGCCTGTAACCCCTGAGCTCTGCACACGCTGTCGGTGCCTGTAAGGGCGCAAGCAGTGGTTAACGCAGCGATGCTCTAATACCTGCGGCCAAAGGTGAACAGGCGCGCGTTGACAGTGGCACTGGTTAATTAGCAGGGAAATGCCTGGTGTGTGCAAACTGTGCCATGATAATTGCTAACAGGGGAAGCTGACACGTTTGAGTGAACACTTTGTGCAGCCGGTATCTCAGTGCGTCGGTAGGAAGACAGCCCGTGTATGCCTATAGAAGGATCATCTAATTCGGCTAACATGTTTCACCCAGGCTGGCCAATTCAGAACTGCACACGCATGTCGCCGAGGGGACAGAAATCTGCTGGGGTCCTGTGCTGTTCTTAACTAACCACGAAGAGTCAGCTCTTCAGCTGCTATAAATCAGCAAAGCCCCCTTGTTTTAAGTGGAGAGGGGCTAGTTTTGCACCAGGACTATCAACCCTTCAGAGCAAAAAACAGTATGAGGCAGTTAAACCCAGAATCTGCACAATTTGTTCTTATTAAAAACATTTATGAAGGGCATATTTTAGCTTTATAACCTGTTGCTTGTTGAGCATGAACTCTATGGTTTTCCTTATCGCTTTTGGTTTTCAGGCGCTACAG
Source organism: Platalea leucorodia (assembly GCF_965183815.1). NCBI lineage: Eukaryota > Metazoa > Chordata > Aves > Pelecaniformes > Threskiornithidae > Platalea > Platalea leucorodia. The sequence continues at coordinate 8,569,457 of NC_138828.1, read as the reverse complement.
ACTCTGCAGCTTTGTTTTTCACAAAGTGACAGCACCTCCTGCCAAAGGGCAGAGAAATGCTGATGAGACAAATTGGAAAAGGTTCTCTTAGTTGTTATACCACAGCTTTTCTCTTGTCACTGACATTTGCCAGATTAAAAACTCTCAGTGCTGTACATAAGTCATAAAGTTCATTTATAAGTGTAAAAAAACCTCTGATCCCAGACTCCTAAACTAGCTACAGAGAAGTCCTATTAAAAATCCAGGACATAGTGTACTGCACGAGCAGAACAGTTAGATATGTACATGTCTAGCTATTTCATGGATGGAAAAAGAAAAACTGACACAATTACAGACATGTCATACTCCACTTCTTCAGAGTATTGAATGTCACTTAAAACAAAGCAAACAGCCAAGTTCATTTCCCATGACAAACATCCAGGGACATCTTAAAGTCAAAACAGAAGCAACCAAAATCAGAAGCAAAGGAAACTTTGACAATGCTTCAGAACCTTGTCAGATGCAATTTTTCAGTAAGTGTACTCAAATCAATGAAGAAGAAGGGCCCCCTTCACTGCAAACTGTTGAGCAGTATTGAAAAGTTTCACATGCATTGCTATCTGCAGTGTTAGCTTAATAAAAAAACTGCCGTAGGTTTTAATGCTAAGAACAGGTGAACAAAGTGAATATTGACGAAACCAAATGGGGTACAGAACAGCAAACAACAACAGAATCTCTGCTAACACTAGGAAAAGACGTCAGAGTGCACATAATTTAATATAATCTTCCTCATAATAAACTACTTACTACAATTAAAAAATTCAATCACAAACCCCAGTTATGTTGAAGTAATGAGAATATTTCTTACCTCTTTCACATGACTCAAGCTGCAAACTACTTTGGAAAAAAAAATAGATCAAAACCATAAACAGAACAGGATTAGAAAAGCTCCAAATGACGCCCATAGTGCATGACTTTCCCTAGCTGAAAAGTAATTTCCTAATAAAAGAAATGCTATGAGTTTTGAGCATCACTGGCACTTAGCAGGAATGATCTCCTTCAGGAGAAGCAGAGAACAATTGTCATCCTCTGGGACCTATTTGTTCCATCAGGATCTGTTTTCTGCTTGCTGTGCTTTGAGTGATTGGGTGCTGTTAGTGCAGCCAGTGCACTCTAGATTCTGTGGGTAATTTTGATAGAAGTATAGTCGATAAAGATAAAATAATCTAGTTATTTGGCTTTCCTGTGGCATTTCTGGGAAGCCAGAGTTTTATGCAATTTCATAATACAACCACTGAAACATTGGGGTGCTCCTGTAGACTAGATACATTAGTTTTTGGCTTTGTGGCTTTTAAAGGATTGCATTCTTACATGCTGTTACCTTTAAGTGCTTTCAGCTTTGATTAAATCTCAAACAAAATCTAGTTTCCAGTCTATGTTGCCTATATACATTCCAATTCAAAACCAGAAGAGCAGTCAGATGAAACCATACAATGGTATCTCTGAGCCGGTACCTGTTAGCGTAGCAGTGCCTAGGCTGTCAGGGCACTCCTCTGCTGGTATGATGGGTCAGATGGGTCAGTGCCTAACCAACAGGCATGGTGACTCCTTTCCAGCCCACACACTGGAAAATTAGTATACAACTGGAGGAATGGTTATGCGTCCTGACATGGTCTTGGCTCTGGGAAGGGGAACATGTTCTCAGGTTGTGCAGTTCTGGCACAGAGGCATATGACAGCCAAGAACTGTCTTTGGCTCTCCTCATAGCCTCCTTCACTTCCTTCAGAACACATTCAAGTTGAGTTTCCTAAAGAAAAGGAATACTTGCTATTGATTGTCGTCACTTCTGAAGCCATCATCAGAAAACATGCTTCTTTCCTGCTCTCCCAAAGTATTATTTGCTCACCTGTTCAGCCAAAAAGCTTTGGAAGGGGAACATGGACAACAAGAACAGTCACAGGAACACTGGGAAGGTGACAATCCTTTTTCTTGGTGACAGTAATGAGATGTCAGTCAATGTCCCATTGCAAAAGCATTTTTTCCCTTGTAAATAAATATTTAGGCAGAAATTCACAGGCAGTCATGAATGATGTCCTGGCAATATCGCAAGCAATGGCTGCATTTGGGACCTGAGCCTGGTCCAAGTGTTCTGAGGCTGAGGGCAGGTTTTCTGTATCAGAGCTCTTTCTCAAATCTAGCATCCTGCCTCTGGCACTACGGTGTAGTAACTTTTTCCCAATAAGGTGTCCTGTCAATTGTAACCCCCTTCTACACAGCGGGGAGGTGTCATCAGCCTTATCTCTGCAGCATTACAAAAATGGTATTCTCTGCCACATGGTTTTTATGCGGCTCTACAAAGTCCAGTCTGCTTCGATGATTGCAATGAATTCTACAGGTGTAAAAAAAAAAAATTGTAAAAAATTGTTCCTTTTGCTTTTTAATATGCTTACAAGCAGTTGTTTTAAGAGAGACAAACCATTCCAGTTCTTGCTTAGCTTTCTACAAGCTACAAGGAGTTCTTATAAAATGATGCTGTCACATAGTGTCTTTGCCAAGGTTTAACAAATTGTTTTAATAAAGACTTACATTATTAAGAGGGAGTTGTGTTTTAAATGAAATTACAATGCATATTTGGAAATATTCTAGATCATTACTCCAAAGTATGCTTTTTGAATGACTCAACAATATCCATTTGTCATCCAGTATATGTTCTTTTATATGAATGCTTGGGTTTTTATTAATGTTTATTTCTTATTCCCTAATTTGCTGTTTTAGCTAATTGCACTAGATATGCAAGAACAAACACTAATTACTAAATCAGACTCTGGCTTTTAAAAGACTCAGGGGAAATAAACCAACAAACGGGAAGATGGAGACCTGTTTATTTTCCCTACTTGTCTGATGGGCTGCACAAAGAGTCACAGTATTTTAAGAGAATGCACAGAATTATACGGAACAGTGGCTTGGTTTCTTATTACTGGGGGAAAGAGGTTGCTAATCTGTTTTCCAATCATGGAGTCTTGCCAGGGAATTTGCAAGGTATTAATTGCCATATGGAAAGCATGTTTATGAATGTCTACATACATACGTTGCTATGTGTACACATCAACTTACGCATGTGTGCATAAAACCATCCTCCTTTGTAAAGAGAGTTTCTGTTTACATATTTTTTTTCAGGCTACACAACTGTTGCTGATCACACACACCTGAACTGCTCCCTCGTGTGTGCTGACTGTGGCAATGAGGGCGTTTGATGAGGGTGGAGGCCCTTGGGAAAAATATATAAAATTTTCACTCCATCATGGCCTTCTGCGTTCTGCTGCTGCTCCTTTGCTCCTCTTTTACTCCTGGCTTTTCAGTCCAGCACATCTTTTCACACTGAAGTTTCTGATCTTCAGTGACTACTGCTTCATGATTTTCAATTAATTTGCTGACATCAGCTCAAGGTGCTCTTTGCACTCCTCATTTGTGTCTCTGATGGCAAGGTCTTCAAATGTATTGGTGCTAGAGGAGTGGTGCCTCAGGCCAGCAGGTGTCACCTGTTTCTTTCTATAACAACATGAAGGGGAAATGGAGGATGCTGGACATACCTGGAATCACAGGATTGTTCAGGTTGGAAGAGACCACTGGAGGTCATGTGGTCCAACGCCCCGCTCAAAGCAAGACTAGCTATGAAGTTAGATGAAGTTCGTCGGTATGTTGTCCAAGCAGGTTTCAAATATTTCCAGGGACAGGGATGCCACAACAGCGCTGGGCAATCTCTTCCAGCACCTAACCACTCTCATTGCCAGAACAGTTTCCATCATATCCATGGGAATTTACCTTACGACCACGGGGGGCTCTAGTCCTTTTGCTGTGCACCTCTGAGGAGTGTCTGGCTCCATCTTCTGTCTTCGAAGGCATCAGCAAGATCCTGCACCCCCTTATCACCCCAAGCCTTCTCATTTCCAGACTGGAGTAATGTGGCTCCAGTGGGATTTTGCACTGCTAACTGATACTCTTTGACACAGGCTGTGGTCTGCAGCATAGACTTGTAGTCCGCTTGTCCATGGGGGAATGTTTTCACCAGAATGCGGGACTTTACGGTACTTTTTAATGTAGTGTGTCTTTCTATTAATTTTGTGGTTCTTAAATTATATAACTTTGACGAAAAACATTGGAAAGTCTTGAATCAGAGAAACCTAGATTTCACTTATTTTAATAATTTATCCCCCCTACCAGAAATTACAGTATTTCAAAACGGAATGTTTTCCTTTTCATAGGTATACAAGAGAACGCCGAGTAAATCTGCCATATCCCTGTCCATTTTCACCCAATTAGTGAACAGGAGAAAACATCCCCATCTGAGATGGCAATGACAGTTCAGCTGTAGCCCTCTAGAAGAAGGTGGACAGTGGCACAGTTCCCTCCCTCATCCCCCAGGAAAGAAACAGGAGTCTATCTCTGCAAGCTACTAGCAGAAAGATAGGTAACTAAGTCAAATTGCTGACATGAGATGTGTTTGGCAGTTCCTGTGCACTGAAATGAGCAGTACAGACTGTTTTCCTTCCCACATATTTGTGACTTATAATATGTCCCAGATCTTGAAACAGGACCGTGCAGTTCCAATGATGAACCAGGGAAATTATGCAGCTCACTCCTCACGACTCTAATAACTTTGGATGATTGTTTCACATGATTCACTTGGAGCCCTTTTCTCATCCTCATCATGAAAGAATTAAAAAAAAAAGGCAGAAATGGATCATATGTTTAAGTGTCAAAAACATCTCTATGCTTTTCAGAAACGGGGAAACAAGGAAATCAGTAAAATATACTTTTGCCTATCATAGAAAGTGTCAAAATTTAGAGGAATCCACTACAACTCGATAAACTGTAAACTGCATTAAAGTTATGACATAAATTTTGTCTAAGTCCACATTGCATATTATTTTCCTTTAACAAAACTTTTTGATAATCTCAGAATGTTTAACTAGCATAATGCAGTTCTCAATATGTTTGGTGTTACATTTAAAAGATTTCATTTGTTAAAGTTTTCATGTGTTATTAAAATCACTGCTTGGATGTGGTACTGTTTGTATTAAAGGATAATACTCAAACTAAACATACAGCTTTTTAACAGATGTTTAATTACAGCAACTTCTCAAACTCCAAAATCATTTGTGGATTTCATGTTATTTCAGATGAAACTACTTACATACAAATGTGGGCTACTTTGGCCCATTATCTTTTCACTATTGGTGGGCAAGATGAAGTTGGCAGCATTTTTAGCCAAAAAGAGTTGGTTCCACATTGCTGGTTCCGAGACAAGCGGACCAAAACACTCTAAAACAAACAAATGAGTAACAGATAAAAAAAAACCCCTCGAATTGTTATACTTTTTCTAAGTTCTTTAAATAAAATATCACTATAATTCAAAGTGTAACCTCAGAACTCACCTCTTGCCTGCAGTCAATTTTTTCACTCTTTGCATTCTCCAACAAGTTGTCTAAGTTTGATTTACCCTTATAAATATACAAGAATGCAGTTATTTATCGTTCAACTGCTCCTTTATTAAAGCAAGCTGTTGTCCTCACACTCCTAACTATCTATGTACTGGAAAGCTTCAGCTTTGAGGAGAGGTGGAAGTCTTGGTTAACAAATGTAACATCAGTTGCTACTAATAAACCCCTCTGGACTAAAACACAGTTTTATTATGTTATTAGAAATCTGGAAGTAGATTTGGTACTTTTTGACAAAAAGGAGAGAAAAGATGGAAGTTTTCCAATAACACACACTAAAGATTTTAAATAAATATTTTAATTCTATTATTGGCATTTACAGGTAGAAAGCATACAGTATGTTACAATTTTATCAAAATGTGAAAAATATGGATGTTACATAAGTAACAAATGTAAAAAAAGTATTTTTCTTACCTTCCCTGAAAGTAAGAAAACTATTCAGCATAGGAAAATATTGATATAAAAACACAGCTTAGGTAAAAAAAAAAAAAAAAAATTTGAAGTTTTTACACAGTACGATAGGTTCATCAGATCTGCATGAAGATGTAAGGACTTTGTGAGGTTCTACTTTACCTAAAACTTCAGGGAATTTGGGACAAACAGTAAGCTACATTAATGAATCTACAAGTAGTTTTCCCTCATATCCGCTCCAAAATGCTAGAGTGCAGTAATTTTCTATACAATAAATAATTCTTCAAAGTTTCCATCATAGAAAATCATATAATGCAGAAAATGCCACTCCAAGGTCACAAGGGCTAGGCAGTGCTTTAATAATAATTATGATAATACTTATTATAGTGCTTTATAATGTCTAAGCACTTCAGACAAGTTAACTAATTAGTCCCCACAACACCCCTGTGAGGTAGGCGAGTAAGCGTTATTCCTACCTTTCCATAGTACAGATGGGAAAATGAAATCAGGGCAGAAGCACAGACTGCAGCAGCGGCACAGCCAAGATGAGAGGTCAAGAGATGTGGAAATCGAGGGTTTTTTCCCTTGCTCCCGTTGATCGTGCTGCTGCAAGCCACAGGCTACCGGGCTGGGCTGGCAAACGCCAACTGCTTCCCTCCCACTGGAAGCACTGAGGGGGGCGGGCAGGGATCAGGGTTAAGCATCCCAAAATATTTCATAGAGATTCAGAAGCTCTCACACAACTTTGTCAAAAAAAACCCAACCCAAACCAAACCAAAAGATAAAAAAAAAGGGAAAAAAAAAAAACCAACCAAACAAACAAGCAAGCTGAAAAGAAAAAAAACTCCTAAAGTGCTGACTGGCTTGAGTTGCTTCTAGCACCTCTTGTATGGAATAAGACTTATAGCACTGTTGCCAGCAATTATTCAAGCTGATTTCATCACATCCATCATGTGAGCAACTGCAGGATATGGTAACTACGTTTTCTGAGACACCTTACTACTGTAATTCCTTCATTCACCATCCTTCTTCCATGCACTTCTTAAGGAAAATTAAATCCTCAATACTCTTGCATCGTAAAACATGTTAGTAGCTGGAGACAATATACACATCCTTCACAATTAAAAAAAAAAATTAGTTCATTTTCAGAACAAAGCATTATTAATTTAAGAATCACAAACCAAACAATGGTAAATAGGGAACCCTTTTCAAAGGCTGCATGCCGAATATCTTGTTTTCAAATACAATGCATGCAGGAGAAATAAATTCATCCAAGCATAATTAAATTAAAAATGTTTTAAGTCTCTTTCAGCAGCATAATGGTTATTATTTTTAAAGTCTCCTCCAACCAAACTGGCCTGGGGTTCAAATGCTGACCTTCGCTTTTCTACAACCATATAATGGTTTGACCAGTCCCCATGGCTTTGCACTGCGGCAATACCAGGAGATAAAGCCTATACATACTGTTCTGCTTCCCCATCCTTGGAAACAGGCTTCGTTGTACCACCTTTGCTGTCTTCACTCGCTGCTGCTGCTGCTGCTGCTGTTTTTTCAGGAAGTGATGCCAAATCTTTGAAAACATCCACATAATGCCCAAAGCCCGGGCCCCAGTTCAAGAGGTTGTCCCAGTTGAAGTTTCCCGCTTGCTGCCCCAGCTTCGCGGGCAGGGAGCTCTCCCCCACGCTGGCGGCAGTCGCCTGTGCCCCCACCGGCCCCCCCTCGCCTCGGCGGCCAGGGTACCGCCGGGGCTTCAGCCGGGTGCCATAGTTGTCCTCGTCATCCGCATCGGACTCATTGACCTGGGATAACTTGGGCATCCTGGAGGTGTACGCTATGGGCTTATCCCTGTCGTACTCCATCTCCGAGCAGGTGAAGGACTCGTGGGAATCGCTGTCGGACGAGGACTCGGGTGCGGGAATACCATCGGCTGGGTTCCTCGTCCGGGACAGAGGCCTTCTGCAGTCCTCCTCAGAAGAGGACCGGCCATGGTCTGCACTGCAGATGCTGGGGTTTCTGGGGCGAGGGGTGTTCAGTCTCTCCACCTCTTCGATGGACAGCCCCACCGGAGGAGCAGTCTCCAGAGGGATCTGCCCAATGGGCTGCTTCAGGCGGCTTCCCGGTCGGGAACCGTGGCTCGCCATGGTCTGTGGACTCTTACTTCTCCTCCCTAGCCGAGTGGCATAGTTAAAAATGCCGGGCTGGCAGACATCGCTGTGCATCTCCAGTGGGCTCCCTTCCCTTATGGCAAGGTGCAGCTCCCTCGCCGGACTGTGCCTGTAGAAAGTTGACGATTTGGAGAAGGGTGCAGGGCTGTGCCGAGACAGGGGGTTGGGAGTAGGGCATGCCGAGTGGCTTAAAGACGTTGTCCTCAAGCCCTGCCCATAAGCGGGCTGGTAGGTCAAGCTGCTGGCTCCCAGGGGCATGGGGGACTGCCGTGCGAAGCCCAGTGGGCTGTGCCTCTGGATGGAGAACTTGGGCGTGTGGCTCCGAAACTGCTTGTAGTGCTGGATGATGTCAGCGTCCGAGGGGGCGATGCTGCTGGCATTGTCAATGTCGTAGTGCTCAATCTCAGGCTCGGGGGAAGCCAGCGGGGCGCTGGGGATCGTCTCCGTGGCGTGCGGGATGTCGGTTTCATCATAGATGAGATACGGGTTTTCTCTTTCAATGATATCAGGTTTTGGATTCCCTTCGGGCTGCTTCCTGACAGTCATGTCATCGCCATAGGGTGGGATGTTGTCAGGGTCATCAAACGCCACGTTCTCACTCCCTTTTTTCTTCTTCTCCTTCGTCTTCTTCTCCTCTTTCGGGGCTTTCGACTTCTTTGCTCGGCACTGGTTGCAGAGGATGAGGCTGAGGACCAGCAGCGCCAGGACCGTCGCACAGCTGCCCACAATAGCCGGCACAGCCCACAGAGGCAGGGACAGCTCAGCGGGGTGCGGGGACGGGAGACAGACGTGGCCACCATTGATCCCCGCTCTACACTCGTGGCCAGGGGCACATGAGACCCCCAGGCACGCCACCACCACCTCACACGTCCGTCCTGCGTACGCCTCGGGGCAGCTGCAGGTGAAGCCGGAGTGCGCCCCAGGCTCGCAGCTGCCCCCGTTTTGGCAGGGGCTGGAGGTACAGGCGCCCGGCGGGACGCACTGGTAAGCGTACCACTGGTTGATGCACATCAGGTCTCCCCAGCAGGGACTGCTGGCGCAGACGTTGGGGCCGCGGCAGCCGATCTTCACCGAGGGGTCTGTTTTGGAGAGAGTGGCGAGGCTGTGCTTGCCAGCGAAGGGAAGGCTCTCCCCGCCGTACTTGATGTAGGAAATGCAGCCATCGAAGCCTAGGAGGAAAAACAACAGTCACGTTGGGACACGAAGACTGAGTATGCACTGTCAACAGAGGCCAAAGATGCTCTGAGCATCAGTATCACGCTAAAGGGGAAACCTTTTGATCAGCAGATGATAAGATCTGTGGTGTGCCTCTTGCATCCTGAAGTGAAAGGGGAAACACAAACACAGAAGCAACAAAATGGAAAACCCAACGCTACAATGGAGGCAACAGCCTTATTTCGTGATGTGGTTTTAAGCAGTGTGTGGGGTAAATCACGCTGTTAGTTACACACATGAAGCCTCCATATTTTCACAAGTGAATCTTACGTATACTGAGCTTACAATTGCTTCCCCATATTTTTACATTGCATTGTGATTAATGTACAAATATTTGTGATATTAACCATAACAGTGTAATATTTAAGTAACCATTTATTTCGCTAGAAGGATGGCCCATTCACAGATGGTTCAGTATCTGACAATCTGCGCTGAATCATTTAGGCTCAGGTGTAAGGACTGTTTTGTTGCTTTTTGGCTATTTTTGGCTATTTTTTTCATAAACTTTTGATAATTTTTTGGGATTCATACCAGATAGGAACTTAAATCTATTTTTAAGCAGAACAAGATTAAGTAAAGGCTTGTCATGCCTGGAGCTTCCGACATAACTTCTACACATGCACCTTTTAAAACTAATGATTTTCACATCTAAGCTGTGCATAGAAATGGAGACTAAAGATAAGAAAGTAATTAAGTAATTTCTCTGAAGATATATGCATGGCACTTATATAAATGATACCAAGATATCTTCGTTCTTTTAAGTCTGCCAAATAAGAATTCAGAAATAGACCATGGTTTTTAACTTCAACACTAAGACTTCAAAGCAATGAAACTATTCTTAGATGAGTAAATAAAATGTACCAAAACCTGCAATGTAGATGCTGAAATTAACATCTGTTTTCTAGAAGGCCTGTAAGACATTTTGCACTCCCATTGCTTTCATTAAATCTGAAAAACCAGGCAATTGTAAGCAGAAGCCTAAATATAATTTGAAATGTTGATCCGGCTTTTAAGAATTCTATAGGCTATGCAGGAGAAGGAACTACTGTCCGATTAGGATGTATGCACCTCAAGTCTGGAGACTGCGAATAAAGTTCAAATTGAGGAAAAAACATAATATAAAATGAAATGAAAAAATGCATTTGGGGTAAAAACAGGTTGCTCACATAGACTCAACTCTGCTGCTCACTGAACGGATTAGATCTGAGGTTTGCAATGCAAATGGATACTTTAGTGATTGTAGCGGTGCTTGTCTTATAGATAGGCTCATCGAAGGAAGTCTGAAGGTTATATTCTCAGATCTTTATTATAATGTGGTTTCCCGTTGAAGCAAAATTATTTTGCCAAAATACTAAGCAATGAGTAAATGGTTGGATTTTGCAGAAACATTATATTTTCTAAAAACATATTGTTTGGCCCTATTTTCAACTGATAGTCCCATTTCACTGAAGCCAAATGAAAGGCTCCATTGCTCAGTAAATAAGCCAAGAATCCAAATGGTTACCATAGGGAAACATCTACTCTAATAGTATTTAATGTCTTTAAAATGAATTTGAACAATCATTCCTTCAGCAACTTCAATATACTTAAATGTTTTTGTTTCCTAATTTTCCCATATTTCTAAAACTTCTTATCATCCACACAGAGAAACCTGTGCACAGCTGGCTTGGCTGTGCTAGCAGAAAACATCAGCTTCCATTCCCCTTTGCTTGTGTGCTTTCCAGTTTCCCCTATTCCGAGCTGAAGTTGCCTATCGTGCTTCAGCTAAGCCTCCTGTCTTACTGTGTCCTAAAGTCATGGCAATACTTTTATGTCTCAATCTTGAGTGGCCTTTCCCCAAATTTCCCATAGCTTGGTTGCAGCGCTACCCTGTCAGCAGTGATGCAGACTTTCAGTGCTGTGAGAGCCCAGGGAGATGGGATTAGCTCTGGCCTTTGTGCGGTGGTTGTACGTGAGGTTGCAGGAAAATCCAGCCTTTTGCCAGTCTAATAATTCTCTGTGTTCCTAAGACTTAATCCTTTCTGCAAGGGTTTTAGGATAGTGCAACCTTATGCTGACCTCTACTCAGAGCTGTGACAAAATGGTACGTAGAAATGCGTTTGTAAGTTGTGCTCTCAGTGTCCACATGCATGGTTGCTGTAAGAAACATGTTTATCTCCTTAACTTCTGCTGGATTGTCCTCAGGATGCCGTGCGTGGTGCCAGGTTTACAAGAGGATATTATTCAGGACCAAATTTATCAGCTATTACCAATAAAGATAATCAACGAGAAGAAGCAAAGTGCCACTACTCAGCTCTAAAGCATCACACTTGGGTGAAAGAATAAACAGGAGCAAATTTTCCATGCATTAGCAGTGTCAGAGAAAGGTTCATTTCTGCAAACATATTTCTGGAATGGAAGAACAGCCACCATGCATTCTAACTTTGTGAATAATTGTGGAAATCTCTGTAAAAATGGGTAGCACAGAGATAAATGTTATGAATATTTACTCTGTCATGAAACAGCAAATATACTCAAGTTGTATGAGGTGACATTACAGATTTATAAGCTTCAAAGTATGTTGTTTTAAAATTTGAACACTCTCTGATGTCAGAAATGAAATATGAGTGGGTATCAACATCAAATACTTTTCACTGAGAGATGCAAGTCATGTGGTGTAAAGGGACATGAAAGAGCCTTCTAAGTTTTGCAAGCATACTATTTCTGTATTATTTCCATTCTGAGAGAGATGTATTTTCTGTCAGCATTACTTATATTTTCATTTTCTCCTGTTTTTACATTCCCAAATAAAGAGGAAATTGAGGATTTAGGTTCAGGTGGGAGCCCAAGCAAAACGGATGATTACCCTGCTGCATGCTTGGTGGTCCCTTGCAGCAGTGATGTGATAAACAGCAATTGAGATTTTGTCAGGTCTACCCGGGTTTGAAAACGTTATTGGATATGCCAGCTTCACAGCCCTGGAATTGTCCCCCACATATATTTTTGTCTGCCTTTAACAGTACTGCAGATATTTTTGACTCTCTGAGTTCATGCAGTGTTTTATACCTCCCCCTTGTAAATCCTTGTTATGTCGTACACAATGTAATCCAATATTAAAATAAAATAAAATCATATGAATTAGAGATTTTGGATTGTGTATTCCTAATGGAAGCCAGACAATCCTAATTTGTCTGCCGCAGCATCAGGCAGTGGTGAGATTTTAGCATCCTCAATTTTCTTTGTTCCAGCTTTCCTAAAAGCCTCTGACTTTTCCATGCATACACTGCTCATAAAACCTACATGTAAAAATGGTAAAGGTAAGCATAGCATTCATATGGTCTTATACTGCATTTCATACAAATTCACAACTGAAGTGAATTTGCTCCACTCAAAGATCCTTTATCTGGTCACAATTCTTGAAGTCAGGAAGATTTTTCAATATAAAAACTGTGAAACCTATGCCTGCACTGTCTGGAGTATCTCACAGTTTGTAGCTAAAAATCGCTTCCATTTTTACTTATCACTGGGGGAATGATATCAAATATATGTTGTCTCCTTCTTTTGCCAGGGTCTAAGACAATTGCTTTAACTCTTAAGGGAGATTGATTTACTTAACAGCTAGATTTCGGTTCCTAGAGGGTGGTTCCTTATTGTCTTTGGTTTCTGCTGCTCAGAAATAAATCCTATTCTTCATTTGACAGCAGGATAAAGCAGGAGGAAGTTGGAGTTTCAGAAAATATTTTAATCATATTAAAAACAGGCTAAATCCTGCAGTACTTACCAAACCCCTACAGAGACAAAGTTCTCATTTAGCATTTTGCCCAAGTAAAAGATTTGCCTTGATTTTCCGGATTCTGACCCAGGTGAAGAATAGATCCTTTCTTCTCTGTTAGCATAACAAAATTAATAACAACTGATTTACTGACAAGCAAGCAAACCCACCCCCTGCCTCCAAAAAGCCCTGCAGATGGAGTGCCTGCTTTGGAAACAACAAGGCTGCAATGTGTATTGAAGGAATAAAGTCTGCAATCCTTACTCATTCAATTTGCAGTTTTCCTGGCAAACTACAGAAGTATATTAGTTACTAATAAAGAATTATGGTATATTCTGCAACCTTTAAGCAAATAGAGATCCTTTTTCTGCTCAAATCTACTTATGTGCACTGTATTAAAAAAAATAATAAAAATTACCTGCAACTGTGCCCTTGAGAGGTTGGCTTGATGGGATTCCTCCCAAAGAAATTGTAAGAACGTTTAGTCCACCGAAGTCTTGCGTGGCATGGAGAATATCTCGGCTATGAGTCTTGTCGACCGACAGGATAGTAGCAGACCCGTTCTTCTCAATGAGTACCGAATGCCACTGACCATCCGCAGCATACACTTCTGGGATATTTCTTTCCACTTTCCCAGCAATTCCAGCATCGGATACGTAATGCACTTTCCCACCTTTTATCTGATTAGAAAACAGCAAAATGCATAATTTTAAAATGATACACACATAACCACTCCTATACACACATAACCAATGTAATGCCTATTCAGTACAGCTACAGTAACATATGGCTTTGGTTGTAATAGGAAGCCTGTGTGTATTATTCCCCAAATAATTGTTTTATACTAAAAATGCATTGATTATTTAGTACTAAGAATTTGGCCGCAGTTAAATACATCCTTCCATCTGTAGAAAGCTTAGAGCTGCCATCCACTCATTCCCTGGCTAATTTCAAAAGAGAAAAATCTATTGAGAGGCCAGCAATAGGGCATGCACATGACAAAATATTTTAAGCAATAAAAGAATAATTCTTCCTCCTTCTTCAATCCAAGTGTGGAAAATGCTTTGCAGAGTAAACAGATGTTGTCCTTGCCCAAAATACTTGCATCTACTTTTCATTATGACACAGTAGGAATCTATATGGCATGGCAGGACTTAAACAAGATTCCCATTTCCTATCTGGTTTTGCTGCTAATTTGCATTTTGCAGAAAAACACTTGTGTTTTAGAAACCTTTCTGAAGAGTTGCAAAGCGTATTATTTTGTGTGAATTTTCAAAAGCTGCTTACTTGAGCAAACTGCTTTTAAACTTGTGAGCTGTTAGGAAAAAAAAAAGGTACTATTAAATTCCATGAAAAATTTTTTGGCTTTTCCTCTAGGAGTGACGCCTCGCAATTCTACTGAATCATGAGATGCAGGATTTCAAATCTCTTATTAACTCAATATTAAACGATCCCAAAATGAGATCAGTGCAAATTCTGCATTTAAGGTATAGCAGTTTAAAAAAAAAAAAAAAAAAAAACCAACATCCAAACCTGCCAGCTTCTCAAATATTGCGTAGGAGTTGGGTACATCAGCTGACCTCCTAAGGGTGTACAGACTTGTGCACAGCTCATATAGGCTGGCTCTGCAACGTGTTGCGTTTCCTTCCATACTCTGCACGTTTGGTCGTACACGTTAAATAAGATCACTATTTTCCCTCCGGTGCTTCTCGCTGCAGCTCGGTCGGTGCGTGATCTGTAACATGAGCGTGCAGAACGTGCACACGCACAGGCCAGGAAAGGTCGAAGCCCCAGGTTTGCTGAAAGCTCTCTAAGCCTCGCATGCTTTGTTCCAGGAAAAATAACGTTCACCTGGGAAGAACTGTGAGGTGACACACCGGCTACAAGAATGCTGCTCTCGTTTCCAGAAACTGTTAAATGCTCTGGATTTACTTCTTTAGTGATGCAAGCTGAGGACTTTGTTCATACAGATCAGCTTTATTATGGCTGTAAGACCACGGTCATGTCTTGGCAGCAGCCTGAACTAAATGTATCTAGCACATATTCCGTTTGGATCAAAAAATACAATGGTTAATATGTGCACGCACTTCATTTATAAATACAATAATTTGGACTATTTGACAATGTATTGTTTGAGGGACTCTTTGATAAAGCTGCCCCTCAGAGATACGATGCTTTTGTTACTGGCAAACACTATCGCACAGCACAAAGAAAATCCCACATTTGGAAATGCAGTCACACAGACTATCGTAACATCCTAAACAACATTTGCCACAATCAAAAGTATTTACAAAAAGATGAACTGGGCAGAATATATACGTACATTTATGTCTGTAACCTGTAATTGTTTTGTTAGTCTTATTTTGTCTTTTATGCTCCACGTAAATACTAGCTTGTATTTTGGTCTTTATGTAAGCAAAAAGAAATGTACCATATCAGACAATATCCTCTAAGCTTATGGGAAAACTAAGCACAAAATCGTAACTTCTAATTCCACATTAGAGAAGAATTGTAGAATTATTTACCTGTCAGCAGCTGATATTTTCGATACTGATTTATGACATTCTAGCTCTATTTCTGTTTCTTTAAAATTGCATGTGACTAATGCTAACAGACTCAAATGAAATACTAGTGGCGTTTGGAAAATAAAATTTCCAGAGACAAGACTGGTCCATGACTTCTTCAACCAGGAAAAAATAAGGAATGTTTGTCTTGATTCCTTGAAGCGCAACACATTTCTAAATTTGAAACAAATGCTGATGCTGACAATATTGAGTAACATCCATTTCTGGGTTTTATTTAAATGGCAAAGCAACTGACAAGTAGAATATAATTAAAAGAATGAACCACCAAAGCAAACATATTCCTAGCTACAAGGATGATTTAACTTTACTAATATTCTGAGTTTCCTTTACTGAGCAAATTGCTTCTTATTTGTCTTAAATCTGAGCACTAGCCTTTACAGATTTATGACCCACTGGATGAGATATCATTTCAATGAGTTATATTTTGATTTATTCCTGCAACTCAATATGTGCATAGAATCACAGAATGGTTTGGGTGGGAAGGGACCTTTAAAGATATCTAGTCCACCCCCCACCACCGTAGGCGGGGACATCTTTCACTAGGATCAGGTTGCTCCAAGCCCCGTCCAACCTGACTTTAAACACTTCCAATGATGGGGCACCCACAACTTCTCTGGGCAACCTGTTCCAGTGTCTCACCACCCTAACGTATGCATATGTTAGGTCATCCAGGTAAGATGTAATCCACGTTCTCTACCTGTAAAATTCATAGATCTTAGAGCTACAGTCATGCTAATTTAATCTGATTTCAGATGAGATTTTCAGCTAAAATAAGGCAGACAATTTCACCTTTAACCTGCTGTATTTATCCCATTACTTCTAATTGAATTAGTTGCAATGGGTATTTGTAGGAAAACCAGCTGTGACAGAGTTTTACTAATAAGGAATCCCCTACCCTCTTCCTTGTTGTGTGTTTCTGGGGAGGCATTTTGATCTGATTTTGACCATTGTTTAATTTAACCTGCTAGTTTTTGTATCTTTCCTGGATTAAGGATCCCTTTATACCATAAAGACCTCTTTTGGGTTCTTTGGGGGGAGTTTACATCCATCATTCAGTGAATTAGCTGTTCACAATCTGAGTGGGTCTGATTTATTACCATTTCTCTAATTTTACCCCAATCCTATCTACACCAAAACCAGTTAACTACAAGAGGAAAAATGTGGAGGCATGGAAATAGCTACAGGACTTGTAGCTTTTCCCTAGCACAGTTTAATATTAAAAAACACATGCCAGGTTTTCTCTGAATGCTTACAAGCATATTAAAAGACTCAAAAACCAAGTTATAAAATTGTCTGTTTTGAAGACTGACAAGAGAGTTGTAAACAGAAGTCCCTAAAGCTCATCTTCTGCACCAGGCGTGGACTGAGATGCCAGGGAGACCTACGCGTGGGTCGGCTTCACTGACATCTTGGGCCACCGCTGAGGGAAGTGCTTGTCGTGATACCTACTCCGGGTATGAGCAGTGGCGCAGAAGCCATACTGTACTAACTACAGTTAAATTACTACAGTTTTATTAACTAGCATCATTGGGGAACTTTTCGGCAATAATCGGTACAGTGATGTTACCTCTCCTTCCTCAAACTGCTGCATCTGTTACTAGGCAAACCTCCGCTCTTTGCCCTTGCACAGCTGGGTCTGGGACTTGACACCCTCTGCTTGCTTGTATAACTTCACCAATATTAACAATAATAAAAGTGTTTGCATAAACACACCACTAGTGCGTTCAAGCCAGGAAAGGAAACTCTCCTTTTCTTTTTTTTAATGATGCTTGTAGAGCTGACCTAGCAAATTCTACTAGGGAGAAAAAGGTAGTATTTGTTTTTTTCTCTCCAGAACTCAAAATAATGAGATCTTATCTGCTAATATGACAGATGCAGAAACTTCCTATCAAATGATGTGGTAAAAGCTTACGCCAGGGAAGTAATGCAGACTTGCTTCTTAAACGCAGCCGGTGTGTCAGGAAAGCTCTGTACCTCTGACCAGGCAGGTGGAGAATATCCATGGGGCTGAAGCTTAGAAAGTGTGAATTTCTGTATGAGTTTCTTTAAAAGTCAGGGAAAAAACTTGGAAAGCTTTACAGCAGTCAAGGAAACTTGGAGCTTACACCAACCCAATAAAGGGGCTTGCCAACATCACTGCTGTACTCATTTAGAGTTATGAGTAAATGGACTGAGTCATAGCCAGGAACTGAACCACCACTTTCTCTTGAGAAAGGTAACTTCTGCAGCAATAAACTCTTTGGGAGGAAAAAAAAAAAAAAAAACCAAACCAAAAAAACAAAACTGTGTGGCATTTGAAGCATTAATTCAGCTACATATCTCAAAATAATTTGATATTGACATTTGTCTATGGGCAACCTCATGAATTCAAGTTATCCCTCACTTCCTAGTTTGATAAGCATGAGCCACGCTAGTAGGAATTAATGAAAACTTTTTGGCAATTGTTTGCTAGCTTAAGGAGGGTCTGGGTTCGAGGCCCGAAAAATCAGAAGATAAAAGGCCAATAATGAAATGATTTGTTCTGTAGAGTGTAACTTAATGATGATAACAAATATGGCAATGAGTACCGTTCCTGTGGCCTTAAAACAGTCACTATTTGGAGTCTAGACAAAACTGATTAGATACAAAACCATCAAGATCTTCTGATACCTTGGCAAATAGTAAGGGAATTGTTGAGATGATGAATGATGCTGGAGCAGTGCCTAGCCTCAGTTAAAGACCTAATATTTTATAAAGGAAACAGCAAGAGTAATGGAAAAATGTGATTTTGATCACCATGCATGAGGCAGTCCAATCAAATCAAACTCAGCATTAGCTGTAATCTTACCTTCACAGTAGTGAAGTTGCTGCTTTCCTGGACGTGAACTAAAATGCCGTTCTCGCTTCTTGTCCTGAACTTCACTTCCAAGCGGTCCACGTTTGGGGGTCCTGGGCCGGCGCGTCGAGTGCTGTGTCTCATCATGTGTTCTCGCTTCTTGTTTGGGCTCATGTGGTAGTCAAGTCGTCCTTTGCCTTCTAGCGATAAGGCGGTGTCGGCAGTAATATCTGGGAGAAGGGCAGGGAAGTCCTGAGTACGCAGCTCGTTACAGCTATAGTGATCATCTGCCCAATAATGACCATTTTCTTTCAGAGCAGAGATCAAGTTCAGAGCAGGTCGGGGGGAGAGCAGGAGTGAATGGCAACTTCAGCCCCTCTATTCTTTGGCTTCAACCAGAATATGTGTTTGAGAGTGGGAGTGTGCTAGTAATTTACTGCTGCTATCAGTCAATAGTAAATTAAAACTCGCTAGGGAACAAGTGAGGGAGTAGGGAAAAAAATTTGGCTCTCTGAACTGTAATTCCTTCCCAGGGATGTTACTGTTTCCATTACTTCAAGCAGGGTTTCATGATATATTGAACTCTAAGCTCTTCAGGGCAGAGATAATGACTTTCTATTTGTTATGGCATTAAAAAAAGAATAAAAAATGGCAGAGCATTGACTACCAAATGCTGTTAAAATTATGGCTAAATTCTTTTGTAAACCGGTGCAATAAAAGCATATAAATCAGCTAAACAATAATGGGACATGTAAGAAAACAAAGCCCAGTCATTATACTACAACTACATGGAAATAAATCACTTTGCTCTCCTAGACACTCCTGTATTGATTTACAGAGCTATCCATATGTGAGTTAATAACCCCAGAGTGTAAAATGGCTTGCTTTTATTTTCATTTACCATATTTTCTTGCATATAATCTGACGGTCATTTGATAAAAAGAAATACAGTTCGGAGAAGCCATAAACACGTGCACACAATGTTTACGTGAAGGGAAGGATTTTCCCTTACCCTCTTACCTCCCCACAGCAGACAAATCCCTCCTTTGGGATAGCTTTATTTTAGTTACTGATTATACATTATTGGGAAGCAGTAGTTTTAAATGAGTGCAAGTTACCTGAAATGTGATATACAAACCAGAAAACATAATATATGTAACTTTTACTATTTTTAGCTCATGAAAGGACAACAGTCCATTGTGGACTTTTCCTTCAAAATTATTTAAGAGGCAAGCATGCTGCTTGTTTTCATTATTTTATAAAATTCATTATCCCATGCCCCTGAAAAGAAACTCTGAATGGCATTTGGTCAAACCATAGTTAGGTGTACATTAAAAAGAAAACCAGTAAAACCTTCTCCATACATTTTTCACAGTGCTTTCCCGTCAGTCCGTCTTTGCAGTGACACTGCTGCCACGACCAGTGATCAACACAGGTGCCACCATGTTGGCAGGGGCTGGTCGTGCAAGCACCTTCTAGTCTGGGGCATCTGAAACAAATCAGAAAAGTAGATGCTGAAGAACATACGCACAAATAAGCAGAGAAAATGTGCTGGGAAGCATCCTTCCCCCCAGAAATGCAAAAATGGAGAGGCTCTTCTCCATACACGGCTCA
Source organism: Platalea leucorodia (assembly GCF_965183815.1). NCBI lineage: Eukaryota > Metazoa > Chordata > Aves > Pelecaniformes > Threskiornithidae > Platalea > Platalea leucorodia. The sequence goes on along the minus strand of NC_138828.1, from coordinate 8,549,424 downwards.
TGTTTCTAAACAGATCCCAATTTTCAGCATCAAGTTATAACAGTCTTACGAAAGAGAAGAAGAAACTCTTTTAGCTGCTTTTTATGCTGACCTCCAGAGACTTCTTATCACAATGAACAACACAAACTTGGGGGGTTGAAAGAGGAAGGGTAAGCTAGCAAATTTGGATGTAAGACTGACATAATTGCTACAACTCTGACTTCAAACACTGAGATGGAAAAAACAGTAGAATCAGATAGTCCATCATTTCTGAAAGACCACTTGGAGGATATGAGGGAAATTCAGTGATACTTGAGAGGCAAAGTGATGGAACAGACATTGTGGATTAAAAAGAAATAAGAGGGAGTAGAGGTTTGGTGAACCGTATAAGTACAGTCAAACCCAGGGGAATTTATAAAGAAACCCAGTAATAGGGTTGCTCTATTTCAGCCTGCAAAGCAACATTAATAATAATTGGCAGTAGAAATGTAATGATGTTGCTTTTTTGAAGCCTCTGTAATCTTTTGTGAACGTTTCATCCAAATTCACTTTCTTGTTAAATTTTTCACACTTTACAATAAATTCCGCAGTCATTTTTTTACAAGAAATATTTGAAGGTGTCTGAATGGAATAGCATCTGAGTTTCATGACGGCTTCCCTTATTGTAAACGCGGTCCATTTGATACCATATATAGCAGACGTACTGATCTAAGATTCCTTGAGCTGCCAAAGCCTGGCTGGGCTCCAGGGGACGTCCGTTGACTGCAAACTCCATTATACAGCCCACAAAATCATGGCTTTCCACCTGTCCTCTTCTTTGAAGGATGGGCTCTACAGACCTGATGCCACCAACAGTAACTCGATTTGGTTGTACATCAAGAGTCCTATAAAAGAGTCAGAAAAAAAAATTATCAGTATCAGACATTAAGACAGCAATGACAACATAGGAACTGTAACCATCAGCTACGATCTGCGGCTAAAATTCCACTTCCAAAATTCGTATTTTACATTTAGAAGCGGAGACAGAGGGATCAGTAGTGCTTGAACTAACAGTTATAATGGGTATGACTAAATTCACACTCAGTTATTGCATGTCAAAATTTCTATTCACTTGACTGAGCAGCGTGCTTGAAATCATAATGGATAAGGTTTTTTACTCAATTATCGTTTAAATTGTAGATGATATTTAAATAACTGGAAGATGGATTCATTATTTTACAAAGATATAACACCTTTGCTAGTGGGGAAACCACGTGTGACAGAAAATATGGTTGTGATTATTGTAAGAAATTAGCCAAAGTGATTGGGATTGAAGTTATTGTTATCTCCAAAGTAGATCTAAAGATGCGACAGAAAGGCTTCCGAGTTAGTTACAGTAAACACAAGAAATAGGGTTCGTTCTCTGTACTGGCCAATGTTTAAGAAATAAAAACTGTAAAAGATGACATCTGGAAATTACTGAAAACAATGTCAAAATAATTACTCTTAATATTTTTTTTAAAAAGAAAGCAGTAGTCAGGTGATGTTATTTCTTACACCTTTATAAGAAATGAGAGGTGCAGTTTAAATAAATAAATAAATACAAGACCCCAGATCAAAGCCCCAGACTGAACACTGGAGTGAAATATAGGTCCTACTAGAGTAATAGCATTTTGAGTCTGAGCCTGGTTTTGGCAAGATAGATACGATTCAAAATGTAAAAGTGGAGGCTTTGCTAAAGATTTGTAGCACTAAATATTGTAGAACTTCAAAGTGTCAAAGAGTAGCGCTGTGTATTTAAAAGCCACTTGATTATAACAAATACATTTGTGTTTTACTAAGATTTACAAGTTGTCAGGAATTATGAGCATCTGATATTCTGATTTGTTAACTCTTTCTAGATTATGATGTGAAATCTCATAGCATTAGGCAACAAGTCTTATCCCTGTTTACACCACAGTGCAGACTACCCACGGCCATCCATTTCTTGTGTGCCACCAGAGCCTGGGGACAGCGACGGAGCTGAGAATTGGGAGTTTCTGAATAAACTCCTTGTCATGAATAAACTCCTTGTCATGAATAAACTCCATGCAGAAATGTAGCCTGAGTTAGCAAGTAGCAGTACATGTAGAAAATTTAATTTGCTTCTGCAAAGATGGGAGAAAACGACACTTTGGAGCCATGCTTTTCCATGTTTCTGAAGGAGTGCAGCTGAGGTATCTATCCCTTGCTTGAGGCTGGGCTAAGGGCATGTAATCATTACTCCAAATTTCTCTGGCATTAGAGGGTGATTTCTTTTTCATTTTAGTTTTCATTTTACTCCAAAAGAACCCCCACAAAATGAAGAATTATTTACCAGTCAGTAGAAACAGCAACATTGCTAACAGTGCAGTAGCCTGGCTCCTGATCCTCAGAGCAGGAATCCACTGTCAGTGATGCTGCCTGCAAAAGCCACACACACAAATATGCTGAATATTACAAGGTTCTAGTCCCCAACCACATTAAATATTTATGATTAAATATATTATAGCAAGGACTTGGCTAGAATGGAGCACTTTTATATGACTATGTCACTCGGGATCGCAGGGTGCTTCAGAGCCACTGATCAACTACATTCTGCATCAACATAGTGAATACCAAGACGTGGATACTAACAGAGAGTGAGCTAATTGGCTGCTTCATACAGAGAATCAGTTAACCACAGAGTTTTCAGATTTGCGTAGGGTTTCTTTCACATTTGTTTGCTTTCCTCCTCGAAACTGCAGTTATTTTGGCTCCTCCTCTTGATCCTATTTTGTATCCTACTCTTGATCTGAACAGAGAGCTGCTCCCTCCAAACACAAAAGACATTCCTTCAGGGGCTTGACCGTGACATTAAACATATTGCTTAAACTTGATAAAAAGCACTTTACAAAAGCTGGGAGTACAACACTGAGATTACTAGTTAAAAATAATAACCAACCACTCAATAATACTCAAAAAGTAACCAAGTGGACCTGATTACGGTAACCCTTAGGCTGATATGTCATGAGGGACGTTTGCCCCATGTCGATAATGGTGAAACCTGTGGATACTTACAGTGGGACCAAGCTCACATTCAGAGAAGTATCAGGCATCACCAACATTTAGAGCAGTCTTCCTCTTTATTATTATTTCCAGGCCATCAAGCTCCAGACAACGAGGTTGCCTCATTACCGATCTCAGTCATTTACACTAAAGTGAATCATGGCACTGTTATTTGTAATATCTAAAAGTCTAACCAAAGCTTTCACTAAAATCATGAAATAATTCCTACTGATTTAAAAAGGAGTTTTTATTTTATTCCTCATTTAGCAAAGAATTTTCCCCACAGCTATTTATTAATAACAGATGCGCTACAAAAAAACCCCTGAAGGTTAGTTATTCCCTAAAACAAATTTTCAGAAAAATAAACATAATCTCCAAATTGTACATACCAGCTTCTCATGTTTCAACTAGATGTGTGGTGCAGTTTTACAGCAAATTTAAATCAAATGTCACTTTTAAGAATGCCTTGGTTTATATTTTGATTTAGATTACGCTACAGGAGCTGAGCAAACAGCAATAGCTATCAGTACGTCATTACTCTGCAATGGCTTTTTTTCCTGCCTGCAACTAAGTTCACTAACAATGTCCTGTTGAAATCCCCATGGATTGTCCATGCTATTTCCAAATACATACTGTGAGCTGACACATTGTATTGACCAAATGAATTCATAGCTCTTAGCCCTAAATCACGCCCTACAGTATGCCTAAATTGTTCAATTTGCTATTTTTAATGAAAGCTTATCTTGAATTTCTTTCCATACATAATGAGCAAACTGCTTCTCCCGAGAAACATTGGTCTGCAGTTCCAAAGCAGGTTATATGCCCTGTATAAATGCAACGATTCATAGAAAGAATAATAAGCTGGCTGGTCTGTATGCCATCACATGCATACATATTTTCCTTCTGAATATCAACAACAAAAAATGAAACGAGTTTTTTGTTCTTAGCTCAATCAGTGTAATCTCCCTAACTTACATCGCTATGCGCTGTGAAAGCCAAGCTACAACCCCAGCTGAAGGGCTAGATATTTGAGAATATATTTTACTTGGACCAGAGTTCATACAATTTGTTTTCTAATGTTAGTCAAATGTTCCTGCTTCTTACTTAAGCATTACTCTACGGTTACCTTGCCGCATTATGAGACTTTCTATCCTGTCACTCTGCAATAGCTCAGGACTGACAACTTAATGATTTTACCAGTTTCCGATAAAATCCCACTGTGCTGTAGGAAATGACAGATTTGGAATCCTGAAGGGGGGCTATTTTATACAGTTTTGGACACCTGGGAGACATTTTTCCTGCAGCAGAAATATCTAAGACAAAGGCGATTCTTTTCACATAACTGTGTTTGTAAACAGCTGACATTACTGAGAAGGTTTAAACATTTAAAAAAAAAAAAAAAAATCACACAGAGGTATAGGTTGTCTTAAATGTTTGCTTTCAGCCTGAAGCACTCATAACTGAAATTTTCGGTAAATACTCCTTTTTATGTTATCTCTTCTTCTATAGTCTAGCCCTCTGGCATATCTACAAGTAAAACATTTTCCTGTTCTGTTTTTCTTAAGTGTATTTCATTTATTTGTTGCAATTTTTAATGTGTGCTCCTACACTTAGCCACTTGAATCTTATTGACAGAAATATCACACTAATTTAGTTGCTAAAATGGGAACCTGGTGCCTTTCAAGATTTACGTGCACCTTTGGGCTTTACCATTTGGAAGCTGCAATGCAAATTATGAAGTATCTGATATTAAGGCACGTTAAAACAAAGTCATTACTCAACATTACAATTATACTTCATCTTATTTGGATATATAACTTGTACAAACACACACAAATTGGATTTGCAAATTCAGCTGAAGACTAAACCATCCCCCCTTCAATAAACGGAGAAATCCAGTCTTGTACTATGCAACTGAAATGCAGTTTCAGGCTCAAGACTCTCTAAGAGAGAATTAAAAAAGCACGATTTAGGAAGCTGAGGAGATAACCCTGGTCCAACAAAGAACCCCAGACCACAAGGTAACACGTCCCTCTGCTGCTCTCGGGACATTTATGCCTATGGACATCTCACCCTGGACCTGAAACTCTTCAGCAGGGTGCTCCGAACAGACCAGCTTAAAAATATAAAGGGGCTGTATCTCAGCAGCACTGCCTTCTGCAGCAGTTCGTGACGGGAAATCTCTGCAAGGACTCAGGGGGAGCCACACCGGGTAGAACAGTTTATTCTTTTATTCCCTACATCACTTCTGGCTTGAAATATATAAAACAAAATGTGGAGCCCCAACCATATATTATTCTTACATGACTTTAATTTCAAACATGGGAAGAATATGGGATTCCACGTATGGTGGCCATTTCTGTCTGAGAAGGGAGCTGTTGGGCAATAGTTACTGATTATGGATGGCAAATAGATTTGGTTTCATTTCTAACTCAAACACTGTGGAGTCGAAAAGCTTGGCTTGAACTCAAAGAGCATTTGGTTTATGTTCTGCTTTGGAAATATTATTAAAAAATGAGAGAAGAGGAATAGAAAACATTTACTGAAAAAAAATAAAGGCAGGAGAGGGGTCAGAGCACCAGGCATATGGTGATCAGTTGTCCCAGTCCATTTTTTGGGAGAACTCCTCCCCTCAGATGCTCTCTGGGGGACAAAAAGAAAAGTAACTCCCCTCCTGCCTCCCCCAAAAACCCTCTCAGTGTAGCACCTTTGAAATTTTTATATGTATGCTACAGAGGGAAAACAGGCTTCCAGTCTTATGAGATTGGTAAAATCTCTGAATTAGCTCAGGGAGGTCAGGGACACCTGGAATTTGAAGTTCGTCTGCTTCTATTTTCCAAACGTTGATAAAAATTATTTTGAGGCTTTTTGTAGTTACTATGGTTGATTAGCCTTCCCTGATAATCATCCCTGTAATCTGCATCAGTTAATTAACCTCATGTGTAGTAATTTATTTCATTAATTATTCCTGGTTCTCATTTTTCACATTTAGAGTACAGGGCATTGCACATGTTTTTTTAATTATTCTTTATCATCATCATACTAAACAAACCATTATAGGTCTTTGAGTCAGTTGGAGTAAGACAGAAACAAGGGAGGTTTTTTCCAAAGTTGGAGGTTCTGCTAGCAAACGCAACGTTACTAATTTTAAGTTTCTCTGAGTTCATGTGGAAGCCAAAGTGACTTGGCTGAACTTCTCTTAAATTCTCATTTTAGCATTTCTTACCATTCCAGCCCTCCGGGCAATAACTGTGTGAAATTGTCCATCAGACACCTTCTTAGTTGTGGTAAGCTTGTACGTGCCACTGCCAAGATTGTAGGAGAATCTCAGCCTCTCTTCTGCTATTTCCAGGGCCAGAAATTCTGCCCGCTCTCCGGTTTGGTTATCGTAGTTATACAACATTAAGGCATTACTTTTTATAGTGGCAAACTTTATATAGATGTAATTATTGTTTGGATCCATACTGGGAAACTCCATATACGACAGCTCTTCAAATCCATAACTGTTCAATTCACAATGATTCCCAAAAACACCTGCAAAATGAGAAGTAAAATCTGGTATCAGATAGTTTTTTCCTCACTGAGCATTCTCCCAGAAACGAAGTACTGATGTGCTCTAGATACGGCTACAATACACAGGCTCTTTAAGAAACCTCTAATGTATGATTAAAAATGTGCAACTTGAACAGAAGAATCCTATTACCCACAGGTGTGTGTTGAAGTATATATATTTAAACTTAAAAACTGAGTTACAAATGACAGTTACATCTATTGAAAAACAAAGTGCATTTCATTGAGCTCTATGGTTTCTTTAGAAAACAGAAAAAAGCGAGCTTGACAGCTATGTCAAATATGGTTGTTAATTATCATCAGGCATTTGTTAATCCAGTTATGGAAATAAATTTGCAACTTGAGCTTATTTTTCTCGTTATAGCTGTTATCTCAACTGTTTCTCAATTGGTGGTTCATTTTTTATACTTATGGTATAAGCATATGTGTGATTAAAACATTATGCCTTCCCGTGTTTTATTGATCTGAATATTTTGGTGCATTCTACGTATTTCTTTTCAGATCTGTCACATAATTTCCCTTGATTTTTTTTACTGCAGCATCAATGAGAAAAAAACTTACTTAATTTATGAATATTAGTTACATGTACAATGGACTATGACTATATAGGAAATTAATAAACTCTGAGGAAACATAAAACAAAGGAAATAAAACAGAATAAAGAAGTTATTCCACATGTTAGTAGAAAACCATATTCAGAGGTAGTTACAAATGTGTATTGAGAACCATATATTTGTGTGAGGGTTTTCAGCAGCCTGAAAACATTGTAGATGATTTCTCAGGTTTATCTGTTTTTTGATTAATCTGTTGCATTTACTTTCATGCTTTTCTGTCTAAACAATGACAATTCTGGATTAATCTGCATTCAGAACAAATCTTGCTGCAATTATATCATGATACCTTAAAATATCTGTGTTGTTTTATGTCTTTATTGGGTTCATTCCACAAACCAAATTTGGGATGATTAAATTCTAATAATTATCCAATATCTAACGTTGTGGTCCTCACTTGCAGAAAAATGTGGGTGCTCTCCAATTCTTGCTATACAGATATTTTGACAAATTATTCAAATTTCTCAAAAGAAAACCAACCCCTTTCCGCTCGATATCATCCCAAAGTGCCTTTTTCTAGTTTAACATTACAACGACTTCCTTGCACTTTGCAAGTGCATAGGACGCAAGAATACTGATGTTATTTACAGTGGTCTGACTCTTCAGCTCTCCTAAAAGCATCTGTTATTGGGCAGGAGAGCAAGCACTGCAGAGCCCTCGGTGTGCCCCCCCCCCCCCCCCCCAGCAGCCACATGCTTCCATCTCCTGCCATGCTGGCAGAAATATTGGCTTCTCCCTCTTGCAGCCGGAGAAAAACAGAGAGGAGGAGGCCAGGAGATGACCAACACCTGCCCATGGACTGGGGTGCATATACACACCCATTGGTTTTGTGCAGGTAAAAGTAAATAGCGATTTGAGAAATATTAATAGGGAAAGGGAAGATCAAGCAGAGAGGAGGAGAAGCGTACTCACCGAAGGGGCAGTGGCAGTAATACCCCTCCACCCCGCTTTGGCAGGAGCCACCATTGAAACAGGGGTTGCACTCACAGTAATTGACAGTGGAGTCGCAGGTTTTCCCTGTGATTAAGGAATAAAAGCAATTCCCAGGTCAGAGTATTCAGGTCAATAGGAAAGTCAGGCTGGTATTTAAGTAACGAGCTTATGAACCAATACTGAACGCATGGCCAGGAGGGAGGGTGCCAGGGACCAGTTGCGGCTGTGGGATGGAGAGAGGAAACACAGACACAATGCTGGGCTGCTCCCAGCCCTGACACAGGCATAATATGCGGCCCAGAGAAATTAACTTTACTTTTCAAGTGTCTCATTGTAATTATCTCATATAGGCATTGGTGGTTTGGGTTTGTTTTTTTTTTTGTTTTTTTTTTTTTTTTTTTTTTATTATTATTATAACTGGTATCCGTAAAAGATCATTAAATGAAAGGAGATGCTGAACTAAAAGAAAAAAACACAATATTTTTTTTCCCCCTCTATTGAATGCAATGTATTCATCAGTGTGAAGGAGATACAGACAGCCCTTGCTGGACCCTGTATGAACACAGCATGCTGAACACAGGCTGCTATTGTACATTATATGATTTTTCTTATTTTTCCTCATCAATTACAACCTCCTTCCTGACTCGGAGGGACCACAGTCCTCTGGAGCTAAAACAAGTTACCCTGGATACAGTCCTTCTCTAAGCAGACATTGTCACATGTGGTAAATATTATTCACCAGAGAATAAACTGAAATCACATAATTCATTTCAACAAGAAAGGGAACCAAGAGAAAAAGTGAAGATTCTAACAGATGCTGAATACCGACAAGGGGATTCTTTGTACAAAACTAAAATTTTCTTTGTATGGAAACATTAACTACAAAAGTATTGGTCTTCACTTCTAAGTTTTTCATTGCTTAGCTTTTATGAGTTTAGCAACACTTCCACTATGTACCACTCTTGGTACCTGCCTTCCTTCTGCCAGCAGTGCCAGCCTTTGCTGCCTGCTCAGCAAAAACTTGAAAGTATTGTCATGTTTGTCCCTCATGTTTCTCTGCCAAAACTGGCAAAATCAGCCATGCTCTTCCAGACTTCTCCTTGAACTTCATTTTGGCCAGGATACACACACATAGCAAAGGCTAGGACTGCCTTAACGCTTCGTATTGCACTGATAATGAATTATTTTATTCCTCACACCATATAAATATAATATACGTTTAAGTTAAAAGTTCAACATGAGCTTGCATAGAGGGTGTCCATTCTTGTATGTCACATATATTTATAATTCTTCCATCTCACATGACAGCAATGCACAATATGGAGTCCTTAGGGACTGCTGGTCCCTAAACCTGTAGAAAATCAGGACTGTGCTACATTAACTCTGCTAGTTTTTTCAGAATTTCACAACTTCAGCCACATAACTAAGAAAACCTCTTTTTTTTTTTTTCCCCTCTAATTTTCTGTTTAACCTAAAGAAGTTTGCAGGCAGTTCTTCCATGTGAGCAGCAGCCCTCCATGTGCGACTGCAAGCAGGATGGAAATGGAGCGCTGGAGGATTCCTGTGGTTAATACGTAACTTGTAGATTCACCATAAATCCAGGAAACATTTCCAGTGTCTGAATCTAATTATGCTTTGGGGGTATTTATTTATATTTTATTCTCTAATGGGCATGACTGAAGGATGAGCTAACTTTTTATGTTAGATTTTTGCTGTTTTCTTTATTTTGAAATTATGGTACATCTTTGACTTACCGAGGAGAACACGTAGCAAGAGTGAGGCAGAGATACTTAAAATAGATCAACGATGTTTCTTAGTTTTCACAAAAATCAAGTGTAGCTAATAAGGCTTACTAAGTTTTTTGCAATTCAGTCAAACTAAATACTGTTTTTCTCAGCTAACATTAAAGCTGGCATATTTGCTGAGTCAGCAACAGAATATGGATGTTTAGTTTAGCTGCACATATTTTAACCAGTGAATAACAACATCTTCTTCATATTTAACAATTGTTTGAATAATTCATGAAACTAATAAAAGTATGTTTGCATTTATTCCAACTGTTTTGACAGAAGAGAAGACAAATACCCTGATTTAACTATTCTTCAGAGCTATTAAAACTAATATTTATTTAAAATGAAGAAGAAATTTCGGCTATTCTTTGCCATTCACCGAAGTGCTAAAGACCTGGGAAAAATGTATCTATTTACATTTGGAATAACGATCCAACAAAAGATGTCTATGAAGCTTATTTTTCCTCTTTAAATGCATGTTAAGCATGCTTATCCTAGAAAGCAAGAGTCCTTCAGCCAGATATCAGCAGGACAAAAGTATAACTTGGGAATGCTATTCTAGTTTATCACTATGGTTGTTCTGTGTAAGGATTTAAAATAAATTACTTTGATAAAGCAATATCATTAGAAAAACCTGGTAAACAGATGATGAGAGTTATAAACCAAAAACTGATAAATAAATAAATAAGTAGGTAAACAGTATTATATAATGTCATGTAACTACCAAAAGAACAGAAACTTATTTTTATTTAGTATATAACTCATTTCCAATTAAAAAAAAAAAAAACTGGTATGACCACCTGAAACTCTTAAAGACATCCATCTTTTTTTCCTGCTTTAAGATAATTTTTAGTTATACTTTTTCTTTCTTCTAAAAGATTCCCTGAATTTCTTCTCCTATGTGTATCCCTCCAGGCAACCTTACCTACCAATTACCTTATATCAGCTTCATCTGAAGACAGTTGCTGCTACAAGGCTTCATTCCCTCTTTTCTGCAGAATCCTGAACTTCATCAATTCATCCAAATTTCCTGCTACCTTCAGATCTTTGGTCAGTTGCTCCTTAGACTCCTCTGAGACAGAAACTCTCACGCATTCTTTGTCCATCCTCTAGGGAAAGGTCTCCATATTTCAGGATATTATTGGCAGCCTGCATTGGTTACTCTGCCAAGACCCAGAGAGTTTCTATCAACTCCTGGTTTTTGGATGGTCCACCAGTGTTTAAACTGCACCTTCTTACTCTTCCCTTTTCATCTAAACCATGTTCCTCCTGTGCTCCTATTTTTTCCCCTCTCTTGTTATTGCCCAGGCTTGATTGGCAGAACTGAATCTTTCTAGACCTCTGAACAAGGACATATACTCCAGAAATAATGGAAAAAGTTAGGCTGGAGGGACCTTGGAGGTCATGATGTCCAACCCCATTTCAAAGCAAGGCAACCTTCAAAGTTAGATCAGGTTGCTCACGGCTTTACCCAGCAGGGTTTTTCTCTTATTTGTCTTTTCTTCACCATGGGGATTCCTCCAGGTAAGTTGCCGTGATACCAGTTACATTGTACTTGGTCCTGCAACTTCTACTGAACTTCACCTTTTTTCTTTTAACACCTTATTCTTCTAGCAAGTAGAGCCATCCAAGATGGCAGCAGGTTGTCCTACCACTTTCAGTTGTCTCCCTTGCAGCATGCTAATGCTAGCTTTCCAGTACCTTAGTAAAAGAGTGTATTTCTTCAAGTCCACCATGATGGCCTACTGGTTTCATGGGTTAGACACAATAAGATGTGTACTAAAGATTTAGATTTGGAAAAACAAAACATAGCTTGCATACCCATTGTTTTTGCTGTTCTGCCTAAGATACTATGCTTATATTTAGATACTATTTTTTTTGTGGAGAGAAAGAAAAAAAAAAAAAAAAAAAAGGAGTTTTAGAAAGGGCTGTTTTTCCTGAGTAGAGAATTTACACAAGTACTAGCTATTTTGAAATTCTCTATTGCACAGATAAAACAAATCATTTGAGGAACCGTATTGGACTGAAGAGGATAAGAAACTGTCCGCCACTATGCACAAAAGCATCCTCACCTGAACCCAACTGCTCAGTTTTACTGCTTTCCAGAAAGATAATGCCAATGATCTTAACCTCACAAAACTAAAGTAGTTTTGGTTTTCAGAGGTCATTTTCCACAAGAGTCTGCTGATTTAAGTTTTACAACATGAATTTAAGAGTAATGTTCTGATAGACTTTTATCCCACCTAAGTAATATGCCTTGAAAAATTATGAGATGTATGTGTTTTCATGGCTTACGCAAGTCAATTTTCAAGAAGCATTTTCACACATTCGGACTACTATGCACTTCTCAGCTGGGGAATAATTTTATTTGGACAGCATAAAGAATTAGGCTAATCATATATGTTTGATTAGTGTTTCAGGGTATCAAATCCCGCGTCTCAGTCAATGTTTTGGGAACCAGGGAGACTCCAAACCAGAGCCACCCCAGTAACACTCCAGTTCAGGTGAATGTTGCAGTTAGTTGAGTTCACAGATCTCTTCTCAGCTGAAACACTGAAAGATTCGGGATGTTCATTCTTTTTGTGTCAGAAAGATCTTTTTCTGAAGACCATGAAAATTAGGATAATGCTGGATAATTGATAACAGACAGCATTCAGCATTTATCATTCATCACCTCAGGCTGATGATATCACATGCAGGGGCTTATGCAAAAACCTAACTTCCTGAGAATTTTTTTTTTTTTAATTGAAAAATGTAACAGGAACAGATACCAGCTGAATGCTCTTGGGTTAGATTTCAGCTGATTTGAGAGTTTTAGTTTTTCTGGTTCTCTGTATTCATCTTTTAAAGTGATTGTTCTAATATTTTAATCTTGCATTTGAAACAATTTCACAAACCTACATTCCTTCATCTTAATGAGTCCTGGAAAACAGGAAATAAAGGGTTCAAAGGAAGGGCAGACAACTACTGTAAATCACAAAGTATATTCCCTCCAGAAAGTGATTATTTTAAAAACAAAACCTGACCATCATTAAGAGATGTAATTATAACAGATTGTTTAAACCCTAATGATGTTGCTCTGAGGTAATCAGTCTTTATAATCCTATTCGGTGAAAAGAACTACATTACCTTTGCGGTATGATGAAGTGAAATGCAGCTGACAAAACATAATAAATCAAGGAAAAGTAAGACTCCGTTTTCAGGTAGGCCATTACAAAGGTCTACAGCTGATGTACTCTAATTTATGGTGAACAGAGAGTCTGTCTCAGAAAATACTAATTTCTACTTGTATCCAGTACCATGTAAATATTATTTTTTTGCTGAGCATGCAAATTCAATTATGAGACTGTATTTTCATTCCAAGAGAAGCAGCAAAGCTATGCATATGGTAAACTGAATTAGAAATCCACTGGTTTGGATGTCTCCTTTTTTTGCTGAGGCACTCAAGGTTTATATTCATAAAGAGACAGTTTCAGGCTTTATTTTTACATTCACTATGGTTATCTTTAATCATATATGAATCAGGATTAAATGCCCAAGCAGCTGTGTTCTCTTTCTGTTGGCAGTGTAATAATGACATAATAGTCTCTATGTCAAGCATTCTCAAACAATCTGTATTCTGACATTTGTTTGCAGAACCTATTGAATATTAAATTTGCAGAATTTCAAATATGCTTTTGCAGACATAAAATGTCTAAATATACTGAATATTAATTGTGATCTTATCTAATAAGCTCTGCTGATATTCAACTCTGAAGATATTTTGGGTTTTAATTACATACTTTGGTGCCATTTGTTTTCTGTCTTGATCAATTAATCTCCAGATATTTAAATAATTCTTGACTCTGCAATGGCCAACTGATTTAAAAAGATCTGACTCCCAAATAGAAATGTCTGCCTCAGTGGTAGTCTATTTTAAAGTTATTTGTGTTGACAAGGAGTTTAAGAAAGCTTATATCAGATGCCATATTTAATTTATGGAGTGAAAGAAATCCAACACTTCAAACTGTAAGAGTCTCTCATCACATTTTCTTAGTTAAAACGTTCTTCTTTTTTCAAGCTTGTCACATGTAGAGCTTTATTTTTAGCTGACATAAGGGTTGAACATTAAGATACGGGCTTTAATACCAGAAAAAATTAGCTGGATGTTTCTTCAGTGTTTCAAATTATAGGCTAGAGGCATATACTATAGTATGCTGCTAGAGTTAATGAAGTGTTTTGCTTCATTGCAACAGCAAACATATGCCCATGTAATCTCTGGTGCTAATGACTGAAGAGTTACAGGGGATAGGTGCCCTAGAATTATTTTGCCATGCTCCTGGCAAAATAATTTTATGTACTAATACAACATGAAATAAAACCCTGGATTGGTAACTTAATTAGAACTGCTTGTCAATTAACAGTAATTGCTCCTAACCTGCGGCATAGTAGTACATTTGTGAGGTTTACTCGAAAGATCACATCAGCGTCCTTTATATCAACAGACCTTTCACACTGAATACGTATCCACTGCTGTAGCTGTGCTTTAAATGAAGTAGTTAAACCTTTATTTTGAAAGTGATTAACCTTCTCCTTTGCAATAAAGTGTATCACATCTCCTGTACTAATCTGGTTTAAGAAAAAAAAAAACCAAAAGACCAACCAACCCCCTGATCACTCCACTGGTTACAAATGAGTTTTGGTGGCAGTGGTGGCAAGCCCAAATACCCACACCATAATGAGCATGGCTGTGCCGACCTGGGCTGCCCTGGAGCATCTGCAATACAGAAATACTCCTTAGAAAAGGTAATGAAAGCCTTACGTAATCTTCTCTGGTTAGATTTTTTTATGATGTCTGTAAAAAGTGGCATAAGCGATGGTTAAAATTGTTCAGACCTTCCTTACGTATCATACCCATGACAAAAGCAAACATCAGCCTGCTTTTCTAGGGATAATATGCTGCTATGTTTGAATGTGTAATAAATATTAGACAAAAAACACTCAGAAGAGGTAGAAATGCTGCAGACATTTCTGTTGTTATTGAAAAAGAAATGACAAAGGGACAAAATAGAGAACAGACATGACTGATCATTTTGCCTGAACGCTGGTTTTTCCCCATATCCTTCATCTGTTTTCTGTCTTGTGTAACTGTAAGCAATCTGGGGCAGAGGCTGATTTTCTTGCTTGACACACTCCTAGCAGACTTGAAATGCTACCACAATATGGATAACAATAATAGAAAAATCATACTTAAGCATTGGAAATGGTTTCTACATATTTAATAAATTAAAATAGCTCTTGTAAAAATCTTTCTGTTCTAATGCAAATCAGGTAAGTGAGATTTGCCTGAGGACAGAGCTAAAATAAAATAATACTGTGGGCACCTGGTCTTCTGAGTTTTCATAACTACAAATACCTCATTTTGCGTGACCTCTTCACCTATTGGGGATGCTCATATTCAGACAATCCTGTGCGAAAAAGCACGTTTCTGCCCTCTTTCCCTCTCTTCTGCACTGTAAGATATAGAGAAGTAAAAGCGTACCTGTATACCCGGTTTTACAAACGCAGTTGAAGCTTCCCGGGAAGTTCTGGCAGGCAGCACCGTTTTTGCATGGGTTGGAAAGGCACTCATTGACATCCCTCTCGCAGGCCATGCCAGTGAAGCCCTCTGGGCAACTGCACGAGAAGCCCCCCACCAAGTTGTGGCAAGTCCCGTCGTTGTGGCATGGGGAAGGGAGGCATTCGTCGATGTCCGTCTCGCACAGGCTGCCATCGTACCCTGGCATGCACCTGCACACGAAGGGCCGGAGGGGCTCGTTAGCCATGATGATGACAGGGACGCTCTCATGGCTCTTCAGAGCTGGACTCACTGCCAACCTCCTCAGGCAGCTCCCTCCATTCTGGCAGGGGCTCTGCAGGCACCAGTCGTGGTCCACAGCCTCGATCCGCACCCCGCTCTGGCGGAAGAGGACATCTTTGATGCTCTCGAAGAAGGTGGCCACACCGCTGGGATTCACGTACTGGTTGTTGCCGCGTTTGACAGCTGCCATCAGGAAGGTGTGGTTGCTCTCCTCATACAGCCCGTAGAGCTGGACAGCGGTGCCCAGCCCTGTCAACTGGGAGCTGGCGATTCGTAAGAAGTGGAGATAGTGATTTGTGAGGAAATCCCGCACATTGTGGGTGCTCAGGCGGAGGAGGATGCTGTTGTCAATGGTGGCGTTGCCAAAGCCCGTGAAGAAAATCCGGACGCTGCTGGTGACGGCACCGTGCAACCCGTCGTTGCTGAGGACGGCCAGGTCAAACGTGCCATCCGTGGACCTCGCCTGCGAGTGCAGCTCACAGGTACCCCCGGGAATGCTGAAGAGGCTGGTGACTCCTGAGGTGAGGGAGCACTGGAAGCTGTCTAGCACGTCTGGATCCTGTGGCTTTACGTTGCCCAAAATTCCACCTGGGAAGAGGTTGCCATAATAGTGAACAAAGATTTCTACCGTTCTGGGCTGAGATGGGTTGTCGTTTTGGTCTATTACCTTGATCTGCACAGTTCCTGTGGAAGACATCTGAGGAACGCCAGAGTCTCTCGTAATCACTGACAGGTAGAAATCGCTGATTTGCTCCCTGTCGATCTCTCTCGTTGTTGTCAGCACACCAGTGGTGCTAAGGCTGAAGTAGCTGGTTGCGGGGCCAGTGCTGAGCAAGTAATATGTAAAGGGACCTTGGTTTGGAGGGAGATCAGGATCCGACGATTGAAGCGTCATCACAAGAGTTCCCGCACGGTTATTCTCCATGACTTCTCCTTGTCTGGTGGACAAGGTAGGGCCGTTGTCGTTGATATCTTCCAAAGTTACCAATAAAGAGGCACTTCCTGTAGCAGATGGCGCTCCTGAATCAATGGCCAGCACAGACAGGTTGTACACAGGCAACGTTTCTCGATCCAGCTCCGCAGTGACCGTCACCTGTCCTGTCTGCGGGTTGATGGAAAAGGCGCTGTTGTTGTTGCCAGACCCAATGAAATAGGAAAACCTGCTCCAGCTAGGGACAGAATCTGAATCAAAGGCACTCACGAACGTGACATGGGTGCCTGGAGGAACACCCTCACTGATTCGTATATTGTAGGTTCCTAAGGTAAAAACGGGAGGATCGTTGGCATCCAGTATAGTGATATTAACAGTTACTTCATCTATATCTGCACCGCGAATGCTCCCAAAATTTTTTGCGAGGACTTTCAAAGAGATGCGTTCTTCTTTTTCTCTGTCAAGAGGTCCTGAAACATAGATCTGGCCACTTTTCTCATCTATCTGGAAGCCTTTCTTTCTGCTGTTACCAAAGATAAGGTAGTGGACTTCTCCATCAGTTCCCATATCACGATCACTTGCAAAAACTTCACCTACAACAGTACCTTTGGAGGCTGCCTCAGAAACCTCAAAATAATAAAGCTTGGACACAAAACGGGGCACATATTCATTTGTCCCTTCTAACTGGATGTTGACACTAGCAAAGCTGCACCTCTCTTCATCTGGAACATTAAAAGCCTTTACCGTTAAATGGTAACTTTGCTTTGTTTCATAATCTAAAAATCCCTGGGTGGTGATTGTTCCCGTATTGGGGTCAATGACAAAGAGGTCACTATCTGAGGACTGAATAGCATATGCAATCACAGCATTAGGTCCAGAGTCAGCATCAGTGGCATTTAAACGAATAACAGTTGTCCCACTGGGGGCATTTTCTAACACATTGGGAAAGTAGTCCTCAGGGCTGAATGCTGGAGAATTATCATTCACATCAATGACATTAACAGTGACATTGCAGTAGCCTGTTCTGGACACCCATCCTCCATCCGTGGCAGTAACAACTAGCTCATGCTTTTGGCATAACTCAAAATCAAGTGGTTTTGCTAGTGTCAGTGTACCGGTAGTTGTATTAATAGCAAAGATGCCAGCCTCATTTCCAGAGGAAATATTATATCTGATTAATCCGTTCATAGCGGCATCTCTGTCTCGGGCTGAAACCGTCCTGACCACTGTTCCAACAGAGTGACTCTCCGGGATAGTAACGCTCATACGGCTTTGAGAAAACTCAGGTGTATGGTAATTTTCCTCTGTTACTACTATTTCAACAGCTACCTCAGATGAGAGTGGAGGATTACCTTTATCCTTTGCTTTCACTTTAAACAGAAAGTTTTTGTTCAAATCAGCCATTAGTGAAGACGACACAGAAATCCAGCCTGTATTCCTGTCCAGTCTGAATTTATGAGTTTTGCTTTCATCAGAGATAAAGTACTCCACTTCAGAATTCAAGCCAAAGTCTTTGTCATCCACTGCAGTAACTTTAATTAAGTTTGTGCCAACCCTCACGTTCTTAGTAACAGGAGTAAAATATTTCTGAGCGAGGAACAGCGGTGCGTTGTCGTTGCTGTCTACTATGTTAATGGTGACGGTTGTCTCACTCATTAATGGAGGACTGCCTCGGTCTGAAGAAGTAACAATGAAGCTGTGCCTATTAATGTTGACATTGCTTGAACCGCTGGAGTTTTGGTACCTTAAATACTGCTTGTTGAAAATTTCCCCTGTGGTTGCATTAATTCGGAAGAACTCGGACTGGGATTTTATGAAGTAGAAGACTTGGCCATTTGACCCTTCATCGGGATCAGTGGCCGAAACCTGGGTGACCTTCAACCCTATCCCAGGAAGCTCAGGACACTCCAGGTAATAGGATGGCTTTGTAAATCGTGGGGCATTGTCGTTGACATCCGTGACAAATATGGTGACATCTGTGCTCACCGTCCACCCAGAGTCATGTGCCGAGACCCTGATTCTGTAGCGGTCTGTGTCCTCCCTATTTAGTGGTCTGCTGATGGTGATGTCCCCGGTGTTGGGATTTATGGTAAACGGGAGACTCGTATCCCTTATGGAGTACCTGCTGACTGCGTTCACCCCAATGTCTTCATCTGATGTCGTGACTCGGGTTACCGTAAAACCCAGAGGTGCATTTTCAGGCACAGAAGCACTGAATATCTGGGAAAACCTTGGAGCGTTGTCATTTTCATCTAAAATATTAATGATAACTTTGACGGTCGTGCTCTGGAGCGGGGTGCCTTTATCTGAGGCTTTTATGGTTAGTGTGTATTGAGACAATTTCTCCCTGTCCAAGGGCCTGACACTTCTGATCTCACCAGTGGCTCGATTGATACTGAAACTGTTGTCCATATTGCCCTCAATTATTTCATAATTTAGCTGTCCGTTTAGACCACTGTCCCTGTCGACAGCAGCCACTGTCAGTATCTTCCGCGGGGACAGGTTCTCCACTATTTCTGCAATGAAGGGATCTTGCTCAAACTCTGGTGCGTTATCATTGACGTCTATCACCGTTACTTCCAGTTTCTTATATGAGGAAAAGGGAGGAAAGCCTGTATCTCTGGCCTCGATCCAAACCACGTATTTCTGTATGGTTTCAAAATCTAAAGCCCGCCCGACAGAAAGCTGTCCTGTCACCTGGTCAACCAGGAAGGTGCTGCCCAGGTTACCGCTGGCGATGTAGTAAGACAAGGAACCTCCTCTGGCTGAAGACCCGGAGACGGTGGTGACAAGTGTACCAACTGCTTGGTTTTCAGGAAATGTGAAGGTCTCCTGATCCGCCTGAACGCGAGGAAATTCTGCTCTGTTCACAAACCTCACGGTGACGGTTGTAGAATCCGTCTTGGGGTACTGGCCGCCGTCCCTCACGTGAACAGAAATGGTGACTTCGGACTCTCCCACCAGTGGGTTGGCAGCCAGGATCGCCCCCCTTGCTGGATCGATGTGGAATTTCTCAGAGTTTTCCCCCACGAGGGAATAATGGAGCTCAGCGTTGGAGCCAGCATCCGCATCGGTGACAGTCACAGCAAACACGAACGAGCCTGAAACGGAAAACAAAGTTAGGACATCTTCAGGTGCACCGAGCGTGGGAAACGTGATGCCAGCTTTTCACTCAGAAGCACTCGAGAGGGTCACCTGCCTGGTATTCGTCCTGGAGCAGTATGCTCTTCTTTGCTCTGAAAATGGACTGCTTTTTTTCACAAGATGGTAAGTTTAACAAGGGGTAGGTGAGTTTGTGAGCCATGCACGCAGCCAAAAAATGTGGGTTTGAACAGATGTCAGTGGCTGCACATTCATCTGCACTGGAAAATGGACCTGCAACTTTTTGGAAGTCTAGCGTCCCATTTCTAGAACATTCACATTATGAAAGCCATAAATCTAGTACGATTGAATGTTATTTTTATTTTTTTTAATTACTCATAGTTTATTTATCCGTGTAAAAAAACCCCTGGAATTCAAGGACTATTAAGGTTACGTAAGTGAACAGGCAGCACCCATGGACGTTTACCCTACACGCCCACCTTCCCTTGCAGCCCCTTTTCTTCCTATTCCCCAGATGCTGCTCCTTTATCCCCAATAGCCTCTGGCTTCTGATTTTGTAAGAGTATTCTGAGGACAGTAATTAATGGGACTGCACTTGTAAAAGCCTGCTGGTCCTCTGAGATAGGGGTATAATCACACAGAAATACAAAACTACTGCCCACTAGTGCAATAACATGAATATATTATGTTTCAGGTCTTTTGAACTTATGCTTCACAATGAGCTCGACAATACAGGCACCTTTGCATTAACCTCTATATTTGCCTATCTGCAAGGAGAATCCAGGGTGTTCTTTTGCACTGGTTTACAGATCTAGTGCATGGCACGTCTTTCAAATTTGACACTGTCCAAGCAATTTGAAGAACACTCTGTTGATGTTTTAGTCATACTGAAATTTAGAAAATACCCAGTCCTGTATAAAAATCATGTTGTTTTCAGCCTCTTAAGGCAAAATAATTTACAGTCAGGGAAGATTTTGACAGCATCCCCTTAAAACTATGCTTCATGTCACTATTTGTCATGTGCAATGATTTGTACTCCAGGGGGAAGAATATTTAGACAAGAAAAGTATTCAAACCCTTGTGAGAAATGGGACAGGAAAAAATGAAGATTTTTTTCTTCAGTTAAGCAAGTTATATTATTAATTATTAGTATTACTAGTTTCCCCTTTTAAACTTGATTAAAAAATAAGAAGGAAATTAAGCTTTTTCTTTCAAAATGTACACTAGATATTCTGTGATCGGAATAAAAGCAAAAGTCTTGATCAAGTTATGAGGTTTGTCCTTTTTTTTTGGAAAAGCTATTTCAGATACTACATTAGACTGCAATAAAGCTGTTGGTTTTTGTTTTTTTTAATGGACATCACGCCTGCTTAGTAACATCATTGTCAACAGCCTTTCAAAATAACACGAAAAGGTATTAATATTTCCTTTTAAATGAAAGTGAACTAACAACTGAGGAAGTTGCAAATAAAAAAGTGCATGCATCCCCAGTTTTTTGCTAAGTTAAAAACAGAATAAACATTGTTTGGGCTTTCTATACGTTTCTAGTTATAACGGGTTTCATACAAAAAGCATCCAAAAAGATATTGCCAGAAAACATCGGTTAAACCTATGTTTACTCTTCATAAACACATTTAAAGAAACACCCCAAAAAGAACCACACAAAGGCACTGTGCCCTAGTCAGAATACACAAAGATTCACCAATGCAATAATAAAATAATTTCATAATGCTGTTCTGGAAACAGGGAAGAAATGTAAACAAATTCATTCTTCCATAAAAAGGAGAAGTATTTGCAATTGTTTAAAATTTAGAGAGAAAACCCCGGACATGGAAATAAGTCTTTTTTTTTTTTTATTCTTTTAAAGGAAAAATTGTTTTGTAAACCGTTTGTCTTGGAATCCTCTCTGTAGGCATCACATATCCATGTATGTGTATGCATGTGAAAACACACAGTGTTGCTGACTTCCACAGCCAACCACTCTGACTGCAGTTTGGTGAATCTGTGGTAATACAGTGATCATATAAAATCCTTTTACTGTTTTGAGATAGTAGTGGTCCTGGTATTAGTCCATTTTAAATCTTGGAAAAAAAATCTCAAAATAGCAGAATCTTTCAGTAAATTCTCTCCACCCTCATGCAAATGCACATATTCTTCTTTCTTTCCCCTTCCAATGCCAATTCTGCAAATAGAAAATACTAGTATTTTGGACTTACACATTTCTAACTTATTTATCAGGCTTGTTTAAACAAACTGAATGAAAATTAATTCCTGCATTGAGTGAAGTCACTTTAATCTGGGTGTAGGTTCCGCAAAAGGAAGGTTGCTGCTTGGCTTTACTTTTATTTTATTTTACTTCACCACTTGGCTCAAGGAAAGGCACCATAATTAACATCTGATATAGATACGGCCATTTTGAAAGAGGTTGACAAAATCCTCTTTAAGAATTGCTGTGGGTGGAAAAAGAACATTTGCACGCAGGAGGAGACTTTCAGAGGAAAAAAGAGGCCACAGCCTTCATAACCCTCGCAGAATAATTTAATCACTTGTTTAAGTGGGTGCTCATTTACACTATGTCTTCTTTACATAACTGCAGGAAAATAATTGAATTTGGATGAAACGAACAAGCTAAAAAAAATTGCTAAATGGCAGGTGATATATTGAGCCTTGCCATTATTCGTTCCCATGCAACACAAAGATAACAAAACCCAGAAAACAGCTGCAGAGGAACATCTCGGAAATGTTTCTTGTGGCATAGCTTTGCACTTCATGAAGATGCTTATGCAATCTGAAGCATCCCAAGCGCTGCCACTGATCAGGTTACCTGAAGTGGTAGGCGATGGGACATGGGTGACGTAAGGATGGTGTTGAAATTTGGGCGGGTTGTCATTCACATCGGCGACAGAGACGAGCACGCTGGTGGAACTGGAGAGAGCCCTGGGGAAGCCCCCATCACTCGCCACCACCACCAAAGTGTAGTTCTCCCTTGCCTCTCGATCAAGGAGAGCACTGGTGATGATTTGCCCCGTTGATGGGTTGATTGTGAATTGTGAATTGCCACCGGTAAGCCTATAGCTGTTTGAAAGAAAAAAAACAAGAAAGAAAAATTTGACTAGTGCTTCATAAGGCAGCCTGCTGCCTTAAGATAATAAAAATTTTCTATACTCTTCAGACCACCATGCTGATGGGTATCAACACATGGATTTTATTCTGACTGTCTATCTCTCTTCACTTTTTTTCTCTTCCATATTTTGAGACCTGTCATAAATGACATTTCTGGGGATTTCCAAGCATAGTTGCTTAACACAGATAGATTTCTAATAAATGAGGAGCAGACTGAGCCTTTGCACATTTGTAGATACAGTTGGACATACTCTCAAAATTGCCTGCTGGAGGCATCCTCTAGTACTGATTGCCCCGGGCTAACGCATTAAGTGTTAGTCCAAAAGGTTGACGTAACTCTTACCTGTACCTGCAGAACAGAATTAGAAAAAAATACTATTTTCTGAAATAAAAGGATGACAATTTTACAAAAGAATATGAGGATTTATAATTCACATTGTTTCCTGATACTGAGCTAAGCTATTCAAGATTTTGATGTTAATTCATAGCAAATTAGTTACCACACATTAATAGATACTAATTGGGACCAGAATTTGACCCTTGATTGGTGTATATGTATGTACACGCATCAGTGTGTGTATGCAAACATGCGATTTGATAAGAACTGACTACGTGCTTACTACTTACTTACTTACTACGTGTGTCGTACTGGCTACCTCTGGCTTACTACCACAGTGAATTTGTTCCTTCTTTTTGAATGCTTACCCAGCTTGTGTTTGTACAGAATGAATCTCAAAGATATGTGGAGCACTGGGCTGTATTTTTAAAGGTAATCAGTTAATATTACTTTTTTATCAATTCAGATAATGGGCTTTCTACAAAACAAAGGAAACAAAAACTGGCTAAAATGAACAATTCCCATATTCAATATTATAACCCTTACAAAACCCAACACAGCTGGGATTAGCATTGCTTTTTCAGAGAAGCCTGGTACAGCACAGTAGCAGCTTTTTTGAGGTACACGATTCTATAAAAGATTCAGAAGAAAATGGCTTTTGTGAAAGTGAGTAATATTCCTATCTTCACCTTTTTAAAATCAGAATCGGTTATGACAGAAATAATAACACAGGCCAGAAGCTTTACCGAGAGAATTGACAGCCAGCCTATGTAATAAGCTGTGGCAACTTCTCCTGTTCAGTCATTAATCTCTACAGAATGCCATGAGCATACTTTAATTGCTTAATTATGATATAATATGATGGCCATATGTAATTATTCTCCAGCCGTAGCAACGTGCATCTAGGGTGGAAAGAATGTGCACAAAGCCTAAAGCACCACTTAAATCTCCCTAAATACCAGCAGCGCAGGCAAATTTTGTCTGATTTGCAATATTTTAACCCTGTGTGAGCTGTTGCAGAAGACACGGTCTTTCCCTTCTGTATTTGCACACATATAGAATGGCTCAAGTTTTGGTATTGGAAAGATGCTATGAAAACCTTTTTTTTTAAAAAAAAAAAGCAGAATAAAGACATATTACATTTGCCATAGGATATTCTGAGTTATATCTGAGTACAACTGCATGCAAACCAAATGCACAACGTAAGTGCGTCTTAGCATAGTTACCAAAAAATTCCAAACCCAAGTCAAAAAACACTCTAACCCCCTGAAACTTTAATAGTGACAACTAGCATAAAAGGAATTTGACTGAAGCACTTAAAATCTGGTCTTTTAACTAGTCGGTGCTGACCCCTCTTATCTACACTATCTTTAACAAGGCTGCTCAAGTGTGCATTCCCATTAACAACCTCATCAACCTCCTTTAATGACTTCACAGGCTATCACCAGAAATAAGAGAAAAAGAGTCAGCACGTATGGATATGTAACAATTTTGCAGGAGATTATCTACTTCTTGCATGGTACAGTCCATTTTTTGACTTTACATGAAAATTTTAGCAGAGGATTTTACATACCATCTTTGGAAACCAAAGATCTGATTTTGAAACAGGCTCTAACAAGACTGGAAAGGAGTTCTGAGTGCTCAACACCTCTGACAAGAAGCCCTTACGTGTTCTGGTCCCTCTGGCTTTTGCCAGTTTTGTAATACCAGCCATATTTTAAGATTTGCATTACTCTAAGTGCTGAATCTGGACAAATTCTGTCCAAGAAAAACAAAGTATGTTCCTGAGTCTAAAAAGTGTGAAACAAAACCTGAAAACAATTTTTAAATAGCTACTTATGAAGGAAAAAAAAATATTTTTATCAACTATTCCACTATGAGGTACTGAGTGAATGACAAAGACTAATGGCAGAGATATTAAAGCAATTCAACGACACTAAAGAAATCCGAGAGCACCCTGATAATTTCTGATTATGGGATGCAATCATTACAATCATTCATGCTTTGTATGGAATTCTTTTTTCTAAAGGAGTTTGCCAGAAATAGTTTCTTAGAGTGAGAGTGAATAGAATTAAAAGCTTTATTGTTTCGCAATTTAATAAATGGTAATTTTGGATGCTTTTCAAATATTTAAAGATGCCAAAACATCAAGTTTCTGTTTTTGGCTTGTAGCTAGTTGGAAATAAAATATTACAGTATTTTATACACACTTGCTTTGCCATAACATAGACCTGTTTTATTTCACTTCCTTTTTTTAAAAACATGACAACCACAGTGATATTCTTACGCACTCTGAAGAATGAACTGAGGTGAACTAATAAAAGTAAATAAAGAAGCTACTTTATATCCTGTTTTGTAAGTTTGGAAACAGAGGTACAGGTGTTTGCAGTCACAATAGTTAAATGTGATGGGATTACCTACGTGGCCTTCCGATTAATAACTAATACAAATCTGCTTTGTATTCCAGTCGCAATAAATCAGTCCTCAGTGGATAATCTTCAGCTTGTCACTGCCACTCAGCATCTTCATTACTCTTGTCTGGGAATGGCCAGTGGTCAGCCCAGTGCCCAGTTAAGTTGCATCAATTGAGCTGTGCAAACCATCTCGCATTTAAAGCAAAAATGCCAAATTCTAACTTTTTACTGGTTTTCTGAATGGGATAAATTTTACACCTCGCCTTGTGTAATTTTCATCTAAGCTGAAAACATTAATTGACAATAAGTTTACCCAGGAAATATGTTGGCTTTCAGTGAAAATTGCTTACTACATGAAAAGACGT
The DNA here is from genome assembly GCF_965183815.1 of Platalea leucorodia. NCBI lineage: Eukaryota > Metazoa > Chordata > Aves > Pelecaniformes > Threskiornithidae > Platalea > Platalea leucorodia. The sequence goes on along the minus strand of NC_138828.1, from coordinate 8,523,385 downwards.
GAATGCAGCGGCAAGGTAAGTAGTGGTTCAGCGGTCCGCAGTGTCTCCCGTAACACGTGTATTAGCATGTTGGGTGAAACTGTACCTGTTTGGCTAGTTTATTATAAATGTATCCAAGTCTGCATAAGCAGTCATCTAAACTACAGTTAGGTTTGAAAACCCATTTAAGGTTCAAAATAAGATACTGAAACCTTCCCCAAACATATGTATGCTATCACAAAATTAACTCTATCCACTAGTTTGGACATTTTTATGCAAAAAAGCAATACCTGATTTCTAGATTTGCCTAGCTTAAAAATTAAAGTTTAAAGATGACTAGAGCTGCAAAATACATTCTGTACTTCTTTTAGCATGAGTGGTTTCATTTGAATATAACTGAGAAAAAAAAATATTATTATTTAACTCTGCCCCAAAGTCAGCTTTTGTAGCAAATTCGTTAATGACATTTGCAAAGTACATCTTCCTCTTCCCCACCAATCCCTTCCTGAAAACTCCTTCAATTAATATTTAAGAAGTCTGTCAGCCTCCAAGAACAACGGTTTCTAGCTTCTTCAGGAATACTTTTTAAAAGATTTGTATTACGTCTATTAACTGTATCCTTCATTATAAGGTCTCAACTCTAAAAGCTATGCTAAATAGAAGGCAAAAGCCTTTCCAAAGGCTACACAAGCTGATGGCAGTCAGTAAGAATGATCATTCACAGCCTATATCATATTTCTTTATGCAGAGAATGTGTATATATAAAGACTGCAAGCTGAAGTGCTTAATCTCTTTATGATATTATATGGAGTTTCAGGATTTCTTTGTTTTTTATTTTTTTAATTCATCTACCTCTACACTTATTGGGAAATATAAATATAGGCTATTAACAATTACACTCCAGTGCAAGTTAAACTCGTTTGCTTTTCACTTAGTAAAAAACTATAATAACACTGCAACTCTGCTTGTCCTTAATATAATTCTAAAAGCTTATAAATAACAACAAAAAAAGACAGATTTACTGAAATAATCTAGCTACACATATACAGCTGTCCTTTGGTGTCTGATAGCTTTATGGCATGTTGGTGATGGACACTGGGGGAAAAAAAAAAAAATCTTCAGGCAAGGTATGAGGCAGTATTACATACAGCAACAGTAAACGACCTACCTAATAACAGCATTTGTAGAAGCATCAGCATCTGAGGAGTTTACAAGCAAAATATCTGTCCCCGTAGGTGCATCCTCCAGAACAGTGGCAAAATACATGTTAAAGGCGAATGTGGGGACATTGTCATTGACATCATCCACTGTGACAGCAATGGTTCCAGTGCCAGTGAGGGCAGGAGACCCTGTGGGAAAGCGGGATACAAAATGCTAGAGGTTACAAATACCACCGTGCTAATCTGAGGTCTGCCATCCCCGATTTAAAGCCTAGCGCTTGAGCATGTCACAGTTCACAGAGCAAGAAAGCCAATTCAACATACAGGACAGGGTCAGATTTGTTTCAAAGGCATCTTGACATAAAGTACAAGTTGTGAAAGGAAGAAAAAAAAATAAAAAGGAAGTTGTTATTTTTCTTGCTCCATCTAATTCCAGAAATATTTTGTAATACAAACTCAGCGGAAAAAAATGGTCTTGGAACCGCTTAGAAGCCTTCCTGTAACAATTAGGACCAATTTGAAGATGTGGTTGACTTTCCTATTTCGCTAAAAGAAGACGCTCAAAGGTGGCACACTGACAGCCGCGAAAACTCCAGCCCTCAATTTGTCTATCCACAGAACAAATAGAGCGGAAACAGTGGCAAACCCCAGCTTTCCGCGCGGCTTTTCCACTGCCGGTCGCACCCCTGACCTGGGGAGACCTTCTCCGAGTGGGTGAGAAGGTTGCACAGTCTCCAGCCCCGTTCAGACTCAATTTCTCTGTAGAAGCAACCATCTATAGCAGCAAATAATGCTTGCTTGGATGAGATATTGGCTTACGGGAAATCGGCGTGAACTTATTTAACCTACGGCTTTCATCCTCCTTGTTATTCTAATACTTAACTCTGATGAGCAGAAACAAGTGAGAAATAGCATGCTTATTCATGTGCAATCTCTCTGTATTTATTCTCTTAAGCTTTTCCTTTGTCAAATCCAAAAAAAAGACAATGAAGAGTTTTACAAGTTAGTTTTGCCAGTCTATTACAATTATTTTCAGCCAAGAATCAGCAAGACATCTTCTGCTAACCAAATTCTTCACTGAGGGTCCCTGAAAAAGATGGGATCATTCCTTTCTTTGAATACATAACAAAAAGGAGGAGGAGGAAGTGATAGTGGAGCATAAAACACATTTGTTATGGCCCCTTTTACTCAAAAGACAGATGATGACCATGCCTGTTTTACCCGAGATTGTGTCGCTTTCCCCTTCAATCTCAAACAGATACAATAATTCATCTTTTGCTGGAGTGGGAAAAAAGCAGTGATGATGAAATAGTTTGGGCCAGAGACTGGTTCGAGTCCTTGCCGCAAGGCAAGCATATTACACAGAGCTGTCACTTGATGAAACCCAGGCAGCCCCCGTGTGAGCGCCCTCGTCCTTCCATCCCAGCAAATGATCGGGTCGCTGCTACCCGAGGTTATTCCTGGACCTCAACCTTAGGGCTGGGAAGGAGGTAGGCTCTGCTCTTGGGTCTCATGTGGTCCTGGCAAGGGCTCCAGGCATTGAGCTCTTGTATAAAAGAAGAAACAACGGCCCATTTTCCCACTTGCAGGCTGAAGTGTCACCACGCTGCATCGCGGGAAGAAGCTGGGAGCGGCTTCGGCAAGGGAAGGAGGTTTTTCACTGCGAAATACTTCAGAGTAACTTGGCTTAATGCACAAATGGACTGAACGAAAGAGCTCCCAATTGAAAGGTGCTATAAATCTTGCAAGGCTGACTTTGAAGCCTGCTGATCAGACGGGACAGATCACGAAACCAAGGAAAGAACGTGCAAGCCAAAGAGTATAGGTTTCATGCCATAGCCATGCACAATGGAGCCCTTTCTCTGCTCTAGTCTGAGGTAATTCATTTTGCCAATTAATATACTTTCAGCCAGGAAGGTTACATTAAGGCAATAAGTCTGACTCATTTTTTACCTTTCCCCCCAATTTTGTCATTTAGCCAAACACTTATAGATAGAAAAGACTGCAAAAAACGTTCTTGATTGCTGAAATATTGCCCGTGGAGTGTTTATTATTACTGCATTAAATGAAACAGAGTCCTCAGTGGTGTTTGCTGCATGTGTCATCAAGCTCTGGCCTTCCAAACACATTTAATTGACATTCATCTCACAGCTAATGAAATGAAAAGTTGAAAGTTGTTAAGTTTCACAGGTGATTAAACAATTTATACATAATTCAGAAATTAATCTTGGGTAAGTCACATTCAAAGAGCATCAGTAACACAGTTCAGTCTGGAAAGGAAAGCTAACTCACAGTTAAAACCTGAAACTCATTGTTTTAAATGTATTTGCTAACACAAAATGCCGAAGCCGGAAAATTCACGCTGCCGGTTTATTCACAAAAATGAACTGCAGCAGCAGCTCCTCCAAACCGCGCCTTTAGAGGTAACCCAACGTTGGGATACTGGGACTAGCTCCAGCACAGCTCCTCAGGCTGGCCCTGTCCCGGCTGGGAGCACCAAGATCAGTCTCGGTGCCACGCTAGCTACGCTCACAGGACTGGTGAAGAGAGGAGAATGGGAAGAATGTGTTCATGTCTGCTGGCAAAGCAGCATGTGGGCATACGCTAGCAGCAAAATGCTACAATGGGTTTGTTCTTTCTCCTGCATGGCTATTAAATCTTTGGTCATATGATGAAAATGGTCAAAAGGGATGCCAGACGTAATGGCTGCTTATGGGCTATGGATATTCTTCTGCTCAGGACTACACGGATGGCAGCAGCTTTTGACTCAGCCATTGGACTCCAACCAGCCCTGGCCCCCTTTCTTCTCTCAGGAATCTGAACTTGCAGGGTACCAAACAAACGCTCCAAGGGTCAAATCCCAGCCCTCACCTCAGACCCCTATATATTCCATGCCATTATCCTCCGATTCCACTTCCCCATTGGCTGCATCTACAAGGCACCGCACAGCACAGTATGGCCGTATTTACATTAGCCTCAGAGAAGTGAATATACCAGCCAAGGCTGAGCACCATACTAATAAAATTAGCTAGGGTAATGTAAGTAACTCCGACCTCATTCAGCACTAGCTTGTGGCCGCGTTGTGCTCGCAGAAACATCCCAGAAGTCCAATATTAATTCAGCTGTTTGTAACATCCCAAGTCACTGCTCAAACCCCAAAATCTTTCTCATTTTACTTAGACGGAAAAACTCGCACATCTACATTGGTTTCCTGTCTATGTAGTTATCCAAATATGGTTTTTTCCTCTAAGCAAAACAGCACGTCCACAAATTTACTCCCTTATTCTATTACACTGAAAGATAAAGTTGCAATTTCACAGCGAGCCCTCAAAGCTTTTACTCACTTGAAATTAAATGACTAGCTCACATTTCTGCAGTTACTGAGAAATATAAGAAGAGGAAATTACAAATGAAGTAATTTTCTATGGAAAAGAAATAGCTCAGGGCCAAATTCTATCGTCCTCAGTGAACTTGCAGTGAAAGTTGTGCTTGCATAAGGACCACAGAATTTGGCCCCTGGTAATAAGTAGGTTTCATAAAATGTACATGTCATATTTGTGGTGAGAGAAGTAGTTTCCATGGTCAGGCTGAGTTCCCAGATTTCTTAGTTTTGCTTCAATAGCAAATCTTCCCCAAGTCAGTTATTCTTATTATGCTAGAGCATCATCCCTTTTTTCTTCCAACTGCACTTCATATTTTGCATAAATAAGTGTAGTAAATTTTGTGTAAATTCTGCAATATTAGCCAAACACTCAAGATGCCCCTAAACTGTTTTTAATAAACCAGACATGTTACAACCTATATAAAACTGCTGTACACAGCCACACAAGCCTCTGAGTACTCCTTACAAACAGCCTTGAGGGCTAGAGCCACAAAGAAACATACACTTTTCCCTCCATGAACTTGCACTAAAATTTCCACCAATTTTTCATAATACTCTGCACTATTTTTCAGCAGAAGCAGCAACTATTTCTTTGTCAGACACCTCTTATTTAGAGCATTTCTCTAGTGCTATATTACTACTAGTTTTTTTTTTTTCAAATCCCAAAATACCATGTCTCACAGAAGCTTAGGATATCCATGTGGAAAAAAACTTTTCTAGAAAGGCGGAGGAATGAAAGAACCATCAAATGATTCATAACTGGAGAACATAAAGTTAACTATGCGAACTAAATGGGAGAGATCGGATTGACTAGTCAGTGAATACCAAACCTTTGAAATTTAAAAGACGATGACATTAATAATTATTATTATTATTTTGAGTTTCCCATCTCTGTGTGCTGTGGTCTGTTTCTATGAACCGAACAGTTTATTTTCTAGGTGACAGCTGTACATATACACTAAGCAGACAGTCCCACAAATGTCCACACGTCACTGTTGAAATAAAGATTAACCTGGGATAGTGTCAAAATAGTAACGCTGAGTTCAGGAAGAAAACTGCTTCCCACGGATGTTCTTCCAAAAATTTAAGCTTTTTGCTTACATCTGCAAGTAAACATGTGTCTGGGGACGAAGAGAAGGAGCAGACCTTGGGAGCCTGCTCCTAGGAGGCCCACGGTGGAGAACAAGTTACAGGGGGAGGTTACAAGAGGCCGCCTCGGGCTTGGCCAGCGCTGGGCCATGGCTCCCCTCTCTGCACGGGACATTCGAGGAGGAGATGTGAAGAAACAGCCGTGGGGGACCGTGGGGTGGGTAGGCAGCAGCACGGGGGCAGGACCTCTCTTCTCCCAGCAAGGCGGGACTGGCAAAGACCTACAAGCTGGTCTTCCGCCCCACTCACCAACGCTTGTTTGCAACTGACTGCCACAAAAATATGACGACATTGGAAATGTGTCGGCTTAGAAGTAACAGTGAGCCCTCTCGACCTTTTGTTCACCCCATTCAGGAGAAGGGGGATGAAAAATATTGGCTACGTGCACCAATGCAAGTAGAAGAAATGCAGGAAGGTGACAGTGAGGAGAAATACCATTTAACCTGACAATTTCTACCTCCCAAACGCAGGATAACCAGTAAAGAGAGGACAATACGTGTTTCTGGGTGAGCTCATCATAAGTCACTCATTCCCGTAATTTGTGCTAATGCTTACGAGCCATGAAGTCATCCAAAAGAGAGGCACCTAAAGAGTGCTTTCACTTTTGCCTTGACCTACTCGTGCACCCTTAGAAGAAGGGAGCACCACCTGCTATCTTCAGCCACCCTTGTCCTGGGGAACGGGGATGGTAAACTCTCTCAGCTCCCTGTAATCCCCAAACACACGGCACCGTCTGCTCCAGCATATGTTCAGCTCGCCACACCATAGCTGGACACCAGCACGAGTGAGGAATGATCAGAGTACTCAGTGGACTGGAGCAGTAAAAGAAAACAATTGAAGGAAACTTGCAAAGCCATTTACATTCTTCAAGAAAAGTCAGGAAAAGATGATGCTATTGGAAATTATCTCGGTTGTGTGGTACTGTATGGCTCACAGCAAAAATTAGAAATAGGAGAATGTGTTCACCACGTTATCCACATATCGTTTGAAGCTTTAATGGCTGCTGGGTCCTGTCTGTTCCATGGTTAGCACAGCAGATAGTAAAACTATCATTCCTTTCAGAAACCAGGAACTCAAAGTTTTTGCCAGCATTAAAATATCAAAATTAAGTGCTAGAAAACTAACAATAAACTTAAGCAAAAAAACTATAGATACATTTCTCTAAAATGAAAAAAAGGGATTAGACTTAAATAAAATGAATCTAAATGACTAATCGAAACTCATACTGCAGGCAGTTTACCATGTTTTGTGGTAAATTAAACACATCATTATCCTGAAAATTGGAAAGCGATTTAACAGAAATGGAATTTTTGCTTCACTGAAATGTGTTGCTTTGCAACAAAGCGGATTTCACTTCTCCAGTCAAACACTCAGTGAATGAGTCCCAGGACTAGAAGCTGTATGTGTTATTACAGAGCATTAACTTTTTCACTCAAGTAAACAAGGCCTTTCTCACCATAAAGCAGACAATCTTTCTAAATGCATTTAAATGCAGACAGAGTGTGCTGAGCCTCACACAACTGGTGAGTTTTAAAATAAACATGGAGCTAGAGTAAGTTGAAACGCCACTAGCTTGCATTATGCTTTGGATTTCTAGTGCACACGAAGCTTGATTTGAAACATGGATGACCTTAAATTAACTTATTTACCCAGAACACAAAAGAAAGTGCGTATGTGAAACAAGAAAAATAAGTACTCCTTTTACAGGATTGCACCACAAATATTCGTCCTGGCTGGATATGTTCATTGTGTTTTATTTTCCTCTTACTCAAGTTTTCACTACAGGCTTCCACACTAAGTCTCAGAAAACTGGTGAACCTAGTATATTAGAGACAAAAGCTGGAATAAGCAGTTAACAAACAAACATAATAAAAAACTTAGAAGCTAGCCCTACTCTCATTCAGTTCAGCAGGTGACTAGTGAATGAAACCATGCAGGAACCCAGATTTTCCAGATTTCTGAGTATGTCAAATCTGAGTTTTTCTCCTAGTTAGGTACACAGCAGTAGTTGTTCCCAAAGCTGGTTTAACAGAACTTGTTCTTGTAAAAAACAAGGGTACTGTTGGGATAGATCTGCACTTGTGCGAGGACTATCTGACAAAAAAAAAACCAACATTTTTCTGTACTGCATCAGATATTAGAAACCTCAATAGCCTCCCTCATCTACCAGCCTAAAGAAGCTGGGAGCAAAAGACCTAAATTTGGGAACGTAAGCCATCAAAAGTTAAAAAAAAATAAAAAAAAAATTTAAAAAAATCACTAGAGAGAGTCCGACTTTGTTCAAGCAATGACATGTCCAGCCATGCTTGGGCTGATGCATGTGCGCAAACACATATATTCACACAGGTTTTGACAGTGCAAAAGAAATTCTTGTCCCAAGTAGTGATGCAAGATGGGATCTCTCATCTGGTTTTATCCACATGATTTTTAAATTTGGATAGTTTCCTATCAAAATTCCTGACTGACTGCATCCTATGAATTCACTAAGCTTTGCAGTTTCACAGAGGGGGCAACATGACATTGCAATACATTTGACATGCTGTTGAAAGGATGGGGCTTGCACACACATACAAAGACAGTTTTAAGTCCTCTGCTGTATATACACATTTCCCTGTCCCTGTTCTCTTCCTCTGATCTGCTCATCAGAACAAGTTCCCTGCAGCTGTTTACCCAGAGAGGAAAAAAAAAAAAAACCTACGGCACTATTACAGAGCTGGACCTACTGGAACACAGATACAGACAGAGAACAAAACCCATGCAATAAAGCAAAAGTATAGTATATATTTAGCACAACTTCAAGCTGTTCCACGTAACAATCTCGTTCTATATGTACGCATGCACATTATCATAAACTTATCACTTACACATCTGAAAAATGGTAGATAATATATTCCTGCAGTTTAGCATTTTTCCCTATTACCGCTTTTGTTTAGCAAATTTCAAAACGTATGAAAGAAAGGCTGAAAGAGTTCTGCTCCACCGCCCACGGCGTAAGCTGGGTACAGGGTTGCTGACATAGGCAGATGCCAGTTAGCGACTTGGCTGTCAGGTTTCATTCTCCTCCCATGAAAGGCACAAGCATTAATCTCATGTGCCACAAACCCCTTGACATACACTTGTAATCTATTACCATCAAAGGTACAGGACATTGGAGACAGTGCTCAGGAAAGACACACGCAGGTATCGTAGGTTTCTTAGCCAGAACTGCATTTATTTCCAGAGCAAGAAGGTGCCTTCTTCCAAATATGCTTCAGAAAATGAATCTTTAAGAAAAATTTTTCACAGCTGAATACAATCCTCATAACAAAACCTGGCAAATGGCTGGTCATAAGGGTGCATCTCCCTGTGCCCACGCTGCAGGCGGTTCTGGGAGGGTTGGCATGACCACGTGCACCACCAAGGCCTCTGGTGACCAAAGTAAGACTTAAAGAAAGTGGAACTGCAACTTAAAAGAAAGGCAGAGACATTACAAAAAATATTTTCTTAAACCCACCAAATTACTTCTCCTTGTTATAAGTTATTGCTGTAAACAGAAAAAATAGAGAAGCTGGCTCCTGCAGAGACTGCTGACTAAGGCAATTTTTGACTGCTTGTGACTCCTGAATATCCCACAGCGAAATTCCTGTAATGCATGATTTTGAATTATGCTTTAAAAACACTCTCTATAAATAGTGAAGATTAACCAGCAGGATAAGTGATCAGGCCATATGTGCATGTTTTACTTGTTTTATCCTTGCAATTAAGGCTTTCTGAAATTGTAGCTTTGTATTTGAAGAATGAGCTAGCAGACTTTGAATTTATAAGGTGTAACGTTTAATTTAAAAAATGGTTTAAGATCACCAAGACTGGAAAAATCTTAGTATTTCTCAAAGGCTGAGAAATTGCATAGCATAATGACTACTCTAGTTATCTTATTCTGCAAAACAGATTAGATTCAGCGAACTCATTAGCACAGTTGAAGTAGAATTTCATATAAAAGTGATGTAAGCAGGACAATAATTTTAAGTTAATTTTCATTTAAAACTTCCAAACTAATCATAGCAAGATGCATGAATGAAGAGATAAGAGAGGAAGTGTAACAGCCTGAAAATTTACAAACTGACCATTTTTTCTTCCTTGAAATTTTCGATCGTCTACTGAATCCTACATATTCAGCATTATATTTTAGCTTGTTTTCCAGTTTAAGTAAATCTACCTCAAATTTCTCGAAGAGATACACCTGTTTTTTCTCCCCTCAAGCTAGCACCAAGGAGTTAAGAAATAATAGTAAAGCAAGAAAAAGGTCAGGACAACAGTGAAGACAGCTTAAAGATCTGACAGTCACGTTTTCATTCATTTGGATCAATACTGCACAATGTTTTTCTGTACCATGGCAAAATTAAATGAAAATGGAACTGCTCTGGCATATTTCGTATGTTCAATTCTCACTTTTTCATCACTCCCACTCTGTATGTTCACAGTAAACTGTTTACTGGTAACAGTGCCTAACTGACTACTTTCACTAAAGCCGTACTGCAATAGTGGTAGGGCTGAGAGGAGAAGTAGATCTTAAGACCATGCATGTGAGTTGAGACTGAGGATCATGGTGATAACTGGCTCATTTAATGAACTTCACACTAATTTGAGCAGGCTCCTAAAGTGACTGCATCCCATTCATATTTGCTACATATTACGGTAAGTGCCTACGAGTCTTTTGTGAACATGAGGGTGACATTCAAGAAATCAACACAAGATATAATCACACAACTTGAGAAAACAATGGTATTTCAACCAAAGCAAGAAAAGACTTTTTCCCAGCTGCGCAATGGAAATTTCCATCCCAATGTGGATGGAAATAAAGGAGAAAAAATATCCCTGCCAAGCAGATAAGCAACTTGAAAAAGAGTGGTAAGAACTTCTTTGAATTATGCCTTCCATACAGTACAGTACATAATACAGTTGATCTCAGTTTACCATAGATCAATACTTCTATCGTTTATGACTGAAAATATTTCAAACTTTAATCAAATAAACCCATAATCCTGCATTACAGATGATGCTAATTGATTTTTATTTGATTAACCCTTTAAGAAGGAGCAGAAATCAGCTTTGACAGTTCATGGCACACGCATCCCTGGCAAAGCTGGTATTTGTAGCCCTTTATTTCTATTTTTTCCTTTGTTATTTTTACAAAGTTCTTGTAAGAAACTCTGGATGATGAGAAACAACATTGAATTACTGGATATTCCTGTTGACCTCATTAGCGATGAGGTAGCTTGATAGAATAAGAAAGATCGTCACCTACACTCAGTCTTTTTAGGTGGCATAAAATTATGTCCCCTGAAAGAGACAACAATTCTCGCCAACATTTGCAACTAACCAAACACTCTTAATAAATAATGATGTTCCTACCAATAGTCTGGATTTCTTTTACTGATGAAGGATGGAAAGAGGCAAAAGATTTAGTTACCTAATAAAACTTGATATTTTCAACTATAATTCCAAGAATGTCTGTAGAGAGGCTAAAACTTTTGGCTGTGATACAACATCTTATCTTATGCTTTCCTAGACTCTAGAAGAGGAAAAATACATTAACATCATTAGGATTCTGCTTGTCTGTTAAAAAAAAAAAAAAAAACAGCCAACAAAACAAATGCAGGATTTGCATCCGTGCTGAGGTAGAACGTATGGAGTTCTCCTCAACATCACTTGGACCTGAATAACATTACTATTTTTTTGTGAGGACAGTCTGCAGGTTTTTATATTGCAAAGCACAAACATGCACACGCTGTGCTTGATGCCCCCCTCCCATGTCAGTTCTGACCATAGCTGGGTCTCTCCCAACACCCCAATTTCTGAACCTTCTTGCCTAAGTCTTTGTCAATGCAAAATCTCTGAAGACCTGTTTCTAAAGAATAATACTTCTAAAGGCTATAGTTTAGTAATTGGCCAATTTTATATATACATTAATAACAACAAATTAGAAGATCTTACATTATTTAAAATAATTTCCCTTCTTTTTCTGTTGTTGAATGCAGTGAAATGGAGAACAGCTTACCCAACAAACCTTAGCTAGAAGCAGTTTATCCTATCCTAAATAAGTCTGTCAATTACTCGCTGGATTCTCCATGGTCCCAACGGAGAGCAGAAAGGGAATTACGCACGTGAGAAATGTTTGAAAGGAGAGGCACACACTTAAACTGAGGACTTTTAGAAAAGTCCTCAAGTACATCTGAACTAGAGAGACTAAACATCTTTAACATGCATTTCTAACTCTGATTGCCTTGTCCAAATAAAATCCACCATCAGTTTGAGTTGGTTTCAAAGCTGAAGTTCTGTCCATGATTTTAACCTGAGTGAAAAACTAACTTTCATTGTTTTCACAGATATTTCAGCTTGTGCTGGCCAGCCTGAGCCCTTTGCCAACCTGAACATGTATCTCTCCCACACCCCACCCTGAGAACATACATGCTTGGATTTAGCCCAGAGGCTTTCACTGAACTATTTTGAAAATAGTGATCCAATAATGAAGGTTTAAGTCCAAATAGAAGACTAAATGGTATTCTGGGGCTGGATTGTGCATCTCGTGAGGCGGTCCTCTGAAGGGATGGGCTAAAGCCCTCATCTCCTTTGGGGAGTACATGTGTCACATCATACAGACATGGATACCCTCTCTTCCTTGACAATTACTCTCCAGGGCACATCACACTGACTTTGCCATAAACCCGCTTCCTAAATGGCTTTTTGAGCTTTTGCCTTCTAGAGAAAAATTAAAAAGTGCTAACAGTTTCTAGGCTCTGTGAAAGGCTAAGATCCTGGTATTAGCTTCCCACAACTACAAAAAGCCACTCTCAATTCTCTTCTGATTTTAGATGATGGTAAGACAAAATGAACACTATGAACTCACTGATGACTCTGTCGCCATTTCACTTCTCCCACTGTGTGACTTTTAGAAATAAATTAAAAAATCATGCAAAACTACTAAAACAATAGCTTTAGTACCAGTATTAAAAGAGCAAAAATAATAAAACTAGTAAAATAGTAAACCAGTAAAACTAGACTCAAGCAGACAGCATTGAGACGAGGAAGAGCTTCCATAAGGGCAAGGAAATAAATGGAGCTGGGCCAGAAAACAATATTCATTTTGAAACAACTGTGGCATAAAACAAGACCACAGAAGACAGCAATCATTATGTAAACTGCTAAGCACCAAGGTAAGCATACATCAGGTTTGTTTAGCTCACCGAAGCCTGAAGCAATGTGTATATTTAGACATAACACAGAAAGCATGGAAAACAGGACATTTCTAACTGCAATTTGTGAGTTGCTTGTTTGTTTTGACAGCACCAAGATTTAAAAACAGCTGAATTTGTTTTGAAAATACAACTCATTCTCTTAAGGCAATATCTTTCACACTGTAGACTGCCTGTTAAGTAGAAATACAATGTATGCTAAGAAAACAGAATGAGTATAAACGTCGTTAAGCCCAGTCACAGAAATCTCACACAATGTTAACCCTCGAGACTCACTCTTACCATTACTAGAAAACACAGTTGTCCTTTACTTCTCACCCCAAACTGGGAAACATCTTAAAATGTCTTAAAAACCAATACAACTACATTGTCAGATTTCATTTGATTTTAGGATTGGAGGGAACCAAAAGCCTATCTCAAAAGAGAATTCCTGAGGAGGATATAACCTCTCTGCTTGGTTGCCCTCCTGCATTCTTGAAGGAAAGAATGCATAAGTCGGGGACCAACATTTTCTAAAGAAAAAACATATGCTTGTTTTGCATACAGGCCAGGGATGTATACCAAAAACAGCTAACTAAATATAATAATCAGCCCACTGGTTAATTTCTTTCAGAACTATTTCTCTAAATCAGTAAATAGATTATTTTAAAAAAATTTTTAAAACCCCCAGGAACACAGCTTCTAATTAGAAACATCACATTTTGATTTTGGTTTTATTGTGGCAACGTGCCATTCTGACCAACCAAAGCAAGAGACGGTGGTTGCAGCTTAAATAAACAGTAGTCCTGGGCAGCTAGCAGGTTTCCAGATGTGCTACTCGACGTCCCTGCAACCAATAAATAACAGGAGGAGGACTGTTGGAATGCTAACATTTTCTCCAGAAAATTGCTCAAAGAGTTAAAGACGGGGATGATAAAAGCGGCTGCACCAGTTCTTGTCATGGTGCCAGAACTGAATGTTTACCCAACGCTGTGTCCCTACCAGATGGGGTGAAAAAAAAATTTAGAAAGCCTCTTTTCCCAACCATTTTGCCATGAAGAAGGGCATAGCGAAGCAAAACAAATGATTTATGTGGTAGAAACAGACCCATAAAGACGCATTCAAATACTTGCATGTAGGTTTCTTGGCGTTTATGTTAGCAGACATTTTGGGGGAGCATCTGCAATCTAAACACTATCATGTTATTCCACAGTCCATCATTTTCCCTGTCATTATATTTATAATTCATGCACTCTGGTCTTACAGCTTGTGCTGCAAGAGGGGCTCTAAATTGGGGTGGGTGAACTTTGGAGTTGAATTCTGTTTTATTTCTCGATCAAAGCTACAGGTGTACAACTCTGGAAGATGCCGACTGTTCCTAGAGATGGACGCTTTGTGTGTCTCCACTGCCTAGAGCAGAAGTCTGGTATCTGAGACCCAGCAGAAGTTAGAGCAGGGTGGAAGTGCAGAAGTGAGGGAAGAGTGATGATAAAACCAAGTTGAAATCAAGAACCTTTGTGCAGACTGTCTTGTGGAAACTGGGCATGAAGCAAGCTGCATAGCCACAAATCACGAGCCAAGTGCCAGAAAACATTTTATCAGTCTTTTCCCTCCCTCAGAGCAGAGGGAAGACTCTCTGCCGACCCAAGATCTACCCTGAAGACTGGGTGGAGCATTAGCAGGCAAGGCCAAGGAATAGCTGGGCCAGAGCCAGAACGATGCATATATCATGACTGACTTCTATGTGCCTGAGGGGAGCCCTTGCTTGGGAAAGCGTTTTTCTCAAATGCCTGAATTTCCCTCGCTGGTGCATGTGGTCCCACCAGCGGTCCCGTCTGACCTGCCCAGCATGCTTAGGAGCAGCTCAACTCTTAATAACTCAACAACTTGTCTCATGTGCCCAGGACTGAGATCCGGGCTCTGGAAGAGCATGCCTGCACGGTGTGACGAAGCACAGAGACTTCTGAGCCAGCACGGGCACCGCATCCCATGCAGCCCTGCCATCTCAACGCTATGCGGGCTCCTGCTTTGCAATGTCCTAATCCCTCACCTGCTACAGACAGACTCACTGTACGTGCTGTCAATACATGCTATAAAACCCATAAGGTACTGAGGATGAAATAACAGCCATTACTAAAGCGGCTGCCCCTTCTGAGGCCACGCATTGTTTTCAGTACATTGGACTGACACCTCTAGATAAAAATAATGAAAAACTAAAAATCCTTCTTCCATCAACTTCCCCATACACAGGCTAGGGTAACACTATAAGAACCACAGTCACAAGTTGATGAAGTGATAATAAACATAAGAAAAGTAAGAAATCCTTGATTATGTAAAGGGAGATTGGGAAGACAGCCAAAACCGAGTTGAGAATCCATCAGTTCTTATGTCTAAAGGCGCTTCTAAGTATGTATTGTGTCTGCTTCTTTGAAAGAAAGGGAAGAGTTGGCACAGACTTCTATAGGAGCAGGATATCATCCTTTAATGTTTTAAACCAGTCAGTGTAGCTTACAAAAATTGAGATGCAGATCCTAAGAAAAATGGGAAGTGGGTTGAACAGACAGAATTTTGCCCTTCATGTGCTACCAGACATTTCCAGAGTTAACTGCATCTGGATGTCTACCATCATTTTTGTCTATTAAAAAAAACAAACTAAATAAGATACACCATATATGGCAAGACTGTTGCTTGGGCTGCTAAAGACAATTCCAAAGACTGTTTATTATAGCTAATAAAAGCCAAACTCAAAGTGCAAAGTATGATACCTTTCCCTTGATTTATTTTCAAAGATAATACAGATGTGGATAATTTCAGACAAGTCTGCTTTCTTCAACATTTTGGCAGCCACTGCTTTGCTACAGAGGAGGACAACTTGTTTTGTGTGTGTCTCTGGTTGAATTGTCTCTACGCAAAATCCTTTCTAAGCATTATCAAACAAATACAAACTAAGACACTCCAAAGAAATAATTACCTTAGGCAAAGAGCTGGATGTGCCTGTGAGAGTTTCTTTTATAAACCTTTAGCAGCTGCTGAAGAACATAATACTCAAAATACTTTTCTTACCCATTTCAAGATTGTGTCATTGCCATCTTTCTGCTAGTACAGCCAGAACAACCTGATTTAATGAAGCAGGCACCGACTACCAAAGGTCTGTGTGTTATCACCTGGATATCCATCACTTGCCCATACTGGTAGCTTTTGTACTGTTTTGTATATTTTAAAGTAATAACATTTTTCTTTTGATAAGCTGCAACTCTTTTAGAAAGGCTTCCTCCCACATAATATTTTTCTAACTCAGCTGCCAAATGTCTACAAAAGTACATGTGCATTCTAATGTATGATAATGTAATTTATAGTGATATAAAATTTGAGAAGCAGCTCAACAGAAATCCCAGAGTATGTAACTTGGTCCATTTATTGCACATTATTGTGACAAGCATGGCTTTTTAAGAGATCTCCAACAAATTATATGCCAGAGTGTTCTTTACCATCTAGACTGCTTGAACTCAGTATGACTAATTCAAACAACACAGGGATCCCCTAGAATTTCTTC
Source organism: Platalea leucorodia (assembly GCF_965183815.1). NCBI lineage: Eukaryota > Metazoa > Chordata > Aves > Pelecaniformes > Threskiornithidae > Platalea > Platalea leucorodia. Next base: position 8,506,951 of record NC_138828.1, on the reverse strand, counting down.
AAGTACTTTAAATATGTTACATACTTAAGTATCTATTATGACTACGGTCCACATCCTGCTTCCACGAAATCAAGTAAAGTTTTGGCATTGACTTCTACAGAAGCTGGACATTTTCCTGTGATGTTTTAGTTTAGATAAATCACGACTAACATAGTTTTAAATGCACACATTGATGGCATGAATTTAGAGCAAGTCTCCAGTCTAATCAGCAGATATTATCTAACATTATTCACAAGGCTGGTTGAAAACTATACCAAATCACACTAATTGCGGATTAGTCAGACTGTAAACTTAAACACAGTAGAACAGTTAAATTTAGCTTAAAGTTACTACTGAACATCTGCTTCTGAACACTTTTGCTAGTACCTTTTAACACTGATAAGAGGGAATAATAACTTGTGAGTTAGCTTTATAAGAACATAGCAAATTAAAAAAAAAAAACACCTGCTTCAAACAGTGTTTAATCAGCATAATATCTACATGTTTAAACACAGGAATTAATAAAACGGGCTGCTGTTCTTGTCAGCCACTTATGGCAAAGGCCCCATGCACACTTCACGTATTAAAGTGTCTCCTGGATTATCTGAAACTCAGACATCTCCCAACACAAATAGATATTTTCATTTGGAATGGTTGGGTAAATCTCCTGGATTTCATATTTTTTAGGAACCAGAGTTTAGGAAAAGACTGTGCTCTTGTCAAGCTTTTGGCTTACACACGGTGCTAAGCATGGGGTACAAGTGACTTCTTGCTCCCCTCCTTCTTCCAGGAAGGACAACAATTGTTGGCTGTATGACACCCCTTATCAGTTCAGACTTCTGGCATCTTGTATGTAGAGCTAATAAATTCTGTGCAGTCCTAACTGACTCCTGCCAACTTGGGCTGGGAGAGTAAACAGACGTCAAGGATCTGCTTTCCCTTACATATCCAGCCTCAGCTTCTGAAGGAACATAAGGACATTCAAGCCCAAGCAAGTCCAAGTCACAAGTGAGCAGTTTGCAGCTATAGAGTAATGGAAAGCCAGTGTAAAAAATACAAAGCATACAGTATCTCTAGCCAAAGTACAAGACAAATCATACGTCAAGTCCTAAAATTGTGTTTCACGGCTTCAGCTGTGCTCAGACTGTGAAATACCTGAGCACTGCTGCAATAGGAAAATATAAGCCATAGATATTGTCACTGACACAAGATACTGCACACAATATGGCAGAAAACAAAATTGTATCCATTTGTCAACAAGTTGGGTTTCCTTCTATTTTTATCATTAGAAAGTAAGAACAATTCTGCAGTAAATTAAATCCATCAGACAGTGAGGGACTGGAGATCAGTTCAGAATATGATGCAGGATGTCTTCGTTACTAATGTTCATACCAAAATCTGAAACCAAAATTTTGTGCTCGGACACTTGTAATTAATCTTCATAACAAAATCTCACGTCCTATTTTAAACTGAGAGAACTTGGAATACATTTGGGATTTTGGAGCAAACATATGACTGGATGCTGAGCAAAGCAGAAAATTAAAATGTTGAAATGTAAATTGCCATTACTTTTCAGGGGTAAGATTTTGGTAAGATTAACTGAGTAGTCCATAGCTGTTTTCCGGCCATTGATTTGACCTGTCTGCACATTTCTGATGACAACATTATATTGGGTTTTATTGCCATTTATATTGTTTTTTGTTGCCGTGCATGAGGCTCTTATGACCTAGGTAGGACCACTTAGTACTGCAGGGCAAAAATCAACCTACGTAAATCTGTAGTGAGTCCTACTAATATCAGATGACTAGACATAAGGATAAAAACCTGATTTCCAGAAACCTAACTCCCTTTGCCATCAGGTAAGCCCAGCTCTCCCCACAGATATCTAAACTGAAGCTTGGGTACCAATCTCCATCCGCTAAAGTTTCAGACCATCATGAAAATATTTCTTTTCTATCCAGAATGCAATGTTTTCAAGTGACGAGAGGTTTTCACCAGAAGAGACTGCCCATTTGCTTTACCTGCATCAGCAGCTGTGATCAGTAGTACGTACTGCTCCTTTGCCTCCCGGTCGAGGCTCTGCACCAAGCACAGCTCTCCGCTGGCCGAGAGAGTAAAGGCTCCTTCTTCATTTCCAGCCACCAGAACATAAGTAAGCTTGCTGTTTAGGCCTTGATCATCATCCCTTGCTACAACCTACAAAAGCAATGCAAACACATTGAAATATCACCAACTGATGAGTGCAGGGTCTGTAAAATTTTATTGGGATAGAGGAAATATTCTCTATGACAATAATCCAAATTAACGGATGGAATAATTCAAATGCTTTAAGGGCTAGTATAAATTAGCTGTAATTGCAAAAATGACTTAACACAGTGGTGATGGACTTAAAAGAATAGTTTGAAAATATTAAATAGTTGATTACTTATTTTTCTCAAGCATAAATACAGTAAAGACTGTGTTGGGGCTCAGTGAAAACCACAGATGATCTGGTACAGGCTGAGCTCTGTAGCAAAGCAAGCATTGCATGTCCTGCCGGCTGAATCCATTTAGTGCTCTTTCAATGTTTGGCACAGAGCCTCATCCCATGTAGGCAATGATGAGATTGAGAGATTTGTGGCATGAAAGTTGAAATTGAGATGAGAGATAAAGCAAACTCTTAAAGTCCCAGTGTAGGCAGGAAGATAGGTAGGGAAAACACAAACAAAACTCCAAAGCATAATATAAACTTTTGGTAAAAAAACAAACAAACAAAAACCCCACCCAAACAAACCAAAAGAAAAATAAGCCAACAACCACTGCATGTTAGACTACAGCCAAGAGGCAACTTTTCATTTGTCTTGCACCTTTTTAATTTTGGAGGAAGGACACTGTATATTAATACCATATACTGAGGCATGCTAATAATTGTAGGAGATACATATTTATTTGCTGAATGTGCTCACCTGAAGAATAACTTTCGGGAGCGTCTCTAAATTCTCAGGGACGTTCACAGAGTAGGGAGAAAGTTCAAATGTGGGAATATAATCATTGACATCCTTCAGAATAATACTGACTGTCGTGGTATCAGTCCTCGGGCTGCTCCCGCGGTCAGCCGACTGAACAGTCAACGTATAGGAGGGCTTTTTCTCTCTGTCCAAAGGCTTGGCAACTGTTATCACCCCCGTCACAGAATCAATCCGAAACTCATTATTGGCATCTCCGCTCACGATGGCATAGCGGACCTGGCCATTTGTACCTTCATCTCCATCTGTAGCAAGCACCTGGATTAAATCCGTCCCTGTCAAAGTATTTTCCCCCACCTCTACTTTATAAAGCTTTTGGGCAAAAAGCGGGTTATTGTCATTAATGTCCAGGACTATAACCACCACATCCGTAGATGAAGAAAGGGATGGCTGGCCCTTGTCTGTGGCTACCACAGTCAAGGTGTAGTTGGACACAGTTTCTCTGTCGAGCTCCCCAGTAAGCCTCACTTCACCGTCAATAGTGCCAATGCTGAATTTGTTTCCCAGAGGCCGGAGAAGACTGTATTCGATGTAGCTGTTCGGACCGCTGTCGGGATCAGTCGCCTGTGCTTTGAACACAATCGTATCTATCGGCGTGTTTTCTGGGACGTAGGTCAGCTTCGGGGAGATAAAGCTTGGAGGGCTGTCGTTCACGTCCAGCAAAATAATTGAAACTTGGGCTGTGCTTGTGTACCTGGAGGCCGGGAGAGGGGCCATGTCGTGGACTTGCACGACGAGGCTGTAGAAAGACTGGCTTTCCCGGTCCAAAGGCTGCCTGATGCTCAGCACCCCGCTGTTGTCGATGCCGAACTGTCCCGCGCTGTCCCCGGACGCGATGCTGAAGGACAGCTGCGAATTGGAGCCTGGTGGGGCGGAGAAAAAAAAGGTAGAGAACGTGACTTCATCCCACCAACCTAGATACAGATGTTTCTGGCCTCATTTCCTATGGAAACGAGGACTGTACAATCATGCTGACTGTTCAGCCTCCTCATCACCATGTTTGAATCCATCAGCTAATTTCAGCCAAGTTTCACAGTGGGACAGAAGCCTTTGAAATAATTATTTTCTGACAAGAGTTGAAGAGAGAGAGAGGGAAGGATGTTAACTGGAGCTGCCACAGAGGGAATGGCTAGGAGAGCTCATCTGAGTTTCATTCAGCAGGAGCTGCACAGTAATTTTTCCCTATCTACAATGGTTAAGGATAAAGGTTTTGAAAGGTCTTCCTTCAGAAACCAAGACTCAACAATTCTGCTGCTCACTGCACAGCTGTTTTCCTCCATTATCCCCAGTTCAACTAAGCAACATTATTATTAATGTAATTATTTCATGAATTCTTCCACCCAATTAAAAAAAGCCACAACCAGAAACTCCCAAGCCTAGCTGGAGCAAGCCAAGAGTGAATACTGGGGAGAGGTATGATTCCCATATACGGCATGATATTCCAAAATATCGGATGAACAGCCCTCATCTTATGATCAAAACATAACTAGCAATTATGGTCAAGGGAGAGATTTATAATTCTGGTAAGGGAAATGCATTCTGAATCTTGACAAGGCTGTGAAATGACCTTAAATATGCCATACAGGAAATAAATGTATGTCACCTCTTCAACTCTGGAGTTCACTCTAAACAACTCATTTTTGGGAACACCTAATTGAAATGGGTCTTCTCTCATATATATATATGTACACACACACAGAGACACACACACAGAGACACACACACACACACATCTGTCTTACTCCTACTTTAATTTTGAAAATTTTGTTTTCTTGTTTTGGGTCATAGAGACTGTGATTTAGGATTAGTAGATTAACAGACTGTTCACTACTAATTTACCCCTCAAACTCACTTTTTCATGCAAAGAAACCAACCTGTCTGCTGAAGTAGCTGATTACTTTGCTGTGCGTTTTGTCATTTTTACTCAGAAGCTCTTCTCCCTCCGACTGAATTGCTTTGATAATAAAATTATCCCTGCATTAGATTTATTAATCTCTGCTACTGATTATGCTCAGACTTGGGAACTCTAGTCTCACTTGTCTTTCCCCCAGTGGCTACTCTAATTGGCATCTCTCCCTCTCTCTTCTTTTCTTGTAGGAACTTAATTATAAAATAAATAGAACCAAACATGAAAGACAAAATATTTTAATGCAGTTAAAGAAATTAATACATTTATATGCCAGATATTAGTGTTTCTATATTACTTTGACCAAGTGAAGCACTGTGAAAGTTTAATGCTGTATTTTCAAATGATTAATTATATGGATGAAAGTCGTCTGATTTCAGCAGAGTACTTTCTGGAAATTCAAGATTTTTGTCAATTGACTTTGGAGATGGGTAGGAATTAGACCTTACAGAAGAAAATTACTTTAAAAATACTCTTTTTTCCCCCCAGCGTTTTCTATGGTGGTGTTTGTGCGTATAAAATTAACTGCTTGTTCTTCTTTATCTCACCTCCATGTACCTTTTCATTCCTTGTCCTGTATTCTCATAGGTTTCAATGCTGCTAATGCTTACATGGATTAAACTGTGAAGCAGAAGGACAGTTGCTTAAATATCAGTGGAGCCAGGACTATCACCGAATGAACTATTCTTTTTTAAACACAGCATGCCAAGCCGGCATTGTGCGCCTCATCCATCTCCTCTCCCCAGGTTTGGAGCTGGGCTTTTCTTAGGGAGAATGTAAGGGCATCCTCTTTGCTGAGCTTTGGGTTTATTTAACCTGTGGGTTAATCTGAGAAAACTCTGAGTGAGAGCTCAGACATGGAGCCACCAATTTCATGATGATGCTCTTTTAAGGGCCTTGTTTCTACTTTTATTTATTTACTAATGAGACAGAAAAAATATCCTACTTCCCCCCCCCCATTCTGTAAATACCTGTAGAGTCTAACTGGGAAATCCCACTGGTTTTTGTCTGGAGGAATATCTTGCTATACTTTTTAACAAATAGACAAGCGTGTGCTTTGCCCTGAGATCTTTCCTGTTAATTTGATGTGGAAAAAAATGAAATCTGAATCTCAAAATGAATGTGTTTAAGGAAACTGAGTTCTTTATTGCTCTGCAAATAACCCAGAGCTGTAGCTGATATTTACTATGCATCTGTATATGAAACTGTCCAAGCTGAGATAAACAGCTACTGTTTCCCAAGGGGTGTTTCACTGTTTATCCTAAAACAACAGGCATACCTCATTATAAAACAATGTCTTTTCAGAGCTCCTTCAAACTATGGGATCATATAACATAAATAATTAGTGAAATTATATTTGTGTGCATTGAGTGCATTATCTGTGAGCCACATGCAGAGGAGTATAGTACCAGCTATTTCTGTACTCTAGATAAATATAAGATGACACAGGATAATAAGTTTGGGCTTGAAACAGAAACACCAATAGATCATAACATTTGCTGAAGTTACAGTCCTATGGGGGAACTCAACCTGGCATGCTCTTGGAATGAAATTTCTGCCCTAATAATTTTAAATCCAGCCTGTTAGAAAAGTAAGTGTGCCATAAAATATGAAAGGCAAGATATCTGACTTTTCATTGCATTGCTCCTCAAATACTCGTTTGCTTCCTTGATAATTGAGTGCATGATGAATGTAAAATGATACGTCAATGCTATGATATAGTTCACATCCACTGAGTGCAGATGGAAATTAATGTATGAGGTGCAAGAGAAAAGGAAAACAGACCCATAATGGTTAAGTGAAATTAACTTCCAGAAAGATTTGAAACCAAGCATTGTACTCCTAACAGGAAAATAAGAAATAAAAGAGGAGATAGATTAGACACAAACCCATTTATCCACAGGTCTGAAGGAACAATCCCTTCCCTGGATATGCATAATGCAAGCACAAGTTCGTCCTCCAACTTATAGTTAGTTTACATAAAATAAAAACTTTAACAACAGTGCTGAGAGAGAGATCCATGCAAGAAAAGCCAATATGACCAAGTTATAATTTCTGACTTGTTGGCTTATATTATGGAATCTCTTCTCGCTCACTTTCTCAGTTTGATCTCAAAACCAGTTGCACAATTTTTACCATGGAAAGTTCTATCCATCAGCACAAAATTTATGTTCCCACAAAAATGTTTGAGTTCAACAACTCAGCATTTCCTGAGGAAAAACTGTTTTACTGAATAATCTTGATCAGCTCAGTCGTTTTACGTGCATAAACTGGCATTTCTCAAAGCATGTAGGTGCTTTGCGCTTGAAGCACACATTTCAGTGTAAGACAGTTCTATGGGCTTTACTGAGCCGGTGTCAAGTTGAGAGGAGACAAGGTTGCTTAACATGTCACAAAAATAACCTTCACCTGTAAAGTCACTATGAGTGTTAGGAATAATTTTCTATTAAGTCACACTGACTAATGTCCATGAACACTTTAGAAAATGCAGTACACTATGGAATGATTTTTTTTTTTTTTATTTTATGGCCATGTTCCATAATTATTCTTGCTTGGACATAAACTGAATGGCAAAATGGTTAAGCAAGCTATAAAGATTGTATCATTTACACTCCAACACATTAACACCTTCTAGGTGCCATAAATAATCCCAAGAATAAAGCTTATTTTAATGAGAAATTTTCCCATGATCTCTTTTAATCAGTCTTTTAACCTCCACTATCAATACCCTGTAGATCACAATTCTCTTCATGGTACACTTAAAAGTTACAGTACGTTTAAGATGATTCCAGATGACATCTCATATTGCCAGAACCTTATTTAGAATATATTGTAAACTTTAAGAAAAAAACAATCTGAAAGAACACTTAGGTCTAATTTAAATGTGCAACCTAAGCACCAGGGGAGAAATCATGGTGTTCCAACTGCTGTAACACGCTCTAGGTAAAATACAGCTCTGCAACTCATTTCAGCAACAGCAGTTAAAAGCAGTATTTGATTGTATTTTTAATTTATCACAGATAAAAATAAGGAAGAAACCACCCACTTAAACCTACTGTGAAATATGAGAAAAATAACTTCTATTTACACTGCATGCAGTGAATTTAAGCATATGATGGCATCCTAAGGATAGCCCTAATTTGCCCTTTCTACTAGGTCTTCTAATATGTTGCTAAGGTGAAATACGTATTTATCATCAGAGACACAGAATATAAGGAAACACCTACCATCATCTGCATCAGTGACGCTGAAGTTGAGAATAGCGGATCCTGGAGACAGGTTCTCCATCAAAGACGTGCTGTATGAGGTCGTGCTGAACACTGGCGGGTTATCATTGACGTCCAGTATATTGAAATACACTCTGATGGTAGTAAATTGGCCTCCCCCATCTTCTGCGCGGACGGTAAGAATGTAATACTGCTGTGCTTCGTAGTCCAGCGCACGCGTCAGGTTGAAGACTCCGGTAACGGGGTTTAGGAAGAAGATACCCTCTTCATCATCTTCACTTACGGTGTACGTGATTTCCCCATTGATACCGGAGTCATCGTCAGTGGCTAGAATGGCTGCCACTAAGGAACCTGCACAGCACGACAGGACAGCAAGATCAGTCACTCACAAAAGGCAGCTCACTGGCGTGGTCAGAGCCAGGTCATCATCAAGCAGCTCTGCAGAAGAAGAGGTATCCTCCAGTAGAAATTCAAGCCTCAATATTGTATTACTAACTACTATGAAAGGTTTCTCAAAGCTGAAAAGAAGAGTATTCAGTATGATGCTTATTTTAAAGGGCTACTAATAAAACGCCAAGAAACAGCTGGGAATATTTGTTTTTATCTTTAAACGGGAACATTTCCAGATTAGATAGCAGCTGGGGCAAAAATACCTTTTCTCCTGTGAGGTATTTTCTTTCTACAACTCCAAGGACCCTCTCCTCCCCACAGACAAATACAAGTTCTGAAACCTTCTAGATATTTCTTTCTAAATGCAGAAACCAAAATGTCAGTACATACCAAATATCCCGGCTCTACTTTTTGAAAAAGTGCCTTCGCAGGGTAACTGCGGTTAGAAAACTAGAAACCTTATAGGGATCTGTTCTTCACTGTTTTCTGAAATTCAACTCCTTGTGAATTTGTGCCATTGTTTTCATTTCTGCATAGCTGCGTTCATACGACCGACCTATCTTACTAAAGTTTGGAAATTAATGTCATTTTTTAGTATTTTGAACACTAATTATAATTAAGATCAGCTCATTTCCAAGAAAGTAAATAATTTAATTTCTTTTCCATGAAACCAGATGAATTACACGCGTTCCAGCACAGTTAACTATTTTCCAGCAACATGACAATGAAAACCACTTATCATCAGAATGAAGAATAGTGCTACAACTTCCTTTAATCCAGCTGAATACGCTGGTATCTCTTACATCCATTTGATTACCTCGCACTTTAACCTTTCTGATTGCGCGTTAATTGGTGAAGATTCGGCTGTCCCGAAGCTGGATGGGATTATCAGCCCTCCAGCGAGCTTGCAGCACAGCAGGGTCAGGGAAGCTCAGCAGAGAGCTTTGCTGAGGCCCAGGGAAGGTACAATTCCCAATTACAGCAGCCAGGGGAACGGGGATTACTCTCTGGGATAGAGAGTGGAGCCCCAAAGGGGAAAGCTCGCAGCGCTTCCCCTCCGGACCAGCCTGCCAGCTGCTTCGGGACTGCTGGAGAATGGAACAGGAGAAGCTGCAGCTCTTCAGGTATCAAATCAGCCTGTTTCTTCCTTCGGCGTCCATCACTGCTGAGCCGGGTATCAGGCACAAATGTACACCCCATAAATGATTAAAGAGAGAAGCCTTGTCTTATGCTCACCAGGGTTATTCCTGCTAAAACAGACCGAGCCTCAGCACTCAGAGACAAGAGAGAAGAGCATAGCTGGGGAGCAGCAACCAAACTGCCCCGTGCTACGCAGACGTCTCGATTACTTCCAGATCAGATTCCTGATTGCACTGTAATCCTTTAATGCAAAACACCGCTGAATTTTGGGACTGTGACTGTGGGACAGAGCGCGAAAGTTGGAGGCATGGGGGTAATCTTGGTTGGCCCAAGCTGAGCCTCCCACGCTTAAAAGTCAAAGCCCTAATAAAAGCTTGAAAGCTATCACCATTTCATTTACATCTCCTTTGTTTATTCATGTTTTAGAACAAGTTTCTAAGATGCTTCAGTTACTAAGACCAGCAGATACTGCTTTTATACTAGCACTCTGTATAAAACCCTGGAAACTATTTACTGCGAGAAATATTAATTTCTCATCTGGAGACATATAATATATCACAGCTTTGGAAAAATTTTTTTTGGTCTAAATAGTTTCTAGCTTACAACCTAACTTTGGAACACCAAAACACTCTTGCATATGAAACAAGCTTTAAAAGAAGAAAACAACTTAAGAGGTCAGTGATCATGTTTAGGAACCAGAATTAATTATCTAAAGGTTAGATTTTCTACAAAAACCTTGTTAAAAACAGAAGTCAAAGATAAGATCAAGGAAATATGATGTTAGGGTTAGTAACTAAACGTGTGTAGGGAATATTATTAAGGAATCAGTGTATTAATGGATGCTCAATGGTCACCCATTTTGTGATCCTACGCTTGATGAATTAAGCACTGTAAGTCATATTCACTGAAGATGGCTCACTAAATCAACACTAGCATCACCATTACATCTTTTTTGTGATAGGTTATACTGTTTGTGTCCTGTAAGTTGTTCCTCCTCCTCCTTTTCTGTTTGCTACTTTTTAAGTAGTCACACTCAGAGGCTTCCATTGGGATACAAGCGCAATTCCTATTCTGCATCTAGGATTTATTTGAGTGGCAACTATTTCTCTATTTCCTATTGAAAAGAAATTTGACCTCACTAGTAATACAGATTTCCTAGCAAGAAGACTTTCAGCATGATGTGATTCCCTCTGTTTCAGCACCATCTAATAGATGCCTTCAGCATCATCTGCCTCCTGGCCAAGTCATACAGGTCTGCTACCCGCTCCCCCTCGACTCCCTTTGGATTGACAAAATGAAAAAAATTAGTCAATCTTAGTGCCATTTCCTATTTACCTGGAGTGGCATCTTCTGGGATGTCGAAGGAATACACTGGTTTGGAGAATTTGGGGATATGGTCATTAACATCGCTAACAGTGATGTTTATTCTCATGTCTGAGGACTGCAGGCCGTCATCAGCACGAACCAGCAAGGAGTACTTGGAGCGGCGCTCCCGGTCCAGGCGCTTCGTGGCTATCAGGTCTCCTGACTCAGGGTCAATGTGGAAGCTATCATCCGCACCGCTGATAATAGTGTATGTGACGAGGGCATTGGCTCCCTAAGTAAAAACAGAAGTGGTCAAATCAAGTTATTTGCCAGGAAAACCACATCATAATTTTCAGTAAGACAAGAATCGTTCCAGTAACTGCACTTGGCGAATATTTTTCAGAACAGTTTCCTTTAATAAACAGCCTTCCTGCCCAGTCCCTGCTTCAGTCCCCCAGTAAAGATGCATACGCACACAGTTTTTATTTATGAGACGTGAAATGACGAGATTACCCAGATACTTTTTGCTCCACTGTTCATAAAAGGATTGCATCCAGTCAATACCATGAAGCTCTGATACCTGTTTTAATTTCAAGCCAGCACCACTGAGCAGTGTAACATCTTCCCTCTTAACAGGGATCAGTGCTTATTCTTCTTATTTTATGTTCAAAGGTTAAATTAAATCCCTGCCAGTGGGATCAGCTCTGCCTTTCCCACTCTCTGGAGGTGGGATGGAGGGAAGAGGAGAGGGAGGGATGCAAGGAGGGAGGACCAGGGGCGGCCACGCGGCAGCTCCACCACCCAGCACGCACGGCAAGAGCTGCAGCTCCCGGGCAGGAGAAAATCGGGGAGCTGTGCTTGCAGCAGCCCCTCAAAGGCCAGTTTCTGCATGGAAATACATTTATCCCTGTAAATAAACAGCCCCAAAGCGACAAATCATGTGTCATTAAAATCACAGTTCTGATCTCTTGGGTTGTGCTAGAAGTCAAAAGCATTTGCTTTTGGGTCAAAGTATCTCATTCGTCCTTGAAAAAAAAGGATTCATATGGACTTTGAGCATTTTGGTTAAAAGGAAAATTAAGGAGAAGTAATTTTACATAGAAAAATGGTCACTTCTTTTTTTTCCCTTAAAGGTTGAAATTAAAACTTAGGAAAAAAATATGGAAACTTCCATTCAAGAAACATTAACACAGTGTATTTTGCCTCAGCCCCACCCCATCACAAACACTGAGAGAAGTCACATGCATCCAGTCTGTATCATTGATTATTAGCAAGAAAATCAATCCACCTTACAGGTGTTAGCTCTGAGGAGTACTGAGGTTTCCTAGAAAAAGGGATGCTACCTGAGCTTTGTTTTCATCCACCTCCTGGGGATGGGTTGTGCAGTGTGATGCTGCAGCCAGAGGGTGGTCCAGGGGACATAAGTGACTGGCTAGAGCACCCAGCTTGGGTGACATTTCCCCCAAAAGCCAGTACTCAGCTATAAATTTTGCTTCTTAGCAGACTGACATTGGTCTTTAAGGGGAAAACAGAGACCTAAGATCCTGGGGTGACGTCCTCCTTTCTCCAAGACAAGCTTAAGGGCACTGAAGGTTTGGTAACCTCTGACATCAGATGCATGTACCTATACCCTGCATGCTGTGAATAACAGATCAAAGAGGTCAGGGAGAAAGAAATTCTATAGCTGTTTCAAACACTCTTGCCTAAAAAAGCAAATCAACAGAGATAAACACCCGCCCGTATTTGTGAGATGAGAGACAAGCGTTAGCTACCTGACCTTATTAGAGTGCTTCGTGCCAAACATTTCTCTGGGGTGTTGTTTCAAAGAGTTGGACTGAGCTAACTGATAAAATGAAATTTAGAAAGAAAACAAGGTTCTACAGGTGCCCAGCCCTGCAGCATGCAGTGCTTCAGCGTACACAGCATCTGTGTGCTCAGGTGTACCTGGGGGATGTCACACGCTTTCCTGCAATTGTGCAGCTTAGCAAAAATATCTGATGAGAATTTCAGATTTCAGAGGTGACCACATTCTTCACCGCTTGTTTGACTACCTGAGCGTCCTCCTAATAGAGTGCAGCTAAAACCACAGCCATGTGTGATACTGGTCTAATCAAATTAGTAACTTTACATGAGTTAGGTGAGAAGCAAAACGAAATACAGATATGTAAAATCTATTAAAAAGCTGTATAGAAATTTCCCATCAACAACTGACTTCAAAAAGTTGAAAAGTGCTAGAAGCTGTTGTAATTGTTAAAGCCTTTGGTACCACTTAGCACCTAGAGAATGTCTTTACATCTTTTCTCAGATCTCTACAATGTGCTTATTATAACAGACAACGGTTTGAAAGTTGCTGCCTTCATACTACCATTTTAAAATATTTGTAAGAGGGGTCCTTTCACATCACTCAGCCATGAGTTTTAAGGGTTCTGTCACTTACCCTTTTGAAACTAAAACTTTGATTCTGAAAGCATCTGTGCGTGTAGCAAAGGCAGCATGCCATTTTACTGACCTGCATATATGGGTTGCATGTGCAAACAAAGAAACCAGAGAAGTGTAATGTCGCAGGAATATTATATGAAAAACAAGGAGCATTCACCATGCCTTCAACTTCAAAGAGGGATGAGGAGCAGGAGGGAAAGGCAAGTATGTCGACCCCAGACTGCACAGTGCTAAAAAATCTTGGACTCTTTGTAAAAGGTTTGAGTTACAAATGTTTTGGTAGGGAAATTGAAATCATCCCTTTTTATAAAAAGATTGACTGATTTCTATCTAAGGTAACAAATCAGTTCCCACTGGATGGAGTGCTTCAGAATGGATAACATATTAGGTGCAGTTTAGGAATGGTCAAAAAGAGGCTGAAGCGTAGTATATTGCTACTTAGATATCCATTTGCCATATCACAGCAGAGAGCGATAGTTCAAGATTTACTTCTTCCTGAACTGAAGACAAACAGCTACAATTTCTGTTACAGATATGCACCTTTCCAAAATCCTATTTTTTGTCTGTATGTCAGACAGCTACCAGAAAATAAAGGAAAGAATAAAAAGTTCATAATCACATTCGTACCATTCCTGAGGGTGTTCCAGTGGTTCTCGATGTAGTAGTAAGATTAAGTATACCAATTAACAATCACAGGACAACTAACCAAGCTAACACAAAAAAGGCCAGAAATAAAATTCTCTTGAGGGGGTTGAATTACCTTACTATTTGAATGCAAGAATTGCGCATTGTTGTCAAGCGTAACCCTATATTTTAATAACAACACAAACTTTGCATGCTCATATTGACTCTTTAGGCCTTTCGCCAGTGGAAAGAATCATTCAAGTGAATGAAACAATATGATTAACATTCTCATAACTTACTTTCCAAACAAAATGAATACATCAAATTATACATGGATATATTTGCCTGATGGGTACAACAAGACTGCAATATCCCTTACTAATCTGACTGGCCAGCTGTTTAACATCAGTTGCTCAAAGACTTTTGCTAGTTTCTCAATAACCTGTTACTTGCAGCATCCTCACAGTAACGAATCTAAGTGGGCAAAATGATTTTGCAAACTGGTTCATGTACAGAGCACATATTCTAGCATCATTTCTTTTCCCCTCTTCTTGGTGAAATAAAACCTTCTTTAGGAAAGCATAATATTAATATTAAGTAGCTCTAGTCAAAGGGTGAGCAGGCATTATCAAAAGTTTTCTTGTTCTCCAAGGCTCGTCTCATGAATTTTATTGCACATCTTGAAATTGGGCTCAACTACAACATCTCTGCTTCCAAGCTAGTTTAGATCTCAAGCTGTGGTCTTAAACTGAATGTCACTAAGTCTTTATCAAAAGCTGGGCAGTCCAGCACCTTCGCCAAGTCATCGGGTATGGTGTATGATGAGACTGATAACGAGACCACCAGCTAAAACCAAAATGTGGGGCTTTTTTTGCCATTAGTGGAACCGCTCATTAAGAGATGTTAGGAAAACGTTAACTCGTTGTATACAAACCAGTAAGCAGCCTTCAAGAAACAGAGTATTTGTCTCACTTGCTCGTGTGTGTTTGCCTGTGTGCGACTCCATGATACCAAATACAGTTTTGTGAATGGGCCAAACGCAGTTTAAAGCATGACCACAATGACTCCCAAGGCCAAGCTCTGACAAAGGGAATAAGAGAACAGGTAAAAACATGTATTTCCAGAATAGCACTTTTAGTACAGATATTCAAATATGAAACCATGCTCCTACCTCATCAGCATCCATGGCTGTCAGCTGCAATATTTTAGACCCATCTCCTATATTCTCTTCTACAGTTAGATCAAGCATATCTGTGGGGAATACTGGTGGGTTGTCATTGATATCCTGAAGCGTTATTTCCACCTGTAAAAAGCAGGAATCGGAAAAAGTTGTGTGAGCACTGTGACTTAGACGCTGATTGGATCTGAATGTTACAAATCACATAATTTTGAAAACAATCAGGTAAATTGTTCTTAATCACGTGAATTAGAACATTCCCAAATCACACCAACAACAGGAAAAACCCCTCCAGATATTAAAATTTCACATTGTTATAAAATACTCATAGGAAAGCCTCTAACATAAATAAAGTTAATTTGACTTGTTGATAGCAACTGATTTTAAATGGTTCTAGTCTAGTTTATATTGGAAAAGATCCACTGATAGACTGTCATTGTAATCCTCAAAGTCGGCCCCTGGAGGACAGCTGCCAAGTCCCAGGGCAGGAGATCATTCAACCATTAAATGCTGCCTGACATAAAGATGAGGTGGTGTAAAATTCTCTCTGAAATGTTTATATATTGGCAACTCTCCGTTTTGAGGGAGGAAAAAACACTCTTGCACTTTATATTTTTTTAAAAAATAATCCATTTTTCTCTCTCAAAGTTCTCCTCTAATTGCAAACATAAACGTTACTTTAGAAGCACCAACTAGCATCTACTCTCCTTGCCTATGCACACCTAAACAAATGTTCTTTTCACATGCGATATTTGTATGCTTTTCTAAGTAGTAATGTCAGTTTCTGAAAGGTTGTTGTGTGTTGCTTATTCCTAGATTTTCATAAGCAAGATTGCTGCCCTGCTGATGCTAATTCAAAAAGCTGCAGAGCTCCATTTTCCCTTGTTGCTGAGTATGGCATGTAACATTCCAAAAAAGAAAGAGAACACAGCTGGTTTACATTTATCATGAAAAAAAAAAAAAAAAAAAAGGCTCTTGTCTTGGACCCAAAATATTAAATGGCCACCAAACTCTGAAGACTCACTAATGAGGCAAGTGAGTAGCTGAAGGAAGTCTGCCTTTATTGCTCAATCAAGGAATAGAGAAAGGTAGGTAGGGCTGGTGCACAGGAAGGGAAGCAAAGGTATGGATGGCTTAAAGAAGATACCTAGGTTGGCAGACCAAATATTATTTATACTATGCTACCTGCCATGCCATTATCCACAAGGAATCTTCCTGCACTTAGTTGAAAATATATGGGTTAGGCTGCTCTGGATGTAATCAGATCACCAGAGATGTCTGTGTTGAAGTCTATGATTTCTACTATTTTTAGCCACCTGCCATAATATTTTCTTTTTGTCATTCTCTTCTCACACGACCACCAGTTGCCAAGCCATTCTGTCTTGATCACCAGGATGATCCCAAAGACAAGCACTTTAGTGACGGAGTCTTGGCTGTCCCCGCAGGACAACTGAGTAACCTGAGCTCACTCTACTGCATCTTTCCTCAAGCTCTCAGTAGCTGCACCCTAGGGTTATCAGTCCTCTGTGGGCTTCCTGAGACCACACCCTGAAGGATGCTCCATCTTTCTGTCCTCCCAAAGGCCACTGTTTCAGAAAGCCTAACGTTTCCACCAGTGCCAGACTTTGTGATGGAACAGATTTGGTGCATTGTGCTATTGTTCTTCATCAAAATCCCTGAAAATATAAATTGCTGTAGACATGTAAATACTCTGAGAGTATACTAATCCTCACACAGTTGTCTCTTCTGCCTCAGAGGATGTTTCTAATGCAGAGAAGGCTGCAAGGAGCTCAGCTGTTTCCCTGATAAGCATTTTTCCTCCAACAGGATTTCTTCAGAGGGTGGAGAGATCTAGACCATTGTGAACATTATGGCTACATTGGTCTCTGCTTGGTATATATACCATACAGGGAGACACCTTCCACCTGGGGATCTAAGCCATCCTCAGTCACCTCAAGTAAGTGAGCTTTTTTCTTTTAGTTATTTTATTTTTTTTCAGTTTGTGTTCGGTACTTACGCCCATAGTAGGTTACTGTTACTGCCAGAACTTTTCTACAACATTAAAGAGAACTGAAGTGTCTTTAAAAACAGAGGAAATATTACACTAATATTATAGATATATCTGCTGGAAATGCAGACAAAACACTGGTCCTATAGGCCTTACATAGCTTTTTATAGAAGGCTATTATTTATTTATACCATATTTAATTCCTTTGACCATTCACAAATGGTACATAAAACACTTCATAGCCTGAGACAGATTAAGCCAGGAAGTTTATCATCAAATTTAAATCTCTGACAACAGAAACACAAGAAGCACTGACCAGAGCATCACAAGCAATGATCTGACAACTAACTAACCAGACACAAACTTTCAGAGAATAAAACAGCCTATGTTGGTTTTCATGGCGACTTCTGCATCTCGGCAACAATTAATCACAGAAATGGGAGAGACGCAGTAGAAATGACAGATGAAGGATCTTGCCAGCTATCCTTGCCAAGCGGGTCCTGCTCCATGAACTGGCACAGCAAACTATGTATGCTCTTCTGCTCAAAGTATAGCATTTCCCCAGATATGGTTTCAAGGTAAAGCAGCTGTGCAGCTCTGCAATTTATTTATTCATACCATATATGTCATGCACAGCTAATGTTTCAGCTGCAGGTGACATTTCACCACTGGAACCCATTTTCATGATGAGAGATTGCCCTTTGTAAAAATGATATGAAAAATATAAGACAGCTTCTGGGGTTTTAGGTTAGGAGCTGTGCATTGCCTACAGCTTGCATAATGTAAAATAGTCAGAATCCAAGAATACAGATGGCTAAGGGTTGTGGGACAAAATAAATTAATTGTAAAGTCAGATTGCAGGGAACTGAAAAGAAAGAGAAGAATAATAGAGGAAGTATCCTGAAAATCAGCTCACAAGTAAACAAAGACTGTATTTTATACTGAAGACGTGCTTTAGATGGTGGAAAAATAAGAAATTCTCCAATAAGGAAGAGAAATTTTTAGAAAGAGACCACGATATTTTTAAAGAGCATTTACACCATGATTTACTATTTATCCACAGGGCTTAGATAATGCATATTGCTTCATAATTCACTGTTGGCTAAGTCTAATTAGCAACCTGTGTAAAGCTATCTTTTTACTTCTGCTATAACTTATTACTTCAGCTTACGCATAGTACTGCAAACCTAAGGAATAAGATCCTGCGATGTGCCCATTTGCTGAAATTTCACTCAAGTAACACATCTCTGAGAAAGACTTGAGAAAAACCTTCACATTTTCCCCAGACCAAAAAAAGTCCATTAAGTTTTATGCCAAAGGCGTCATTTAAGAAAGTATACATCCTCAACGAGTTTGGTTGCAAATTGAATGTCCAGTCTTTTATTCAGGAGTTCAGAAAGTAATTTCACTTTGAAATTATTTCAGAAGTTCCGCCCCCAAGCAGAAGCTCACAGAACAACCACAACCACCAAGTCTTTCATTGCCACAGGGCACTAGAAGATTTCCGTATGTCTTATCACATCTTTGCTGGGGAGGAAAAAGAAAAAAAATCTACAAAGCTTTAATCAAAAATCTAAACTAAATCTCTCCCCAACCAACTGCCTCTATCTTTCTAATCTCACATTATATTTGCATAAAGATATCAGTGTGTGTCACTCAGATTCTTGAAATACACAATTTGATTAATATCATATGCTACCAATTAATAATTACATGCAATTGTGCTTCAGACTTAATGAAGGCAAGACAAGGTGGTCATGGCAGTACTATCTGCCATCTGTACCATGGGCATCATGTTCAGAAGGGTCTACAGAAGGTGTGCTGTGCTCTCAGCTCGCACCGACAGCAAAACACCCACCAGCGACAACAGCAAGTACAAGAATAGATATCTAGGAAACCAAAGGCCTCAAAACCTGAAATATGCCACAGGAAGAAAAAAGGGGAGCTTAAGGGATTTGTCCAAATCTTGAACCCTGGAACAGGAAGAAACCATTAGGTGACAACATCTGTACGACTGTAGAAAGCAACATGCCCAAGCTACATGGAAAGTGATAACCACCACCCTCTTTTCCACATCTATCCAACATGGGGAATATTCTTGCCTGACCTCAAACCCGTCAGTCAATGTGACTCTCGGATGCAAGCCAGAGACAGAAACCAGTCACCTGAGAGTGTTCCTTGGACCGCTCGAAGTACTGCAGTATGACCAGTCTCCGATCAAAACCAGCCTTGTATTTCTGCAGAAGCCATGGGACCATAAATAGTCACAGACACTTCTAAGTCTGTTAAAACTTTGATGGAAAACTGATTAATAGATTCAAAATATTGCCTTGCTTTATTTCTTCAAGGTGAAATGAAAACATCAGAAAGCTTTGTTCTATCCGTGTGTGTGTAAATCTCCACAAAATTACTCTACTTTTGCACAAATTCTAGCATAATGCTTTTCCCTCACATATTTAATGCATCTAGAAAAAAGACTGAAAATTAAAGCTTTCCCTCACAGTTTATTCTGCAGAAAAATGTGTTGCTTATTTACTATGCCTTGTAAAATAAACACAATAATTTTACATATCAGTTTCTATGCAAACTATCTTTGGGTGGGGTTTTTTGTTTGGTTTTGTTTGTTTGTGTGTTTATGTTCAATTCAACCTATATTAAACTTAGATGCAAAAATACAGACATACAACAAACCACAGAGATTAGCAAAAGTAGCGAGTCAAACAACACCACAAATTTCCCCGTGTCTGAACCGAATTTCTCATTCTGCAGGCTTAGTAACATTCTCACAATAATGCCATGCCCCTGCCGCTATTACAGATGGTCAACCCATCCTCATCTGTGACAATTTGATTGCTGCAGCCTGCTGTTGTGGACATGTTCAAAGCAGAGGAAGTATTAATTACCTTGATCTTGTTATGATTCTTATTTGCTGCTCAAATTAGTCTCTTGTGTTTCTCCTCCATAAACAAACTCAGAACAGATTGAGGCAGGGCAGCACTCGCCTCAAACAGTTTTGCCTCAACTTACTTTAGATGTAGGTGTAAGAAAAATGAGAGTTCTTTTCTCCATTCAGACAAACCTCAGGTCTTAAAAGATAAAAGGAATCATACCAGGACCTCATTTATAAAGCATACAGTATCTGTTTAAGCATTTAGGGCATGAACCTGAGCACAAGAAGTCACTGGGAAACTCACTGTTGTTTCAAAATGTTGTCTTTACTTTGAAGAAAGTAGAAGATACCCTCTTTGGGTATGGCATTTATGAGGAGCTTATAAAGAGACTCTTTACAAAGAGTGATGCTGCAGTGTAAATTCTTCAATAGCTTCATATTTTGTACACGATTCTGAAAACAATTTATTCGGGGGGGGGGGGGGGGGGGGGGAAGGAGAAACTCAATTATGATCGAAACCAAGGAAAAAAAGATATTTTTTTTTGTTAACCAAAACGAGTATGAGTTTGCATTTGAATAAGCTATTCTTATACTTATTCAAAATAATTTGTTGAATTAAGAAACAGATGCTAAAAGATGAAGAACCAATGCACTTGAAAAATACTAGTACCCCAGACAATTATTACTGAACAGGCTAGACAAATTCCATACTCAACATAAAAAGCTTAACATGAGAGTTTTATTCTGGAACAAGAAATTGTTTTAGTGACCAAACTTACTGGGTTTATGAGCTACAAAGGTATGTAAAATAAATCATTGCACCGGAGGGCAACGTGCCAAATTCTATCCAATCGTAACACCTTCTATAAACCAATGGGCTCATTTGGCCAGAACCTATCCCTCTGTTTTATTACACTTATTAACATTTATTTTTCTTTTATTTCAAGGTGAGGAGGGTTTATGGACAGAATACTTTTCTAAAGTTCTTCCATCTATTGAACAAAAACGAGGGGAAAAAAAGATGCCACAGGAAACTTGAATGAGCTCATGTGGCAGCAACAAGTTTCACCAGGAGTCCCAAAACGTGTGCCGTAATTCTTTCTTGCAGCCACCCTATCCATGTTACACGCTTGATCAGAGATCTATAGATATAACACGATCTAAGAAGAAAGGAACTCCCAGATGTCTCACGCGTTCCATGCTTCTTCAAAAGCTACAGCTATTTGATTAAAGATCAAACAGAGTGGAAAGGCAACAGCTCTTCTTTCCACTTATACGTTGTTGAGTCATTCTTATTCCCTTTGCTTGCTGCCGTGATGTTCACTGCCTCTCTCAAGAGATGCCATCTAATAATCTACAGCCAGCATTGGCACACATCGCCCTGAAGACTTTTGTTTATGCTTAAGCCATTATATGATCCTTCATATTAAAAAAATTAAGGATTTTATTCTTCTTTGCTGGAGACTGTGGCAGCGCATTATCAATTTTAAGAGAATAAAAGTGAAAGGATTCTATTCGCCATCTCTTGCTAAATATTCTAAATAATATCATTCATGATGATAAAAGAGGAAAAATTCAACTATTAATTTATCACATCCATGTAACTAACTGAGAACCTGGCCAACATTAGTCATTTTTCTCCTGCCTCCATCACTTCAGCCTTTTTGTTCATCCAGCAAACAATGCTTTGCTAATCCTGAAAAACACACGTGTGTGTGTAGATTCCTTTTTTATTGACGTGAGTAATCATATTGGCTACTCACATCAGTGAAGTTATGGTTATATTAAGTGTTTGCAGGACCAGTGTGTGCGTGCTTCCTCCGAACTGTGAAGGCAAAGGAACAGAAAGATTAAGTATCAGAGTACAAGCAAGCAAAAATGCACTTCCAGAAAGAAAAGAAGAAAAATCCTGTTTTAAAAAAAATAGATATATATCTTGATATTCCTAGAAAATCTCTAAAATAATGTTTCTAATAATGATAAAAACCTATAGGCTATCCTGAACCAGTTTCCCCACCTTGCTCTAACTAAAATACTGGGAAACAGCAAGCACGGGGGTGAAAAATAAACACTTACGTTTTAAGATTAGTTGAATAACCAATAATAGCAGAGCTCAGGAAGGTGGAAAACCTGAACTACAGACCATGCATATTTACAATTTCCACAACAAGATGGAAAGCCCATTTATAATGAAAATATCTTGGGACAAGGCAATAGCTTTTTCTTAGACAGAGGCTGGATGAGGCATCTGAATATCCCATTTTCCAGAAGGCAAACAATCCCAGTGCATGCTAGTACAATAAAAATCGCATTAGTCTATTGTGCTGCAGGCCAGAAAACCTGTTAAACAGAAATACAAAGTTGTTAAGAATCCCACTATTAACAGTGGGAAGATTGCAGCTGGGGCGAAAATGTGAAAAAAAAAAAGACAACCTCTAAAGAGATATTGTTTGGAAAAAAAAGACAAGTTTGAATGTCCAGGGGCAGCAGCAGGCACTTGATCCTTGAGTTTTGGGGTAACACCTTTGAAAAAAATCAGTGTAGTGGATATAATCCAAACTCCTCCTAGTACATTTCAGGCAAAGTCCCTAATTTTAGGTGATGGTGACAAGCGCTTAGGCAACAAATGGATGTGTCAACCATACACTTAGGCCTTAGACACTTAGGATTGCTCCACAAGAGACTGGGGCACAAGACTTCATTTCAATATCTGAACTCAAGAGTACCTTAATGAAAGAGAGGATGTGAAAGCTGTCCTGGGCTACATGACTGCCCACTCCAATCACCCCAATGCAGATCAAATATCGACCCAGCAAAAGACAACAGTTTGAGCCCATCTCGAAGAGGGATTATAGCAATATTTCCTTTTCCCCCACAAAATCAGGAATTACTACTGATTACCAGCCTTGAAATTGTTTGGAAACTTAGGGCTCAATGCATTCTGTCAACATGTTTCTTTTTCTCCATTAAACAAACATGCATGGAAACATAATTAATAAGATTTATATGTAATGCTGGAATTTCCCAGGTAATTTTAATCCATGGGCTCTAATTCCAGTATTTTAACACTGCATAACTTTCCTGGAGTTACAATCATATTGGAAAGTACAGTTTAGTAAGGTGATTTGATGTTTTGCAACCAACTCACTTTTTTAAAGCATCGATATTTTCTAAAAAATGCTGGGAGATCAGAGTGCTTTCAAACACTCAGTGATTTAACTGACACTATCAGAAAAATCATAGAATTGTAGAATAGTTTGGGTTGGAAGAGACCTTCAAGGGTCATCTAGCCCAACTCCCCCTGGCAACGAGCAGGGACATCTTCAACGACATCAGGTTGCTCAGAGCCCTGTCCAGCCTGACCTTGAATGTTCCCAGGGATGGGGCATCTACCACCTCTCTGGGCAGCCTGTTCCAGTCTTTCACCACCATCATTGTAAAAAATTTCTTCCTTACATCTAGTCTAAATCAGGTGTAAATCTGCTTTCATTGTTATTTAATAAAAAGGTGTCACTTTCTTGTGTTGTCTCTAACAAATACTCAGTGCTACAAAAGAAAAGGTGCCACAATTTGTTTCTTCTTTCTCTCCCTTTTTTTTTTTTTTCTCCTGTTAAGGTGACCACTGGGAGTTACGCTGCCTGGAGTCTTGATTAAATGTTTCACTGCATCCAGAACACTTCATCATGCAGCACAGCCAAAATCTATTATGGCTTGCAAGTGACTCATGCTTTAGCTATGAGAAGACCATAATAAAGAACATTTTACATAAAAATGCCAAAAAGGTTGGTAATTTAATCTTGATTCTGAGTAGGTATGCACGGTCTCTGTATCCAGCCTGTGCAGACAATAAGGCATTGTCTGGAAACGCGTTACCTACTGTGGTTTCATCTAACTTTTCGGCAAAGTCCAGATGATACTGCCACTGAGAAGAAATGGCTCGTTCTTGCGAGAGTGCTGCAAATACCACTTTTAGCAAATATGCAGTATGATTTAGCCATTCATGCTAGGAGTTCATCAGTACCTGGGCAGAATATTCATTAAAACCAGCGACACGGGAAACAGCATTATGAGCCCGTGAGTAAACATGTGTGGCTGATAAATTGCATCTCTCCACATGCTGACGGAAACAGACGAATAAACACCAGAGCAGCATACAGAAATTAACTTCAGAAACTGTTATTTGCAGCACTTACTCCTCGCATGCATACCACACATCACAGAAGGGGACACAAGCGGCATCCTGACACAGCCATTAACGAAATAAGCATTGGACCGGGGCGCTTGTCCCTGCCGCTCAGCGGCTCCCTGGTCTGAAGTCAGAAGCAAAGATGCTCTCTGGGCTCCCTAGACTGACTCTCTCCACTTCAACGAAGCAATTCATGCGTTCAGATACCCTGTCATGTCACTCCAGGCAAAGATTTGTCACGATGTTGTGTTACGCACCCCGGGAAACAAGGAAAGGAAGGGTCGGATATTCAAATCTTGAGGAAGGGCAAGTAAGCAAACAATTCAGGCTATGTTTCAATGGCTGATTATTTATTGCTCAGGCACGTTAAATGCACGCAGCCATGACTGACGGCATTCTTCTGGCAAAGGCGACTACTTCTGCTGACCCAGCAGAAGGCCACTAGCCAGGACAGGACATTCGTACCTCTGCTCCCAGTCCCGAAACACCTGCAAAGGCTCGCTGAGGATGGGGTGCAATAACAATGAGCGGGGCTTTGGGGGCTGACTCCGTTGTTTAAAAAGCCAGAACAGAAAAAAATGTTTTTCTAAAGGCAAAGCAAGCCATATTGCCATTCCTGCTCTTCCCGAAACCAATATTTTTAAGTAATGGTTTAAGTGCTACATCATTTACTGCTCTCTAAAAAGAGGCACGGTCTTACATGCAACAGAGGGAATTAAGACTGGGTTAAGGAATGCAATACTCAAACCTTGGCTAATTTAAGAAAGCAACAGCACGCTGATTTTAAAACACACATCAAAACATACATAATCTTATACATGGAAACCAGAAATAATCCAACTTCACAATAAATGAGAGATAAACATCAAAGTGGTACAAGGAATAAAAATGATAAGAAATGCCACAAGCAGTCATGTTTTTTCCCCCCTTCACCACCAAAACCATAATGAAATACAGGTTATTTTGTCAGTACTGGTAAATGGGTACCATGTGTAGCTCAGTCAATATTCATCCAGTTTAAAAAAGAGATTGATTGTTCAAATAAGTTATTCTGAGCTTCGTTTCAATAGGACCAACTAACATCCTAGGATCTCTCCCAGGTCTGCCCAGAAATGGCAACCCAGTGGGACCAATGCATAGCCAGGCTGGCGCTAAGGACCATAAGCTGCTCTGAATGCATATGGCACCCGTGTGCACGCACACATGCATATAGCAAAGGCGAGGTTGCCATGCCAGCCTACCTGCTCAAAGCAGGCACAGGGAGAGGGACATAGCAGAGCTGTTGCGTGTCTCCTCTCCCACCAAGCCGGTCCCGACGGCACAGCCCAGGCAGCTGGGGCAGGCGAGCACCCGCACGCCCTCCCTGGAGAAGCTCACATGAACCACGACTCCTCCCGCAACTGGAGAGCATCAGTTTTCCAGCCTGAGCTGGAACAACATCTCAGGGAGGTTTACAGCACAAGTTGTAGCCCAGGCAGTATTGCATTCAGTTAGTCCAGGAGACCTTGAGTGTGTACATGGCCCAACTTGTAATCTCAACGTGAAAATGCACTGACCTGGGGAGCACCATGGGGCTATGCACCTCAGCAACCGCTACATGTGCCAGAAAGACCAGTTGACTATGGCACATGTTAAGAGGTGCAATTGCATCTTGCGCTGTTGTCGGGGCACTGTGCATAGCGAGGAGGGCAGGGAGAGCAGAGCGGCTCCATCCGTCCCTCGAGCGCTGAGTCAGCAGCACTCTTGGCCACTGCAGGGACCAGAAAAACTCCACCCATCCTTTCACTGCCTACCCATGGATGCTGGGACACATGCACACATGTGATCCTATGTCATTTCTCTAGATAAAAGGGGTGATTTTCCTCATAAAGACATTAATTCTTCTGTATCTAGCAGTACCTCTAGTTACAAAACCTATTCCAAATACCTGCCAAACCAATACAAACATTTGGCGAACACTTGCTAGTGAGGTTTTTCTTTTTGGTTTAGGTTTTTTTTGGTTTTTTTTTTTTTTTGTGTTAAATACTCAAAACATTATACATTTGGGAACCATTTAGTTTATAACTTTGCATTTAATTAAATGAGGTCTACTGCCATGTAATAAGAAATGGATTGAATTGGTAAGAACATTTCTGTCCATGCCAGAAAAAAAAAGAAGGATAAAGATAGAAAAAGTAAGCATTAGCAGTTCAAGGATGGGAATGTCACACCTCTAAATTAAATAAATCACCTAATTAAACTTACAAGTGTGACATTTAAGACATTCAGTCATCAGGACAATGGGATAAATCCACTCCATCACTGAAGGCTGCCCAAACAGCAGAAAAAAAGCTCTTTACCCAGAGCCTTGGTAGAAAAAGCATTGCTATAGTCACTTAAGAAACCACAGGGTTTTTTCTGTGAGTGGAAGGGAATTAAAGCTATAGGACTGAATGCCAACTGATGTTTTGCAGCATTACAAGGGTTTTATAGTGGCACCTTTCTGAGAAGAAACCCTATATGAGTCTAAATAGATTTTAGCAAATAAAACACACAAGGCCATAAGTGTTGCTTTCTAGTTTCACATTTAGAAGAACAGGGCCATTTTATAGAAATGCCTAAAAGCTTTTCTCCCACAGCATCAACAGGCTGCTAGCAGGGAGCTGTGGGGCTAGAAACTCCAAATATTTTCACACCCTCCTACAAATTTCAGGGAAATGTCCTCCTCACCTTATTTTTCGTTTGCAGACTGCGGTCTTCTGCAGCAGCTTTGCATCTGCTCCTGAAGCACAGGGGAAGTTCCCTCCCTGTGGCCATGGGCCACTTGCGGCCAGAAAGGCCTTTTTATGTGGCCACAGATGGACCTTCTCATTGTGGCTGCCCTCAGGAGACCCAGCTGACCATCAAGGCTATGGTGGCAGGGTCTCTTCTGCCAGCAGGGAATGTTCTGGGTGCTCAGAGGATCTCGAAGAGGTTCAATGAGTTTGCTTAGTGCCAGCGAATGCACACCGCCTGGCTCTACGCTGCAGATCTGTACTCCCCTGCCTTTCCTCTCTCCCGCATAGCTGCGAAAGCTGCTGCAGATCTGCTCAAACATAGGTCACATGGGACTTAAAAAATACTGTACATTCTCTGGAACATTTTGGGGGCAAACACTAGTCCTGGGAAGGCTAAAACAGATTCAACTTAGATTCATCCAGCTTTATTCTTGGTCTCAAGGAATTTGCCAAGGAGAGAGACAAGGCTTCCGCCTAATCAGATTAGGGGACATTTAGAAACGTGTTGTTGTTTTTTTTTTTTTTATCTGTGGGACCCAGACAACAGCCCCCAAGTGTCCATGATGGGGAGCTTTACAATGGCTATGACAGCAAGTAAACCAGAGCTGTTCGGCTCTTCTGAAACGGGAACACATGCATTCAACTGAGGTCCACTGCTACAGCGTGGCTGAGCTATGTCCCCCGAGTCACCAAAGGCAGCAGGAACATTGCTCTGTCATGGGGTCAGGCAGCTGAGAAATGGCTGGAAAGCGCCCTCTCCTCCTCCTGGAGGAAACAACAGCTCCATGACTACCGTCAGCTTGGGAACAGGACATCAAAATGCACGTTGGTGGGATGAGCACTTGTGAAGGTAAGCCCTTGGACTTCACTGCCATTCCTTGGCCCCCACCCCAAAGGCCTTCCAGACTAATCAAGGGTCTTGTAAACAATGAAAAAGGTTAACCCTGCAGGACTGCAGGTTTGGGGAACCTGTCTTTGGAGAAGCAAAGTTTCCCTTTTCTTTCCAAATCTGCATCTTCAAATTATACTGGTTATGCTGCTTGCCCTGCTGACCTCATCAAAATTGAGCAAAACAGCCAAAAACTTCCATTTTCTGGGCGCACAAGCCCTCCTTTATCCACTTTTCTCCCATATACGGGAATCTTTGTTTAGGTAGCTGTATTTTCATGCAAATCTTTCCCCAGTTATCTTTTTGGTCAATCATTACTATACCATCTCTACTACAACTACCAAGAAAGTCCTTCTTGCTAACAGGAAACTCCCGCAGTGTGTATTAGACCAACACATATACTTGGACAAAAAAGAAAAAATAAAGTCCCACATGCCTCTCAGCCTTCTTTTTCTGTCCGACAACATTCAACTGGTCTACAATATCTCTCCTTAAAAAACTGCTGTTTCTAGTGATGAGGTTTTGCAGTAAGACCTTTCTTGAAGCTGAATAAAGACAACTATATTAGATCTTTAAGGAACTGGGAAGATTCAAATTTACATATAACTACAAACTTTGATCTCCAGAAGTGTTCTGAATGGCTGAATAACACTTTCTTTTTTTCTTGGCCTGGGAATGTGGAAGGTAGCTGAAATTTAGTTTACAAAATTTTTCATGTCAGCCAACAACAATTTTAGTTTCCCATACATATCTTTTGAATTTTCTTACTCAGCCATCGGACTTTGGATTTGACATAGAAGAAATTAGAAAATCAAGCACTGAAGACTAATTAAAAGGTACCTTTCAAACTGACTGTTTCACCACTTCTATAAGTACATATATGACCTTGCGCACTGAAAAAAAAATAAAGCGAAAGAAAACAGGCATTCACAGAAATAGCTGGAATAGCTGGAACAGTGTGCTTATGTGAGATTCGTATAGTCATCTTCCTGAATAAAGTATATGAAGTGTTTTATTTGAGCATAAATTCAGAGATTTGACTTTTATTGGTTCCTAAAGATCTGCTACATCTTTCCCTCTATGTAGAACCTACATCAACCTGTGAAGTTACACTCTCTGGCCTCTACAGTCAATAACGAGACCTTTTAATATTCCAAATCCTATATGGATATCCAAGTGCTATATTATCGCTCTCTCCCCCAATACCAATGACTTTGCACCGCAGCCAATCTCTCATTGACTTCAACGCGTTCAAAGATGACACCTTAAGGGAAGAGCTAAGAGAGATTGTAGACATATGTATATACAACACATGAGCAGAGTGAACTTATTTAATAGTTTCTGTGGTTAATGCCTTCCTCAGAGGGTTGACTGATGCACTTTTCTTTTTTTCTAGCTTTAGTGTAGTACACTTCTAGGCTGCCTGGGAGGAGAGGACAGAGGTTAATGCCTGATGGTACACGCTGTCCTGCAGCTCTCCTATGGGACACTCCATGACTGACCTGGGGACACTTCACAGCCACCTGCTTCCAAAGGACATTAGAAGAGTGTGGTTTTATTGTGGATAGTCCTAAGCAAGCCCTGATTATGGAGTCAGAAATATCACCAGCAGTTGACAATTATAGTACAAACACAGATGTTAGGAAGGCTAGTTGGACTACTCCAGACAAAGAATGACCAAACCAAAGCCTCCCTTCAATCAAGTCAAAACTAACTTTAAGTTTTGATAATCTTAGTATACTTTAAAGGGGGAAAAAAAAGAAGAAAGAAATATAATGGCATTTCTGCATATCTTAATTTTAGTGTGGCAGGAAGCAGAAATACCACAAGAGAACTGTTCTCATGGTATTTCCAGCACAAGTGAAACCAAAGAGACTTTTCTTGCTCAGGTCCCTGTCTGATGTCCCGACTAAAGCTACTCAGCTATTCCTTGCATTATAGCACTTGGGTTTTTCAACTATTATCCTGACCATGCCAAATCTTTGATCCTTTGAAAGTTCACCACCACTGGTCATTACTAGAAGCCTCTGGATTTTTAAAAACGTATGAGAAATATTTTAGCAGTGCTGAGAATCACCAGTTCCCTTCTGAGGAACATGCTCAGGGAAAGAAAGAAAAAAAAAAAAAAAAATCAGAATGAATGTTCAAATGTAACCATAAAAGATTCAGAAATTCTTCACAGAGTTTAAGCACCCTTAAATACATGACTAAAAGACATAATTCTTTCTTTGGAAGATTGAATCTAAGCTCAATTTCTCTGCATTTATCCTTTGTTTTGCTTTTCCATTCCTCAAAGGTGATAATATACGTTATGTCTTCAATAGGGTGTTTATGCTGTGGCATGCGATTTTTAAGAAAAGTACATTTTTTCTAAGTGATCTTGTAGGTTAAACTGCAACAGCATGTCTTGCTTGTGTTAACTGAATCAAGAAGTTCTAAGTACTGGATGTACAAACTGGCCCACTACCCATGTGGAACAGATTAGAGGATGATCATTCATTGTATGTTCACAATTGAAGCATTTCAATAGTTATACAAAGAATCAAGAAAAAAAAATATTTTGAGGACAAAAATGGAATGGTTTACAGTGAAATGATTATATTATATTAAAGCGTAGAAGAACAGAAAGAGTGGGTAGGCAAAAATTAATATATTAAACCAAAGAAAGACACATACTGACTCTTAGTAAGAAAATTACCGCAACAAACCTGGGCATCGTGGAGAGGTCTAGAAAATAATGCCGCATTTTTTTCCCCCCCTTTTTGTACTGTTTCCTCCCCCACCACCTAAAATTCTAAATCTCAGCCTGGTTTGATCCTTCCACAAAGTATTCTACTTAATTTTTTCCCTCAGCATAATGTAGAAGAATGCCAGAGCAAAACTTGAATGTAAAAAATTATTTTCTAGGTACAAATGTAGTAATCCTTAAAGCTTTCTGAGAAAGTCATCAAGCAGTGGAAAGAAGGAAAAAAGGCAGCCAAAGAGTTCTGAATAATTAAAACAATGGCAACAACTCAAAAGCCTTTGCTAGCTCATAGAGTTAATGGTGACAACATAATTACCAATGTAGCTTCATAATGAACAGCTGGTGATAGGGCAACTGGGAAAGTGTTATGCCTCAAAGACATCATAGTGTGTTTTATAGGGATTTGTTTCTCTTACTACAAGTAATTGCATAGGAAGTAGAGATGTGGATGCTCTGTTTAAAAATATTCTATAGCTGAAAATATAAATACATAACTAGAAACACGCTGTCTGAAAAGCACTATTAGCATTTGTGAGAAATTAATAACATTAATTTTTGCATTTATCAATTGTTGCCTGTTTTCCGCAGATATCTCAAACACGATTAAAGGCATCTTTGTAGGAGTAAAATGTTACTGTATTTGCCTTGCAGGGGAAAAAAATAAGGGACAGAGAAATAAGGTGATATGATTAGTATAGTGCAGTTTATGGCAGATCTGGCTGCCAGCCTAAGCCCTCATCATTCCTCATTTTCACAGTCAGAATGTGACATTATCCAAAAGCTGTATGGACACTAACGATAAAGGGAGGAAAGAAACCTCTCACAAGACATCTCCGTCTTGTTCTCAGCCCCAAAAAAGCCCCCAAAAGCATGTGTACAATGCAGTCATTCCTTCAGTGATTTCTGTGACCAAACTATAGTACAGAGACGCAGAAGCTGCTATTAATACAGAAAATACTTCAAGGGATGGTAAGATAAACAGTATCCTCATTTTGGAATCCTAAGGCACATAGTCTAAAAAAGACACACTGCAATTTGAAAATCCACAGTTTGCAAGCAGCCGAAAGAGGAGAAAATAATCATACAGTAACTTTACATTTGTTAAACTATCATGGAAATGTACTACCACATGCTCAAAGTTTATTCACCGTCTATTGCTACAGTGATGACCATAACCGTGAAATAATCTAGCTACAGTTCCCCCTGTTCCCCAAATATACGCAAAACTGAACAGATAGAAGTTTGTCAAGCTTTTCTACTTATAGAACAAAAAATTCCCAGTTTGTGTACCCTACTACACTTTTATTTCATTTATTAAGTAAATACATATCATACAGGCATGCACAAGTTCAGAATAAATTAGATGTTTTGCAGCGTTTTTCCAGAATTTACTCAGTTCTTATGTGGACAAATGCCCTTTGAAGCCAATGGAAACAAGTCAAAGCAAGAATTTACTGAGAACTGGCGCAGTTAATCCACTACCAAACTAGTGCTTTCCTGAACAATATCCAGCATCTGAACTGATACCACCACGAACCAAGTAACACACAAGAGCTTAAGCCTGTAACCTCCATTTGTAACGGATCTGAATCATTCTGCTTTGTAGCAACGATTACACATAGATGCCATTACTGCTACCTGTTACCACTGTGTTATGGAATAAAAAAGTAGTGGGGGAGATGATCAGCATTTTTGAAAATTCCTTGTGAATTCAGCATTTAGTGACTTACAACCACTGCTCTATAACATGATCTATATTGCAAGCCTAGCTGTCAAGACCAGATGAATTAAAGTCTGAAACATTTGACTGAAATTATTAAACTCCTCAAAGAGTAAAGAAAAAGTAGCGCATCTGTTGCCTTTCATTTCTTCTTGGATATTTAAATGGCATTTAAAACCATAAATCCTGAATTACAGAGACATCAGTAATACTAAGAGCCTTGAAAACAGTAGAATAGAAGTAAAAGGACTACTCCTGCCTAGAACAATGTCATATGAAATTCTAAGAGTTATATAGCTGGTGTTGGATTTGCCTCTTTCACAGATAAATTTCAATCATTTAAATTCAAAGCCTAAAGGACGATATCATGTTCAATATGATATTGAAAGAAAATACATTTGATTCTTATGTCAAATTGTGCTATAATAAATTCAGATGTATCTAGCAATTATTTCACAATGTGCTAATACCACATACTATAAAAGTCTCATTTTTCTTTAATAGCTGAATAAATGGATAGCAAATTGTGAGAAGACTTACATGTCTAAGTGTGATGAAGAACAAAACCGATGATCAGGGAAATCTGGCATCAACTTTTAACAAACTACACTTTTATAAGCACCTGTGCATATTCAGACCACACAGAATAGTCTGGCACAAGTCTTGTGAGTACTCAAATGTATGGTTGGTATTTGGTTGAAGTTAGTACAGAACAAGGCAGATTAGACTTAACAGCAGTTTCTTTCAGTTTGGCTTTTTAAAACCAAGCTGCATCTCATTTTAGATACTCAGCGAGAGTTTTGACAAGTACCACCACTCTCGTTAACTCACTGGCACTCACCAACCTTTTAAAGGAATTTTGTTTGCTGTATCTCAGAAACTGGACATTCTCAAATTTGATCAAGTCACCAACATTTCTATTTGAGACAGGGTCCGTTTCGATGCTTAGGAGAGGTATGTTAATTTGCTCAACCTAATGCACACAATGAAAGTCCCAAGTTGTAAATGCCTCTGCAAATATAGTGTGGAAAAAGTTAAGCACCTGCCAAGCTGGTAGAAACCTGTCCCTCATCTTCACTATACCTTACAGTACAGTTATATTCTTAACTCTTAATGTCTTCATCTACCAGGTCAACCTAATTTACAATAACTTTCCCCAGGGAATTTTTGATAGCTACAGATGAAGTTAAGAAGTGCTGCTCTCTTTCTACAGTACTGTAGAACCATACTCATCTGTATCATTTGGTAGCAAGGAATAAATGCGAGTTGATCATGAAACAGGCAGGGAATGGAAAGCCTTGAAACTGGAATAAATACAGTAAATTTGTCATACGTAGCCTGGTCCTCAGCCACCTCATCATTAGCTATGGGATTGGCTAATTATGCAAATGACCAGAAACTCATTAAAATGAGACTTAATGATGCAGAAATTAAAAATAGCCAAGAAATTATTTTCTGCAACAGAAACAAATGCTTAAGGTTGTTTTCAAGTATCTGCTGAGTGTGGTGCATTTAACATGAAAAATGGCTTTATGTTACCATCCTGACTTACAAATATTAAGGATAAAATAAATTTCTCATAACTTCAGATATATTACCTTGCTTTGTGGTTTCCATCTGCTTATTCACAGAGTTTTTAATACAGTATTTAAATGACTTTTTAAAGGCATCTTTACCTTTGCTTTATGAATCAATGACACACACCCTGCTGTGTGCCATTTGCTGACATGTTATATTTTGTCTCAAAAGAAGATATTTCTTGAAAAGATGAATTATAGATTGCTGGTATATTCAAAACATCTTCCTGATAACTATTACCTGTGCGTTTTTTCAAACATATTTCTTACACAGGCAACAACACACAACAAGCCCAGTAATTCACATATGCTCTCCAACCAGGCCATGGTAATTCCCCAACATGAGATGGTATGCAAAATGCTGTAAGAATTTGTGCTATGCTTCAGGGAGAAGGTTACAGGTTATGATTACAGTAATTCAGGTTAAAATAACAACAGTAAAAAGAAATGAAGGGGAAATATTTGTAGCAATGCTAATTGATAACTGGATTCACATTCTGTTTTCAGTTATCCCAAAACAAATCCTGAGAGACTCCAGCAAGGTTAATGCCTTTCTTTGCACAGACTAATGTGCTTGGTAAACACTGCTAAATGAATTAAAATGAGCCTATGATACAGGAGAGTTAAAAGGGTTAATTGAAACCTCTTTGTGCAGAAATGCAAACCCCTCAAATCTGTCAAAATTAATGAGAAAGGCCAGAAGAAACATTCCAGTTCTCCCGTCTAGACCGCCAGAACCTACAGTCTGCCTCACATTAATAAATGCTGTAGAAAATCTATTCCTTTCTTCTAGCTGTGATATTTATATTTTACAGTCCATTACCTCTTTAATGCAACAGAGAGGACTTCATTGAGCAATGGAATCCACTACAGTTTAAATCGTCTTTGCTAACCGACGTTCTTGAAGCCACAGTAAAACTCCAAACTTGTTAATAACAGCCCACAGAAACATGCACAGAAAAGTAACGAACACCTACATCGGGGTCTGGGCTGCTACCAGGCAAGCAAGCACGCAACTTGGTGCTCATGTTCAGAAGAGAGTCAAGACGGGGCTGAGAAGCTGGATAACTTTATTCAGCCAAAACTTTCTATTTGCTAGAAAACAGCCACAGGTATTCATTTCAAAACAATGAATCAATGGAAAAAAGTTCTCATAGTAAGGAAAGAATGTGCTAATTTGAAAAGTTACAGTTAAGTCACACAGCCTTGTGTGGTTATAGCCTTCCTATGAAGCTCAGCTCTGTTACAGCCTTTTCGTCCATCAGTCCCAAGGTCTCCACCATGTGGCTTGAAGAAATTGGGAATGTCTCCGGTGGCCAATTTAACTCTGAGCCTCCAAGCAAATACGAAATCCATTAGCATACACAGCTCACAAGTTCACCTGAGTTGACTGCAACTGGAATGATCCCCTTCCCTCTTGTCATTTCTCTCTGCTGGGAAAGGCTGACGTGAAGCTCAGGAGGTATGAAGCAGGCAGGAGACAGCTGGGACATTAACAATTCATTTTTCCAGCACTTGGCTCGCAGCAACGTACCCCCCTGAATCCCTGCATCTTTAGTCTACTGAAGCATCAGCAAGCCCCCTCAGATAAAACTCTCGTGTAGGCAACAGCACGTCTCACAACGCACTGGTCAAAAATGAAGGCTTAACTCTGATGTTGCTTTATCTTAATTTTCTGTGCCGCTACACATATTGATGATCTAGAAATTTCAGAACCAGAAAAATGCCCCGGTCATGCTATACTTGAACTTACTTATTTACACTCTATTGAAATAGTCTCATACTCTTCTCTGGCATTTACTGTTGAAAGCAAGGCTGACGAACAGCCACGCTTCAGCGTGAACGGGAAGTTTTCATGAGAAGTTACTGCTCTGCCAGTCTCCTCCGCTACTAAAAACCAGGTGCAACTGCTAATATTCTGAGGTGACAATCCAGCTGCAATTGCACAAATGGAAGTTCAATCCAGACCAGAACCTTACAGAACACCTTCATCCTCGAGAGATATTTAGTAAATAGCCAATCTTGTGTGCTTCACAAGTTGAGAAATACAGATCTTTCTGCATTTTTTTTTTTCCCTGGGGAAGGAAACCCTAACTTTCTCCTCCAATTTGTGAAGACAGCTCCCTGAGAATAAAATATTCTCGCAAATGAAAAGCTGCATAACACCCCTCTAACTGGCATACTTGCACCTAACATTATTAGAGAGAAGAATTTAGCTGCTGTAGCTAACTTCAAAAGAAGCATAAATGCAGGACCTGGAAACAAAGTCATGTAGAAAAACATCTGGTCATAGTCAGTTAAATGAGGTAATAAATGCTATGCAGAGTATGGCTAAACAGTGCCTCTTCCTCTCTCTCCATTTCAAGGAAAATTTGCCTTGCATCTCTCTGTTGAAGACCAAAACCTAGAGAATCACGGATGCCTAGTGGTGCAACTGGGGGGGGGGAAACAAAACACAACAAATACCCAAAGAACCTGATTTTGTGCAAACAATATATAAATACAACTAAACAAGAAGTAAATCTGATTTACCAATTCATAGTAAGTCTCAAAGTCTGTTGAATTACTGCTGGAATAATGTGGAAAAGAGGAGGAGAAAATCTGTCTTGCTAGCTAGTCATCACCAAACTGGTCACGCTTACAGAGAGCAAAAAGTATACGGCAACTTAAACTACAGGAGCTACATGGAAGATGACATTATATAAAGGCAAACAAGAAAAAATGTTTATAAACAGTTTGCTTTCAAGAGGTGAATTAAAACCAAGAAATACTTGCAATGTCCTTTTCTTTAATAGGTTATACTTTAAGCAATTTACTGTCTAGCCACTTGTTTCAGTAGGTATTGTAAAATAAGGGGGAGTATGTGCTCTGCCAGGCATTAAGATTACTAATGATTACAATAGCTTGCATGAATTCAGAATAAACAATGTCTGTCTGTATTTATGTTTGGTAGTTGAATACCTAGTGAAATTAGCTTTCTTCCTGTCTAAAGTTGTTTCTTTGAACATTGTTAAAGACTGGTGAGAAGCAGGTTTAAGACTTTTTCAGTATTAATATTGTCCAGTTACTTTAATGAAATGTTATTCCTCCTGCCCTTCTTTGTAACTAATAGCGGCATTAGTGTTGCTGATTTTGTGCAATAATTTCAGATCACAGCAGGCAGGAGGTTTCCAAGAAGCTTTTCTGTATGTACTGAAGTGATGCCACCACACCTCTGTGAGTACTCTGGCCAGATCCTGCTCTGTCATCCTGGTGTAAGGGGCCACAAAAGCACAGGGAATCCTTTTATTTCTCTGCGCTTGATACCGACACTACGCTGGGACGGGAGAGCAGCTCCAAACTGCCTCCTCGTGCCGGCGGCTGAGCCACAGGGCTACTTCTCCCCTCCCGACTCCATCCTGCCCACCGAGGCCCGGCTGCAAAATAGGTCTGACCCGGAGCTGGAGGGAACCAGACAAAGCAAACTCCTTTCATTTCCCCCACCATCTGCAGGCTTCAGACAGCAATACCTTTCATGTAGAGCAGCGGCAAAGCCACAATTGAGGCCTATGATAATTATACCCTATGTCAGTTTTAAAACTTTTCCCATCTTAGCTCTTAGAGAAAAACAAGCAAACGAAAAAATCTTTCAAAGAAAAACCTTACAAAGCAGAATAAGCTTCCCAACAGGACTTTGCAAGCCTGCACCCACGGCACGGCACGCCGGGGCACACGGTGGGGCACAGCCAAGCAGAGGTGACCACCGAACTCGCTGGAGGAGCCCAACTGCCCCGACATCCCTTCGGGCAGCATTTCGGGGTCTCAGGCAGCCAGGATGTCCCCACACCCGGGAGATACGAGCTACATGCCCGGGCTGTGAAAGTCCTGTGGGCACCTCTGGTAAATCCATACCTGCTGCCACAACTCCTTCTCATTTCTTATTTTTCGGGCTGATGAACATGTACTTAATGAACAGTAGAAATGCAAATAGGAATCCTAAAGCAATTTTCTACTGACAGATAATTACCTAAAGTAGTTTGACACATATAAAGACATCCTTTTTCCATTAATGTTAGGCAAATTCTTTTCCTACATTTCTAGCAGTCCCTGGTAAAACACCATGGATGTCAGAACAGCATTAGAAAGCAGCTTATGAAGCGTATTATCATAACTTACTTTGCATAAAAGATCATTAAGAATATGCAAGTAGCTCCAAAATCATATTTATCCACTGTATTTCAGTAAAAGCTTGATGAACTTTAAACTTTTAGTTCTTGGGCTTAGTATATAGTGTTATTTTAATAACTTCACACTTTGCAGATTTAGAAAGTGTGCTGCAAACCATGATTTCCAGTATTTGTAGCTCTTTAACTTACCACACAGCTACAACATTACAAATACATTGCTGAACCAATAAAATCATCACAGAAAGCATATAAAGTTCTGCACTAATTTTTATACTGTACATTCATTGACCTCCCTGGTACTTCCTAATTTAGCCTTCTGTACCACACTTACTGTATGTCATAGTAGCTTATCAAATTTGCTAATTTATGTACAAAGACAACTCAGGTCCTCTGATTTTTTGGTACATTTATGTGTGCATCTTATTAAGAGTAACTCTATTAAAACCATGAATTCAATAATCAGTTTGACAAATAATATCATCAGACTACACAGAAACAGAGCAGCACTTTAAGTTTTTTCTTTCATACTTGAGCTTATTTCCAGGTATTGAAATCATAATTAAATTACATCAAAATTTCTGCTGGTGTAAATCCTACTGACTTCAATAACTATGCCAGAAAGTGGTCCATTATGTTAGTCCTCTGCTACAAAACAGAAAACAGCAACCATGTAACAAAATAAGACCAACCAAAAAGATTTCTTTTACCACATGCCCCTTCAAATTGTGTAACTTTCTACAATGGCTATGATATGATCTTGTTGCTCTAAAATGTGACTAACAAAAGGTGACTAAGAATTTCAACTGATGTGTTTTTTCCTGTAGGCATAAAAATCTTCTTATTTGTACAACTTATGCACCACAGCAACAAAAGTTGTGTATCTCATTTGGCACAGGGCCTGGTAACGCTTGCCAAGTGCCAAATGATCCAGTAACCTAGATAACTTTTACAGAGCTAATGCACAAGAGAAGAAATCAGGTTGTTACTGCATTTGCTATCAGATACAGCCTTAAAGTCCAGTGGATTCAGGGCAGTGCTCTCAGCAGATCCTATTGGAAAATACACCTGCACTTACAGGGAACAGCTTAAAAACAAAGAAAAAAGAGGTCAATTTAATTCCTAACAGTTTATCAATGCAAGTCTTAAAAACAAGAATAAATTAGTATATCTGTAATTCTGTAATTACGGCATCTGCTCTTAAGCATGTGCTTGCGTGCACCTGCTCAGCACTGTCAACAAGAACCTTAAAAACATGACCAGAGACCATCTCACAACTTCTTCAAGCCAGGTGAAAAAAATATAATAAGTTCACATAGTATGTATGAACCCACTCATGGGACTAAGCTAATGATCCACCGGACAAAAGTTCAGTTTAAAAAAGGTGTGTGTAGTAGGGCTGGGCTTTATTTTTTCAAATACAAAAAGGTTTGTGTGAAACTGGAAGAGCCACCTTCCAGGAATGTATTAGCAAAAGAAAAATCTCCACTGGAGAGCTTCATCGTAAGTATGCATTGGCTAGCAACGGTGTTTTACAAACAAAGAATTTAATAAAAATGTTCTGTTAAATATACTTCGGTAGAAAGTCTCCTCAAAGCAAAATGTTTATGGTCAGGAAAAGCAATGCACCACATTTTAAACCAAAGAGAGCTGTCAGCATTAACCCTCCCCGATATTTTAGGAAGAAGGTTTCTGAAGGTATCAAATTAACACTTAGTTCAGAACAAACCTTGAGCAGCTGCAGGGGTATCTCAGTAGGAGGGATGGATAACCGAGTAGTTTCAGTGGGAGTCTGAAATGTGACATACTTCAAAGCTGAAAGCTACTGAATATCCTCAAAGCCTACATAAAGTCTCAGAAAGATGATTTCCAACAGAAGGTAAAAATACATTCAGTATTTAATAGAAACTGCCTGTTTATTCCTTGTTGGCAGCTCCACGCAGAGCGGTATCCTGCGGGAACGGCTGCTCCCACTCTGGGTGCCCACTACTGAGATTATTTCAGGGCTGGCAAACGGGAGCTTTTATCTCAGTTTCAGTCTCGGCTCTGCCAAGTACATGAGAATCAAGTGGAGGAGGTCCAAATATTTTGCTAGACGTGCAATTTGTACTATCTGCGTTCTCGTCCTACTGAAGCAGTGGAGGTACGCGCCTTTGTGGTGCAACTTCTACTTGCTAATATATCCCATTTTTTGGAAAATGATGTGAGATCTCTTCCATTGTTTGTAGCTCGCTCAAAATGCAGCTGCACAGTTATAAAAGAGTTCACACGTCTACAGGTATATTAATGTATCATTATTAATTAAACCTGACTTATTTGGGAAGAGTCTAATACTGCTTTCCTTGGTAGAGTATTCACCTACTTGCACACTTCACCCACAACTCATCCCCTCCTCTTCTAGCTACTAGCGGCAGTGGTGGTGCCACAGAAGGTACAGTTTTCCAAAAATCTATCTATTTCCTTCTGTTGACTCAGGTCATTGTCCCTTCCTAACCTTGCTACTTTTATTCCACTGCCTTTAATACGTATGTCTCTCTCTATATATAAAGTAGGCAGATTAAATACCGGCTAAGGCATTTGTCTTCTAACCATTGAAAAATTAACTAGCTCCCTTAGGCTTTCTTCATTGGCCTTATTCTCTACCTGGCAATCTTCTCAATTTTTATTGCTCTTCTTTGCATGCTTCAATATCCCCCCTGAGCAAGCAGGCAACGCTGTGGGCAACGCAGCATGACAGCTGTGGGTAGTCAATATATTCTGATGTTTTACAAGTGACCTTCCAACACACGCCTCTGACATGGGAGGTATGAGCTGTTTAATATGTCCCTTCTGGAGAGCAGTTAAGTCCCAGCATTGTTTCCCTGTCATGATGGATCACTCCTGAAGGAGAAGTGAGGGAGGGAAAGAGGAAAGATTGAAAGATTGCCTGCTCGTTCCCAAGCCATTGGCATGAGATTTTATGTAGAC
The DNA here is from genome assembly GCF_965183815.1 of Platalea leucorodia. NCBI lineage: Eukaryota > Metazoa > Chordata > Aves > Pelecaniformes > Threskiornithidae > Platalea > Platalea leucorodia. The sequence goes on along the minus strand of NC_138828.1, from coordinate 8,465,857 downwards.
TTTTTTTCTAGAGAAACGCAAAAGGAGAGAGGTGCCACCTAGACAACCAAAGAAAGGGTTCATAGGCACCTAAAAGACAAGGAGATGAAAACCAGCAGAAAGCCAACTGTGTAAAATAGACCTAATTTCCTACAGCAATGGAACAACAGACCATGCGTATAGGGGAAAAGCCACAGATGTTGCATTTTTCTGTTAGAGGGGGTCTTCCCATCTGAACACAAGCCAATAACGAACACAAGCCAATAACGTGCCCCAGCTGTAGGAAAGACGAACGACATGCTAGGGCATAAAACCAGGAAAGCCATGCGTATGGCATGAGAAATAATCTTTCTGTTCTGTTACTCATAGGCTCACCTTAGCTACAGCACTCGGATCAAACTGCAGTACAGAAATCCAGTAATAGTGTGGATCCAAAGGGAAGAGCCCAGAAAAGAGGAGCAACAATGACCATAGTCATTAAATGTGACCCACCAACTGAATGATATTGAAAGAGCTGAGATTCAGTCTAGAAAAAGAAGACTGGGAGAAATTATAAGGAAATAGCCTTAAAGCATGAAGAGAAAGAGAATAAATTGTTCTGCATGTCTAAAAACTAGAGGACTTAAACAGTAATAAAAGCAACTTAGGTCAGCAACAGGAGGAAATGCTGCAGCGCTGGAAGGGAGGGGAGTCTAGGAAGGAGCAGGAGAAGCCACTGCCAGGAACAACGAAGACACGTCAGGTCCTGCCTCTGTGCTGGAAAACACACAGGTTCCTCCCAGCCCTCTCTCCTGTGATACCATAACAGTTCAGGAAACAGTTTAGTTGAACAGTTACTACCAGCAGTTGATAAGACCAACCTGGTAGAGACTTCAGTGAGAAAACTGAAAGGGCAACCAAAATGAAGCTTCAGACTGCAGGATGGCACCACCCATCATGTGCAGGATACTTGTCTGCATCCCTTTTAAACACTGCGTAACACAAGCCTTTATTGAGGGATATTTCAGTGTCAACACCACCTTGAGCACTATCACCAATAAAAGTCAAGACTTCATACAAAGAACATCTGCATTTGATTTGCTCTTCCTGCTGCTCTGCACATCACCACCACAATTACAAACAGAAGTATTTGGCTCCATGCCTTGCCCTTTTATTACTTTACTATGCTTCACTGCCAATCCTTATGGCAACAGAACTTGCAAAGTCATGGACTCTTATAAAAAACTTATAATACTAAAACCCTGTACGCTGAGATTCCTCCTACTTTTGGACACCGTGGGGTTTCCAGGTATTGTTTTTGTTCTCATCTCATTTTATATTTAATAGAATAGCCAGAAATATGAGTCAACAATAATAATTTGAAGATTTTTTTTTTTTTTTTCAATCTTAGGTATTTCCTTTTTGCTTTCCCCAGTGCACTCTGCTTTAATGGCTTTATTTATATTGCAGACTCCTTGGGGCAGAGGCAGTCTGTACTGTATGCTCTTAATCTGACTTTACAGAAGAAGGTAGAATACTGAATTGTGATCCTCACTAGCACACACTGAACGTTGCTTCATTATTTGACCTAAGCATTGTCCTAGACTAAGGCTGAGCCTACAGCCTACCAGAATACCAGGTCTCCCTACAATCACCGCAGAGCATTTCTCACAGCATCACACAGGTACCAGCTAGTCGCCTGCTCAGAAGCACACGAACTGCTGCTTGTGAGCTGCCTGCAATGGATTGCTTAGTGCAAGGTGATGGGAGGAATAATAATAGTAGTTTAACAGATTATAAGCACGTTACAGAGTTGATGGATAAACTACGTCAAAAGCAAATAGCAAGGCGATTTGAAAACTTTCCTTTACAAGTCTTCCCAGTGCTGCAAAGTGAAGAGGGCTGCCTTGTGCGGTGCTTGCCAGCCATTCAAATTCTGTGCCATATGGTGTATACTTTCCAAAAACTGTATCTTACTTGTCTAAAAGCTGGACTTCATGGCAAGATTTTGGGGGGGCGGGGTCTAATCCTTCTGCACACAATTACTTAAAATGCTTTTAGATAAATAACAAAAAAAATACAGGGAGATCTCTAAGAATTTCTGTATTACTCACATTCATTACTCAAGTTAAATTTGAATAACAAGAAATAAGCCATTTAATAAAAAAGTCAAACCTCAAACAGGTGAAAACAGTTTGGAGAGAATTTATATAGATTTTTCACAGTGAAAAACAACAGAGACACAGATGAGATCCAAACAAACAGCAATGCTGTTTCTGGGAAATGCAAGCCACCGGTGCGGGCACGATGGCTGAGAGGCAAGGTCCCAAGGCAGCACTTCTCATCAGGACCCACCAACACCCAGTGCAGCCCCTTTTTAGCCCAAATAGCCAAACCCTCAAAGGCAGATGGTGCTTTTAATTTTTTCCCTGTAGAGAAAACACCATCCCCATAGCGAGACTGCTGGTTTTCTGGCAAAGATAAAGAGGCCGCCAGCAGCGCATACACATCTTTCACCTGCTCACCTACCCCATTTATTTCGGTCACTGCGACAAAATTAGTTTTTATCCTTATTGTATTTTTGAAAGATTATTTATTCCAACACTGAGAACTAATCATCCCCATCACCTGAAGTCATTTAAGAAGAAAGTACAGTAGGTAAATACTGCCATCTACACATGGCCAACTGAAGGCTTTTATGCCAGGCCTGGCCATGAAAACGCAGGGAAATACACTGCTCCTCTCCACAAACAACGAGCACAGTGTTTTAAACAGGCTCTTGATGAAGCTGAAACCAGTGTTATGGGGAGGAGGAACGTCCTGGAAGATTTAAGTCCCATAGGAAAAGGTACATATTATCTAAATATGTAAACGAGAAGCATACATAAAGTTCAAATTTGAGACTACTGTGTTAAAAACAATCTCGTCATTGAATTATCACTTTCTTTTCCTGACCTATACACACAGATTACATTCTGCAATATCTCTGCTGTCAATTAGACATTTATATGACACTTACAATATATTTTAAAATAACATTTCCTATAGCAGCTGTGTTTACAGAAGGAAATATTTTTATAGGGCTCTTAGTAACAAATGTCTCCCATTTCTGTAAGTCTGTCCTTCATTCTAATTACCCCCATCACTTTCCTAATGAAATCTGTCCCTAGTAGACAGATTATCATCTGTAAAGTTCAGAGAACAGTATTCATCTAGTTTGGCATACCACCTGTAAAGGACATTAGGATTTCAAGCTCCAGTTACATCCATGACAAAACATTCACAAAAGTACAAATCTTCCAATCATTACTTTACTCAAGATTGAAACTATTAACACTATTTTAGGTGACAGAGTGCATGATGGAAGATAGCCTCTTCCACTTCTAATCAAAGAAACAGAGAATAAAATACAATTAAAAAAAAAATAACTCAATACTATCTCAGTTTTCTTTTTCTTTGTGGGGCTTAAATCTATTTGCTGTTTTTACCTAATGTATGTATACATACCTGCATGTATTTTCAAAACCCACATACTTTAAAAGTAAATATTGCTGCTATGGAGTTAAAGTTGTAATTTACACATTGGAATAACACCCTTATACAACATTGGCCAAACCCTGACAGAAAAAGATCAAATATCTCCCACATTAGACTTCACAGATTTTATAAGAAACTTCCCCTTAGCTGAAAAAACCTGTGGCTCACTCAACCTTTACTTAATGGCAACGGCTTCTGAATGTGCATTATTTATTTATTTATCCCCACTTTGACCTCTTCAGGTGACGTATCCTCCTCCCTAGAGTTACAGTGGTACATGAATATTTTAGCCACCTTTGGTGTCTTTTACATTCAAGAAGATGCCCTGAGACAGGCAGTCAGTTAACCGGCTTCTGCCCACGCTTTTGAAATGATGTATTTTTGTCGTACCCCCACACAATGCTGCAAATGGCAAAACCCTTTTTCCGTATACACTACGCAGCAGCTGAAGAATCGTAAATTAAAACCAAATTATATATTTGCATGAAGCTTTCATTATTAACAGAAATTATGACCAAAAACGATTCCAAAATGAACACAGGGGCTGAAAAAACACTGCCCTTCCTGACACTGTGAAACACATCCTCTTAACTGAAAAAGGGATGCACATCAAGAAGGCAATGGTGGATAAGAAATGAATATGAAATCTCAGCTCGGTATTGTTTTTGGCAGTCCTTGTTCTCTCCAGAACAATGCAATGCCCTGGGCTGCAGAGAAAGCATGTGCCTTAACAGACCACCAGAACATCTCAGGTAGGTATTTGCTACAGAAAAACAAATGGTTGGAAGACAGCCATCGCTTCTTGTCAAATCGAGTGGAGAAGAAGAAAAGGGGGAGGGGGGGGGGGGGGAAATCTTGTAACTTTCTTTTTAAACCTACCTAGAAAGTTTATAGGATTAATAGTAACTAGTAGGTAGAAAGGTAAGAAGCCATATAAAAAATTCCTACCATTGACAGCAATTCATTTGTAAACACCTTAACTCATTTTCCAGCTCAGAATACATTTGTTCCTATTTTGGGGCACTGCAGCTTGAATTGCTATTTATTAATTGTACTACATTTCAGCTTGACCTAAAATTTGGGTACGTCTGAGTTATTCAACCCCACCAGGATTAGCAGTCCTAAAAACAATGCCAAGTTCTTCTGTCCTGCATTACAAACACAAAAAAATAAGGCTGGAAAAATCTGGAAATCAGCTAGCTCGTTCATCCCCGTGCCCAAAGAGAGGATCAACTGTACCTGTGGTATCCCAGACAGGCACTTCTGTAACCATTCTAAGAAATATATACTAAAAACTATTTTACAAACTCTCTGGACATGCCCTTACAAGGCATTACTAACTTTGCTATTAAAAAGTTGTCCAAGTGACTAAGCAATGCCTCCCTTGATGCAGCAAGCCAAAAATAGCTTTTTTTTGTTGCCCAGTAAAGAGATGGAGCTGCAGGAACCACCCGTGTTTGAGGGCTGGCACATCTCCTCTCAGTCTTCCCTTCTCTTGTCTGCTGCCATTTAGGTGATGGGCACAGAAACGGTCTTCCACAAACAGGTGTGAAAATAATTTCTGTTTCAACACAAACAGTCCAACAATTATTTGAACATTCTCTTTGCAGAGCATGATCAAAAGCTCTTTGGCCTTTTTTTACTCTCTAGATGCTCTCAAAGTAACGCGATTGATTCAAATGTCTTGTCAGGTTGTACCTCTCCTGGTGCTTTCTTAACTTTTAATTGCCTATACTGCTATGTACCGGCATGAGAATGATCATACTGGGTCAGACCAAAGGTTCACCTGCTCAGGCCTCCAACATGCTGTAAACAAGCACCCAGCTTCAATTCCATACAGCTATTATTTGTGAAAGATGTGATTTATGGAAACCACGTATAGAAATTTTTTTTTAAGTAAAATGTATTTTATTCCTGGGTTTGGGGTTTGTTTGGGTTTTTTCTCCCCCATAATTTGGGGCTGAAAAGGCAAGTCTAAAACTGTGGAAGTAAAAAAAGCACAGGGATGCATGTAAGAATAATTCCCCTCACAATTCCCCAGCTTCCAGCCAGTTCAAGGACTTCTCGAGCAGGATGTGGTTTCTATATATTGTCCAACATCCCCTTGAACCCATGTCGACTTTTAGTGCACACAATGCTTTTGGCGGGGAGCTCTACTGTGCAGCTCTACCAATTGTGTGGAGAACTACCTCTTTCCATCTCTTCTGGAGACGAAACAAACACTTTTCTCTTTAAACTGACATGATATGTGCCGTTTCAAGTACTGGTCTGATAGACCAAGTAGTCCTACACTCATCTTGATGGCCTGTCCCTCAAGACCCAGGAAAATTATTTTGGAAACAGCATCAATGCCTTGACAGAATTTACTAACTGAATACTGGATTAGGATAAAGTAAACTACTCTCTGAATCTAAGAAAATGAAAAAATGGATCTACCAAGTGTGCAACTGTTCACTTCTTTGCTGTTTCTTGCGATAGCTAACTACCTGCTTCTTGCCTGGGACTCGACTGAGAGACAAACCTACCAAAACTTAACACCAGTGAAGCAGCACCAGGGGGAACATCACTGAACACTGACCGTAAGCAGAGCTCTGGAGGCCAAACTCTGCTCCTCGGGGGGGGGGGGAAAAAAAAAAAGAATGGAAAGAAACAAGAAGTGACAAACGCGATTGTCTTTGCCTCATTATTTGCAGAGAGGTCTTTCAATTGCAAAAATGGCTGTGCAAATCCAGTCCCAAAGCTCTGAATCTTTTTACATCTGCACAGGCGGATATGCTCATATATTACTTTTTTGTGCTGTCTACCTCAAAAAATAACTTGGTCACAAATTACAACGATTTTGGTTTTCCATTGCAAATGTACATTTTTCTCTCCCCACACAGGATATTGGTAAGACAGAGGCACACATGAAGAGAACTACCTTCACAGCTCACTCACACAAAAACACCACAGATCAATCTCCAACTTTTATATCAAACAAACAGGAAAGGTTAGAAGCAAAACCAGCCAGTGCTGGAAGTTTACAGATGACACTAGACACTGTATTTTGCACTTCAGGTGCTACTTCTATCACTTCTCAGCTCTCCTGCTGGTGAAACAAGATCAGCTCTTCAATACAAAACAGCTGGCTGAAGCTAAACCAAGGCATGTGATAAATGATACTCATATTCATGGCAGAAATATAGCCAACACCGTTATAAAGAAGGAAAAAAAAAAAACCCTACCTTTCCTATAGCAGCATCTGGAGGTTTTCCTTAAAACTATTGTATTTAAGAATATTAGATGGGTAAAGTACCAACACTGGATAAAGTCACCTTTCTATCCATCACTGGAAACAGGGATGGCCATGGTGATGCCTACTTATGACTTCTGATCTCTAGTTCCCTGCTTCTGGTAAAGGAAAGGGAGTCATTTAAAAAGGCAGACTATAACAGGCGACCATGTTTTGTATCAGGTACGTAATGCCAGAGGTCTTGCATTGGACCTTAAATGTTTTTATAAGCAGATTATTCATGCAAATGAGTCAGTAACCACATCTCACCTTGTACTAACCTATTATCAGACTGCCATAAGAAAAACAACCACCACTGAAATGAGTAAAAACAGGCAAAGTTTTCCTACTTGTGCTGGAGTTACATAGTCTTTTAGAAAAGATTAGATATCTTTGAGATGCATTTTAATAAGCAGAGAAGCTCTGTGGCCTGTGAAAGCTGGGGATCAGGCTGGGCATCACGGTGGTCTCTTTGGTCTTGAAGCCTGAAGCTATTCATTGACTAATCCCCTCTTCATAGCCACGGGAGACGGGCTCCTGGGCGGCAGCAGACCGATGCTCTGATGCACAGAAAACCCTGCAGAGGTTTGGGAAGTGCGGCTTACGTGCTCGGAGTCCAGCTGATCCTTGTGGATATTCAAGGGAGAACTATGAATAAGATATACCAGGGAAGTTCCTCCGAAACATGAAAATCAATAGTCAGGAGAATAAATAGCCACTCCCAGAAAGTATTTAAAAGCAACTGTCAATCAAATTACATTAAAAATCTATGGAGTTGGTAATTAATTTCAAAGGTAATGAATAATATAGGCCACCATCTGTGCATCCAACTTGCGCGCCGCAGCTCCGAGCATTACACAATTGTGTGCTGGAGAAGTGTTCCTGGAAAACAATGAACTCGCTGCCTGACCCGCTCAGATAACCTTTCATTTCTTAGCCGTCCCTGCCTATCTCTGCCGTACACAGGCAGCAGTGGCCTCGGAAACAAAGTAGACCGCTGAATAAAACAGCAAGGTGGAAAGGGTGAATTTGTGAATGTACACCAGTGGTTTAATTTTTCTGCACAAAGACATTTCTACTCTTTCTATTCTCTGAGATTGAAAATGGTTCCTGCCCCCAGTGCTGCCAGGGCTTTTTAAAGTTATCGCTCTGGGTCTCCAGTCATCTATCTGTGCATGTTTCAATAACCTTTTCTTCTGCTTAATAATTCAACAAAGCAAAGATTTGCTAGTGGCAATCTCTAATCTGAAGGAAAAACTTAAAGCTTGCATTTTGCTTATTAAAACTCCCAGAGGGGAAAAAAAATATATCTTTCCTCTTTGACCCTATTTGGGACTTTGCTTTGGGGACTGACAGGAGGAAATTCAGTCCTGTCCAAAGTCCTGGTTATAGGAAAAACAGCTGACAAAATTGCAGGCTTAAGGGTTAGGACAGCAGTGACAAATATAATTTGGTGACGTTGGTGACGGCAATCCACTCCGAAAGCCCACATGCCTGCCCTGGTGGGGTGGCAAGGGCTGTGCAGATGAAGAGAGCCCATACCGCCCAGGTCTGAAAGAACACAATGGACTTTAAGGAAAAGATTTTTTTGGTACATGATTATAAACTCAAGGAAAATGAAGCTCTGCTTTAAATACTGCCTGGGGGCCAGGTCAGGCTGCTGTGTGCTGCAAGAGCCTGACCAGCTCATGGCTCTGATCTCACCCACCAAAGATAACTTGGCCAGTTGTTTGCCGTCATCATTTTCCCTTTCAATACCTACAATTATTAATCTGCTGCTTCAGGTCTATTAGGAGAATACCGTGAGGCAGCACGGCACCACAGCCCTCCGAAACCGCACAGCATCAGTCTTCCCTCGGCTGCACCCTGGCATGAAACCGTACTGACATCATGCAACCTGCAGCTGCACGGAGACCACAACCTGAAATTTAAAACAGAAGCCGTAATAGGATACATTTTCATTTGCTACCCCTCCGTATTTAATACAGAGGACATTATCCTCCTGTCCTATGGCAAACTCACTAGGCTGGGTTTTTTTTTTCATTCTTGATCTTCATCCATCGAGCAAAATGTCTTCAGTGATGACAGTACGGCTCTCAGTAAAGGAATTATGTGTTAACTTGTGCTCCCTCTGCTGCTCCTGCTGCAGTACAGCAAAATACAGCTTGATCAAACCTAAAGATCGCTGGGTATTCTGCCAATCGCTCTGTTCTATTTCACAAATTTTTCTGCCCTTTTATTTTTTTTTTTTTAAAGAGGGGGACTTTTTAAAACAGAGTAGTGAAGTATGCAAACATGAAGAATTTTAAACAAAGTGATTTCTGAGATGACAGATCCAAGTGGGAGTCTAAGCCACTCGGGACCCCAAAGTCCCTCTGGCCCAGCTGCGTGGGTGACGTGGGGCTTGAGGTGTCCCCTCACCAGGGGGGATGCAGAGCCGGTCGAAGGATGGATGAGGGACCTGCACTTGCAAACACCCACTGATCATCCTCCATGGGCTGCTGCCGCACCGCAGCAGGCACATTTCTAATGCGGTGATGATGGGGAGCCCAGGTTTCTGCCTTTGGCGAGGATGCCTTCCCTGCAGGGCCACAGCATGTTAGGCGCAGAAGGGAGGGAAGAAGTAGTTTTAAATCTTTAGACAAATGGTAACCATAAAACTAATTATAGTTGTCCATTAAAATGTAAAGATTGGTAACAAAGTCTAAAGAAAGAAATATTTCTGCAGAATTACAGATCATTCAACCCAGTTACAAACAAAGCCTTTCAGGAGATGGTTTGGTCATTTATGGTTAAGCATACCCTTGGTTTCTACAGCTTAAACAACACCAAGTAAAGCAACAAGTGGTACTAATTAATCGCTACCAGCATCACTCAGACCCACAGCGAGCCTATTTAAACCAGTAACATTTTTCCCCTTTACTCATAATTTTTTATATAAAAAGTACCCAATTGTGTTTATTGTCAGAAAGAAACTAATTTTAGGAGAAACACTGAAAAGGAAACAGGAAGAATGTCCCTGAAGAAGGAAGGCTATGCAAGCACACATACACATTCATTTGCTTTGAAACCTACATCCTGACTGTCTCAGCGAGTTCAACAATATAAATAGAATACGTCTAGTAGGTTTAGCAATGAAGCACAAACTTTCTAGACGTACATTTTTTCTTGGTCTGGGGAAAATACTTACCTCAGTATCTAGTGTTTTAGGATTGTAGGTTGGATAATCTTTCTTTCTCTGTGTTTGCTTGTATTTTTTTAAAAAGTAACTCTAAGGTACCTCATAACTCACAAGGTGCTGTGATGATGGAGACAGCAGGAGAAGACCCGTTCGTGTTGCAAGGGAGCAGGTACCAGCTGGTGCCACAGCGCCTGCTCCCCCCGCCAGCACTGACCTGCCGGGACACCAGCCTCGCCACCGCACTCACACACCCCCAACTCTACTGCCATTGACACCATGAGCCTTACTCAATGCAGAAGCAGCAAAAAAAAAAAAGCCATAAAGATGCTCAAACTTATAGCAGAAAGATTTAAGCTGGCCAACCGCAAGGAGCATCTGTTGCAATCGATACACATTAAAATAAGCAGCAAGAAACTGATAAGCAAACTATCGATAATAAAATGTTAAATTCACATTATCCATCTTCCCTTCCTGGAGAGAAATTGTGCTGACAGGAAAGGCTGGAGGTTGTGCCTGAAGTTTCCTAATCTCCCACTTTAAACTGGACGCTGAGGCCTTGCACTGACCTGGTGATGCTTTATATTTTTGAAAGGGATGTGTATATAAATAATTTCGTTAGAAATCTATTTGGCATTCAAAAACAAGGGAAGGAAACCTATCATTTACTGACCATAACTTTAAAAAAGAGAGGGTGTGTGAATGTATGCTTCTTTGATAAATCTTCCTCCCATGTATACACCCATATCAGCATTTCCTCCTCCTGCCGACTTCAGAACAAAAATGTGCAGTCTAAGTGAACTTCTATTTTATGCCACAATAACCTATCATTCCGTGGTTAACAAAGACCACTTGGAATTTATTTTTCTAAAAGACAGCTAACCAGTCCCTGTAATTCAAAAACACTTTTTCTCATCAAAGCACCACAGGATCACCGAGGAAACATTTCAGAGCTCAGCATCCAAGATGTGGGCATTATGTGCGACACAAAAGTATTCTGGAAAACTCAAGCCTCTGGTATGACACTAGCAATGATTCAACTTTTTGGCACAGTCCCCTTCTACGATCATCTGAAAACCATCTGAGATAACCTCCAAAGATCCACACAAGGGTCTCCCCTTCCCTTCCTTTCTCCTGACAGAGAACAGTAATCTGCTCTTTTATTTCTACTATAAAGCAGGACTACAAAAAAACAGCAAGGAAAAATAAAGCTTGTTTGAAAACAAGGCAGCCAGACATCCAGCATGAGCTTCTCAGCCAAGCTTGAGGGAATCTCACAGCTGGCCGCTGCCACGTCTCCGGATGGCCACGGCTTCCATCTGCTTTTACCATCATCTCCATCTTCTGGCTTAGACAATAGCGACAGGTGCAACACCACCAAAACCCGAACGAAACAGCCTAAGGAATGTGCATGTTTTTTGGTGTAAGGGTTCAAGTAATAATAGGGAAGCACTTGATGGATATCGCAGCTTAAAGCCACAGGATGACATGCAACCTTCCAACACAACAATACGTGCAAACAAAAATTATGTTATTCAACAGGAGTGAGACTTTTTGACTGTGGTATTCCACTTTGGGGTAATTTCCCTCCCCTCAGTTTTATTTTAGCTCTGTAAAACATCACCTGTTGTCACCACTTTTTCCCCACAGAAGCATCCCTGCCAGAGGACCAGACAGAGCAGGCAGCTGGGGAGGAGCCCACAGCCTTCAGGTTACGACTTGGAGATACCAGCCAGGTATCAGGTCACTGGAAACCACCACCCTCCGACACCCAGGGACAGGGGTCGGCCACAGTACACCAGGGGTTAAGGACCGAAAAAAGACAGATGCTGAATTACCTACAGCTGCTGAAGACATTTTAATATTTAACGAAATAAATCTCAGCCATGAAGAGTGCTTACAAAGCACGGTGACACACAATTCTTTTTTTTTTAAAAAGGAACAAAAAAAACCCCAGAGATGATGTGGATGCTCCCTGCCTGGAAGCGTTCAAGGCCAGGCTGGATGAGGCTTTGAGCAACCTGGTCTAGTGGAAGGCATCCCTGCCCCTGGCAGGGGGGTTGGAACTAGATGATCTTTAAGGTCCCTTCCAATCCAAACCATTCTATGATTCTATGAAAAGCATATTTTCAAATATAATGAAGTGTCCAAAGATTGCACATGAATGTCTCGACTTTTTTAAGGAGGACTTCAGGAATCAAAACTGGTGATACTTCAATTCTTTTGGGAGGAAAAACCCATCAGGCTCTGCAGTAACTCAGTTTCTTTTCAGGATGTAACACTCATGAGAGCAGATACTCAAATATAAGCTCCTTTCTTTGAAACGCAGCAAGTAAAACTGTTTACACAAGCCTAGTTAAGGGAAAGATTGTAAGACGTCATCCCAAGCCCTCACACCATAACACCTCTGTCGGTCACAGAAACACTTGGTCCCACGTTCCTCCCAGGTGGCAGGCAAGAAGGGAGGGCAGGACTCTCCGGAGGCGAGGGGCAGGCAGGACCCGGCACAGCCCACAGCAAACCGCCCTCCAAAGGTGCTGGCTGGGCTTCACAGGGACTGAGCCCAGTCCTTATCTTCTGAGGGGCATTACAGCTACAAGGGACTCTTTTGTACTTGGGGGAACCGCAGAAAGCAATGTGTGTTTGCGTATTTTCCATAATTCAGTTGGTTAGTTTCTGTAATTGTTTGTTGCCTCTTTCCGTCATCCCTGATGTGGACACAGAAAGAATGCCTGTGATCCAGGCTGTGAGTGCTGAGAGTTGAGAGAAGGGGTCGAAACGCAAATATGAACTCATGCTTTGCAATTAAAAATATAGATGATACCAACAACTTCATTCTTATATGTAAAAGACTGGTTATTACTAAAACTTTTTTCCCCCTCATCCTAAATTTATTTCTCAACATTTACTTTTGAACTAGCATATTTCCAAAGGATAACTAACAAAAAACCTTGCCAAATACTTTCTGTCTTGAATTCCTAAAAAAGCACATTTCTGGTCTTTCCAAACTATGGTCCCTGCTTAAAAAAAGCAACCCATGCAGAAGGAGCAGAAGTGCCAAAAGCATGCAGTGACCCAAAGAGAAAAAGAAGTTGTATTTTCCTTAAAAACGAAGACAAACACAAAACATGATCCACAGCTCTGAAATCTAGAACGGAGAGCACTGCCACTTCACAACTAACCATGAAAAGGACAGTAATTTATCATATTGGTGATAATGCAGCATCAGACAGAGTAACGATGCGCGGCCCCGACCTCTCATTCCAAGCATACATCTTAATTTGGCAAGAGGAATTTGTCCTCTTGTATTGTCCTGCTGATGGAGCTCAGCTTTATATAGGAGTTCTCTGCATTTTTGGCAACTGCTAGTAAGTCATCATGATTTTTCATTTTCATAAGTATGCTGTCAGGAAACAAAAACAAGCCAAAAGCCCAAGTGTCAAACTTTGTTGAGTAACGTATGCGCACAGAAGAGTGCTGGGAAGCCAGCTCTGGTCAGACCACCGTGCCTTGTTGTGGCCTTTCAGTACTTAAAGTGGGCTTATAAGAAAGATGGGGATAGACTTTTTAGGGGGCTGTTGTGATAGGACAAGGGGTAATGGTTTTAAACTAAAAGAGTGTAGATTCAGACTAGATATAAGGAAGAAATTTTTTACAACGATGGTGGTGAAAGACTGGAACAGGTTGCCCAGAGAGGTGGTAGATGCCCTATCCCTGGAAACATTTAAAGTCAGGCTGGATGGGGCTCTGAGCACCCTGATCTAGTTGAAGATGTCCCTGGCTCGTTGCCAGGGGGAGCTGGACTAGATGGCCTTTGAAGGTCCCTTCCAACCCAAACTATTCCATGATTCTATGACTGAAGTGCACTGCTCACTTTATGGGCATGGCTGAACTCCATTTTAACCCCACCAGGCTTACTTTACTTCAGAGTATCTATCAACTTTCCTAGGAATTACCCAAGGTCCAATTTATACCTGTTATTGAATTTACAACCCAAGCTGGGTTTTTTTGTTTAATTTTTTTGTTTGGGGTTTTTTTTGTGTGTGTTTTTTTGTTGGTTTTTTTTGTGGGTTTGGTTTTGGTTTTGTTGGTTTTTTTTTTTTAAGAAGTGGCAGTACTGGTAAGCCTTAAACTGCTTTATATTGTGGTTCTCCTCAATTATCTATTTCCAGTAAAGCCACATTTCTGTCTGGGCACAGCTCACCCTGGCACCCAGCTGACAGCAGGGGCCAGCTAACTAGAAGCATCCTCGGTGAGCACCAGATGCCAGGGTGACAGGGGTTAACGCCTGTGGTCAGACCTCTTTTTGTGAACACTCCGTCACAAGACTCTCTTTTGCCCACTGAGCTGCTTAAAATAACTTTTCTCAATTTATAAGGAGCAAAGATTAAATGACTTCAAAAGAAACTAATACTGGCAGATGAAAGGAAATAATCTTATAGATATGTGAAGGAACTAGCTGTTTCTTTGATTACTGCGGGGAAGGAGGTCCCTAGCTTCGTCACTTCATTAACATCAGCAATTTAACAGTGTCTAAAGGCCCCCAAACCCTATTCACACCCATCCGACAACAAACTCAGTAGTAAATGACAACCCCCCAGGAGGAAGGTACATGCCTTTCGAAACCCAAGATGCAAACATATCCATGGGACGTAAGCCCTCCGTCTTCTACCGTTTGTATTTTATTTATTGCGCTTTCAAATCCCAGCTGCAAAGCTGAAGAGAGAGAGAGAGAGAGATGTAGTTTCTCATTAGCGAGAGCAGTAAAACCTGTGAGAAGGAGCTATAAAATAATGTCCTACATACCTGTGCAGAAAACCCCCGGGATACCACATAAACTAGGACTGGCTGGTATTTTTCATTTAGCTAAATATGAATATGAGTTTTCCTGATCCATCTCAGTTGTGCCCTTTTGTTTTACTATCCCAAGTTCATTCCTGCCTCCAAATTCTTTCCCCCTGGGGAAAGGTTATAAACTTAATCCTGGAGTTTGCTTCACACATCATTTGCAGCTTGTCAATGGGTTTTTGAATGTCACCATGTGAGGAATAACATTAGGTGGGGGAAGGGTCTAAAGAGTTCATTTTGCTAATGGAAAGAAGAATGACAGTAGTGCTGCGGTGCTGCTCAGGACTGAAAGTAAGTTGTTTTGTAAAAAAAACCAAGCAAATTAATAAAAAGATTGTATGATCCCATGTTTTTTCTGCAATATAAGTGACTATAAAAGATGTTTTTGGCCCATACTTAGTCAATTATTCTATTAGTACTTTTGACCTGTGAGACAGAGGATGAAGTCGTTCGCTAAACTAGCTTTTTTCCCCATTTCTGTCTCAGTTACACGGTAGATTTTTCTTCTGAATAAATTACCTCGTGGCTCAGTTCAACACTGATACATTAGCAATGCTGTCTGCAGATACAATCTGCCATGCTATGGAAAAAACCTTCCTTAGAGCTTTCGCTCTCAGGATGTTGCCACCTGGCAGTGGTTGCCTGATAGCCCTGACTACAGGCAAATCATTAGCTGGAAGAACGGGGCTTAAGAAACAGATTCCTGCCTAAGTCGTCTTCTAGTTATGCAATTTGGGCATTTTTCTTAACTTCATTGCTGAGGGCATTTGTGTGTCTTAACAGTTTATACTATCAAGAAATCTTCTCAAGAGCAAACTGTTCTCGACAAGCATTGAATGCTTAAAGCTGTAATTTCTCTAACATTACAAACACTTCCTATCAAACAAACGGGAATTTTTTTGGCACTCTCTCAGGAAACACCTTCATTTACAGGGAGGAAAAAAAAAACCAACACGTTATCTTAATGCCCTTGCTACATGTAATTTAAGGAAGTACACATCACATCACACAGACGAAAACCACACCGAGTGGCATTTGGTAAAGCTTGCGGGTTGGATTACACACCGGGCAGCTTGTTGAACACCAGGCTTGCTCGCGCCTTCAGGCTGACTCCTGCCCTCGGGACCACGAAGAGCTGCTTGACTTACGGGAACTCCTCGGTGGGATTTTCCAAGCCCCTTGGGGTCGGTTGCTTCTCTCTGCCCTCAGCGTGGGCACAGCGCTCCCAGGGTGGGTACCGCTCCAGGGAATGCAGCAAGCCTCCCCACCGGTGGCCATCTCCACGGCCGCTGCGCAGGGAGGGCGAGGGCACCCCCTGCCTTCGGGGTCCCCAAAAGCCCTTGCCCTGCACAGGGATGGAGCTGTAAGCCATGCACAGAAAGCAAGCCCTGATCCAAAAGCAAGCATGATCTGAAATCACATTAAAATGGATCATGTAGCTATCAGCATTCCCTCCCCTAAAGCTGTGGCATTGCTAAACATAACACACACAAGTCTCGTCTGTTATTGCCTCAAGCGAAGCCAAATTATCCAGTAATTGGTATTTCCAGTCGTTGCTGGATAGAGCAGCTGGTGGAGACACGAGTTAGGGACATGCACTGCTGTATATGGGAGAAGAGGGCACGGAAACAAGACCACTGTGTGCACCGGCAGGAGCACCGCTGCAGCTGCCGCCTCATCTCCCAAAAAATTCAAAGACGGACCAGGTGACAAGGAGGACTTTTATCAACTTGGGGTCCGCGGCACCCACCAAGAGGAGTGCGTGAGACGCACCACGAACAGAAAACAGAAGATGATCCAAACAGCAGGAGCGCTCCTCTCCGGATGTGACCGCGTCAATCACAGGATGCAGCTGCGACGCAGGCAGCTCTCGGACGAAGCAGCCTGACTCTCGCCTGCTTGCCCGTGCCAATTTTAAACAGGTTTACTTTCGTGGTAATAACAAGACCCGAGAATTGTGCCAGGCAAAACCTAAAAGCCGCTTTGATTCATAAGCAAAGCCGCAAAACGCCGTCGTTCCCAAAGCACAACCAGGTCAGCCACCCCGAGCGCCTTTGGCACAGCCGCTGCTAGACCCGCAGAAATCCTCTCCAAAGCATACGACATTTTAGACTGGTATACACTGATGCATGCCTCCAGACAGTAGCTTCTAAGAGACAATTTACACAACTAAGCCTTTCTGCAAAGAAAATTGGAGCAAGACATGGTTTGTTAGCTTCCCTTTGTCTTTTTTTAAGAAAATACATTTCCCATGATATAAGTGTGCGTGTGGTTTACAGACAAGCTCTGCAACCACTGCATTAGGACCAAACATGGAATTATGTGCAAGCCTGACAGTGATTCATTTTAGTCTTGAAAATGAACAGTAAGCAATTAGAGCAACACTGCAGAACTATGAGGTGGCCTTTGCAGCTAGAACAGAAATTCTCCAGTCCATACCGGACCACACTCCACCGGTCTGCACAGTGCCTTCAGTAATAAAGTTAGTAGAAATGTAAACTGATGCAAACCTAGGGGACAGCATTGGAGTGAGACTCAGAAGGCTCATTCTCTGTGCCTGTATCTTCCCATGCTACTGCTCATCTTGTCTTGTGAATGGTAAGGACTTCTGGATCATAATCTGTTTTCTGTAGGTAGAAAGATGTATCACCACTGGCAAGCCAGCATCGCTAGTGAGCTTCCTAATGACTACAACAAAGCAGAGCCACTCCGTATAAACACGCTGTCCCATACTAACATTGCCAGAGAGAGCTTGTCTCTTCTTCTTGAAGAGATAACAGTAACAACTTAATCCAATTAACACAGCACAAAGCAGAAGTTTGTAATTCTAGGGTGGATGCGCACTAATGTCTTGTATGGCTTTAGTGAAAGGAAAGTTTGCATTAGATTAAAGAAAATACTCAACATTCATTTTTGCTTAACATGGAGCAAAGCAGCGTATAGGAATGTATGAGCCAGCAACGGCCAAAAGCGGGGATGATGTCTATCCCTTGTGTATAACGTCTTTGCTAGCTTTGAAAGAATGTTATGTTTCTCAATGATATCACTAAATTACTGGCTGGTTTTCCATTTTAAAATTACTGTGAAGTTGCGGTACTTAAGCAATCATTCTGACTGGCTGCCAAGCCACTTAATCAGTTACATGCATTTTAAATAAAAGCTGTCTAACTTACAAGACCTACATCATCTAAATTGTCTATCCCAAATTACAAGTACAAATGTGTGCCTTTATTCTAACAATGCACAGAGAAAAAGTTGAGAAACTACATAGAGAATCAGTTTGCTCTTCAAGATCATGAAATGCTGCTGCAACCAACGGCAATGGCATTTTTACTAACTTCAGAAAAAACAGAAATACACCACATTACATTTCTGCAATATCCAACCACATAACCACTAAAAAAAGTGCCAAGCAAACTTGGGAAAGCTATCAGTAATAAAAGCTGAAGATAGAGAATAGATCTACTCAAGGCTTAGATTAATACAAACAATGGAAGTGATAAATCAGAGATTCTGCCCTTTCAGTGCTCAAGAGGTTAGGATGGGCAGAAATACAAAAACCCCAGGCTTTCCAAAGAGTCAGAGAGTGTGGGGTGCAGAAAGGCCAGCAGTAAGGTCTAGAGCCTGGGAGGTGGCAAAGAAAGTACTTTCGCTCTTGCTTTCTATGTTGGGGCAGAAATGAAGGTGTGGCAAGTAATTGGAAGTCACGCTGACGTCTTGACAAATGAAGACACATGTCTAGGAATGACATTCCACCCTACTCTCCTGTTGGAATAATTTCATTAAATATGCACAATGGGTCAGTTCTGAAATTTTTCATCTAACTTCAGACAAAAGGGCTACAACTGAAGAAGTACATTGGATAACAGCCGTAATGCTATGAAACAGCTTTGGAATTAAAATGGCAGTTGCCTGCAGAAATACTAATTAGCGAGAATGAATTTTTCATTTTTTGTGCCTTCAGTTTTTTACAGATATCGCTGTATTTAATGCAATGTTGCTACATTACATTTGTTTATCAACAACATATAGCACCATGATTTGACATCTTAATGCACTAGCTCTGAATTCAATGAAAGCGGATTTTTTTTTTATTTTTTGCTTGAAAGAGTAGCAATAACGCATAGCTTTCTCTGAACACTCAAACATCATCTTCTCCTCATGTGATGTTCCTTTTTCACTCAATTCTTTTCCCTGGTTTAGCAGGGCACTAAGCTGCCAGAAAGGAAACAGGCAGCTATAGAAATGCTGCAAGCAGGAGTGACCTGACAGCATCGGCTTGCTGGGACGTGCAGGTTGCTGGCCCACAAATCAGCTAAAAATGGATAATCTGCCAGGCGAGGTGATAAGATTACAGATCAGACCAATTACAGTTGGAAGTGCTTCCCAGGACTAATTGATTAAGACACTGTAGGTCTAAGCTGAGGACAGCATTTGATCTGGTGGGTGCTAGGGAGAGTGCAACATGCCCCCATGGGACCTGGGCTTGCTCCCTGGTCTTCAAGCAGACCACCGGAAGATGCCCAGTAAGAGGTACCTCAGGCAGGCAGAAGTCACTTGCTGCCAGAGTCCGCGTTTGAGTCCCATTTCTGCCGTGCCCACAAGGTTGCCTTGAGCTTCCAGTGCACCAAGACCTCCTAATACCTGATGTGCCTCTGTCATTTGTATCATTCCACCCCCACCTCATCAAAGCATAAAGAGACCCCCATTTCCATCCGGACTGAGGGGCTCGCAAAGCACAGCTATGTTCCAGCACTCATAACTGCCGCTTTGTGAAATAAAGCATGTAAGTTAAAGCCATCATGTTTAGGAATCCACGTTTCTGTTTGATTTTAATGATGCCATTCATGATTATTAAATTTTTCATAAAGCACTTTCATTTATCCAAAGCAATTCCCCACCTCTGCTTCCCCCCTGCTCCCATTAAAAAACAAAGATAATCTGAAATAAGTGTTTTTCCAGAGTGCCATCCTCAACGCAATTATTTTGCTGCAGAAATGCAGTCAGGAAGAATAACCTCCCCGCGGTCTCTTTGGGAAGGCAGGAACTGAGCGAAGCCTTCAGAAAGCCAATCTTTCAGCTTCCATTCTTCCCACACACATCTCAAATCATCTACTGCATTTCTTCTGCTCATTTGACTTCTAAAGCTCAAGCAAAGCAGGGATTCAGATAAAAGCCAGCAGTAAAAAAAAAAAAACCCTCAGCCACTTCCTATAGTGATCTTTGTGCAGCACTCACCCCAGGGTTTTTTGGATGCTGGGGAGTGTGGGTCGGTTTGCTTTCAGTCAGCATCAAAAACTGTGGACTTTGCTTTGGATAGCTGTTCTGTGCCATTGCACAGAACAGTTCAAATTCACAGCAACTGTAAATAGCTTCAGAGCTACATGTGTGAACAATAACTCCAGCTATCTAAAAAGGAAAATTCCACTGATGAATTTCAGAAAAGTTTTAAAAGAATTAAAAAAAAAAAAGTACTTGCACAAGACCAGCTAAGCAATTAATGAAAAAAAAAAAAAAAATTAAAAACCAAAACAGCAATAAGTATTGCAATGACAGAAAAATGAGGTAGCACATCCCAGAGGAACATCATATATGCACCTAAATAAAACAAATAGCTTTCATACATTTGCATATCTTGATATACATTCACAAGCCCACTATGGGCAATTCAGAAGAATTAATGAAAATTTGGCTGTAAGATGAGACTACGAAGATGTACTTAATGGTGTTGTCACCTATGAAGTCACAGCCACGGACACTGTGCTAATCCCACAATGCACGCTAAGAAAGGGTCTGATAAATACAGAAAAATATAAAAAAAAAAATCCAGTTACTTCCTTGCTAGTCAGACAAAAGCTTATAGCACAGCCCACAGTGAACTAGCTACCTCGTTACCTTTCTTCTGGCCTCAAGAGACTGGAAGGAAAAACCCAGCCATCATTTCTTGTCACCCTGCTCTCCAGAAGCCCGCAACTAGCAGATCCCATTCTCTCACAGTTTCATCATTGGTTTTGGATAAGGAAAGTATGCTTTCTCGATTTTTTTTCCAGCTTCCAATCAGTTTCCCAGTTCTAAATGACCTGAACTGGTTGAATGAATTGTAGAAACTTCCGACATAGTAGAAAAGGCTTTTGCTGCCAAAACCTGGTTAAGTATTTAAAAAAAAAAACAAAAAAACAAAAAAAAACCAAACACCCCCCCCCCCCCCCAAAAAAAAACCAAAAAACAACAACAAACAACAGTTCTGAGCTTTTAGGTGGTGATTTTTCCTCATGCAGCGGTGAAACTTTCAGGACTAGGCTACACAACTAGGCGTGGGACCCTGAGCAAGGAGGGGGGGGTTCGCTTGACTGCTACGGGGGGTATCCACCTTTCGGAGCCCAGATGAGAGCCTGGATGCCAAGCTAAAAGCCTTAACGACTGGCAAGAGCCTTCTCTCAGGCAGCATTTAAGGGCCAAACTTGTTTGGTTTGACTCCTGCCATGTTTCCTTTACCTGCAAAACCACATACAATTTGCATTTTCATTTGGTTTAAGCTATTTTAATAGCTCACGAGATTAGGCTTTAACATATGACAACTTCACTTAAAGTGCGGGCTGCTTAAAGGAAAAAATTATTTACTTTGAGTAACAATCTTGTATCCTGCATGTGATGCTCAAAAGGGACCAAAACCTTCCTGGGGAATTAGTTGGAAAAACCACCACATTACAAGGAAACTTGGCTATGGGTGGAGCTGCTGGCATTCAGTGAGAGTGGGAAACGATGGTAGAGGTAGAGGGAGGGATGAGAAAGACGAGATTAATCGGGTAAAAGGAGACAAACGATGATGGGAGGTCTTGCGGGCAAGTGAATAGGGCTGTGACCGTTTTGGGAATGAGCACGCATGAGTGGAGCAGGGAGGAGGAAAAGGTCTGGGGCGTGCGTGGCAGAGGCAGAGGGGTTGCACAATGAGCAGAGGATGGGGCGCGCACGTTTCCCTCGGAGGAGAAGGGGTGAGAAGACTGTACGAATATTGGCGTTCCTAGGTGTGCATAAGGGTCTGTCTGGATGCCTATGTCAAACAAAGTCCAGGAGCCACGCAGGTGAAGGGGAAATAAGTGGACTGATGTATTCGTGTGAGCACACCTGTGTCCAGATTATTTTTAATCACAGAGTATGAACAAAACGGGTGTCAGAAGAAAGAAATCTTTAAAATAATAATCAAAAACACCCTTAGTGATTGTTCTTAGCCTGTAGTACTTATTAGGAAATCTTGGGAAAACACATCTGGATTCCCAAACTTCTTTTGTATGAGCTGTTCTTCAGCAGCAAGGAGGATGAAAGGCCTGAATGAGCATCTTCCGTACCCTTTCACAGTATGCATGGAGGAGCATGGTACAACTTCTTCAGCTTCATTAAAAGCAAACTATTTCTCACTTAAGGGTAGCCCCTTTCATTATACTAATATTTCTCTACCACAACTGCGCAAGTCCAAGTGCAACACGTATCTACCACCAAGGAGAAGCAGCCCCTCAGCCTTGGGACACTGCAGCTACTGTTCCCTCTCTAGGCTTTGTTTTCCATCTTCCCTTGTTTTTCCCCAACAAGCCATAGCGCAATCACAGCTCCCGCACGCTCCCCTCCCCACATCCCAGCTGTCAATACCCCCTTGCTCCGCTCCTGGATATGCGAGCGCTCCAGAGTCAATCTTCCCATGAAAATCAAGTCAATGACCTGCCCTTCCCTGTTCCTTGAGAACCAAAAAGACGGCCATAATTTTTCTTCCCCTCAGTTCTCACGTGTTGTTAATGTTCACTCGAGTTGTTAGGCAATACAAAATGCATTAATTCCTCCAAACTGACTACACCATGAAAGATTTAATTGTGGCTGATTAGGCATAGTTTTCTCCTTCCCCACCCCCCTCTTTTTTTTTGGTTGGAGGAGAAAGAAGAGCAGAATGCAAAGATATTTTTCACTCAAAGCCCACGTTAGCCTTATTATCTAATCAAGTGGAAAGGCCTTTGTCTGCCCTGGCCCAGCCAAAAAAAAAAAAAAAGTGCAGCAATAAAAACCTTTAAGATTTTTCTCAATCCTTTGTTATCCCAAAAGACCCAAGTTTAGTCAATTGCTGTCACATCACTAGAAAGAAAGAGAGGAGGAAAACAGAAAAGAAAGAGAAAAGACACTGCTGTAGCTGTTAAAAAAAAAAAAAGGGCACTTTTTGTAACCCATGAAGAAGTCTGGTACACAAAATTGCACAGTAACTTTTAAAAGATTTGCATTTAAAAGATTGAATACAGGTCGCTTCCCTGTGACCATAGAAACATTAGAAAAGGTGGAAAATTCAGTCTACTGAACTTCAAATGACTTTATTAAAGTGTCACTAATCAGAACCCAAGGACACAAGGTTTTAGTGTTTGGGCTAACGAAGTGAATAACCCTCAAAAGTCGAATGACCTTCTAAGAGCATTACTTTTAAAAAAAAAAAAAAAAACACTTGTCGACAGCAGTCGACAGCAAGTTAAATAAGAAAAACTCGATTGCCTCTAAGAAATGAGTAATCCCATGCAGCTCACAAGAACACAACTGAACTACGCCTCTGAAAACAGGAAGATACGGCTCATGTAAGACAAAGAACTCCAAAACTTAAATATTATACTACGAGAACAACCAAGCATTTGCTTTTATTTGTGACAGTTTAAGACAAACTTTAAATTATCAAATATTAAGTTGAAGTTAACCCCCACATGTAATGAAACATGAGGATAAGGATAAATATCTAACAAGTTTCATTAAGAAATGCTGTTTATCCATATCAGCAGTTCCAGGACACAGGCAGACACTGACAAGTCACTGAAAATAAGTTACATCCACATGACATCTTTTGTCATTAATCAGAAGGTTATCTGAATCACGGCTCATTGAATATATTCATTCACCTGAAGCACCACCACTCCTATCAGGCAGGCATCACCTCTGACTCAGTTTTGTCTCCAGAGTTGTACCAGATGCTCTGTGCTTAAATCTTGCCGTTCCTCCCAATACAACACCCTGCAGCTCTGCTCAGTTCTCTCAGTTCATATAGCAAGGATGCTTCTCAAGGGCACCATCCTTTTGAATCTTAACTACTGCATCTTCCTTCTGTTCTGTTTATTCAAGTCTTTCTAAATGCTTCTAGTGAAGTATTTTTACCATCATTTCTTGCTTTGTAGGGTTTTTTTGTGGGTTTTTGTTTGGGGTGTTTTGGTTTTTTTTTTGGTTAAACTGAAGCAAGCAAACTTTTCTACCTTAGAAAAACACTATACATAGCAAAATTAAGGTGTATCGCTAGAGGAGATATCTGTTTGCACACCTGAATTCAGGTAGTACAGAAAACAAGGGAAGATGGGCAGCTCCTGTTGATAAGCACATGCTAAGATCCCACTAGACTGATGCTCGTGATATGCAGAAGCTGATGCAGTTATGCGCCTTCACTGCAGGAGCTACCTTCACTGTTAGCTACCCAGCTGCATTCAGCATGGCACGAATATACCTACATATACTTTTGTACTTTCATCTGTTGTTCCACACCGTTTCGGACTTAACCTCTACCCAGTCTTAACTCACCACTTTACCTGCTGTGGACCAACAAATACCGTATTCTGCTCTATCCAAACATCCCCCTTCACAAAAATCATCTGACAGATACCATTATGCTTTCAACTTAATAAAACCTTGCTCCTGCTGCAAAAACACAAAAAAAATCTGCGAATGCTACCACAGGACTACATCTTTCTTGAAGATTTCTTCTCAAAAGGTGTCTAAGCTCCAGGTATTAAAGTGCCCTGGCATTACAGCTGATGGCACTTACCAAGTTCTCATTAATTCATGTTACCCACTTTTGCTTTTGTTTGCTGTGTCTTTTCTACCAGTTTATAAACTTCTTGGTGTAGGAGCCACCTGTTATAAACAATCTCTAGTAATAGCAGAGAATCCTTTAATATGGATTTAAAAGATTTAAAAGTTAACAATATGCATCAGTGCCAAGCAGGTAGCTTTCAGTGCTGAATAAGAAGATCTAGAAGGTAGCAACAATTTAGTTTGTTTATTCATAAGTCTTCATTATGCTTCAAAAGTAGCATGGCACAAACAGATTGACCACACCAATGCTTTTCTTTTCAGTAGTGAGATTATATTCTAGTGATGTGAGCTCTTTAACTACACCAAGCAGCAAAGCAGCACGATATCTAACTGATAGAGTTCTAATCTTTAGGGATCCTTTAGTACCAATATCGCCCTCAGTTAAAAGTAATAAAAATTGGAATCAATCAAAATTAACAATTGAAATTAATGAGAACTGTTAGTTCTCCTACTCCCAAGAGAGCCTATGAATAAAGAGAAGTGGACAACCTGCAAGGCAGGATTTGTGAAAACAAAGGTATGGGCTCAAGCATTAAGAAGGACCAGGGAAAAGAAATTTAAGAGTCAGAGGGGGAGAAAATTTACTTTAGACATGACTATGGGCAACACTGGGGCTCTCTGACCTTTAGTGACTGGGCCCCAGCTAACAAGGCAGATGCAGAGGTTTCAAGTACTGGTATAGATAACTGCCCCATGGGGCATGCTGGTATGTGACTTACCTCTCAAACTACGGGGAAAAATTAGCAGCATCTATCCAAACCTGCCATATATGAATTTGTAAAGTTCATTAATCTAAACTAACAGGGGACTAGTATTTCCAACACATTTTGGGTGAGCTGTCATGGCACAGACTGAGTAATCTCCTTAGCGTGACAGAGTCCGGGTTGGGATTGATGCCCAGTATCGTAGACCTTAACCACAAGTTTATCCTTCCCTATAGTAGCCTTTTTCTGCTTCATTATTAATTTTCCTGGGCTATGACAGAAAGCTATCAGATAACAGTATAAGGAATAGACAGCAATACCTTCAAGAGTTACCAGTATGTTATCCATAGGAAGATATGTCATCCTCTTCAGGAGCATAGTAGCGACATAAGCTCCAGCAGCAGAGCCATGCAAATCTCTCAAAGGTGACGATAGGATGATTACATCCATTTCTTGGCTGTCCTCTACATAATACATAATGTGTGCTGCTATGTCTAAGACCTTCTGCAGTTGATACTACCATTTGGATTGAATGTTTATCTACATAAAAAGGATGCCTCAAAAAATAATCTGTCAACATGAAAATTCCTAAGTGTATGAAGCCTGTAAGGAGAGAAACAACTCCTTTTCCTTTACTGATACATTATTCCGTATATTTAGCTGATACAGGGACACACATACATGACAGACCTGACTGCAATGTTCTCATCTAGGCTGAACTCTCACAACTGCATGAAAAAAAGTGTATTATTTTCTTTTTCTTGCCAACATGCATATTCTTATGCTGCTAGGAATGCACATCAAACCCTGGTGAAGAGAGCAGTCTAATATAAAAATAGCACTTAAATTAATCCAAATGCAGACAATTCCACGCACTCTGCCTTGCATTATTACACTTGTCCCAGCCGTAACCGAGTGGCTGGATCCACTGTCTGCCCGAGTCTCACAAACCTCCATTGCCTTGCAGGCAAAACCTTTTAGGTGCACAAATTTTTAATAAGCTATTGTATCATATTCATAAAGGGAACGGATATGGTTTTACTATGCTAATTATTATTATAATTATTTTTTAAGTTTTACTGTTAAAAATAATTTAGTTTAGCAATTAAGGAAGTCTTAAATATCCAATTAGCTATCATACATAATTTCCCCAGAATTAATCCTCTGTATTACAGATGCATCAATCGGTAGTTAAGCAAGTATTAAGTAACTACAACATAACAAGTAGCTCCAAGGTACTTAATTTCTTAAGTGTCAGTGAACAAAGGTGAATGTTTTTCAGCTGACTCATGGAAGTAATCTCACTGCAGATGAAAGCTCTTTAAACACTATTTTTTATTAGATCACTTCTTTTGTGGGTTTACTTGATGAACATCCTTGATTTGAAGTATTTGGTAATTAGTCAGGTCAACGACAGTGCTGCATTCATTCCTACCCTTTACTCAACTAGAACTGTTTTTTTAATCTAAGATTTCTTAGACCAAAAATAAAATTATTTCTTTCGAAAGGGTAGTGTGTTTGTCCCATAAATTCTCTAAGTAGAATAAATGGATATTAAAATGGTTATTTAAGCGCTAATTCTAAGTTCAGTCCGAAGTAGGACCTCAGTTATGGGATTAAATTAAGAGAACAAAACAAAATAAAAATACAACATTATTGTGGGAAAAGAAATGTGCTCGTTACTGCAACTTGACTGTGTCTTTGATTAACGTAGAGAAGCTCCACAGTTTCCAACCCTTGTTTTTGTAAGATTTACAGCGTAGGAACAAACCCTTACTTGCGCCACTGTAAGACCAGGCAGAACCTTCAGGAGCAACAAATTATTTCCCCGCTTGCAGCTGAGGCCAGATGTGATACGTGAAACCAAAGAGAGGAGATGCCTGCCCGTGACTAGTAGTCAGGCAGGTAAACACAGAAGAAGAAAGAAATGTTGAACTGATTTAAATAAATAAAAACCTTTGGTTAATTACTTGTCCTCGCGGTAGCCAAACACTCAGGTCTTTTTTTGTCTGTGCTCTTTTCATGTTAGCGGGACTGTACACAGTTCCAACCTGGTTACTTCAGACCCTGAACAGAACAGTTATGAATGTACCATATAATGGGATAACAGCTAATGCACATAATCCGCGAGTGACAAAATAGGCCGAGTAAAGGAGATCTTTCTGTTCTGCCTGTAAGAAACTGCAGGGATGCATTGCGCCGCTTGCTTACCAAAGAGATGCCAGTGAAGTCTTTCTTAGAAAAAGATCTTTGGTTCTTAAAAATTGCACTACTTCAGCAGTAAACTCACAATGAAAAGAGAACGCTCATTTGCATCAGCTTTAAACATCCATGTTCCAGTGCTACAAAGCCTATGGCTGATAAAGTACTCTTTCTCCTTAGCAATAATTGTAATGAAAATGCAAAGATCTGGCAAGGTATTCGCTTCTGAAATACTTCTCTATTACCATGGAGAATTTGGAATATCCACCACTGCACTGGAACAAAATGAAGATAAAGGAGCTTGAATGCTACTATTATTGTTAGGATTTCTTTCTTCTTTTTTAAAGGCTCCATGGATTTCAAAGGGATAAGAATTAATCACAGAAATAAATCAAATACTGCTGCCAGTAACAGAGCAGGAAGAAGTGTTAAATGAAAACAATAGATACAAAATACTGCACACTAAAATAAACACACACACATATATAATTAACATTTGGAAATTAACAGAAGAGTAAAGTACCATGGGTGCCGTCAACGACAGAGAAAACTAGAGTACAATAGCAGGTAAAAAGTAGCACCTGTCTTCTAAAGTAAAGGTTTGTTACCTTACTCTTTTTAAGCAATCCTCTCGAGTCAAGGCCCGAGTTCTTACACAAGGCAATGACTTCACTTTGGGCAACCGCTCTGGTACATAGTTTACAACACCGAGAGCGAGAGGCAGGCAATGGTGGGAGCCCTTGGGGCAAGCCTCCTTCACTCTGCAGCATCATTGCCCATGCATGCAGTGAGTTCATGGCCTGCCTGACTTTCCTCCCAACTGATGCTTTGGAGATGTGGGCTACAGGATTCAGAGTCAGGGCAAAGGCAGGGAAAGAGAAATAATAAATAGAGCAAGCAATGATGGGTAGTTGGATCGGGGGGTCCACTTCACCTCTTTCCCTAGGGAAGGTGACATGATATATCACCCCATTTTCTAACACCTTGCCCTGACCACCTCTCTCTCCAGCTCTCCTACGTAATGCAGAAAAGGCTCTCTATGCTCTGCAAAAGGGACACGTGTGTTTATCTGCCTCCCCTGCCAGGGCACTCAACAACCAGGAGCCTTCTGCGCCTAGGGAAAATCACTTTGCAATCTGCCAAGTGCTCATCCTCAGTGACTACTGAAGCCCTGGCTGTGGATGACCTTGACTTCTCCTGGAGCCATGAGATCCAGCTGCATTGCTTCATTCCACTCATTCCTGGATCCCATTATCCACCCAGGCAGGTCTGCATTTGAAATGAGGGAGCAGTTGCACTACTAACTAAATCCTTAGATAACTTTCTTATTTTTTGGCAGACTTGTTGCAAGACAGTTAAAACCTGGCTACTACAACATTTCTGGCTTCAAAATAATAGCTATTAAACACAAAAGTTACATTTTTAAAAAGTAAGAATATGGTTTTCTGTTTGATAAAGAAAAACATAAGCCTCTATTTAAAAAAAAAAAGTATAAAGGACAGACAACAGAATTTTATAGAAAACAAAAAAAAAAATAGATGAAGGCTCAGTACAGAGAAGATTCTAAAGAAAATGGGGTTATTCTGTGGCTCCAGTTATGTCAAGGATACAGTATGGTGGACCTTCCCATTGCGAGCGAAGTCCAGCCTTACAGAGGTACCCCTTCCCACCCAAAACAGGCGCACAAGAAAGGAACCACGTCTTAGGAGATGCCCAGACACTCCAAACCTATTGAAAGCTTTGATGCTAATGTCCAATGCAGGCCACTTTCAGAAAATAAAGCCACTGGGACGACAAAAATTAACACAAACCACCCTGGAGTAGAATTTATGTTCCTCAAAAGAAAGTAAATCCTCAAAAGAAAGTAAATCCTCAAAATGAGAGACTACCAGACCATCACACCACCCTGCCATCATCCCACCAATGTTTTGGAAAGCCAGGGGAGCCAGACAAAACCTATCAGCCTGTAACACAAACATTCCCTCAAAAGTAAATGTTAGGCTTGGACTTGAAGTTGTAAATTTTTCTGACGACACTATTCACATGCTGTAAGAGACCTAATTCCAGCATCCATCAAGGTAAAACTAAATTTCAAATGCTTAGGGGGGGTGCGCAAGCTGGAACTTATGAAACTAGCATCAATTGAGTATAACAACTTAGAGGGAAAATGACTTTTAGGGGACTCAGACGAGAACATTGAGCTGGAAGCTACTGACAGGCATTGACTATGTAAACCCACAATGCCATATTTATAAAGTAGTTTTACACAGGGTATATCTTTCAAAATATATAAATTAAAGTCGCCACATTGAAACTACTCTGCTGTAACTTTCACATCAGTCTACACATAACAGCTGTTAAATGGATTCAAGATCACCACAATGTTACATAAACTTCTCTATTTTAAAAGTTGTGGCGAATCGTACAGCTATATCCTACCAGTCTTCTACATATGACTGGGGGGGGAATCACAGCAATTTACAAAGCGCTATCAGCTAGTACAAGGAAAACTCTTCCCCAAAAGACCAAAATTTCCAGAAAGTAAACCAGGGGTCTTGAGAGAGGTTAAGAACAGAGAAATGATGCAACTAACGTCACTGAACAGAAGCAAAAACTGTGGTGCCCCACAAATCACATTATTTCCAAAAGGTTTGCAACTATTCCATACATTGGACTGTTTCTGTTGAATCCAATGCAGACAAGATCCATCAGCCCTCTTACCGTCCCGTTCCCTCCTGAGTGCACCTCTAATCTGCAGGCTCCGATATGTGAAGGAGGCATTCTTAAATAATTTGGAAGATTTGCATGATGTAAAAGCAAATAATTTCCTAAAGCACAGCAGAAGCTCAACTGTCCTCCCACTATCCCTTTAGATAAAAATCAAATTGCAGTTTAGAGAGACAAATGAGATAAATATTTTGATATAACAAATCTCAAGAACACATTTTACAAAACCATATGCTTTTTATGTATTACTATAGTTTGAAAATGTAATTTCAACAGAGTTGAATTTGATCCAGGTAAAAGAAATACTGAATATTATGTAGACTTCATTCAAGAGATGCTTAATTACACGTTTCAGCATGCTACAATCATTGCTGGCACTCACCGACAACACGGAGTTACAAGTGGAACGTGACAGCCATTGCCAACTGCATTAGATAGGGTTCCTTACCATTCCCTTATTTATAAAACAAATTCCTCATTTCCCCAGAGGACACCAATGAAAAAATTCACACGTTCACAGAGGGCACATCTCAAGCCTCATTACTTTTCCCTAGGCATTTAGAAACATCAAGCCAGAGCAATGCCATTTGGCTTAGAATTGGTAATAACTTACCAAACCACCGCTTTTCAACTCCAGTGTTGCAACACACGTAAAAACAACTGTTGGTAAATCATTCAATATAGGTGTTACTTTATCTACAACCCAGGGAGAATGACAGCTTTTTTCTCTCCAGAAAACACCGCATGACTTGGAGCATACATTATTATATTCAGATCTTGACAGCTATCACATGGAAATTAATGTTTCTGGCTATATATAGTATATTGTGAAATATTCGGCTGTGTTTCTATTGTGCACAACAACAACAACTCCAACTGCCTCATTACTACATTCTTTTATAAGCATTTTATATGCTCGGTGGGAGGGACAGACAAAGAACTTAGTTAATCATTAAGTTTTTTCTTTCTAAAAGCAAGCCATGCTGACTGTCCCAATTAATCAATGTCTGTGGAAGTTGTGAAGGAAATCTAATGCACTGTTTCTGTTTCAGAATCCTTTATTCTAAACACCAGCCTTCTGGTTTTTAAATTAAGAAATACACAGACAGCTAGGTATGTTATAATCATACTAAAATATATTTTGGAGTGGTGGGGAAAGACTATCTTTCAGCCTACTAAAAGCAATTATTTCTTTTCAATACAACTTTCTTGAATGAAAATTAAAAAACTATTAATAAACTGAATTGCTTCTAAAGAGAAGATTGCCACATAGACTTGGTTAAATGTTTATGAAGCATGGAATACACAGCCTATTTCATACCCTTCCATCTGCAGGTGAACTTGGAGGCCACAGGAAAGTACATCTGTTGCACCTACCTGCTCTTAAGCATGCTATAAGCATTTGCTGGTCGCTATTCCCGATGTAAACAGAAACCCGCATCTACTATGGGATTTACTACCCAAATTTAGCCAAATCTCAAATATAGTGGCTTACTTTAAGCAAGGCACGCAGGTCCCAGCATGGACACTTTGGGAGGGTGAGTCTCCAACCCCATGATAGATGGGCATGTTCCTCTTCTTGATTGCCTCTGAAGGACAGTCTCTGGGGGATCTATTGTCCTTCCCTGAGGAGATACTGGAAGCCTCGACAAGTGGCTTATTAAGTCTTACAAAGCTGAAGTTACAAGCTCTGAATTCAACTGTAAGCGCTAGATGCATCTGGAGAGCCAAATGAAGAAATACCGCAATCATAACATTATAGTCCCCCCATTAAGCAAATGCTGAGAGAGAAAACTTGCAGGGGATGAGCTTGCAGGCGACTCCAAAACTCACCACCACTTCAACTGAAAGGACTGCTGGTCCTGACAGCAGTAAAAGAGGAAAATAGCTCCATTCAAATTGCCTTTGGTGAAGTCCTTCTCTGCAATGCATACTTAAACATTTCTCAAGGATTTCCCATTTTAGTGAGCAGCCCATTTTATTTTACATAGGAAATATTTTATTTTCCTGTAAATTGGGAGGTGGCCTACAAGAAGTCTTGGTGCTATCAGAAGGTCAAATTCTGTTAGCCTTACACTAGTAGTCCTTCTGGTCTCCAAGGAACTAACCACAGGAGCAAAACAACAGAATTAGTTAGGTCTTTATGCTTGCATGTGCTCAAGTTTCTCAACAACTACATTTGCTAAGCCTACATCTTCCCCCCCATAAAGAACCATTCTTATTCCCAAGAAATAGTACTTTAAATAATATTTTCATTAAGATAAAACCCGTAAAATTATGTAGGTGGGTGTGTGAACACAACCCTTCTTAGTGCTGTCATTTTCTTGTTGTTGGTTTTTTTGATTTTGTTTTGTTTTTTAACTCCTGTTCTTTGCTTTTGCTAAGCACAAGCAGCTATTAGTAGCTGGAATAGATGTGGTATGTGTACAATTTTTTGGCTGTTCACATGCCCCCACCAAACTACTTTAGATGGCTTCTCCATTCTTTTTGCCAGCCTATGTAAACATGAAGTACCTACCCCCTGACTTGGGTCAGATAAGGCACCTAGTTTTCATCTTTTTAAAACTACACCACAACAGAAAGCACTCTAAATTAATACTAGATAAAGGTCCCCTTTATTTTTAAATTACATGAACAGTGAGCAATGCATTTGTTTACAAATGAATTTCTAGAGTTTAATTGACTTCTCAACAGAGGCTCCTACAAAACTGTTCTCCATTAAGTTGCCCTGTAGCCCACTTTGCACTATAATTTATCGCTGCTTCTTTTCCTTGGAGTACTGTGCTAATGCCATTGTCTTATATTCCTTTTTACGGAGCTACATCCATGTAAAGTGCCTAATTATAGACTGCAGAATGCCTTGATTTCCTTATTTCCTTGGCAAAGGCAAGTTTTTTGTTAGATGTTTACTGTTTACCCTCTGTCACTTTCAATATAGATTTTAATTTACACAAATAGGTCGGTCTTATTTACTCGGGGCCTCATTTTCTGCTTGGTTATACCAATGTAAATGAAGAGTAATTTAATTAAATAAAATGTAGTTACAGTGATGGAAAATTAGCATAAGTCAAAGAAAAGCCAGTCCACTGTTAGTAATAATTTCTTTTATAAATTCCAGATTCTCATGCTCATACATCCTTTATAGAGCCAAAGCTGTAATAACAATGATACATTTTCATGGAAAAAAAGTAGCATTTTCCTGCTCACACAAAGGGTTGGGTTTTTTTTTTTTTTTTCTTCAGAGGGAACGTAGCTGGGCTGCATTTATTTTCCTGTTCGTATGGTAGTAGCCATCATTAATAATCATAATATTATGATGTATTTATAGAAGAGACTGTTTGCACATGCAAGACCTCAAGGCATCAAAAAAGCACATTCATTTTTATAGCACTGAATCTCAGAATGAAACACTGTCTCCCTCCATCAGTTTTGGGCAGCTTGGCTGCACCGAAAAAATAGTATTTCAATATCTGTTTTAAAAACATATACATATGGGGTGACCAAGGAAGGAGAGAAAGAGCATTTAGAAGACAATAGGCCAAAACAGCACTGTTTTGGATGAAGTTTGGTCTTAGTTATTTACAGTATACCATTAGGAGCATGGCTTTGCAACTAGATTTTTAATATATTAGTTTCTATGAAAAACAACTGCAATAGCTCAACTTAATGACTGCAAATTGAAGAAGATATTCAAAATGAAATTTATTTGCCCTAGCATGAAGTCTCAAGTACCATCTTTCATGCTCACCAGCAAGAACATCCTGCAGATTTCCAGCTGACATGAGCAGGAAAACATTACTGCCATCATTTAAAAAACCAAGAATCTTTCTTAAGGCCTTCTAATGAAATTGCCTGTTTAAGACTTAGCTTTAAAGAGATGGAGGAAAAAAGGTCTTGCTTCTACTCCCTTCTCCTCAGCCCTGCCCTGATGGATGGGATTGCTCATGGGTGTAACAGATCCAACAGACTTGGAACAACCACTATGTCTGATGACAACGATTTATTTCTGCAAGCAACTTTAAAGTTCAGACATACCATTTTTAGATAGCGGCGACCAGTTAATTTCTACAACAATAAATAACAAATGCTAAGAAGAACTGGACTTTGCTCAGATTGCTCTTCCCTTACGAGGTCCCTTACACATCCCTGTCCTGCGGTGGCTTGGCTTCCTCCTCTGCCAAACAAACTGCAGACAGACTTAGGCACTACCTCATCGGAGGACAAGACGTTATTTATACATATGTGCATATACACACATATATACATGTTCATATATACACAGACACATGACATAAAGCATGTGCAATAAACAAATAATCATGGTAATAGACACGAAGGGGCCATGAAGAGGAGAGCTAGCATTGAGGCTGGTTATGAGCAGAGGCGGCCACATGCTTTTAAGGCTTCTTAGTCCAATTTTTAGGAGCTACTTTCAGCAACGCATCAGGATTTTTCTATTAGCAGATAAGAACCGAAGGCCGGACAGCATGACATAAATCCCTGAGGACACGTTATTGTTCATTTGTTACAGAAACCTAAAAGGAGGGCTTAGCTCCAGCCTTTGGCGTCCTACCGAGTAGGAGTATTGAATTTATACAACTCCTTTCCTACACTGTAAAATGTATTAAAATAAACATACTCATGGAGTCGTCTTCCTCCCCTCTTACCCCTCTCACACACAAACTCAAAACAGTACCGAGCAGAATAAAAAAACAAAAAAACAAAAAACCAATAAGAGACACCTTTATCAGCCTCAGCCATCTGTGTTCCTTTAGTCTGATCCAAGTATTTTGGCAGGCATGTGCGCAGCTTGCTCCTACCCAATATCATCCTGCCCTGCAAGAAAAAGTCCACTCCCACTTCCTCCCCGCTCCGCCAGCGCGCGGGTCAAGCGGCGTTCTCAGTCTGCGGATTGCAGAGCTTGAAATAACAAGGTATCAGTGCTAATGTTTAATTAATTACGATCTCAACACAATCACTTGACCTTGTTTGGAGTAACTGCAACCCTACTTGATAACACGGCATGGAGAAATAAACAGATGATAAAAACCCATGCAACTTTCAGTGCTGATCATAGGAATATTTGGAGTTAAGAAATTTATACGTAAAAATAAAATAAAACAAGCTGACTCCTCGAAAGTTAGACATGCAGGAGCTAAAGGTGCTGTTAGAGAGAGAAAACAGTGGAAAGAAAACCTCTACTTCATGTAAGATCACCACTGCCATAAATTAGTTTCCAGACAATCTGACATAACCCTACTGGGGTTAAAATCTGGGTTTTCATTAATTTGTTCACTGAAATCATAAGATTCAAATTCTTTTCTCAAAGCAGACAGGCATAAAAACTTTATTAGACAACTTTCAAAGGGAATAGAATCGTGCTCAGAAAAAAAGTCATTTAAATACACACAAACAAAAATGCAGGTCTCAAAAGAATAAGAGTGCAATAAACTACTGAGTTTGCCTTCTGTTTCTAAACAGCCTTGTAATTGCAACATGTCTTCATACTTCAGACAGCATGACATTTTGATGGATTAAAAAGATTCGTTGTATTGAAGCAAATAAAGAACATGGAATGGGGAAAAGCACCAGGAAACCTGAAGTGTAATATTATAGAAGAAAACCCCTATGGAAAACTCAAGCTTTAAGCACATATACTACAGATGTGTACCATAGCTCTGGCATCTTATTTATGCCTCTGAACTATTTCAGTAGAGTTCTCTTCATTTATCAAAAATGATCCAAAAAGGAGTTGACATGAAAAGCCCTCAACTTAGTTTTCTCTCTAGCTCTCCAAGGAACACTATCTCCTAGTACACTGCAAGGGAAACATAATCACGTATTTTCCCATACACAGTGCCTATGGCAAACCCACACCTCTAGCTTAAAGTTTTAAGTAGTGCTTTTTCTATCTTAATATATATATATATATATATATGCCCCGTGATGTGAACTTGTTTTTTTCTCTCCCCAGCTCCTTCAGGATGCTACACATCAAATTCTTGGTTTGATAGCCAATTGCTGTTGCTGAATTTATTTCAGCACTATCTAGTGTTGGATGCTATTTAAATTAATTTGGTCCAAGCAGGATATAAATTCTGTACCTAGCTTAAAAAGAAGACTACAGATTTGGATAGGTGAAACATCATATACGCATTCTTAGAATTAATAGTCTTCTCCTGGATTATATTTCAAGAAATGTCACAGCTACCAAAAATAAAGTTTTTGCCTAAAAACCCAAAGAAAAAAAAAAAAAGTCAGAGCTGAGATTACTGGAGACATACTGCAGCACAGCACAGGCACACGCGTGGTACACCAAACACAACACACAACGACTTTGGTCTGAACCTTCATGACCTATCTTGTATCACAGGTATGACGGAAGAAACAAGTGCGTCCTTCTTATTTCCCTTCTGAAGGTCCTAAAAACTAACACAAAGAGTCACACTGCCACGCTTCCCTCGCCTTTTACACGCTTCTTCGCCCGTAATGGCAAGTTGAGGCTTGACTCCTGCTTGGGAGCAGTCCAGATAGGTGCCTGATGAGAACTGGAAACAGTACAGGCAGATCCTACAGAGAAAGCTGCAGTGTTGCTCGACCCAGTTTGGTTGTTTTCCAAGCACATCCTACTGAGCGGCTGAAGAGCGAATTATTTTGGCACGTGCACATACATGCGTATTTAGAAGAGCATAGCTAGCCACACGGCTGGAAAATGCAGGTATGTGAAATGAAGAAAGTTAGGATTTTGTGTTAGTGCTGATGATACTTCACATACTGGCCATACGGCGCATCTCAAAGCTATTCCCATCTGTTTCGTTTAAAGATCTGTGAGAAAAAATCGTTTCTTCATGTTTCAGCTCTATTAGAGGATCCAGGTCAACTTCATGGGGCTGTTAGGAGTTAGCTTCCCTCACATGGCCACTGCAGGGAACCCAAACTTGGCCAGGGGATGCCACCTCCAGGCATTTGAAGATGCTCCTCTTCAAAAGAAGGAGCCCCCAAAGCTCCTTCCGTCTGTCTGAGCCTCAGAGGCGGCTTAATGTTTTCACCACGAGCACGCCTTTCTGTCTGCAGAGCTGGATGTCTGGATGGCTGCGTTAAATATAGTAGAACCCTTACACGCTAATTGAAAATCACTATGTCAATACAAGCAACAGCCTATTAACAGCGTGTATGTGCAAAGACTGCAGAATATGAAATGCTAAGGCAAACGCTTGTTTTCATTGCTTTTTGCATAGCTGTTGGCACATAAATTACCACTTCATAATAGGCTCTTTGAAATTCTTTTGCATTAACTAATGCAACTATATGTATTTTTACAGAGCAATCATAGCTATCAGTTTCCATCTGTTCTACTGTCCTTTTGGTATGTTATTGCTCTGAGGAAGTAAACAAAAATAGATCACTACAAAAACAAACCTGGGTGACAGTCTAGACTAAGGGTCTAATTAAAAATAAGATTTATTAGAATAGAGAGAAACATTGTAGTAAAACAAAGACATGGTTTCTCTAACATATCTGGTATTATTCTTGGCAAAGTGAAGTAAGGCTATAAATTTACTGAAACAAATCAGTATGGTACCGATGTACCATACTGATCTGGCATCACTTTTCCTGACTACAAGAATATGTTCGGAAAACTCTTTGTTTTACTTCAATTTTAGTCACCGTAAATTTCTTTTCTAATTAGAACTCGAGAGTATTAGGGCTTGTCTACACACAAGTTTTGCACAGACACAATTACATGGTTAAGAAACCAAACTGACTTAACAGTAATGCCACTCCCCAGTCTAGACACAGTTAAAACAAACTATACCAGTAGACCTATGTCACACTAAGGGGTTGCTTTGATATAAATTAAACAGGCACCTTGTTATTGGAGGGGTGGGAAGTGGCCCTTGGAGTGGTGGTTCAACAAAAATCCAAGCTCTGAAAAGACTCAGAAGAGACCACGGAGCCGTCTGGAGCCTCCTTCCGTCAGTCAAAAGGGTACGGACATCCTCTGATGAGATGCAGTCTCAAGGTTCAAGACATGCACAGGAAAGGAAAAGACAATAGCAAAGATTTCAGGAGCCACGGACAACGTAGTCTTACCCCAGTAAAGCTAGTGGTGAGAGCTGGAGACACCAAGAGGGCAGGCAGGCTTTGGTGACCAACTTCTGCAGTTCTCCTAAACGAAGAGCCACTGATTGCTTCACCTAACACTAACACATAGAAAGAGACCTGCACTCCGGCAGCTCTGGGGGCTATCATTTTACATGGAAAAGGACTCACTTATTAACATTGATAGAACCCAAGAATCATTTAGAGATTTGTATGAAGAATTTAACACTTAGCAAAAATAAGCATATGAAAATTTTCTCTGGTTTCTGGCTATTATTTCTAGTGTTTGCATTAGAGGTGTATGAAAAATAATATTTTCCATAATAAAGAATGTTGTTTTTAAAGTCTAGTGACTTTTAACATAAAAATTATGAAGTGACCTCACATGCAAAAATGCCCAGAGGCTGCTAAAATAGCAAAGAAATGAGAAATTCTAGATATTAAGAAAACGTAGCAAGGCAGAATCATTAAAGAAATTAGAGAGGATGAAAAAAGGGACAACTTTGAACCGAAACCCACAAATTGGTTTGGAACAGTTTTCGACATAAGCCACATTCATCTTCCACTCTAGTTCAATGAGAGCTTAGAGATCCCTTTTCAGATGAGTGCAAATGACAGCAATAACTTAAATAATTACACATTCTTCAGAATCAGCAATATCAGCACTAGGAAGAAAAAAAAATGGCTTTGGAGCTGGGACAAGGCAGCAGATTTTCATTGTTTACTCAAACGTTTCATAAGTAGTTTCCTTTGTCAAGCTACAATTAATGTGCCATGTATCATTAAAGAATAAAACGGTTTATAAATAGTATGAATACAAGGAGTACCCCATTGTTCTTATTTGTACTGGTAAATACAAGACATGCCAGATAAGACTTCTCTGAAGTGGGTTTCGAATTCTCTTACTAAATGTAAAGCCCTCCACCATCAGCCAGCTTAGTTAGAAAAGTAACACCTTCAATGTTTTGCCCCACCAATCCACCCCTTTCCCTCTCTCAAAGGGATGTTAGGTCTAAGGCCCACATCCCTGAAGCGGTACCCAGCCCAAACAAGCACGATGCATCATCCTCCTATGGCTCGGGCAGCCTCTCCTGCGACGTATTCTGTCATTCCCGCTTAGCGGCATCTTCCCTTTCTAAGTCGGGTTTCTGGAGCTCTGCACCAGATAGGTGCAATGGCGGAGACAGTTTTTGAGTATCTCCGTCTCACTCCCAGGTCCAGCAAGGACCCGCGGGGTGCAGGAGTGACACAGAGCTAGCTAAGCTGCAGGACCTAGGCTGGGCTGAGTCAAAAAGCTCTACATAAACTAGTTACATCATGCGATCGTTGTTTTATGGCCATGGCTGCAGTTCACACTGAGTCAAGATGAAATGTCCTATAATTTTCTTTCCAGGAGGAGAGGGCTATTCATTCTGCCTGTCTTCACTAATTCCCAGATCTTTACTATGCCAGCAGTAAGCGCTGTCTAAAATCCCCATAGCTTGCCTGATTAAAGAAAGAACACTTTTTTCCTAGACTATGGCTTTGGGAGATAAAAGCCTCCCCCAACTCGGAAGTCCAAACTCCCCAATAGTGCCAGTTGTGAAATGTAGCACAAGAAGCAGCTACAAATGTACAAATGCAAAAGAAAACTCAGTGCCTCGCGTTTCCCTGTCTCAAAATGAAGACAATCACCCCTCCCTGGAGAGCATGTTAACATTCACAGGTAAAAACTGCTACTAGGATCATCGATCTGCCTCTCCAAGTATTTCCATTTTCAAATCAAGACCCTCACTAAATCTTTCATTTAAAGTTTATCCACTTCCCTCATTTCTACCCTTCTCTCCCTTCCTTGGAAACTATGAACCTATTTAAAGTATATGAAAGATGTTTAACTGAACAAGTAGTTCACCTCCCAAACTGTTAGCCTCTCATTTGCCATACATGACATACATGTTAGCACCAATGGTCCCTAGCAAACCCGCTGCTCCTTTCAAGGAAGCCGTCCACTGAAGGGTTAAACATGCAAACTAGCGATCCTGTCTAATTCCCTTTAATCCTTAGTAACCCAGCACAGAAGATGAGGTATTGTCCCTGGGTTCCTATTATTACTGCCAGCCGAGAAACAGGGTACAACATACGACCACCCAAAATATCCCACAGCGTACGATCGTTGTTTTGGGAAGCAGGATGGAATAAAGTCACATGGCTTTCAAGTGATGCCAATATGCATTAGTCATTCTATATTAAATATAAAACCACGATGGTGAAACCCTCAGCCCTGCCTGAAGAGGTTAAAAGAGAATCTATGCCGAAGAGCCAAGAGAAAGGAGCTAAGCAATTGCTGGGTCTTTTCTTTCAGTGGAAACACATAAAAAGGTGTAAAAAGGCAAACAGAAAGGCTCCCTTCAGGACACCTGCATTCTTTCTTTCTTATCTGAGAAGAACAGTGCAACACCTAACGATTAATACAAGAGGGGGAAAACTAAGACTAATCACAGAACACCTTCACACAATGTCAAATCATCTGGTTTGTCGCTGTCGATTACACAGAAATAGGTTAAAAGTCCAAAATAGAAAAAAAAGCTTTCAAATTCAATAGTAACGATCCAAAATTACACCACTTAGCTGTAAAATACAATGGCACAAGCACTTCGGTTTTCTTTGCAAATCTCGAAGTATGTGTTACTTTGAACATAAAGCTTTACCTCACACTTGCACTTTTCTGAACACCTGCCACACACACTTTTCTTTCCATATAATAACAAAAAGCGCAGAAACGTACACAAATATGAAACCTAGTGCTAAAATAAATAATCCACAAACTGTAAATAAACTGTTCTTTGTTTTCTAAACTCTTTGCTGTTGCTTTACTGAAAAGATAACGTAACCCTTCAGTTTCAAGGCATGTCAGCTGCTTTGGGTTCAGAAGGGGATTCACCACAGTCCTGCTATT
This sequence comes from Platalea leucorodia, assembly GCF_965183815.1. Lineage (NCBI taxonomy): Eukaryota > Metazoa > Chordata > Aves > Pelecaniformes > Threskiornithidae > Platalea > Platalea leucorodia. The sequence continues at coordinate 8,424,515 of NC_138828.1, read as the reverse complement.
GCCTAGCTCTTCCCTTGGCCCCTCTCTTCAGAAAGGGCTCGTGTACAACCCCGGTACCTATGCAATCAGGGGATCTATAGTCTGATCCTACAGGGCAAACCCCAGGGATGGATGAGAAAGACTGTAAATTTCAGTCGGAACACTGGGTGGATCTTTTCAATATAGTTGATATTATTTAAAAAAAAAAAAAAAAAAGTTGAGTTTAGTGACAGAATTTAGGAAAAAAAAAAAAAAATCACACCATTTCCTAAGGACAAGGATTGATTCACTTCTAGAGTAAGTAGCTTCACGCAAGCCTGCTCTTCTTTTATACTGCCTGCTGGCTAGACAAAGCCTAGTCACTGTTTCAAAGCTGTAAATAATCTCTATTTCACACCAGGTATCTGCCACCCAAAACCATTCCTAAAGTCTACATTAGACAAAAGATCTATTAACTTTCTTGCTACTGCTGCTCTCTTCATCAGTCTCAGCCAGCAAGTTTACACTGGGTGGCTCTGAGTGCTCAGCGGTTCACTCACATGCCTTAGGGCAATTAAGATGATGTCTGGCATCAGGGCAGAAGGCATAGCAGGCAGCAAAGAAGAATGTAGTTGTTAAGCATATCCTATTACTGTTTTTACCCTCTCTTTAACCATATTCAGAAACAAAACCCAACATACTCTTCATAAGGAAGACAGAAAATACATAATAATCAAGCTTTTTCCTCACCAAAAAAAAACCAACAAACCCAAAAACCAAAAAAAAACCAGGAAACAAACAAAACATATCCAGCTTTATGTTCAGAAAGCTGTCAGGTATCGTCATACCAGACCTATTAGGCTTTGTCTGCATACCTGCATCAATGCTTTACAACTTACTTCTCAAGAGGGAAGATAAAATCAGTCAGTCTTCATCTTGCCATGTATATACCAAAAAAAGTTGAAGACATTACAGGCAAGAGAATGCTTAAGTTTTGTAGCTTTAGATATCCTACAGGTTCAGACACATTCATTGTCCCTGGTCCGTGTTCTGGTTATGCCATCACTCAAGCCATCACCTTAAAAACCAGGACTGGAATAAAACATTAAACCTTCTGAATTACACATTTGATGCAGAAAGACTTTAGCATGAGTGTGCTTTGAGGTGGGTTTCCAAAGATAAAAGAGAGTGTTCACGTACTTGGGTACTGGCTTTTTTTTTTTTTTTTTTTTTTTTTTTAATGAAAGAAGATCAGCAGCAAACTCTAAGACCAAAATGTGTGCACTGCATACATCAAACCAAAACCAAAAAAAGTTGCCCTCCAAAAGCAACATGGAAAAAAGCTGCATTGCTTATTCAGCACCCACTGACAGTCAGCTTGCACAAAGAATGTCACTGTAGTAGTTCTTGTTCAAGCGTGGGAGAGCAAAAGCCATTCCAGAGAAATTCAATCAGTGAAGAGAAATACTGCATATGTTTTTGTTTTTTTTTAAAGTTGATAGCCGGTTATAATTTATAATATATTTCTAAAGAAGCACAGTAAGTTAATTACGTTTGGGAGAAGCAGCATTTTAGAAGCTATAATGATACAACCAGTAATATGAAATACTAGCTCCCAACTATTGCTTTCAATGTTCTTCACAGAATAAAACATTTGCTTTTGATTTCAGGAGTGGTTTGTATTCAACAATGTAAAATTTGTTTAAAGTTTCAATGTTTTTTCTCTTCCCTGCTCTACCAAATATTCATATTAAATACTTTTACAACGTGTGAGACTATTGCAACCATAGGGTGTCCTATGAGTCAAGAAACTCTTCGGTCATGCGGGCAGGCTCAAAGTTGAAGGACTGTGATCCAAATACCCACCGACAAAGGCTTAACCCTTGAAACAACTGTCCGTCAAGACAAAATATGATGTAATAATAATAAAAGAAAAAAGTGATAAAGGTTTAATCTTTTACAAATTACTAGCAGGGGTACAAAGACCTATATATAACAAGAATCTTCTCATAAAAATAGCATGAATTATTTAAACTAGCAGCACTACTAGACAGGTCTTTTTCCAATACACCACTACTCTTCAAAACATGATAACCAATAGCACATAGCACAGACACTAAGATGAGCTCTCTCATACATGCTAAGAAATCTTTGAGTTTGAACAGCGCTCAAACTCCCTGCCTAACGTTCACTTTGTAGAGCACCAACACTGCCTGTATACAAGAGTGAGGTTACATACCTATACAGATCATACTTAAATTGCAGTAAAACAACAAAAAAAGTGGCTACGAAGAGAAAAAGCTACAGCTGCCACATAAGAATTAGAAATACCACATCTGCTAAAATAAAAAAGAAAATAAAACCAAACCACCACAGTATCCTTGGTGGCTCAAAACTAAGACATAATTCCCAAGAGGAAGCATAGTGGGGGGTAACGCCTGGGATGCATAGGGCTATGCAATATTGACGTAATATGTTCAGCTGGCGAGGCAAACGGTTGAACCGCTACACATTACCAGCATCCTCTGCTGGTTGACCCACTCAGTAGTGCCAGCCCCAAACTTCCAGGAACTGCAAGTTAAATGGCTCATAGCGAAGTGCAGAAGGCAGCTCCAGAAGACGGTGCAACTTAAAACAAACACAAAGCTGCCTTTCACACCAGGCTTCTCAGTATTCCCGCAGCAGACAGCAAGAATGGTGTAAACAATCAGCTCTGTGGCTCAGTTACCAGACAGCGCAAATAAAACATTTGTACTTCATAGATGATGTTTCAAGCCTGCTTTCCACCCTTTGCTCCTCAAGCTAGTCACGCAGAGAACATTTAAAGACCCTTCAGTCAAGGCAAATGGCTTTCTGATAAGGAAAGTTGCCAGCTAAAATGTTACACTTCTACCGTCTGTCGAATCCAAGAACAGAAACAAGACCATTTTCATACTCATCAGTGAGGCTAAAAAAGTAACCTAAATTGGAGATGCATGAGGGGACCTATCTGAGGGACTTAACCAGGCAGAGACACCAAGCACATCCAAGACTGGAGACACTAGATGAGCTGCTCAGAGAGCAATCCCCTACTGGCCAGTTCTCAGACAAATACTGACATGATGACTGTAGTGGAAGAAGTTCAGTCATAATTCACATAGGAATAGAAAGACTTAATACAATTAACAACTGCTAAAATGAAAAGGCATGCAAAACTCCAAAATGCCCATGATTAAAGCTTTTAGCACCTAAAGTACTTAGTACCTAAAATTTATTTGACCAACATTGTGGCTACAGTAGCCAAATTTAAGCTCTACACCTAAGCCTCTCTCAAACTTCTAGAGGCGGCTTCGAGGAAAACAGTTTGAGGCATACTAATTGAAAGGTTATCTTTAACTAATGAATCAGCAGACTTTGCTTTCAGGTCTTCTGCTGTGCACTACCATCTGTAAAACAGCTAAGAACAAATACACAAAATGGCTCACTTAGAAAGCAAACAAGTAAGTAATTACTGAATAAAAGCTTTACCTCTGCTCGTTGTGTGCGGGGCAAAACAGATGACTTTTCAATGGCGTAAACATCCACCAAGTAGAGACGCGCTCCTTGCTCCCTGTCCAAAATGGCAGCAGTCTGGATGACACCAGTATGGCGCCCGATGGTGAAGAGGCGCCCGAGACTCTTATCTTCGCATCGGACAGACACGATGTAATATTCCACCTGAGCTTCGGAGCCCCGCGGACTCGCCGCTTCAATAGATATCACATTTGTCCCGATAGGCTCACCTTCTTTTAAGATGGTTATATATTTTGGCTGAGTGAAGACAGGCCCATCAACCCCTTGCAGAATTATAGTCATCTCAGTGGTGGATTTTCTCCTTTCAGGGCCAAGATCTGTGGCAGAAACTATGAGATTGTATATGAGCTGAGAAGGCACCAAAGCTGACGCTACTCTTAAATCTCCACTATAGCGATCCACAATGAAGGTTTCGGTATCTCCATTGATTATTTCATATTCCACTTCTCCGTTGGCGCCCTCGTCAGGATCTGCAGCAATAATTGTCGTTAGGATTGAACCGATCACAACCGAGGGGTCAGCTGCAAGAGCGTTTTGTGATATGAACACGGGAACATTGTCATTTTGATCCGTTACCAAAATGGTCACATTCTTCAAAGCAAATCGTCTGGACTCTACAGGAACAGCCTGATCGGTGGCTTTGACTGTTAACTCAAAGAGATTAGCAAACTCACGATCTATTTCAGCATTGGTAAATATTGTCCCTCTCACTTCATCTATACGGAAATGATTACCCCTTGGCATCTGTTGAATGATTGCATATGTTAGCTGCCCATTAATATCTGCATCTGGATCATGAGCAGTCACGGAAATGACAGAGCTACCAACAGGAACGTTCTCAACAATAGATTTAAAGATGTCCCCCGGCGGAAAATTAGGAGGGTTGTCATTAAAATCCCTAACGTGTATTACCACTGACATTGTAGATGACCGTGGTGGCCTTCCCTGGTCTTTTGCTGTTATATTTAGCTTATACAGAGATTGTGTCTCAAAGTCCAGTTTCTTTGCAAGAAAAATACTACCGGTGTTGGGACTGATGCTAAAAGTCCCGTGATTGTTTGTCCCCGTAATGCTATAGTGGAGGTCAGCATTGTCACCTGAATCGGAATCAGTGGCAGTGACAGATGACACAAGTTCACCAACTCTCATATTTTCCAAGACATCCACTAACAAGGTTGATTTAGGGAAGGAAGGACTGTTGTCATTTTCATCCAATACATCAATGCTCAACATGCAAGTTGAACTTCGGGAAACCACTCCAGAGTCTACCGCTTGGATGACAAGCGAATACGACGCAGTAGCTTCATGATCTAGTTTGCCTACTAAGGTCACTTGGCCTGTGCTACTATCGATTGCAAACTGTTTTTCTTCATTTCCCTTGATTACAGAGTAGTGAATCAATCCATTAACCCCTTCATCAACATCCGAGGCAGAAACTCTCAGAACCTGTGTCAGATTCGCTGCCAATTCTGATATAGTAGCTTGGTAGAGATCTTTCAGAAACTTGGGGGCATTATCATTGATGTCTTTCATGTAGATTTGTACAGTTGCCTGATCCTTTAGAGGCTTTGGCAACCCCTGATCTGTTGCTATTACCGTGAGACTAAATACTGCAGCTCCCCTTTGCCTCATAAGAGCTTCTCTGTCAAACTGATGAGTGCTTCTTATTTCTCCAGTTACCGTGTTCAGCTCAAAGTCTGGCTGCATATGCTCAAATGAATACCTGACTTCACCATTTGGCCCAAAGTCTTTATCTACAGCATTTATTTTACCTACATACGATCCACCTCTCTGTTCCTCTTCAAAATAAAATACATAGTTGGTACTGTTGAATAGGGGCCTGTTATCATTTACATCCTCCAGAATGACAGTAACATTCACAGTAGCATTGAGTGGTTCTACTGCTCTATCAGAGGCAACAACCAGTAAAATATATCTCTCTTGAAGCTCACGGTCCAGTTCACTCTTTATGTACAGCTGACCATCTGGGAATATGCCAAAGGCATCCCCAGTATTTCCTTCAATTATACTATAAGCTATTTCACCATTCACTCCCGAGTCTTTGTCAGAAGCTTGCACCTTAAAGAACCTGGAATTCACAGGCTCTGACTCCAGAATAGTAATTTCATAGGAAAGCTGGTCGAACACAGGCGGGTTATCATTTACATCATGGACAGAGACAGTCAGGATAAAGTTAGAGGACAGCTGCGGCACCCCCATATCCGAGGCCAGAATTTCAACCTGGTAAGACCCAGCATTTATGTCAAGTGGCCCTATTAAGCTTATGGCACCTGTTTGTTCATTGATTGAAAACAAGCCCTTTGGGTTTTGCTTAAGGCTGTAAAGGACCATGCCATTAACACCTTCATCAGGGTCAAGAGCTTTGGCCTGGAATATGGTATGCCCAGCTTTCCAGTTTTCAACCACATTTACACTTTCCACCGCATGAATAAAGTGTGGGGAATTGTCATTTAAATCTTTGACAGTTATATTGACCATAGCATCTCCAGTTATCGCCCCACCACTAGCAACCACCTTCAGCTGGTAGAATGCTTGCTCCTCCCTGTCAATAATACTGGCTGTGGTGATCTGCCCCGTCACTCTATTGATGGCAAACATGCCCCTTTGGTCACCTGTCGTAATAAGGTAACTGATGTTGGTGTTGAGGTCCATGGTGGAAGCAAAAACAGTACCTACGTGGTAACCTAGGGCAACGTTTTCAAAGACAACAAAACTGTACATGCCCTGGCTGAAAACAGGTGGATTGTCCTGGGTGTCCAAGACAGTGATGGTGACAATGGCTTGGTTCTGCGACTGAAGATGGCCACCATCAGTGGCCACAATCTGCAACTGGTAAGCAGTTTTCTCCTCCCTGTCAAGGGCTATTTTGGTTGTGATGACCCCTGTCTGGCCATGGACCTGAAACCTGGAGGTGTCTCCAGCTGAGATGCTGTACTTGACCGTCCCATTGGGTCCCAGATCAGGATCTGTGGCAGACACTGTGGTCACATAGGTTCCAGCTGGCTCATTTTCTTGGATATGGGCAAAATACTGAACAGGGTAAAACACAGGGCTATTGTCATTCACATCCAGGAGACTCACGTTAACTCGGGCTATCGAAGAAAGGGGAGGAGAGCCTAAATCAGTGGCCAGGACCTGCAAAGAGAAGTGAGCCTGCTCCTCCCGGTCCAGCTGCGAGATGGTGCTGAGCTTGCCCGACACAGGATCCAAGCGAAAGATGCGGCGAGGGGTCACTGAGGAGGGGCCAACCACTGCCAGCGCCGGCTCAGCTTCCTGCAGGGAGAAGCGGACAGTCCCATTGTCCCCCAGGTCCCCATCTGTGGCACTCAGGACCAGCAGCTCAGTTCCTGACGGGGAGTTTTCAGCCAGGGACACCTGGTAGCCCTCAGGTTGACTGAAGCGAGGTTTGTTGTCGTTGACATCCAGGATGGTCACCACCAGCTGTGCGTAGGAGAACTTGGGCTGCACCCCCTGGTCGCGAGCACTGATGTTGAGCACCACCTGAGAAGCAGTCTCCCGGTCCAGCCCACTGGAGATGGATGTGCCCGCAACATGCCCGGCGGTGCCACCCTCAGGGCCAGCCGTGGTGACCAGCCCGCTGTGCTCGCTAATGCGAAACCAGCCAAGCTCGTTGCCTGAGACGATGCTGTATTTGAGGTTGGCGTTGAGGCCTGAGTCACGGTCTGTGGCACTCAGACCCCGCACGTAGCTGCCCAGGGGCACCTCCTCACTGATGTTCACCCTGTAGACCGACTGCCCGAAGACAGGGGGGTGGTCGTTAATGTCATTCACAAAGATCACCAGGCTAGCTACCGACGAGCGGCTCACGGGAGCCGCCACCGCCCCATCAGGGGAAAGGGAAGAAGTGGGGGAGCCCGGGGGTGGCGGCAGGGCCCCATAGTTATCAGCCACCGCCACGGTAAGGTTATAGGCTGGGATGCGCTCCCGGTCCAATGCGGCTGCTACCTTTATAAGGCTGAGGTTGGGTACCTTACTGCTGTGCACCTCAAAGTGCCGCTGCTCGTTTCCCGCCAGGATAGAGACAGAGATGTTCCCGTTGGCCGCGGGGGAATCGGCATCGCTCACCGTCAGCAGGGCCACCACTGTGCCAGGGGCTGCGTTCTCATCCACGGAGGCAAAGCGGGAGGTGGCCGGGAAATAACGAAACTTCACCCGGGGCTCATTGTCATTGACGTCGAGCAGTCGGATGAGGGCCTCAGCCCGGCCGCTCAGCGCCGGCACCCCTCGGTCCATGGCCTGCACTGTCAGTGAGTACTGCTGTCGCACCTCATAGTCCAAGCGCTCCCGGATGCGGATTACCCCGCTCTCAGGGTCCACCTCAAATGGGAGGCTGCCAGCCCCCTCCCCACCACCACCACCATCGCCTCCTTCCAGGCGGTAGCGGATGTCAGCATTGGTCCCTTCATCAGCATCAGCTGCAGCCACCTGGAGAACGCTGGCCCCAACAGGAGCATCCTCAGGCACTCGTGCCTGGTAAAGAGTCTGGCTGAAGATAGGTGGGTTGTCATTGATGTCCTGGACGGTGACGTTGACCTGAAGGTAGCCCCGCCGACGAGGCTCACCCTTGTCCTCCACTTGCACCAACAGCTGGTAGGTGGGGGTGGCCTCCCGGTCCAGCCCACCCCGGGAAACCAGGTGCAAGAAAGCTCCTTCACCGCTGGGGTTGAGGGTGATGTTGAGCCGGAAACGCCCCTCCTCGTTGCCAGCCACGATGCGATAGGAGCCGTGGTCTACGCCATTAGTGCCGCTGTCGGCATCGGTGGCCGTGTCCAAGATAAGCTGGCGCCCGCTGCCCGTGTCCTCCTTGAAAGTCACCACGATGGAGGGGTCGGGGAAGACGGGCGCATTGTCGTTGAGGTCGAGCACCAGGACCCGCACCTCGCTGGGGTAGGTGGGCTGGCTGGAGAGCACCACCAGGTCCACCACGTCGCTGGCCAGGCTCTCGCGGTCGATGGTGGCCCGGGTGTGCAGGGCACCCGAGGTGGCGTTGATGGAGAAGAGGGCATGGTGCTCGCTCAGGCGGTAGGTGAAGCCAGGGCGGGTGGCGATGGTGCCCACCCAGGTACCGGGCGGCTGCTCCTCCAGCACCTGGAAGACCTGGCGGGGCTCCGCGGCGGCGCCCAGCGGCAGCAGCAGCAGCAGCAGCAGCAGCAGCGGCGGGGCCCCGCGGACGGCGGGGGGGCGGCCCATGGCGCCCCGGGGGGGGCAGCGCCCCGCGGCGGGGACCCGGCGCCGCCGCTCTCAGCCGCGCCCCCCGGGGGTCCGGCTCCCCCCGCAGCCGCCCCGACCGCTCCCGCTTCCCTCCCTCTCTCTCTCCTCACCCACGGAGGCTCCGCTCGCCCTGCCCCGCCACGGGCGGGAGCAGACCCGCCGGCGCGCCGCGCTCACGGGGCGCTCCGCTGCCGCCGCCGCCGCTCCTCCCGCCGCCGCCGCCGCTCCGGGGCTGGGGGGCGGCCGGGGGCGCCGCGCCGCATCGCCGCTCAGCAGCCGCCGTCGCTACCGCCGGGCGCCCCGCTCTCCGCCGCTCCGCAGCGGCAGCCAGCCCGCCACCATGCCCGGGCGCTCACCGGCGATGCGGGTCGCCGCCGGGTTTGTAATCCAGGGCCGCGGCGCTGCTCCCCGCCGCCGCCGCCGCCGCCGCCCGGCCCCAACTTCGCCCGGCGCTCATTGATCCCTTCCCTCTTGACGCCCGGGGCCGGCTCCCCCCCCGGCCTCCCATTGGCCGCCCCGCCCACCGCCGCCCCGCCCCCCGCCCCGCCCCGCGGGGGCCCCGCCGCCCCGCGCACCTGGGGGGCGCCCCGCTCCCCGCGCCCGGGCGGGGGGGGGGGGGGGGCGCCCCGGGAGGCAGGCGGGGCTCCCCGCCGGCAGGCCCGCGTCGTTGCGTGGGGTGGGGAGGGAGCCGGGGCGGCGGGGATCCCCCCCCCCACACCTCCCCGGTCGGGCTGGGGCGGGGCGCCTGCCCCGCACACCGAGAGACGTGGCGGCGGGCGCTGCGTCTTATTTTTAAAGCAGTTCTTTGAAGGAACTTAAGGGCTGCGCGGCGGCCGAGGCGCGTTATCCCCGGGAAAGATGCTCCGCCGGGCAGAGATCAACTTTCCACGGACGCGTAGCGTGAGCGGCGGCCCCGGGCCCCGCCGCCGCCGCCGCGCTCCAAGCGCGGGCCGGGAGCGCCCTCTGCCGCCCCGCGTCCCGCCGGCAGCCGGGGGCGCCGGGCCGCCCCTGCGCGGCCCGAGCTGGAGCGGGAGCATCCCCGGGAAACCGCTCCGTGGTCCCGGTGAGATCCTCGCCCGCCCGCAAGCCCACACCTTCCTTCATCCCCAAAAGGCAGCGACTTGAAAGGACACGGAAAGGCCTAATCCTGTCACCGGCAAGGGCAGGAACAGCCCCAAAGCCAGCGGTGCCGGCAGAAACAAGAGTCTAATTTTGAATTTGTTAACCTTTAAGCACAAGAGCAGATGTAAACGCGGGGGTCGACCAACCTGTAAGCAGCAATTAAGCAGCCAAGGTAAATCCAGTGTAGCCATGAACAAATCACAAAATACAGAGTTTATTCATCCTTGTGAGGTAGTTAATGAACCTGGCAGGGGGTTTTCTAATATGAAAAACTAAGAAAAGAGAGAAGTTAGGTGAAAAGAAACAGGGAGAAGGTATGAGCAACATGGGGCTGGAGGAACTGTGAGGATGAGGTGTCAAAGGCAGTTTGTCCCCCCCTATTCCCCTGGATAGGATGAAAGAAGGGAGATCAAATGACATTAGCAGGAGTCCTGACTGGAAATGGTTAGCAAGGAAGAAGCGGTGGTTCCTGTCCCTGGATGGTGGTGTCATCTAAGGCAAAGAGATACTTCAGGCAAACTCCTACAAGTCCCCGGTTTTTTTTAGGTGATGGAGCCTCACGCCCACGGCCAGTCCCGACCCCGTGGGTACCGCAGCCAACTGGGAGGGCCGGTGTGGCTGGGATGCCCAGTGCCCAGCACTCCTCCCTGCATGGCCGCCCTGTGCCAGCGCTGTTATCGCAGGGACCTTTCCCCTCGGGTGCAGCTGTCCCCAGCCTGTATTTGCCTTTGCACTTTTCAGTATCTGCTACCGACCTGGAGAAGGACTTTTGTGCCTGAAGGTGCTCTGCTTTTTCTAGCTGCACTAGTTAGCTCAGCAGGAGGCAGCAAGTTTATCTACAAGCTATTTTTAATGGAAACACCACTTTCCCCTCTTGCAAGGAGCTGGACAGTAAACCCATGTGACCACTAAGAAGGGCTCATCAGTCCTGTCTGACTGCCTGGATCGCATAACACTGGTAAGGTCTGCACCGGTTCTTTGATATTTAACTCCATCTACAGGCGTGCAGCAACCCTTGCCTGCAGTGAGCAATTCCCCGAGTCTTCTCATGTCTAGGTGGCTTCTTTATTTGTAGTACAAAAATGCCCCCAAGTTTAGATGCGGTGTTCAGAGTCAGCAGAAAACCTCAGTAATACTGTATTTGCAAAGAAAAAAAGAATATATGGGGCGGAGGGGGAGGATTACCAACATAAGTTAACATCAGCCTTAGCTAGAATAACTCTTCAAGCATTCGCCATGGCTTAATCACTAGAAGTTTTTCTCACTACATGGGATTTTTCACATCTGCCAGCTAAATTTGAGCTCCAAGTCAGAAACACAGCACGGAGAAACATGGTGGGCATTCCGACAGCCCCTGGAAGGGCTTTGGTCCATTCACTCATGAATAGATCAGAATGAATCATTAACCAAGTATTTATGTGTGGAACAGACACAATCTTGTTCTAACATCATTCAAGCTTTTCTGTGCCCACAGTTTGCACTTTCCTCTGGGCTCTTCCCTCAAATGTCAAAATCAAAAATGCCACTACAAAAGTCTGCAAATTCATATATATGAAAACTCAACATCAGCCTTTTAAATGCTGTTCATCTGAGGTAAACAAATTACATAAAATTCTGGAACAGAGAATATCTAGAAAACAGGAGAATATCTAGACAACAGGTTTTAAAGCACCAGGTTTATGGTATTCTAGACACTCGCAAATAATGCCTGTCAATACTGGATACCAGAATTATGATATATGCCCCTTGCGTTACATTAACACAAAATGATACATTGCAAAATTTTGCAATTCACATATGATAATGAATCAAACAATATCTACTTGTCAGTTGACAGGCTGTGTAATTTAATATTTGGAATTACATCACTGATCTAATATGATCACTGTAAATATCGGCAAGTTGTTTCGGAAACAGAATCTGCCTAAGTCTTTTGTATCTGCAGATGTAAAGCTAGCCTAGATGTATTTCTAGATATAAGCTATCCACGAAAGAAAAACACACGCAACCTTTGAGTTCCTGAAGTGTTTCAGTATATCAAAGTTCCATTTCATAGGGTTCAGAAAGTGTATTTTTAATCAAAATGTTTACAGAAAATTATATAAAACTTTACAGCCAATTTTCAGTTACCAAAACAATTTCAGCCAAAAAAATTTTATAACATTCTCATTGCAGCTGCCTTATATTTTTTAATGTGAGCTTCTATTTCAAATGTAGCCAAAGTTGAGAGATGTTTTAAGAACAACAATTTTACTTTATTCTTTTTTATTTCTGAAGAAAGTTATTTTAATGGCTAAAAAAAAAAATCCCTTGAAATTGAAGCAGCTATGGTAGGTATAAACCAACACAAACCTGCCTGTGCTGTCAGTGGTGCTGTCAGCAAGACGTGTTTTCAATGAGTTAATGGAACAGTGGGATAAATCCCTTGGGATCCATTCTCTCCTCTGTCTCTGCCCCTGCTTTTGCTTCCTGAAAGAGGAACAATTGGTTTATATGAAGATTTGGATGTGACTATCACAAACACTGCATTATTTTTACACATCAGTGGTAAAAAGACAGGCCAGGACAGAATTTTGAAAAAAAAAAAAAAGGGCAATAAGGAAAGCTTGTTTGCCAGCCACAGGGTCACGGCCAGCAGCTCCCCTGAGTCTGGGTCTTGCTGAGCAGCTGAGATGAGAACAGTGCCGGCTGCAGTGAAGACTCCCCATCTTGCCGCGAGAAAGAGTAGTTACGAGGGACTTGCCGGGGTAGGAAGCAGGAGAGAAATCATTCATCACCCCCAGCAGAGTTTGTCCCTCTTATTCAGACTGAAACTAAAACAAACCTATGGTTTTGTTGGCAGAGGAAAGCTGCTAAAAAACTAAAGCTTGTGGAAACCATGACCATCTCCAGTGGAAGTGCTACCTGAGTTGCTTCAAAAAACTAAAATTCTGGGCACTTTAAGAAAGTTTTTTTGCATAGCATGAGGGTAACAGAGAGGAGGAGAGGAAAAAAAAAAAAAAACCACACAAAACACACCAAACCAGAAAACGTAGAGAGGTCTTAAAACTCAGGGGAAACTCCCCAAATTCTTCCCTGAAGCCCACTGGAAACTTTACATGTAGATCTGTTTCCTCTTTGGAGTTCTTAGAGCCTATGAGTAAACCATGACAGAGAGACATCCTAAGCCAACTTCTGCTTCACATTGCACTAGCCTAAGTCCGGAGTAGCTCTGCTCATATCAGTGAAATTACTCTGGTTGTACATCAGCATAAGTGTGGGTAGAATTTTGACCCCTTTTAGATTAACACAAATAAATTTAGACAGAGTTAAGGCTGTGCTAGAAAGCGTTCTACCACACATAACTTGTAGGAATGGAAATAAAGTGAAGAAAAGGTCATTTTGCACTTTTCGTCCTGCCTACAGCTCCATTGATAATACAGCCCAACACTTCATCAGGCTTTCACCTCCAGATACAGAAAGCAAAATCTAATCCCAACACCGTCCAGCTCACACTCCACTGCAAAGTCTTAATAGCGACCTCAGAGTGTCCAGTGTCAACAGATCAACACATCTGGCTGTCACGTTTAATGTGTTTCCAACGCTGTTTTGCCTAAAGTGGCCAATGATGCTGCTGAAATGTTGTGCTGGAAGGCACAGAAAGTAGAGAAGCAAGTAGAGGGATGACAAATGAAATGAAAAGCAGTTGTAGTTTGGTGCCACACATTATAGGGAAGAAAAAAAAGGTTTTTTTTTCTTCCTGTGTAAGCTAAAAGAAAATTGGATTGTACCTATTATCTCACACCGTCCTAAGAAGTCTCAGGCTTATAATCATGACAGGCAGAGAATTCTATTCTGCAGCCAGAATGGAAACCAGTTACAAATTCAGCAGATCTGGCAGGTAGGTCTCTGTGTTTTGTATTTGGCGAGCTGAAGGAGAGACCACAAAAGCCTGTTTGATGCACCGCACTCCTGAGTAACACGGGACTTGGCACTGGGCATTTTCATTATTCCTTGCAGGCAGCTGGAATCCTGCCCACGCTTACATCATTATGGTTTACGGTTGGACTTGATGATCTTAAAGGTCTTTTCCAGCCTAAATTGATCATCTACAGACCCCAGCTTCATTTATGGTAGGAGATGTCAGAGTCCTTTCAGGAAGGACTTGATCTTCTCACCTGCTTAGTGTCACTCCTGCAAGGGCAGGTGGTGGAGCTGGAAGCTGCTCCGAGGACTGCCTAGGTCTTCCCAGGAAGTAGTTTCTAGTTTCCCTAGGATGATATATAAAGAAAACATCACCACACAGCTCCAGAAAGATATTCCTGGACTCCTACGTGCAGCAATCAAATCCATTTACTTCGCATCAGCACTGCGCTGGGGACCTTCGCAATCAGGAAATGAGGCAGATATATCTCTAAAATCTTAGTGTGTCCCAGAGATAGACCAACAGCTATGCTATCCATCTGAGCTGTGCTCCTTCTTCCTATATACACAATTTTATGCTGTATTAAAATGTGTTTTGGTCTGAGTTCAGCTTCCCAGTAAGTAAAGATAACCAATAACGCAGCTTGTCTGGGGACATTACCTCTCATTTTTATGTTTTCATATGGTGTGTGCTGTATCTCAATCAAAACACATTCCAAATTGCTCCAAATAACCGACTTATTTTGCTACACCACACATTTTGCTGTCAGCTGATGGTTTTATCAGAATTAATTTTATTTCCTTCTAGACGATTGATAAAGATCTGGAATGGTATTTGACCAAGACTACATGGTTCCTGGCAGAGCCACTAACAACACCTTAACAGAATGAGGATAACGCATTAACTCATTTTTTTAGGTCTATCAGTCCATTTGTGTTAGTGTATTGAACACAGACTGCTCTCTGAGCGGGGATATTTTATCAGGATTCATATGGGAGTAAGTTAAATACTGTAAAGAACCCTAGCATCACTACTCACAAAACCAATATCAAACTCAATTTTTATTAGATTTATTTGTTTGTTAGGTAAACCCTATTTTTAAATGCGTTACAAACCAGCTTGGCATTCCTTGCTTTAACTCTGTGCTTGCACATCACAGGAGCCTTCCCGTGATTGTATGACAGACTAACCAGTTTGTCCTCTCCAGCCTGTGTAAATGTATAGCATTACTATTTGACTGTCTTTTAGTATTTCATTGACATATTCAAGGATTTGTTTAAAATGAGTATTCCAGGTCCTGGAAGCCAAGAATTATTCTAATATTGTTCTTTCCCTTTTTTTTTTTTAAATACACCGAATCCAGACTAGTTGCTTTCCTGACATTATTGTACCCAGCCACCAGATGCCAGGAAAAGTGACAAATTATACAGCAAGTCCACAGCAGCTGCCAAGAATGGAGGAGGTCTTTCAGACCACTGAAAGCAGTTAACAAAAATATTTGTTTTCCTGGCAGAATTCTACCTCAGTCAAAATTTAAAGCACATACTTATATCAACATGTATCAGTCATTTCTTCAAGCCACGCTGCCTTATAGTCTTAGTGTTAAGTAGAAAGTCAATAAGCCTAGTTTTATGACCTCAAAATACAACATAAGTGTCTAAACTAGCACTTGATACTGGGGTTAGGATTTAAGTTGCGTTTGTAGATGTCCATGTTTGAGGTTGATTGTCTATGCTCCTTTTATTTGGAGGGAATTAACTTTTTTTATTTGTCAGTTCTGGGGAGGGAACGACTTCAGGCAGGACAGGGTAGATTTCCAGCTATGTAGCTCACTAGGGTTTCATGTGTTTTGTAAAGCTGTATCATTTTACAGCAGCCAAGATGAGAGCTACAGTTCTTGACTTGTACAGTAAATATTGCTTTTTGTTATATTTCTCAAATATACAAATAAAACAAATGTTTTCCTCATCATGGTCTAGTGAGAGTTTTTCCAGGAGCTTTTACCACAGGACCACTCTTGTCATTACTCAAATAGAGCAACATTTGCTAATTCTTTATTTGTTGCTGTTGTGAAAGTCTATATTCCATGTCTTGATGCCAGTCCAAGCCAGCTTGTTTTATCAGCCTATAAAATCCCTCAGAGGTGACATTTCTGTGTTCTGGCTGGACTTTATTGGGGGTGCTACAACAACCACATTGCTTGAGAATTGTGAACATCCTCAAAGCAGCCCAAGAGATTGGGCTTTAGAGTGGTTTATCACAGGCACATTTGGGAATCTGCTCCGCTCCGCCCCCCCCCCCCCCCCCAGTGTTATTTTGGGCCCTAGACTAGCACAGTAATCAGAAATTCTAGGTCTTACAATAAAATTGTGAATTTCCTACTGCAAAAATTGGTGGCAAAGGTGGGGTTTATTAATTATATTCTGTTAAATATACAGTTACACAGGATAAGGATTTCCCACCTTTTCTTACCAGCTTCTTGATTTCTTAGAATGTTTTCCTAGCTTTTTATCTGAAAATGGATTTATTTGTCTTATTCCTCTGCCTCATCTGAGACATTTCTTTCTCAAGAGGATACAGCATCTGTTTGATGATTGAGTAAATCTAATCCTCTTTGGTTCTTTTACTGAGCTTTTTCCCCGTTCATTCTTTTCACTAACTGCATTCAAATTTGTAACACAACTTTATTTCAGTTAGGGGCAGATACAGTGGAAAACACCTTTGCTCCATTGCTTTCTCTTTTGCTGTTATAGGAATGAAATATTAATTATAATATTTTTCTCAGGATGCAGTTTAGCAGTCATTGAGGCAGAAAAATGTTGATTTAAATCAACAGGTATTGAACCCAACCTTATCATTATTATTATTCAAAAAACAAACAAAAAAAACCCCAGAGGTCTGAGGTAGCCTGGGAATATACTGGTCTGAACTTGGATTTTTCAAGACCTGTCTACAGCACTATATTTTCTTTTTCCTTTAACAGCTAGAGTACTCAACAGTGCTCTTAACTGTATATTGTGGCATTTTTGGTTTTAAATTAAGGTCAGTGGGGTGGGGTTTTTTTAATAGCTTGTGGCCTGGCCATTGGTGAAACCATGCTGAAGTCAGCAGCTGCCCCATTTTTAAGGTGTTTTTTTTTTTAAAGACATCCTCTACAATTCAGGTGCTAAATTCAGCATTATCCCACTCAAAGACAGTTCCCCATCAAATGAACAGAAGAATCCCATCACATTCCCATCACTTCTGAACAGGAAAAAAAAAAAAACAAAAAAAAACCAGAGAACACCACACACACAAAAACCCTAAACAAGCAGAAATCCAACAATTCCCAGACACAACTGTACTGGATCTCTGGCACTTAAGGACAACTTAACTGGCCAGGAGAAAGAAAGGTATTCTCAAAGTGATTGCTAATGATTCTTTTTTGTTCGCTTTTCTTTTAAGTTTTGTTGCTCCGATTTCCTTGTCACAAGATTTAAAAGCCTAAATAGCAACAGAAGGTTTGCATCATTCACTTTTCTATTTGCCCTGTAAAACTTCCACAGATCAAGTCAGAAGTTTGTAAAATAACTGGAAAATACTGGAGTAAGCGGGATGCATGCATATCATTATGGCTTGCAAAGGCACAAATGGAAACTGCAAATTACAGAGAAGTTTTAATAGTGTTCTGCTCATAGTATGTCACTTCGTCATAGGAAACAGCAATGCTTTCAGCAATTTTAGACTGACAAACTTAGAAAAGATGTTGATACTGAAACTGTAATTTCCTGGGAACCCACAAGATGGTATAGTTCAGCTGAGATGTAGCATAATCTACACCAAGTTACTATTGCCTAGACCATGAACACACAGCATCGTTAATTTATGACTAATTAATTTTGCTAATGTTCCAGAAGCTCAATTTCAACCTTTTTTTCCCCTCCATAATATGTGTAAACATTTGGAGAGCTTTTCATTGCTTGCTTAGCTTTTGTTATCTATTTGAAAGAAAGTAAATGAATGCATCTCATTACTCCTTCGAGCACCTGTATACCATACTCTTTGGATAGCATTCTCTTATCTGAGATGTTTAGTAATGGGATGCAACTATTGACAGTGAGACATTGAGAAAACAGACTATTTATTTTAAATCCAGTAAATCTGTAATACAGCTTAGTACATCAGTTATTGTGAAGCTGCTGGGCTTTTACACAGTCTTCATAAAAAAAAAAACACCCAACCCTGTCTCTAAATCAGAAATACAGCCTAATATCCAGTAAAACAGCTCTGCAAATCTACAAATCTGAAAGTTAAATCTGTTCTTTGGAGTCCAACAGCTTTACTGATAGTCTTCCTGATACTAAGTGGTGCTTTACTGACTCTTGTCATAATGCCATTTGTTCAAGGAAGAGAAATAAAAGTACCCATAATGTTTCAAATGCAGTGTTTGAAGCAGCGAAGCCATTAATATCAAAAAGACTTGGAGCTCAGAAGAACAAAATTTTGGTATAAATTTGTCCTACAATGGCAGCTATTTCAGCATGGATGTAATTAGAGGATAAAGCAAAAAAGCTAGGAAAAAGTCTGGTTCAAAAGATTTTTTGATATACCTTACCATCATTTATATGTTTTCAAGGGCTGTTTCCACCAGTCATTGCACTGCTGATCTGCAGAGCTGAAAGCATCACCCAAAAGCAGCTCCCACTTCCCAGCATCCTGCAATCCTCTGGTCAGATGCTGTAGAGAAAGACATTAAAACCTTAGAGCAGGCCAAGGCTCTACCTTAGCCCTTTCTGCAGGGCTCTACTTATAAACCTGAATAAACGAGCTCATATTGAGCTGTTGCAGTGATAGCTAACAAGGCTCAGTCCCTGCTGATTATCTCCTCAGACTCATCATCGGGATACTTTGTTGTTATCTGCTCAACCCAAGTTGCTAATAGGTAATAATCTGCGAAGAAACAGCAAGAACTAAATCTAAGGAAGAGACAGTATCTGCATAACATTCAGAAATGTGTACTCTCAATAGAGGGGAAAAAAACCCGCCTCCCTCAATTTTTTTAAAAGATACCTTAGAAAAACTGTGAAGCGTTCAAGTGCAAAGAGCACGCAGGCTCTGTACTGAGTTGCGTGAGGTGTAAGTGGTGCATAGGCCTTATCCTACATCGCCTTAAAGCGAATTACTATATTTCACACTCGATAAAAAAATAAAGATCTCAGAATTAAATCAGGCTCAGAATAACATAGCACAAGACTTTTATGTCTTGTCTTCTAGCACCACAGGGTGATTTATTGTGAAGGCTTTTTGGTACTAAAAGGAAAAACCTTGGAGCCTTCAGGCTGTACAGAGGGCGAAATACATCATGTTTTATGTTAATTAAACATTTCATCTTTCACTGATTAAGTGACTAAAGTAGAATTTTATTTTTACAAAAAATGCCGGTAATATTAAAATTTTGACATATTATGAAAGGACCCTAAGAGTAAGGCATAGTCACTTTATATTACTACTTAATGCCATCCTAAAAAGTACCTAAAAGGAAAAATATAACAAACTAAGTGCTGAATGGGAATTGTAAATGGAAGCTGGAACTCACATCGGGTGACAATAAATGAGGAATGATTACTTATCGCCGGAGAAGCAGCGGTAACGCCTCTGTGGCACCCCACGATTTCGGCTCCCCGCGGACAGGACAGCGATGCGGACCTGGGAGGGAATCGCTGGTGACGCTGCTGGCGGTGCCGTGTCCCCACGTCCCCTGGTGTGCCGGCTCCCTTGTCTCCCTGCAGGGCTGCAAACTCCTCTCCCAGGGAAAAACGGTGCAGGATTTCAGGAGCAACGCTGTGACCTTTGTAGCAGCGCTGTTCCAGCCAAGGGGGTATCCTCTGGGGATACCAGGGCAGTTCACCTCCCTGAAACAATAGCGGGCTTCCTGAGGAAGAGCCGCACGACACACTTTGCCCTCACATTTTCAAGGTTAGCTTCACCAAAGAGAAAAAGGTAAGAAACATTCCCTTAAAAGAGTGGCCGAGTCCCAAGCAAAGGGTGGTCGAGAGCTGCTTTCTCTGCAAGCCCTGCCCTGGTCACAGCAGACACGTTGCTACCTGTTCAACACCAAAGGCCACTCCTCTGAGTAAACTCTGATTAGCAGAATATTGCTCTAACCTTTCTGTACAGGACTGCCCCTTGATGCATGAGAGGAATTTGATAATACCAAGATGACGGATTAACGTGAGTTGGGCAAAGTAAGAGCTTTCCAGCATATACATGTCTGGATATGCATATGAGCACTCCAATAAACGCAATATAACATGAACTTCAATGAAAAGGTAGCCTTAGTATCACTTAATGTACTTGGGTTAGTCTTGCCGTAACTTACAGGACCTCAAACAGAGAAGTTCCTTTTCATTAAATCATATCTATTCAGTTGTAGAGACACAATTAGGCAAATAATCCATCAGAAACTGCTTACCCCTCCTTCTGCACGACCGGTCTCTGAGGTATGTAAAGCCTTTCCAAAACATTTACAATATTGTTTACTTCATTGACTTGGACCTGACTAACTAACCCTCACATGAGATCTGTGCCAAATTATTTTGATGTGCAATGTTATAAAATTGAGTATGAGACAGAAATGTATTTCATAGGGAGGTTAATGAGGTACCCTAAGAGAGAAAGCTTTATCAAATGTCTTAGTAAAATCAGCAGAGAACAGATAGTACTTATCAGAGAAAAAATATCTAAGGGTTGTTGGTAACTACAACACTGATTATAAAGTATTTCTTTTTTTCCTATCAAATTCTATAAAATTGATAACATTTTTTTATGGTTTGGAAATGTGCATCATTATTAAAATAAATTAAAAAAATAAGGGAAGATAAAAAATAGGCCGCATATGAAAGTTATGGTAGGTCTACCAAATTAGAAATTAAGTCCAATAATATAGAGAAATTGGCCTCAGATAAGTTTTTACATTAAAACATAAAGGCAATTGGTCATTAACTTCAACAGCAGTATCTGCTGCAAATAAGACTTTCCTCTAAAACATTGATTTTGAGTATAATCTTTGCCATTGAAATGTCATAAAGAAATAAAGAAATTTGACCTGCAGAATGAGTCCCCCCTTTCGTCAAATATTGCTGTTCTTCTGAAAGAACCACATCAGCCAAACAGTATTGACACTCAGTGTGGTGGTGTTGGCTAATTTTAGGATGGATCATCAGCTACTGAAGCAGCTTCTGCTTCCCACGGATTTAGATTTGAATTTCCTGGGAAATAAGGGCTTCGCCAGCATTGCATTCACTAGTGTTTATACTAAATCAGCTCTTTTGTCATGCTAAGGTCTTTTTTATTAAACAGGGAATAAATTCTTGATTGTTATTGAGTGCAAAAATTAAGCGGATGTGGGTAATTTGTCCCAATTTTATTTCACTGTGATTTTTGCTAGGATCCAGTGATCTTGCATCCAGTGACAAATATTAAGACTGACTGATTAACACTGAGAAAAAGCCATCAGTGGAATCTCGAAATCGTCTGAGGATTTGGCGACTAAATCCAGGGCAGTGGCCACACTAGCCAGGTAGTGACCAAGGCGGCTCCGACTCCCA
The DNA here is from genome assembly GCF_965183815.1 of Platalea leucorodia. Taxonomy (NCBI): domain Eukaryota; kingdom Metazoa; phylum Chordata; class Aves; order Pelecaniformes; family Threskiornithidae; genus Platalea; species Platalea leucorodia. Next base: position 8,403,140 of record NC_138828.1, on the reverse strand, counting down.
TTGGGACGTTCCTGTCTGAGGTCTGACAACACACATCACATTAATGGGATCTGAAACAGCTTTCCGTCACTGGGAAAGCAAATAATCATCTGGAATTAAATGTTGCATGTGGATCCAAGAAAATATAAAGCAAGCCCGTAGATTTTGTGTTTGTGTCCGATTTATGAGCCACTTTTTCTCTCTACACGTTGAATCCGTAGCTGCAGCCTCCATCAGAAAAGTCAGCAATGACCCTAGTGTGTTCGTTGCATTGAGGCGGACCCCAGCAGGCGTATTCCTCGTACGACACCAACTGGCAAAACGTCTTGCAAAGATCCTTCCATTCTTATAAAATATAAAATGAGAATCTTTTGTTCTGTGTCTCTTACATCACAGCTACAATCAAGCATAACCAAATTATACCAGGGCTGATTTCATGCATTCAGGTACCTCTGTCTTAATGCCTTCCCCAGTGTCTGCTCTCCATATGCGTCCACGCAGAGAAAGCACGTGTTCTCGCGTAGCTGTCGAATGCAGCAAGAAGTTGAACCCTCCCCTCAGAGCACTCCCCTAAACAGAGAGGAAAGTCCATCCGATGCTCTTTGACGTGCCAGGTTTCAGGCTGTTAGATACCTTAATAATAAACCTCTCTGGTACACATAACTTTACATGGATGTATATATATATATATATGTGTGTCTGTCTCAGTCAAGGAATGAAATAGCGACAGGAACAGAAAACCAGAAGAGGGAGAATGAGCGCAGCAAGTATTTCTTTTACACCTCTTTATTATTTGAAATGCTCTTGGAGTGGTAATTACTAAAATTTCTGCCTTGATTTTCCTTAGGCGATACTTTATTTATGGACTGCAGTATATGCTCTTTGCATTATTTCAGAATAAATGTCTTGAAGCTTTTGCTATAGTACAGGATCATCTATATCAGAAAGGACAGGGTTTTTATTTATTTGTACACAAGCTGTATTTGAGGCTAAACCGCTTCACTTTCTTGAGGAATCACTATCCATATGGAAGAGCCACTGTCCATTACAGCTGATCCATCCTCCGTTTTACAGTTGACTGTTTCCATTTAATTTTGAGGTAATGAGAATGAAAACCCCCAATTAAAATTCTTCTGTTGACATTTCAGTTATTATTATTTTTTCCATTACTCCCCATTATATTTCTGAATACGTTGGACTCAGGAGTCGGTAGGGATTGTAACACAAAACTCACGCTGAAGTCAAGTCAGAGAGTAAAACTGCTTCCATTCCTGTGAAGCACTGGCAAAAGGCGATAAAAGCTGGCATTGCACCAGCGATGGATGGCCTGTGCGCGGCACTCAGAGCCATACAGACATGTTTTCATTTTCATTTGGCTCTCTGAGCTCTCGTCAGTGGAAGAACCAAAAGGACTGGCTTCCTTACAAAGCAAACCAACCAGAACCCCCTTTCTAATGCATCCATCACCCAAAAGCTCGTGTTTGATTTAAGAGTCACTATTTCAAGGCACAGCAGGAAAGAGGCACAACACGTTTTGGTCCCTTCATGAAAACAAACAAAAGTAATTCTTTCATACACAATGCACCTGAAATCAGAGGGTCCCTTGGCCAGCAGAGTCCTCTCCCAGAGCAGGGACAGCATATGCTTAACCATGGGGAGGCACTGCAGGTATCTGAGTTTTGAACTATTTCTGCTTTAGCAGGAGTGCTCTTTCCTCTCATGATCTTTTATTAGACGAACACTCATAATTACATGTTCTATAAATCTTGTTATGAAGTTAACCTGGTGTGCAAACTTAATTAAGCAATTATTTGCTCTTAAAATATTTGTCTTTATAATGTGAACCACATTTTAAAGCAAATATTTAAATACACACTAAATATTAGGAAAGCTCATATTTTCACACTGAAATAAACATTTTCATCGCTGCCATTTTGGTGGCTCTTGAAACCATCACTGTTTATACCATAGTGTTATTGCGCACCAGGCTGGATCTGAGGTATATGTTTAAAGACGAAGCATCATCATGCTTTCAGAAAGGAAGGTTTGTCTCCGGGTTTATAAGCAAACCTTTCTTCCCACCTGGGCTTCTGTTCTCTCTGGGGGTGCTCCTGCCAGCCCAGCTCAGGTTTGCAGACAACGAGGTTTGTAGCCAGCTGTACCCTGGCATGTACACTCGCCAGGTGACAGCAAAGGCTACACGGTGGACATACCCAAACATTAATTACCTTATCTTCTACCTTCAAATTTACTTTATAACTTCCCTGATGGAGCAATGACCTTAAAATAGGAGGCAAAGCCTGGAAGGGATGCAGAAGACCCGCGAAGGCAGAGAAGCCTTTGGTTAGGTGCAGCTTCCTTGCCCTCGCCAAATGTGCCTGGAGGAGGAGACCGGCGTGCTGTGGACCTGGTGGCCTTGCTGCTGCAAGTCACCCAGCCTCTGGCCAGGGAACAGCACGGCTCTTGCCCAGCTTCTGCTCCCAGCTTTCTGCAGCATGGAAATGTGGGTGTTGGGAAGAGGGATGAAAGGCTGCTGGGGCAGAGAGCCAGGCGCAGTGCCGTAGCAATGAGAGAGTTCCCTTCCTTGCCCTGGAGTTTCTCACCATTGAACTGTTCCTGCTGTAGGTCATGTTTTCTTAAAATTCACAAAAAATAGCCTGACTTGTCTTAATGTCTGTCATTTTCCATTTTCTGTTGGAAGTCTGCAGGAGTAATTTTGCTTTGTTGGTGTTAGCGTGAACTGCTCTGTTTATGTTTCTAGCCTTGCAGGGTAAATCAGTTTTGAAAGTCTCTGCTCGGAGCGCAGGAGGCAAACTGTTCTTGCATGCAATCTGTGCAGTTGGAGTTTCTCAGGCTGTTACAAACCTGAAGTTGTATGTAGAGAATTGTACTGGGTTTGACAATTTAGAAACAGCGTAAAACTCGTTTCCTGATATTGTGCCATTAGCACAGGTCTTTTTTTTTTCTTCAAAAAAAAGATGGTGCCATAAGTGTCAGCGCCTGCATCTTGCACTGTATGTATGCCAAGGGGTTAAACCTTGACAGGTCAGATTTTGTTAAGGCAGCGTCTCTAGGATAAGAATTGTTACACACTGTCATCTCAAGTTGAAGGCAGTACATATTTCCCACAGCATATTTTTTCGTAGTGTTACCTTTACGTATCAAAGTGAACGAAAGCACTGCCAAAATCACGGCGTGAAAAGCACCCACCTGCTCTTTGGAGTTCCCTCGGGCGGCACAAGGGAGGGCACAGGCTGGCAGGATGGGTGCAGGGAAGGAGAACCACCGCCGATCTGCCTGTTTGCCTGGAAACCTGAAATTGTTGGTGGGCATTTCCCAGAACGCAATGTAATTTGATAAATGTATGAACTTCTGTTTCTGCAGAACGGTATGTGCACTAGGAAGCATGTACAGCGATTAGCACTGAGAGCTGCTAATACACAGCCCTGGGTCAGAATTTTCAACAGAAGCATTTTTCAGCAGAAAGTGCCATTAAAATGGTAACTGCAATAGTGTCTTTTTCATTTATCTTCCTTTTGCAGAGCTCTTAATTTCAGTTTCCTCTCTCGCCGCTCACCTTGTTCGTTTGGACTTTAAGCCCTTCAGAGCAGGGACTGAACTCGCTCCACATTTAAACCACCCATTGCACAGTGGCATCCCTCCTTGTTTGGAATCCCTTTCTTGACTATAGTCCCAGGTATAAACTTCAATTAGAGAAAATACCTTGCAGAAATATTCTGGATCACTTGCCCAACGCTAGCTAAATGACAGAAAAAGTTAAGGAAAATGAAAGACACTTAAAGAAGAAAACCAGAATGCGGTGTAATGAGCTTTTGGTGTCATATCATTGTGAATCAAGTTTTGATAAATCATTTCCCATGAAGTTTGAAGAATAAAACCCAAGGACTTGTTCAGCTGCTTATTCTGTTGTCTTAGATCTGGCTTCCTTCCAAAGGGGGTACACAACAAAGATGTTAGTGCTGCATTTCAGATCCAAGTGCCAATATCAGTAAGTATTTTTCAGAAAATAAAACTTCATTGTTAACCAAATTTATTTAAAAACAAATCAGCAGGACCTCTTTGTAATTATGCATATGCCTAGCTATTTGCAAAATCTTTTATTTATCTGTAATCCTTCAGAGGATGTAGTAGAAAAGGGCCAGTTCCTCTGCGTTTCCCCCCCCCTGCTCCGAGTCTAAAAGGGTTTAATTGTCTGCACAGATGTTGGTCTCAGCAGGGTACAGTAGCTCTCTGTTATTTTTTAAAAGGGGGGGGGGGGGAAGTTAAAGATTTTGCAAAAACTGATACCCTTAGTATTTTCTTGGAGCATCTATGTAAATCCTTTGTCGCTGTCTCTGCCTGGATCCGAGCATATGAAAAGATGGACTGTATTTCCACAAGGCGCTGGACAGAAAGCCAGCTGTCTGTGTGTTCCCCCAGGGCCAGCGGAGGGGCCCCGGCCCCGGCCCCGGCCCCGGCCCCGGCGGCTCCGGGCAGCCGCTCCCGGGCAGCCGCCGCCGGCGCTGGAGGCCGCTCTTGCCCGCCCGGTGCCTGGGGAAGCCCGAAAACATCGCTGCCATGCTTTGCTTTCGGTGCAGGTGTAGTCTTGCTTTTCTAAAAGGGGGCTGTATTTTGCATATTTGCATGATATTTGCATAGCATTCCTAAATTTACTCGACTTTTCCTTTTTTTGTAAAAAAAGCTCTCTTGAATCACAGCATGTTAAAAAATGCAAATTGTACTGGAAGAAAGTATCTTATTTCTGTGACACATACAGGAAGGAACCCTGAACAAAGTGAGAATGACCACCTCTCAAATTAGAAAGAAGGAAAACTGTTAATTAAATGATGAAATTAATTTGTCAGTTGTCTTTATGAATCTAACATAGCACGTATTTTTTAAAAATTTTGTAAATGTAACTTTGCTTTCATGCTTTCTGTTAAATTTAATACGTATTGTGACTGGAAGTCATCTGCTAATATGTTTTGATAGCATCCTCAAAAATGAATGATAACTTCCTCTGTCTTCCTTAATTAATATTTCATATAATTCTTCACCCATTTCATGCTAGCTCTTGTTAGTTCTACCACAGTGATCTGAACCTCAATTACCACAATCTCCTTGTTTTTCAAAATAATCATATCCCCAGAAAGCTATTAATTGCATTTAAAAACACTACCATTAGCCAAGGCCTTAATTATGCAAACATATTCAGTGTCCCCATGACATTTGGATAATCAAGGTGGTGCCGTCTAAACAGCAGCCCTATGATTAGGTCTTTCTGCCCTCAGCTGAATAATCTTCCCTGCACCTGTTGTGAGCCACAAAAATAATGGAATGTCTTATAAAATAACAAAAAAAGCCCCAAACAACAACTCTGACTCCTGTTCACTCCCTGAAATAATACTCAATTTTCTTCATCAGCACAGGACATGGTCCAAGATATCTACAGATTATTAATAGGCTTCTTACTGGCAGAATTTTGGAAGATGAAAGCTCTCCTTGCCTAATGTGTTTTCTTTCAAATGTCTGTTTATAGATCGATTATTTAAAAAAAAAAAAAAAAAAAGTCCTCCAGTTACGTAGATCAATATCCAACTAATCGTTGACAGAAGAGAATCCCCATAAGGCACAATTAAATTCTGCAGCAGGCAAAATCCCTGTACACCAACTTTCTCACCACTGTGAAATGGGATATTCTGGAGGATACGTGACATATATGGAATGATGACTAAATGTAGAAAAATAATAATTCATAACTGATTACTAGAACAATAGCTTACAATTCTTGCCTAGGATCCTCCCATTATCTTTGGATTATAGTAGTTTGCTGTAGAGCAAACTGACTCCTTTTTTGCTAGGAAGTGCCACTTTAGTCCACATGCATTATTTCATCGTAAAATAAGTTTGTGTCATAAATGGGATATGCTGCCAACTGAAAGGATATTTTGCTCGGCAAAGGTTGCTGCAGGTGGATTTGCGTGCGCTGGGTGGACGTGGCACCTCCTGCGCTGAAGCAGGCGCCTGTAGTTTCAGGCAGGCTGCCGAGGCTTTCCCCCACCCCGGCACCCGCGTGAGGCACCGCCGGCACCCCGTGCTGCCTGCCGGGTCAGCATCCCTTTGTTCCCGAACAAAGAAGTCTCAAGGTAATAAACAACGCAGACCGTCGCTCTGTTATCAACATCGATTTCAAAATCTGTTTGAGCTACTGAGCAAGTCCTGTATGAATTCCTTCCACTAAGGTTCCTCCTGTTTATCGTCCGCCTGCGCTGTTCACTCATTTCCTACAGCGTTTGTAAAGGCAGCGCTCAGTACCCTCAATACATCTTGATTCCTTTCTGTTTTCCAAGTCGGTGTATTTCCTTAGAGCCTCGCTGATATCATCTGATAACCATCGTCTTAGGAAAAAAAGACATCAATGATCATCACATGCCCTGTGGACGCTGCGTTGCGCGCATTAGACCTGCAGAGCAGCACCCCACTCGTATGCCCCGTTCATCACTTCGGTGCCACTTTTATTCTTTTACAGAGCTCTCTCGTCTGCGTGTCTGCTACTTGGACATCCGCATCTTCCTTTCACATTTAAAGTTAATCCCATTGAGCCAAATTTCATCTTGGATTCCGATATTCTTGGGAGCATGCATCACAGAAATGAAAAGCCCTGTTATATTCACTGCTAGGTCCATGTTAACGAGGATTTTAGAGCAGAGCTTTCTCATTGTTCCTCTTAGAGCCTGAAATCACGTCTGAAAGCTTGTGCTGCCATATGTCGGCTTCAGACAACAAATACTTTGCTCATCGTAGTCTGCAGAGCACCTCTTTATCCTTCTTCAATGGATGCCTGGCAAAACTGATTTTCTTTCTATCCTCCAAAGAACACCATTTTGTGATTCTTATTATGAAATGTGTGATTCAGATGATGAGAGAAAGATCTTGCCATTATTAATATTGATGACCTTTTCTCCCTCCGTGGGCAAACCTCATTTTCCTAATTAATAAAATGTTGTCAATGCTGCATGGGAACATGGGAACCCATGAAATATTTTATAGAATTGGCTGTTACACTTCTGTATATCAAGAGCTTTCCAAGATAATAGCATCTGGCATCAGAATCTGGAACACAAATTATATTTGGTAATAAAGGCTGTAAGCATAACATGAAATCAATGTCTGTGCTGTGAACAGAGAGGAACGGGAATATTGCATTTTTTAAATGTAGTAGAATACCAGAGATTACTTGAGCACGAATTTCACTGGCATATTTACTATCTTTTCTTAAGTGAAGAAAATTTGGAACAACACTGACCTTACGCAAGTTCATCTATTTCCAAACATTTCCATATGACTAGTTATCGTAAATTAAAAAAATATAGCTAAGATTAAACAAGCCAAGAGCTTACCATAAAATGTTGTAAATATTCCTATGTGAAATACTACATGTGAGAGGAAAGGTTTCAAAATACTGAGAGATGCCTAAGAAGATAAAATGTTCACCTTTTTTCTACTGAATCGAGGTCAATCTTGTCTTTATTTAAATTAACGGAAAAATTCCCAGGATTTCACCTTGTGGGTGTATCCAGTAGGTTCTTGTAATTGCCAAAATATATTTGTAAGTCAGTAAACCAGTCAGTAACAAATTTCTATGCTAATTAATAGGCAAGCAGTATGCTTTGCTCTTTGTTTGATGCAAATACTGGACAAAACTTGCAGTATCTTAGCTCGTATGCCATATGTAGAAGAGAGATGTAGCCTGGAGTGTGTATTGCTCCAGCTCCTGAGCAGGGGGCTGAAAGAAAGAATTATCTTTGGATGGGATAAAGCACTTGTAATTAGAGTTGCCCTGATCCTTTGAGCTGTTCATATCATCTGAGACCTTCCATCACATTCGTTCTGCAATGATTTTCCCACTGTCCATGATGAGTTAGTGATAGATAATGATAAAATTAAGTCAGTTTTATCAGTCCTGAAGGCAGAAACCGATGCATGCTTATTTATATTCATACTCTTCTTCGCTTCCCCTCCTGGTTCCCCTTCGGTAGCCAGCTATATCTACATGCCCTTTTTCCTTCACAGATGTGGCGGTTTCGTTCTGTGGCTGGCACTCAGGTACATTGATTTCTCCAGTGCCAAAGCGTCGACTGCTTGTTCAAAAGCCAGACAAAACACAGTGATCACGTTCAATCACTGAGCCATGCTTTGAGGCTGAAGAGTGAGCTATCTAAAGTTTAGAGAGCTTCTCCTATCATCTCCATCTATCAGTCACAGGTACTGTAGAAGTTCCCAGGCTCCATATCCTCACCTTGTTTCTTCTGACTAAAAGGTGATTTAAGAAATTCTCTGTTCTCGTTTAAGAGTGCAAGAGTATTGTAATGTCAAGCTTAGGTTTATTTATGGCCAGCAAAGATTGGTAAAAGCCATCATTAAAGATGGGAAACCCTGGATGTGACAAAAGCCTCTCACAGTCTTCAGGGTGCGTTCTCCGTGACTACAGCAGTGATGGTAACGGCAATTCCTTTGGATTCAGGCAGGAGCTGGAAATGGAAATGAAAGGAGGTGGCTGCTGTCACAACAGTTTCAGCACAGTAATGTCTCTTGCACTGCCGGAGACTGCAGTAGCCTGTGTTTACCCAGAGAACTCTTCAATAATGTATGGTCGGCGGAGGAGCGTGTTATAAATCCAGCAGGATTGAAACAGCAGGAGATAGGGGCTGCTTTAATATCCAGATTGGCTCAGAAACTTATGCTGTGAGGGTTTCCCAGTGTGGCATTACCAGCACAGCAATCCTTCCATTTTGTACCCATTAACACTCCCCAAGAAGGAATAAAAGAAGATAAAATCTAGATTTTCATAAAAAGGAGCATAATTTGTTTACGGCAGTCCATAAAACTCCATAATTAATAGAACGGAAGCTGAAAGAATGCAAAAAATACGTGTTTTCCAGGCATAGATCTAGCTATCCCTGAATACAGTTTGACTGTCCTGGCTGGCTTTGTAAGGCAGTGCCATGGCATTTGCTGTGTAACTGCGGAGGAAGATGTCGCCCCCGGTCAGCACAGGCAGTGTAACTCTCCAACCAAGAACCAAAAAGTGCCATCTCAGATACAAACTTCTTCTTTAAATAATTTATTCTCTGTCACATGGATTGGATTAAAAGTAAAGGATGGGATTAAAGGAAGTCCTTTTTGTTTCCTTTTTTTTTTTTTTTTTTTTTTGTTTCTCATTTCAGAAACAGCCATTGAAAAATCCCTCAGGGACAGAAAAGGAAAGAATTGTCTAAATAGCATAATACCTTTTCTTTTCATAATTATGGTTATCTTTCATAAAAACCAAACAACGCATACCTCACTAGTACCTCTCTGTTCATCAGGTGTTAAGCATAGTGGAGCTACTGATGTGTAACTGGTGGCTATCAAAGATTTTTTTCCGGCTACATACTTTTTTTTGCTGACAAGGAAACATGTGCATACCTGCAAATCTCATAATTTTAAAACTGAAAAAGATGTTGGTTCCACAAAGGCACTAAATTTTCTTCATTTTGCAATTTGAAACCTGCAGAAGTTTCCTATGGCTTCTTTCACTTCTGTCTTCTCATTTTTGGGCATGCATGGGTGCATGTTACAGAGAGAGGGAGAGGGAGGGAGTAAGGGATGGGGGCTCTTGAAGGTAGGGGAGAGAAGAGGGGAAAAAGGAGTTAAAACAAATATGGACATAACTGTGTCTATCTAAAACCTCTCCCCCGTCCTTTTTTTTTTTTTCATTTGGTAAGAAAATTCAACTGCACCTTAACTTAAAAAGGATGAAGTAGACCTACATCGATGCACACTCTGTGTACGTAGCTAGACATACTGATGTCATAACTCAAGTTGTAATCGCTCCTCTGCATGTGAAGAGCTTTTATTTGTCTCGGTATTTCTTAGCAAGGAATTTCATTTAGCATACATACGAAATCATGAGCGAATTTTGATTTCAGTGGGAATTCCATAGACATGAGGTGAGAAATAAGGCAAGAAGGTTGCTCTACCGAAACAGCAGGGATGGCGGAGGAAATTAAGTCAGTGGTAAAAGGGTTGCCTTGCTCTGGGAGGTCTGTGTGTTCACAGACGGCATACAACGTAAGCAATGCCATTGAAAAAGTTAATGCGTGGTCTCACAGATATGTTTTTTCCAGGTTCTGGAAAGGGCCATCAGGGAGGAAGGGTTGAGCTGCTGTCCCTGTAATTGGTCTCTTGGTGGAAACTTCCCTCAGAGGTGCTAATTACTGATCAGTATTGCCCGGGGCTGTGACACAAAAGGGCACAGATTTAGTATACCACCACAAACGCCCCGATTCATCCAGTCTGTAAGAATGTAGGACATGCCGTAACAGGTTTTGTCTGTCACACATTCGGCCAATAAAGTTTCTAATAAACAAATATAAATTATTCTCTGCCTTCCACATAATGAAGGATCTAATACTGGGTGGAGTAAAAGTCAACAAAGAGGAACTACACTAGACATTGAGCAAGTAGAGGATATGGCCTAAAGAATGTGGTTGCAGTCTCCACTGTAGCATTGGAAAGAATAATTATTGATAGAAGTGACAGATCTGAAATATTTTTGCTTGGCTTGCAGGTCTTTCAGACTCTACTTTTTAGATTTAAAATAAATAACTCTAGGGTAAGGATTACCTATCTGTGTGTTTATATATTAGAGGTACTTGTCTGTACGTTAAACACTTTCCATTCAGTTCTAGGTATATCTTCTTTAAAAAAATGGCTTCATCTTCTGCCTGTAAAATGTGAAGAATTTGAGAGACCTATGATGATTAAGAGATTTCAAATAAATGTTTTCATTTGAACCTAAATATAAATATTTTAAAGTAAAAGACACCATGGTATTCTGCATTACAGTCATTGCTGAAAAATATTTCTACTGCTCTTGGCCCTACATGACTTCTGATATCTTCCAAGATAGCCTAGTCACACCTCTACCTGAGGAGGAGAAAATACCTCAAAGGAAATCTGTGGCATTCATATTAATGCCTTCAGAAACAGAACCTTGTTTTATCTACAGATGTAGGTAGCTTTGCTGAATCTCCATCAACTCTGTTTGGAGAGGTAGGATAACAGATTCCTGATATTTTTTTCTTAGACTGTAACACTGAGTTAAATAGATTTTTGTTTGCAGACGTCAATGACTCCTAAACAATGCCACCGTTGTGAAGGCCTGCCCTCAGCACTGCAGTTGCCTGGAGTGACTTTCCTTTCGAGGAAACCGCTCCCAATTATCTTTCCCCTTAATAAGCATTCCTTATTTCTGAGAAGTTGTAACCTAGAGGCTGAGGTCGTATTGTTATGACAGCACAACTGTGTATTGATGTCAAGCTTGTAGGTCCCTTATCAGTTGTCTGCCTCAGCATATTTAGTCTAGGACAAACATCATTGAGGCGACTTCATTGACAAAAGTCCCCGTAGATCTCAGAAATCCCAGATGCTATCAGGGAGTATCAATAGACAGAGGTATAACATAACCAACTGAAACCTCATAGCCCCACGTGCTTTTGTAACACCGAGACCTGAATTTCCCTCTGCGCAGCACTGTAGGACCTGCCAGCGATGGGGGATCCTTCGCTAGCATGCAATGAGCTACAGCTTGCTCTTCAGCGGTGCTTTCTCACAGCACACTGTGAAAGTTTTTTACCCTTGGTAAAACTTCCCCATCGTTCTCTGGGTGCCCCTAACTAAACTAACTCTCTTCTTGCAGAATTAGTTTCCAACTTTAAACTGTGGTCGGCTACCGTGGCAAAGCTGAGTGCTTTGGGGTTGGAACTAGACGATATTTCAGGTCCCTTCCAACCCAAACCATTACATGATTCAACGGCCAAGGTCCGTTCACCGAGACCTCGTTGGTAATGATTCTGTATCTAGCACACAGATGCAACTCTACAAATACGACCATGATGAATACTACTCCACAAGTATATTTTTGCATTTCTCCAGAATATTTTTTCATTACAAGTGAGAAAAACAGACCAAAGCTTCCAAGTATTTTGTGAAATAATATTGAAAAATTTTATTTGATCAGTCACTTTTTTTAATTTTGATTTAAAGGATTTTATAGTACTGTGTAAAAATACATTTCAAAATGAAAAGTGACTTTGAAAGTGAATGTCAGAATCTTACCATTTGAAAAAAATGCAGAAATGAATTATGACATCTTGAAAAGAAGGTATTTCTATTTTTCATCCTAAATATAGAACTGTTGTAGCTAATAGTTTCAGACAGACAAAACCGTGACTCTGAATGACATAGAGGTACCCCCTGTTCCTGACAGAGAACTAAAAGATTTTTTTTCTCACTGCCTTTAGGTGCATGAATTTACATATATCATACATCATACTATGCTGTGTTTATAAGGCTGATAAAAATGATGTATGAGGGTCACATTACATTTTGAAAAGACTGTGCGTGGAAAAAAAGCACACAGAAGAAGAAAGAGACGAAAAGGAAGTCATTATCTATGAAAACAGGCCCAGATTTGGCAAACAAAGCTCAGCCCAGAAAAAACATGTACTTTTTCCTATACAGAAGCATGCGGCTTAATGGGGCTCATGTGGGCATTAGGCTGGCTTGGCAAGGAACGCCGCCAGAAGATTGAAACTGGAGCAAAACAGGAGGCAGATATAAATCAACTTCAAAAATGGACTTGAAAGAAATACTAAAGAAAGAAGTGTTTGTTATATACAGAATTAAAAACTAGCACCAGGGAAGTATTCCCTTTTATCATTGGTACATGTCACTCTACACTCAGAAGTGTTTCAGAGGGCTCAAAAACCCCCAGAATCACAGGTAAGAATCAAATATTCCATCCCAAGTGAGAAACAAAAAAGCAGTGAATTAGCTCCACAGTTTAATACCAGATATTCATTTAGCTATTACACAGGTTTTCTTCACGGTCACTGCTGAGCTCGGATGCGCCAGCCGGAGTACCTAAATGCCCGCCCAACGGGGATGTCCATCGCTTCCCACCCCTCCAAGAGCCTGAGCGGTGCCCAGGAGCTTGCTAAGGGACAGCCTGAAGTCAGCAGTGCTTTTTGATACCCGTCTCCATGCCTGTCGGAGGGACACTTGGGATGACTGCTTGCATGTGTGCTTGTGTGGGTGGGAGAGGGAACACGTGCAGTTTCCGATGCTGTAAGGCGGCGATACTGTCCAGTGCTCCCCTGGCAATTTTTCGGCTGCGAACAATAGCGCTTTATGCATGCGAGCGCTGACATACGACACTGGGAGAGGGAGCCAGCAAGGAGAAGCAGCTGCGGCTCCCCCCGTGCAGCCCAATTCCTCCCGCTCCCCTCTGCAGCCGAGTCCCCCCCATTCCCTGCAAGCAAATGGAGCCCCCAAGTCCACCCCCAGAGCTGGGTGGGTTTTGCTCCTGCCCCTCACCGGCAGCGTACGAAGCTGGAAGGACATGGCTGCATGTTCACTCCCGTCCATGGGCATTCATTGCCACCCATTTTCTTCCTGCCACCTTGTGCTATTCAGATATCAACAGAGTGAGGTGCTTTGTGAGCACATAAAAGTACAAGCGCCCTGCAGTGTTTTAGTGCCGTGTCCTATTGCCTTTGCTTTACTGGCTATAACCGGCGAGTGACAGCTGCATTTAAATGTAAATCAATAGGGCTTTTCTTTAGATAGTAACAGCTGGCATATTTTTCTCCTCTAGGCTTTTCAGTATAAAGAAATTGTGGCACTACCTGTGAACTAGAGAGTGCCTGCAATCTGGCCCTCTAGGAGAAAGGGGACATGCGCTAAAAGGACACATCCCAGCAAAACCCTCCAGAAGGTCTCGTTTGCCTTCCAGACACATGACTCCAGTGCAAACCTCATGCTAAACATGAAGATCCAGCTTCTTTCGTTGTTTTATATCATTTGTGTGTTTTGGCTCCTCTGTAAATTTTAGAAACTGTAATCAAAGGTGTTGCAAAATCTGTCTGTACTTCCCCTTTTCAATGGGAGCTTGCAAGAAGGAACATGACTGCCTGCCCTCGTGGTTGTAGCTCTGCCTGGCAGGTGGAGACTTGTGGCCCAATCTCTGTCTTTTTCTGTTCTCTTTTGAGAAGTGTAACAGCTGCCACAGGAGCTGTGGAAAGCAGCATGGATGGAAAGACGCTGACAACTCTCTTTTTGGGAGTATTACCTAGCCCGCCTTTGGCAGCCCTGAGCACCTCCGGAGCTTACTCCTCTGGCCACGCTTCCCGGTGGCCCACCCAAGGCTGCTCTGGCTGGACTCCCTGTTGCAGGGCACGGCTGAACCTGCCTCTCTAGTTTGAAACAAGGGATGACAGGGCAAGGTATAGGAGACACTGCAAGCTCAGGCATAGGTTGCAAATAATATATCAACAGGGAGGTGTGAAATCTGTCTTAGTCTGAAAAAAATCCCAAAGAGTAGCCCTCATAAATGTGCATTACTCCCCCCTTTGCAGTAAACGTTTACTCAGGTGCCACTTAACTGTCACCGTTTCACTCCTTCTTACACAGAATCCTCCTTCTTTCTTTTTTTTTTCTATACATATCCAGCATATCAGCAGCTCCCAGCCGCAATTCCCTGACGTCAGTGCCGGCTGCCGGAGGCTGGGGGCAGGTCTGGGGATGGAGGGAACTGAGCACCACTGATTCAATTAGCCTCCTGTGACTCACGGCTCAGAGAAGTGCCAGGAATTGATGGGCTTGGGAAAGTACTTATTTTTTTTCTAATCAGGAAGGAGCAAATCCCAGGAAGACCAACAGAGCATATGAACATCAAAGAGTCCAAGAAAGCCAGGTTGGCCAAATCCCAGTACTGTGGAGGCAAGCCCAAGCAGCCTAGCAGGACTCAATGGAACTAAGAAAACCTCATGATATTTTCAACATCTGCATAATCCAGTAAGACAATAAATTATTTGTCACCTAGTTGCAGAGAGCTGATTTTAAAGCTGAGGCCTGAGAAGTTGTTGGCAAGCTTACAGCTTTCCAGTTTACTTCGCTTTTTTTTTTAAAAGTATGTGGCTCCAAATGTTGAAGAAACATGTAAAAAACCAAAACTATCTGAACAAATATAGTTCTTATTTTAATTTACAACTGCTTTGTTTTGCAAATCATAGACAAAGCATCTTTTATTTGTCTGTCATCAGTGTAACATTTTGTTGAATTGCTAGTAGATTATATTATTTCCAGGCGAAGGATATTCTTTTGTTTGCCTATCAACAAACATATCTCTTACTGTAAACAGAAGCTATGGATCTTGTATTCATGCTGCAGAAGACAAGATAATGAAGAAGTCATTATCAGAAATTGTCATTTTTGTAGCTACAGCTATTCTGCCATAATTCAGGTGACCAGCTTCTGTAGTTCCCCCAGAAAAGGAAAATCAACTGTCCTGGGCCTGAGAAAGAAGTGTTTGCTTCTAGACTCGCATACAGAAGAAGGAGGGAAAAAAAAGAGTAAGCCTGATGTATAAAGATGAATAGCATAGAAAAATAAATACTGATAGGGTGTATTACAGAGACAGAAGTTTTGATGTGGTGGTGATGAATTTCCTTCTTCCTAGGTGTTTTAACTGAGGTCAAGGGTAGGACAGATGATATTACGTCAGCACAAAAATGTGAGCTGCCAAGTGGTCTGCCCCACCCTTTGACTTCGACATGTGCATTATTTGGTTGAGAAGGGGACAGCTATAGAGAAGTCAGAATCTATGACTATCTGCATCAGCTTAAAGATTGGTTCACCACCATTAAACACTATCATAATTCTATTTTTATTACTTCAACTCAAATGATGGATATATAAATAAAGATTTGTATGAGTGGTTTGCTCTAAGCACCCTCCCCCAAAAAAACCCAAACAGTAAAGACACCACCAGCTATGATTCCACCAGAAGCACTGTAATTCAGAGCATTCCTTTTCCCCAGGTATTCTGATAGCTTGTTTTGAGATCATCAAGAGGTAAATCTGAGGTTACCTGTGATAATGAATGAATCTGAGGGAAAAAGTAAATATAATAAACCCAACAGACTGGAACAGTAAAGCTGTCTCACTGAGAAAGAGGGCAGCAGCTGTGAAGGAAAAAGCGTTCATTTCCCTTTGGTTTGAATTGATTTTTTTCAGTTAAGATGTAGAATATACTCCTTTTTCTGTGTTCTCACCAAGATTCAAGAAGAATTAGGACAGTGGAAAGAAGACCTATTAATCTTGAGATAATTCCTATCTTCAAATAACTACAGTATGAAATTGCAGAGCATAAAAAATGATGACTGTCACCCAGAACCAAGGTGGGAGCAGTTCTGTTCAACTTGGTGCTGTTCAGTAACGCAGGTGTTAAAATGACACCCAGGATAAGCCAGGCAGATGTTTCCTCCTTGTCTTCCCCTCCCCATCAGGCTCAGATCTAGAAATATCCACCCGCCTTCCTGCTTTTATAACTGGCTATTACCTCAATAAACACACGCCTTGTCACAGCCTAGCGCTAACAGGCCTCACTCATGGATATTTTCATTGACATCAGCGCAAACGTAGGCCAAATATCTGTAAGTGCAAAGACAGCTTTAAAGTTGGTTTTTGTTGTAGTAGTTACATTTAGGGGAAACAGTTATTCAGTTATTCTTATGTACTTTACAAAGGTGAGCAGCATGTCTTAGTGTCTGCAGCTGTATTTTTAACCATCACGAAGATCAGCGGGTTCATGAATGGAAAACACATTGGTCTTGACTTCATTCAGAACCTAGAACTGACCCTCACTGCCTCTATGCCCGTGCAGTTTCTTTGTGTTGGCTGATTTGTTGCATGCTCAGTTACACACTCAAGTTCAAGTCCTTGGATGGCTGCAAATGCAGCGGCTTGTGTTTGACGTATTTCAATATATCAAACATGCCATAAATGATACACCTACATCTTCACAGATGAAAAACCACTACAGTGGTAATCATGCTGAAGCAGGGAGAAGGGATCAGTGTACAGTTTTATTTTTGCACTGCGTGCGCTGCAGGGTCCTTCATTGGCCACCACACCTCCACCGCAGAGGGGACATGCCACACAGGCTTTGATGGGCTTCCAGCAACCAAGAAGGTCATTCTCCATCCAACAGATGTTGGAGTCAGCATCTCACACGGGTCTGGTGCCATATCAGGTTCTGACTACTAGCATGCTACCAGTTACCCCTATTATTTTTTATGTGAAACAAACAAAAGCCAGGATTGTAAACTGAGAGAGTGGGGTAAGGAGGAGATGTGAGTGGAAGCAAATACTCTTCAAAAGGCTCTTAGATGGTGCTAGATTTATTAACTTATTCCCTAAGTTTTCCTGCCAAAATAATATTTGGCAAAAGAGAATTGTTCTTTAAAAGGTTACTGAATGAGCACAACGTGGCAATATCAGTTTTGAAAAGACTTTTGAAGAGCAGCCCACTACTTTTTCAGTTGTGTTGCCATGGCTTTCTTGTTTATTTTCTGCCGCCAGGCTGGATTTGATCTGTTTGCTTTGGGTCATTCAGCTTATGACATAATAATTAATATTGTTTGCTAGCAAAACACATTATCAGGAGGAAGTGTGATCAAAAGGTTGGTACAAAATTAGGAGCCTGGAGAACCGTATCTTCTTCCTTGCAGAGACAATAATAAAGCCTGATCACGTCACCTCTTTTTACTGCTGTTCCCTCATCTGATTTGTCTGCTTAACTTTTCACAGAAGGCATCTCAGAGACAGTGAACAACACCTTCAATGGGTCCCAGTTTCAGCTGGGGTTTCTGACTATTACCGTTGTTGCTTCTCTTAATGCAATTCCGACAGCATCCTTGTCCCAATTTTAAAGGTGGACAACAGAGTCACAGCTCAGATGTCATGCAAACACAGGAATAAAAGTCCTGAAGTATAAGGAATAATAAATTAAATTATATGGCTGCTTGGCCCAGAAGCTGCTAATTAAGACAAGGTTGTGCAGACTATTTAGCAAAGTCAGGTATGTGGGAAATAAATCAAATGGAAGAAGATGATCGAGGTTGAAGCAGCTCACCAGCCTGGAAGAGTAGAGGAAATAGTAAGATCTCTACTGAAGGTATGTGCAATTGAAGGTAAAAAGAAATAACAAAAAGGCTCTCCCGATGATCCTTAAAAGAATGTTTTTAAGATTTCAGTTGAACAAGTTAAAAACAAACAAACAAACAAAGACACTTTAGACTTAAAAAAAAAAAAAAAAAAAAAAAGAAGAAGAAGAAAAGCAAAGCCCATAGAGTTGCTGGAATTCAAGTTAAAGTGTAGCAACAGGAGCCTCAAATTCTCTAGAAACCACTAAAATTTTTCAGTATGATCTAGGAAGGGGAAAATTTCCTTCACAAGTGGAACAAAGATTAATTTCTTGGAGGAAGGAGACCTTATAACATGCAAGTAGAATTAGAGTGGCTTCAAGGAAGAGAAATCATGCATTTCTGCTTGTGGTAACAAAGTTGAGCAGTATATTGAGTAGCAGCCAATACTTTTCATCAGGTTAAAACATTTTTGGAATTTCATGCTGTCTCAGGAATAATTTTCAAGCAACATATTATTTGTACTATTATTTGAGTTTTCAAAGTATTATTAAAACTGCAAAATTTTTTTTGTAATGCGTTAGATATGTATATGAAAAAAAGAGTGAGAGAGAAGGAAAGAAGGGACAAATTTCACTTGTACCAGGTACTGCCAGCAAAAATAGAGGATCCTGTAGATTCTAATTATCCTTGTTCTTCTAATTTTCAAAATCATTTTGATATGGACATGGAAAGGTGTCTGACTTCTAAAGCCACATTTAAAAAAAAAAAAAAAAAAGTCTAAAAAAATAAAATAGCAGAGCCAGATAAAACCCAAGTTACCTGAAAAAGTAGTGGGGCTTGCAAAAACTTAACCTGCCCAGCCTGGTGGTTGAAGGTCTCCTCCCTCCAGGCTGCTCATCCAGATCACGCGTGGACTGTGGTCCATGGGAGCCCAGCCCGTGGTAACATACCACGATCATCTGGGATTTCATGACCTATTTTTATGATTGAAATGCTGGATGTTTCAGCCTTTACTTAGATGCCATCATCTTACTCTGACTTTGTGGAAAATACTTAGTAGGGCACATTTAATATCTACAATTTTTTTGCTTAAAAATAATACATAATTAGGTAGTTTGTTCGATTTTTCTTTCCCATCTTCTTTTGGACATATTTTTTACTGTCCACTGAACAGTGTAATGTATATAATAGGAGTTGGTAGATTTTTGACTGACATCGTAGAGTCACATGCTAGCAAGGTGAGCCAGTTGCTTTCCACCTGGAGACTGCTGCCTAGTCCAAGGTCACTGCAGCTCTCTCAAAACACCTCCTCTGCCTGCTCAATCATATCAATTTTTCCCCTTTTTTTGGAAAGGAGTTGCTTCGTTGTGGCACTTTGGCTTCACAGGGAAACTTCGCTTCAGGAATGAATGAGCCCCAAGATAAAAAGCATGGAGAGCTTTTATTTTCCTGCTGTTAATTGTAGCAGATATGCAAATATCAACTCAGAAGAACATTTAGTGTTTTTCAATGCAACAATGGTTTTTGTAGAGGAGTTCTTCAGCTATGAAAAGCTAGCGAATAAGAGCCTGGTTACAGTAAAGAGACGGGCACCAGAGAGTTTTCATTGACAGCCTTCCTGAAAAGTTTTATGCTGTTTGAATATTGTGATAGTTATCCCAAGTTTCTTCAGAGACCTAATGGCATGTAAACAACAAGCCAATATGTACAGAAAGACACTCGAGGTAACGCGAAGTTTGTGTAGTGTTTTCTTCGGAAAGTAAGTATTTCTGCAAACAAAGGGAGTAAAATAAACACGCGGCTTCCAGGCAGTTGAGATCGCTTTGTAGAGCCTAAAAAAGGGTGCTTGAGGGAAGCACCTTCTGTTACAGACAAAGGAGTTAATTCACCAAAGCTATGGAAAGAACTCTCTTCCCCAAAGAAAAGATCTAATGACCCCTATAAAGAGAGCCATATTGTGATGCTGTAACCTGATTAGAGGGAAAGAGGGTCTTTGTGTCTTTTAGTCTTTGCACTAACAGGAAAACAAGGTGTTCTGCAATAAATAGGAAACCTTTTTCTAAAGCTTTATGGTCTTCTGTGCTATTTTACAAAATACCCTGTATGTTACTCACCTCAAAAAGCCACAATTAAAGTGAAGCGATTCTTCTCTTTTCAAATGTCAGGCTGGCTGAGAGAGCAGGGTTAGAAATGAGAAAGCCAAGAAGCTGCTCCTTTGAAGCAAGCAAATTCGATACTCTTGTTTTAAAGCAATCGCTGTATGTTTGGGGCACAAGGAGACGGGGAACGGATCTTGCAGCAGGACGAGTGCCTTCAGGTCAGCCCGCAGATGGCCCTTGCGTGGGCATGCAGGGTTAGGGACGGCTGCCCTGAGTGACTGAGGGGATTGGGCCCCTTACTTTAGGGAGGAGATGACTAAAAGAAAACATGCAACTGAGCAGAATAAAGGAGGAAATAAAGGAGGTAAGCTAGGCTTGCCCATTCTTATAAACACAAAAATAATGGCAAGGGGCATTCAGTGGATGGGGGTTTTACATTTGCCATGTTTTAAAGGAGATATGTGTTCACTCGGTGACTGGTGGAACACTTGTCCCAAGACATTTTGAGAAGTTTAGCATGATTTAAAAATAGCATTTATTTTTATTGAAAGAAAGATCAGAACTTTTTTAAAAAAGGCATCCCCCTACCCAAGAAAATAACAGGTATGGGAGGGAACTGTTGCATTTCATAGTGTAAATGTAGGAAAAAATTGTCCTTTGGGAGAGCAGTTCAAGCAAGTAGCTGTGTGATGCAGAGTTTTTAACTCCCTCCTCTAATGCAGTTCATACCAACGACTTTTAAAGAAAATTAGAGTTGATGGACCATTATGTTTAGTCCCTATGACTCCTGGGAGCCAATTTGTGTTATACTATGCAAGCTTTTTCACAATTACGGACAGCAGTAATGCCGTAACTGGTAGCTGCCTGTTGTTTAAATGAAGGGGGATGAGATCTATTAAAGATCTGGTTTGATTTCATAAAGAGTTGATACATTTGCTGAAAGAAAAAATAAATTCCCCATATTCTGCCTTTTTCAATTGCTCTTAGGATGAAAAGGGAAAATATGAGGCTATAAAGAAAGAGCTGAAAAGCCAGGAGAATGCTAGGCTAAGCCATGGTTTGCAGGTACTTACACAGCAGCAGCTTCAAGTTTCCTTGCCGGTGGCTTTCCTATATGAGCGTTTGGGGACCACCTCTGGGCTGAGCAGGTGACTTGGAAGGGTGGGGACAGAAAGAGCAGGAGTCAGGGCGAGGTGTTGGAGGGACCGCTCTGCTCTTCCTTTGTAGGTGGCTTAAGAGTGAGTACACTCCTGGTTTCTTGAGAAACCTTGAAGGACACCTTCAACCTTGTTGTGGATGGGGCTGTTAGAAATACAAAAGTTATCTCTGTATACACTTTTTCTCCAAGCACTGCCTAGCAGTGGCACATGACGCAGAATAAATGGGGGAAGGTTTTATAAACGCTGTGTACCCTCAGAGCATGTGCCCTGCCTCTGGCTGCCAGCACCCAGCTCTCTGCATGGAGGCAGGTTGGGGAGCCCTGGGACAAGAAAGGCTGATGTGCAATTCCTCGTGAGGGATTTTCGTTAGCTTACTTCAGATTTGGCAAAAAAAGAATGTCCTTTAGGTCAGTTAGACTTTCCCTTAGTGCATTTCTGCCTTGTTCATCACTAAGTCCCTTTTCTGGTAAAATTCTTGCTTTCTAGCAGTAAAGTGGTCATTCAGAGGACAGGCTTGTCTCAGGCGGGAAGCAAATGTCTGTCTATTATTATGATGATACATCCCTGTCTATATTTGCAGAGATGGGTATTTTTCTACCACCTAGACATCAAAGCTAGCGATCCACCTATTTCCAGCTGGTAAGAGGGGAGTGAAAATAATAATGTTTGGGAGAGGGATAGGTTTTGTTGTCTTTTGAATTCTTGAATGCCCGTAATACCTACATGATGCCTGAGGGTGAGAAAAGGGGTTTACTGGAAGAGACATCTCCCATGAATATTTGCCTGTGATCATCCTATCTAACAGACCCCACTTCTTCCTTTTTTTTAGAGAACAGTTTGAAAAGCTGAATTTCGTGTATTCTTTTCCCGTGAGAATCAAAGCATATGGAAAAAAAAATACATGCAGTGCATCATCCTCAGCCTTGACTTGCAACCAAAACTTACTTTCCCCTGGAATTAAACAAGGTGAGTGGTTTGGATCAACACATGATCAACAGACCACCTTTGCAATTCACCTTCTGAAGGTGACAACTGTTGCATGTTCTCTAGGGTAGCATCAACAGGGCAGGGTATAGCAGGCCCCAAAGAGTTATAACTTACCACTAAAAAACTTTGTATCTAGGTAGGGCTAAACCAGATAGCTAGTTTAAAGCATTTCCCTTGCTTTGCTGTCATTGATACTACTGACGTACAGATAGATACACGCTAAGCCTCTAGGTGTGACTGTAAACACAAATATTAAAGTTATGTATTATTTACTTGCGCTGAATGAGGTTTGCTAAGTATTCAGGCATGTTCGTAGAGATGATGAAAAAAGAAAGCCCTCAAGCTTATGCCATCCTCATTCAGACCCTCCAAAGCATGTTAAGGTGAAGGAGATAGCAAGCAGTAGGGGAATTTGTGGTAATATCAGAAGGGAGTAGCTTGAAAAAAACAAGGGCGTTCAACAGTACTTCTAGTAAAATGGATGTTGATTGTTTTGTGAGTGTTTTCCACAGATAATGAACAGGGAAATTTTGACACAAAGTTAATTACAAAAAATAGGACTGCACTCTAATGGCTAATTACTACCCATGTAAGCTGACAAATGGCAAAGCCTCCCAGTTTCACTATTAATAAGCTGCATCCAAGAGCTTGAATTAAGATGCCAGTCTAGAGAATGAAACACATGCAAATATCTTAACGCTTTGAAAAGCCCTCTCAGCACCCAGGTTTAGCTGGGTAATTTTGCTCTTGTGCCTAATCTGCCCACGCATCCCCATGTCAACAGGCAGCTCATTAATCAAATCTCCCGCTTTGTTTTCTTCTCATTTGATATCACAGCAGGCCATTTGTCTCAGCAAAATAATCTGAGTGAACAAGAATATACCCTGGGCTGGAAATCTCTGCCCTTGGAATGAGCTTCTGGCAAGCATGTCAGAAGAAAAACAAACCCAAAAGGGGGGGTGGGAATGGCTGAGCGTGACACCTCCTCCTCCTCGTGTGAAAGTGCCCTCACTTGGGAACAGGGAAGGAGTTGCAAAATGCTCAGTAAAAAACCCACAAATATTTATTCCAGAGCTAAGGTAAGGAGCCATTACCTTCCCAAAATACATCATTAGGGGTATGAATGTAAAGCCAATAAAGCAATTACTCTCAAGGAAAGGTAATGTTTGCCATTTTAGTCTCTGTATCTCTTCTCAGGAGTCAAAGGGATAAGAAGATCAGCTGCCCTTGCTGTTGTGTTGCCTTAAGATATCCCTGATAATATTATAAATATATGAACCACAGCAAAAAGCACAAATTGCTGCCAGTATCCCCGGAATCATCTCCTTTTCTCTGTTTCTTATGCTTGCCAGACATGAGCCACAAACATATGTTGTCATGCACAGTGAGACTGAGAAGAGGGGATGAAGCACAAGACCTAAAACCACTTGTATTAATTCATTTTGCTTCAGTCACACCAGCGCCTCAGCCACGTGTCTTCCAAGAAGTAAAAATCCCTCCCCAACTAGTTCATTGAAGGTCATTGCCACATCCTTAACCAGCAGAAACTTCCCACTGGTGTATCAGCTACTTGATACCTCTGGAGACTGTCAAAAGGCAGTCAGCAACAAGGGCAGCTCCTATCAGGCATCTCTGACATGCAGCAGCAGCAATCCTAATCTAACGTTCATGGCTGCACTTTGGATTAAGTTGTGAGAAACAGCGGCTTTCCGGCTGCTCAGGCAATGCAGGCGTTATTGCTGGCCCTTAAAGCTCTGCAAATGAGCATTTGCAGTTCTCAATGGTAGAAACCAACAATTTTCCCTCCAGTTTTGAGATTCCCTGTGTCCGGTATAGCTTTTAGACTGAGGGAGATTTTTGCTCTGAGCAGCATTAACTGCTTTAAATCCTACTTTTGCTCTGGCTTGCAAAAACTTGATTTTGTTTAATAGAGGGGAAATGCTGGGGAATGAAAGGAGGGAAAGGAAAAAGACTGCACTAATAATTTCTGGGTAATTAAACTGCCATGGTAGAGAACTGGAGAACAAGGCAGATGAGGGCTAATTCTAACTCTAAACCATTACCAAAACCTATTTTCCACAGCGGCAGGAAGTCAATGATGTAAGTGGAATTTCCTACAGCCTAAGAAACAGGATAATGGAGGCTGACATGTGAATATCTGGAATTGCCTTAGCAGCGATCAAGAATTTTCTTGGGTTTAGCCATGGGTTTATAAGTAGGATTCTTTTCTCTTTTTTTTTATTTTTGTTTTCCTGTTGTTATAAATATAGGTATTATGTTATCTTGGAAGCAATAAAACCTTTTATATCACATTTTGGTTTATATTAACCATTAATGTTGCTATTTGATCTGTTGGAACTCCAAATAACATGTTCATTGTGTAAAGGCTTTTGTGAACCAAAAGATTGAAGTAACAAGGCAAAAAGAAGGTGTCATAACATTTAAGTTATTAAGTATAACACATTCTATGTCTATTTTAGTGTCTAACAGTGGCCTGTCCATCTGCTGTCATAGTAGTCTGACACTGAATTTTTTACCCTATATTTCCTTCTTGCATTGTAAGAGAAATAAGGACACTAAGGAGATGGGTGAGTACACTGGGCAAAGGTAGGACTTTTACTCCCCTCCAGAAAGCGTGCCAGAAAGTGGACCTCTGTCAGCATGCCATAGCACATCCCAGCTGCAGAATCAATGCAACTTACCAAGGAAATTAGATGAGGATTTGGCCTCTGCTCCTGGGGCAGTGCACTAAAATGATGTTTGCACCTTGGATTTCTGGCAAAGCCACAGCTGATGCCGTATACACATCTCAAAACATCACAGTTTTGCGCGGCGACTGAGGGCATTAAACCGTATGATATTCAAATGTGTATCACAGCCCAAATGTTTCATGTACATGTTTTAATACTATCAGACATCTTTCTGTGGGAATGGATATGGCATATGGAGCCAAATTCATTTTTGGAAGAAGTAGTAAAAGTTTCAGAAAGAAAATGTGTTAAAAACAGAAGGAGGGTGGGCTTTTTTGGAATACCATGATTTAAAAGCTCTTCTCCAGCCACATTAAAAAAAATGAAGTTGCAAGCTTAATTGTCATGGCTCATTTTACACAGACTGCATTTATATATAACAGTTGTGATTGCTGCCTGCTGGTTGATTAATCTCTGCTCAAGCACTGCTTTTTTTCTTTTAAATCTTGCAGCTGCCTGTGCAAGTGCTCCTCTTCCTGACCTGCCTTGCTCCGTGTTTGTAGCCCATAAGCCAGTGAAACCCCAATGCTAGGTGAAGTCTCTGCAATATGAAGCAAACAAATCCCCCATTCCACAGCGGTTTTATACCTTAAGGTTTTCTTCACTAGAGCTTTCTGGACTTGCAGCCCAGAGGAACTGACGATTTCCAAGGGCTGGAAGAGAATTGGTCATTTGTAGTTGGAGGGAGAGAAAGCAATTTCAAAATCATCCCCTGACCTTCAAGTGCCAAGAAGAAAGATGAGTTTTGAGTGAGATGTTGGCTACTCTATAACCATCTGGGATACGGTACAGCTGATCTTCATCACAGAGAGGTGCTGATGTAGTAGAGGGAATATACAGGACAATGTGTAGTCCAACAGGAGATGTTCTATCAAATTGAGCATGCATTTGGGGGAGGAGGGGGATACTGAAAACATGACCCTGTTAGATTTTATGTGACAGCGGGAAATAAGTGTGAAATCAGTGTTTACCTGACTTTGTCATTTAGTACGTTCCAGTAGTACAGCCATTCTTTCAGTTGGGGGAAAAAATATTTGGCTTGTAAATACCTTTCCCTCTACCACAACCAGTTAGGACCTCTTGCTGTTTCCCACATCTGTATCTTATAGATACCACCAACAGGGAGAAGTTATTAGACTCCTTATGCAAGTGGCTGTGTTTTTCCCAACTATTTATTATCTGTCTCTCAATACAAACAACGTGCTCAGATGCATTCCCAGACAGAGCCATCAGATGCATCTTGAAACGGTTGAGCAAAAAGACCATTTCAGTGCATCAAGTCAACTCCTTGCACAAGGAAGTACATATCAGCATTCAAGAACATGGTTTGTGTAGGCGTAGATGAATACCTTGAGAAAATGATGCAAGAACTAAGGTTTGAAACTTCAGCTTGCTATATAAAATGTAGGGTTAGCAAGAGCACTTGGTTACATACTAGTTGCATTCTGCAAGTTAGTCTTATGGACGTTTCTCCCTGTTTCATTAAAGATCACGAAGAAGCAGTGGCCATAGCCCACATTTAGTACGTACGACATATCGTAAGAAAATAAGATTGCACTAACGCACTTCAAAGACCTAATACAAGCGTGAAACAAATTATTGCAGAAATACAATTGTCTCCAAGCTGCCTTTTAAGGAACAAAACTTCCACATAGGGTATCACAGAATGACAGAAAATAAAGACATGAGCAATGGATCACCATTTTGCATCTCCTCCAAAGCCTAACACCTCTAGAAACCTAATCCTCTTTAGCATCATGCTGGGGCATTGGCTTAAGATTAATACAGAAAGGAAAGTGCCACCTCTTAAATCACCAACGTCACTTATTATAACACTTAGGTTTTCTTTGGAAGTTTCCCAAAGGCAGACCAGCCCTGAAAGCTACATTACTTTAAGATGTGGCAAGATCATAGCCCAAGACACTATGGCTGCAACATACATTACCATCTGTAGCCATCACCGCTCATTAGATTACACACGCAGTATAGTATGTGGGGGTGTAGAGGGCCATTTTCTGTATGTCTTTCCTGTTACTTCAGCCAGATTTAAAACAAAAGCTAATCTTTGACTACAGACTCCTTTCAAAATTTGAATACCACGAAGTAACTTCTGATAGTAACTTGCTTCCTATGATGCTTTTTTCTTAGAGTTAGTGTAGGAAACACTGCACTAGCTAATTTTAAAGCAAGGGAGGCTATGAGGAATGAAACTTTACAAGTTCCAGTCAAACCTAGATCTTAACAGGGTTAATGCTCAGTGCTTGACCAGCCTTTAGGGGACTTTTAAATTAAAGTCAGTAAAGAAACCGAAGTTCCAAGTGTGAGACAGGAAACAGAAAAGGGCAGTGTAAATGGAGAAGTTCTTGCTCAGAGCAAAACAGAACAGGCTGGGATAATTTTTTTCTGCGGGATAAAGTACAGACATGCCAGCAATGTCATCGTAATGCAAAACAAAGCTCTGGAAGTTTATTGCACTGAACACAAACAAACCAGCAAACCCAGTGTGCTTTATTTCATAATCTCTAGTAGCTTCCTCCTCCAGGGATCAAATCCACATCTGGTATAAAATATCATTTTATTGTCACAACTGGGCTACACGAATTTACTGAAATTTTGCATCTGTCTTTTTATGCTCAGAAATGCTTTTGGGATGCACGCTACCCAACATCTGATATGGTCTTCACTGGCACCCATACCTGGCTCACCAGAAGCTGTGTAAGTGCAGAGCAACACAGCATACAACGCAACCATTTCCTGCATCTTCCAGCGTTTGGCCTTTTTAAGAGACTTTCATAGATTGTGCTATGTACTGTGTTTTGGGTTTGGCAGGAAAATAGCTCTGGGCAGGTGTAAAGGAAGCTTGGACTGGGTCAGGAGAAATATGGCCAAGAAAGGAAATGAGTTCAGTCTGGAAAAGAAATTAGGACAAGGACGTAGGGATCAGTAGGCCCAGAAGTGGGGCTGAAGCAGAAAACAAATGCAAGGGGAAACCCAGAAAGGATGCAGCAGAGAGATGGTGGGGGACGAAGAGGAAACACACATGTACAGGGAGTAATTAGGTGACTGTGGTAATGAAAAGGAAACAGAGAAAATCCAAAACAACATGGGAAAGATGTAAAACCTTTTTCTTTTTTTTTTTTTTTTCCCCTCAGCCATAAGCTGAAAGCTCTTCTTGCAAAGAAAAAGAATAAACTGCATCTAAGCCAGACTATCTGAAACTTCCAGTGCACATGAAATATAAAAGAGTCTTCATTTGCTGCCTCTGGTCTGAGACATTGCATCTTTAATGACACAGATGTGAGAATCATATGGGATCTAGGCTTATAATCTATTGTTAATAAGTACCTCTCAAACACTAAATAGATGTTATTCTCCCATGTGAAGAATTGAACCATTACTGCCCAGGCACCTAGGGAAAGGGTTGTTTTTAATTTGAAAATATGCTTCTTCACTGGAGTATACTTTTTGCTTCTGAGTGGTACATTTGACACTGAAATACCTTCCTTCCAGAATCATTATGGTATACTAAAAGTTATCACCTTACAAGCTTTTGTTCATAAAAAAGAGGGGGTGAGGGGAAAAAATGACAATTGAAAAGAGACCAGAGTTTAAATTCAATTCAGAGTTTTATAAAGTGACTCTCCCCAGTTTCTCAATAACATGAGAATTGTCTTGAATTTCCACTTCTGGCTCAAAATGAACTTCAAAATAAAGTTAATACAATCATCCTCCTGGTTCTGATCAATCATACCCTGTCTCTGATGGGAGACGGAGGTGTAGGAAAACCTACGACAGGCAATTACGAAATGCCTGCAAGGCAGTCTCTGATTTAGAGGGAGTTCCTGAAGAAAAATACTCATGTCTTTTTGAAACTCTTATTTTTGGGGTTTTTTTTATCCTTACTATTGTTGCACTGTTAATTTGCATAGGGAAGAAGTGGGATGAAAATCCAGTCTGAGGTTGAAATGGAGAAAGTCCTGTTTGAAGTTATGCCTTACAGCAAGGACTCATTTCCAATTTACTATTCTTACATGCCCTGTTGCCTTGTATCTTTGTCCATAAGGGGTTGAAATGAGAGAAGGGAAACAGTCTGAATGGAAATAAAGTCATTCTATTTATTGCACTGTTCTAAACAAGGTTATATGAAAAATAATAGTATAATACTATTGATGTTGTCATGTCAAAAGAAAAAAGGTTACTATGTCAGGAAACTCCTGGGATACAGAGAGCACTCCTTCCTTAAATATAAATGTGCTGCCTCAAAATGGGAACAGTTAGTCTTTTTGTGATTTTTTTTTTTTTTAAGAGGATTGCCAGAATTATTTAATAAGGCAAAATACTCTATTTTCTCCTGCTCAGAATTACCAAACTGTTTCTATTGGAGTAAATACCAAATAAAACCATCAGAAAGCTAACCTCCAACAGGGAAAATTTCAGCTCAGTATTTAGGTTTGATATTCTTAGAAGACATGAAAACCATAAGCATAGAGGCACTTGGCAAATATAAGAAGAGTCAGTCCAGCCATCCATCATCTTTTTTTGCCCTGCCTAAAACTGCCTCTCAAGACAGTTTCTAATTACATCAGTTCATAGCCTCATCTGGTGAAAGGAGACATAACTGCACTGGAGGCAAGGGGTCTACATCAGTTTTTACGTACGTAAAGCTGGATGTTCATTTAATTTTTGTGATACCGGTATGCAAGTATTTGTTTGTGGGGAGTTCTTCTGCAGCAAGAGCTACGGCTCGTTTCCAATACATAGGTTGTTTTATCAGAATATCTTCTTGATGATTACCTGCCTCAAAAGGTGCCGTTTTATCCAGGTATTTTCTCCAAACAAGGTTGCCATTATTCTCGGCGAGCGCTCGTAGGAAGCCTGCAGATGATTATCTTGTACACAGAAGTATTTTGACATTTTCTCAGATTAACTGGATATGTCTACTTGAGCTTTTTTAAATTACGGCTCTGAGACGTGATCATAAATAGGGTAACTTGAGAAGCCGGTGGCTCATTCCAGGGTGAAGGGAAGGCTCCTGGGAGCCAGGACCCAGTCGCTCACATGGGGCAGTGGGCACCAGTGGTCCCCTTCAGCCAGAGCCCCGGGAGCAGATGGGTACGCCTGGGGCTGGATCTGGGGAACACTGCAGCAGTGGTTGATGCAGCCGGGGTTGGTGCTGCCTCCCCTGCGCTTCCCGGTCCCAGGGCACAAAACGGCACTGGCTTCTTGGGTGAATCAATGTCATTTCCTTTCGAGTCTGATAAGCTGCAACTTTAAAATGACCTCCCTCTACTGGGCCCAGCGATGAACTCTGATAATTAAACCCATTACATGGACATACAAATAATGATTTTCTAGTTATCCAGCACTGTCCTCCCTGAAGCAAGCGCAGTACCAGTTGTAGAGTACCTGAGTAATGGTGGTGTTCAACCTCCTCCATCCTGATGAAGCAGCTGACCTGAGCCAGGAGCACTGCACAGCACCTTTAGGAACAGCAGAAACATATAGTTACCCGTTTCCAGGGATGGAGATAGTTTTACATACGTGTAGGCAGATGTGACTTCTCAAGCTAGGGTACATTTAGTACATTTGGGCTAACCACCTCCTGCTCCTAAGATAAATATCAAACACTCCTGTATTACAGGGTTCAAATGATAGCCCAGAGGCCAAATTTTGGCTTGTTAGGCAAAACTAAGTGACTTGCCAAATAGGCTGAGAGGAGAAGGAGCCCAGAGGAGCAGTGAAACCACTGGGGATAGGTTGCTACCTGTATATGGCAGAGTTGGAAGAAACTGCAGCACTCCTCCCCTCTCCCGATCACAGCCTTGTGCAAGGGCAAAGCCAGAAGCCATCAGTGAGCCGGAAAACCTGTGCTCCCATCCTGCTGATCTGCATGCCTGTCATGCACACGGACCACCACCCCCCCAACAGGACACTGCTTCTAGCCCACCCACTTTAATCTTTCCCCATCTGATCCCCTTCAACTAATTGCCAAACTGCCTTGCTTCATGGCATAAATGGGAGGACCTTCATTTTTGCTGCGTGTGGCTAACAGATCTGGCTACCTTGTCTGAACAGGAACCACAGGGAAGCAAACCCATGAAGCCTGGAGTGATATGGGGTCTGATCAAAGAGACACAAAGTTTAGAATTCAGTGTATTGATTACAAAGAGGTGGCGATACGGTCAATGCTGTACAGCTGGTGGAAAAATCAAAACTGCAGCTCTGTTGAAAACATCAGCATTTCAATATTTCCTCTAACAGGGATAAGGTGCTTAAATACCACTATCTATCTGGTTGGGCTTCTTTGGAATGGAGAGCTCAGACAAAAATGCAGCGGATATACTTCATTTTTGCATTTGTGATGAGAGCAGCCCTGACCAGAAGAGAGTCTGCAGGAGACCATCACAGAGCTGTCCCGCAGGAACCCCTAGCAAAGCTGGGGGAAGCAGCAAGCTGGGAAGAGAGGTGCAGGCAAATAGCATCACTTGGAAAGAGCACCCCATTAACCCGATGGCACCGATGGCTGAGGCAGCAGCACAGCCCGCAGTGTCACCCGCAGGGTGCCTCAGACAAGCCAGAGGCTTCTCCAGGCGATAACTGCAGGTTGAAGAGAACATTGCAGTCACTTAAGAATAACTTGATGCCTACTATCTCAGAAAGCAAGCATTGCATTGGGCAGATTAAATCCTAATTGAGTTTTCTGTTATATGCACGTAAGAAGAAAGGAATCGGATACAGCCTTATTGTACATAAATATATGCAGGGCATAAATAGAAGGCTTGGTTTGTGATACTGTTAAGCACAAATATAAAACAGTCTTTGGAAGAACAGCTTTTTGGACACAACTACATCCACAGATATTTCTAAAACTGTTTGTGCACCAAGAAGCTGCCACAGCAGAGCAGACTGCAAGGGTTCACCCAAAGGTGGGCAGATGCTTGGGAAAAAGTTGTCAGACAGATAAAAATCTGGATTTTAGCTGTCGCATACAGACCTACCTACAAGCAAGCCATTTTGCCAAGATGGCAGTTACACACACACAAAAAGATGTCACAGCCGAGCTACCTGACTGAATTTACCCCACACAGAGAACCGATGCAAGGTGGTGGGGCTGTAAAAGCAAATCTGCAGCAGAGCAGAAAGGGGTCCCACAAAAAGCCCTGCTCAGTGGAGAGGTAGGCTTCTTGCCAGCTTTTAAAAGGCTGCCTTTGAGGGGAGATTTGAGGGAAAAGACCCTTTGTGTTTATGCAAAACAATTAGCTGGGAAAGGCTTCTTGGGAGATGCAAAAGGTAACAGCTGCTGCACCAGCCCAGGGGCTGAAGGAGCAGCACAAAGTGGCCGAGCTGCATCCCTGCAGCTTGCCTTAGGGCTTTCGAGAAGGATTTTTTCTCTTCAGTGCTACAAGCAAAACATTGACATAAAGCCAATTATTAGTTGGGTTCTTTTGTCAATTTTCCTGTATGCTTTCAGGGGAAAAAAAAGGAAAGAAGAAAGATCCAATTATTAACACTGTACCATTTTCTCCAGCTGAAGAGCTTTACCCAGCACAGACCAAATGGTTTTGTTTTCACTTCCCTTTTGTGGCTTTCCTCCTTAGAGAAACCCATTGGAAATCATTAGTGGAAATATTAGTAGGAAAGGCTAATGGTTTTAGTCATTCATATGCATCAGTCACCGGATGTTTCAAAAGCTGCTACCTGGAGTACTGTTAATGTAATTTACAGTACTTTATTTGATGTTGTCAGCCCCCTCAGATTTGCACAATATGGCGAGCAGCAGCAGCAGCTCCAGCCACGCTGGCTGGCGATGCCTGAGCATTCACCTTCCCCCCTCCTGCCCTTCTCCCCGAGCTGCCTTCCTCCTTTTCAACAAAACGCTGTCAGGAGGAGGACGAGGATAAACAAGCCTGTAAGGGAATGAAAGACTCACTTTGAGCGCACTGATGTATAATACTATTTCCAAAGCAATTCATCCATCAAAACTAATCAGTGTAAGCAGCATGCAGTAGAACAGCAGCAGACTGGCAATCTGGAAGGCAGCGCTTTCCCTGGCAGTGTTTGGCGACCCAGCCGCTGGAGCAGCATCCCCGCTG
Organism: Platalea leucorodia; assembly: GCF_965183815.1. Lineage (NCBI taxonomy): Eukaryota > Metazoa > Chordata > Aves > Pelecaniformes > Threskiornithidae > Platalea > Platalea leucorodia. The sequence goes on along the minus strand of NC_138828.1, from coordinate 8,370,037 downwards.
CAAGGTTTGGGGACCTAGTCGCAATTAGCACCGCTAACTTAAACCGTGCTGAGATTTGAAGGATCCCCATGCAGAAAAGCAAAGTCTATGCTGGAATAAATGCCGCAGCTGTGATCACGGAGAGGTTAGCTCCCCTTTCCTTCTACATGACTGCCACTGAAAAATGACGCTCTCGCTATGCATACAGATGTTCAAAGAAAGGCTTCATCACTTTCATATTATGATAAGCTTTCTTAACGTGCTCTCTTAATCCCATGATGAATCTAATCAGATGGTTTTTGATGAAAGCCAGAAGGATTTCGAATGCATACGCTCAATGCCCCATTGCTGTTTCCCAGGGCCGTGTGTGCCAGGCAGTTTACTTGCTGCTTGTTCCATTTCAGTCCTCTGGGAATGACACCTGGATCTTACCTTCAATGAGATGTTCACATGAGAATAAATGGCTTTGCCAGAAATAAACAAATACGCCATATCACATTTCTCCTAGATGTAATTTTTGAGGAACTTAAAAGATAATCCTGAGCAATTGACTCAAGAGAACTTTAATTCCCCCCGCAACACACCACCCACCCATAGGTGTTAAAGAGCCTGATTACTTCTGAAATCATCAAGGGATAGTTTCTATGAAATGATAGTGACTGGTCTGCTTTCATGCATATTATTTAATCCATTGCTCCACCACATGAGACTTGAAGTGCAATTTATTGCTATGAAATACAAAATCTGTGATGTAGATGTAATTGCCTTCTTTCTTATTACTGTGTTTTAGAATAGCACATACCTATAAAGGAAATATAACTTATTTTTATCTACCTCACTAGAGGCTTCCATATACATTCCAGTCTACTGATTAGCACAATTAAGATTGATGCAGAAGAGAAAAATCTATTTTTTTCACTGAAGCAAATGCACATGAAATGTGCTTTTCAAAGAACACTTTTCCTGTTTTATTCTATGTACTCTGTGCATAATCAGTATTCAAGATGTAGGATAGTTTTCTGTGCCTCAGGATGCATTTGAAGTATTTTTGAAGTAATAATGCATTATTATGGGATAGGAAACAGCAGTTTCCTCTCTCGGAGCTGTCTAGAATTCTGGATTGAAACATTACAGTATCTTTAAGTCACTACTAGTCTGA